>NC_069386.1:122625000-123277500 GCF_027475565.1 Acinonyx jubatus | reverse complement strand
TAATTTTTTTTTCAACATTTATTTATTTTTGGGACAGAGAGAGACAGAGCATGAACGGGGGAGGGGCAGAGAGAGAGGGAGACACAGAATCGGAAACAGGCTCCAGGCTCTGAGCCATCAGCCCAGAGCCTGACGCGGGGCTCGAACTCACGGACCGCGAGATCGTGACCTGGCTGAAGTCGGACGCTTAACCGACTGCGCCACCCAAGCGCCCCAACTTGTTGCCATTTTTAATATGATGACGAGATTTCAGCCTTTTTTCTTCTTTCCTCCTCCTGAGTTAGAAACACCCCTTGACATTTGGTAGTTCTCAATATCAGGGTTTATTCCAGTGTGGGCAGAAGAGAGGGGAGCAGTGGCTGGGCAGCAATGGGGGTGATGGAGACCTGTGCCCATGTTCTTCTACTCCCTCCTATTCCATTGCTCTTTCTGGTATATCATACTGATTCTTTACCTGTTGATGACTGGATGCAAAACTGAGTGCAGTGCAAAAAGGAATGTGCATTCAGCTCTGTCTTCTAGGAAGTGGTAATCTAAGTTCCTGACCCACTTTTACCTGTTCTGCAAGTCTACAACATGTCTTGCTGTAAACGCTCAAATCCTAGCTCAAACTGACCGCACCAACTAATGTCTAACATAGCAAGCGCCCTAGGGTTACCACTGGTACCAGTTGATTTGATCAAGGAAGACAGGAGTAGTCATGGAACAATTTGGCACCTAGAGGAAAACACTGTTTAAAAGTCAAAGAGCAAGTCAAGTGTCAAACTTTCTGAGCTACCCAATCTCTCAGGAATGAGAGGAAGGAATATGAATCACTGGACCTGGAAAGAAGGCACAGGAGAAAGGAAACAGGAGGTCCCCGGTTCAGCCCCTCTGTGAAAGAGTGGCCATTACATTATAGCTGAGTAGCAGAGCTGGGACCCTAAGCTTCTGTAGCCCTAGCCTCCTGACCCACAAAGTACAGGTGGTAAACATTAGGTAATGTATATAAAGCACATGCCTATAAGCCCTGGAATAAATACTCAACAAATGTTAGCCATGATCAGCTCATGCAGAACACCTCTGTATTCAGCAATTTGGCTGCCACTTTTGCTTCCCAGTTCAACATGACTTAACCTCCACCACTTGTTCCTGATGCTGCCTACAGCTTACATGTTGACCACAGTTAGTGGGGAGGAGGCATCGCATCTGTCTGCAGCCCTGGTTAGTCTTGACAGTTCATAAGTTGGAATTAAATGAGCCATTTTGAGGATTCACAGATAGTGTTCTGTCATTCACACAAGGGGCAGGCAGCTCTCTGATAATGACTGCAGGATGGCAGTATGTGTGTCTATGTGTGTCTCTGTGTGTGTGTGTGTGTGTGTGTGTGTGTGTATGTATATGTTTTATTTTATTTTTGAGAGCGCACACCAGCAGGGGAGGGGTGGGGAGGGGGCGGGGACAGAGGATCCAAAGTGGGCTCTGTGCTGACAGCAGACAGTCCGATGCAGGGCTCAAACTCACATGCTGTGAGATCATGACCTGAGCCAAAGTCAGATGCTTAACAGACAGGTTAAGATGCCACCCAGGTACCCCAGCACTGTATATATATTTAACTTGAATTCATATTTTATCATTTCTTTCATTTTTATGATCAAAGCCATATTTTATTCTTCATTCTGGTGAAAGTGGGGTGGTTTCCATTGGTGTCTTTCACAATAAAAAAGTAGAAGAATGGGTATAAATTATACAGTTTTAAACACGAGACAAATTCAGTGTTATTTAATTCACCCTACTCACTTTACAGATGTGGAAGTTGAGGCCCAAGGGTATTAAATGAATTCCCTGAGTGGCAGAAGGACAGGTCTTCCAGCCCTAATTCAGGGTCCCCTGTGTTTGGTCTTTTGGTTTATTGCTCTTCCAAAGTGACCATCGCCATAAAACAATTGGAGAGCCATTGTTTTTGAAGCGTGAAGGTGGTCATCTGTGTGGAGAAGTCTCAAACAAGGTAATGACACCTTTGACCCAGTCTCTTCCTGTCTTTGGCACATTATCCCTGACTCGCTACAGGACATACACATCTATTATGTGAAAGAGACAGTGATGACAGAATGAACAGTTCCTGTTTTTCCCCTCTGAAAAAGAACTCCTCCACTAACTCTGTGCTGTTAGGTATACAGTCATGATCACAACAGAAACAGACCCCCTATACTCCACACATGGTCCAGGGGATTGATTGAAGGAATATTTCATCATCTAGTGAATATCCATCCTCTGTGGAACCTCATCCTCTAGCTCTGTAATTCAAAGAAAATGTCAGACCTGTGTAGCACAAGACCTGGATATTCATGAATAGATTTTCTCAAGGATAATTGGTTAAGTGGCTTTTAATTCTTTTAATAAAGCAAAATTGTAAGATATATGTAGATAAACAAGGATGTATAGAGAAAGTATCTGGAGAAAATATACATTAAAGATATAATAGCAATTGTTCAAAACCAAGATTCAGCAAATTGTAGAATTATCCAGACTAGACTAAGTTTTTCTCTCAATCTATAGATTATCTTCTTAGTAGTTCAGATGCAACATTTTGCATTTGCTTCTTTGTTTCAAGCCAATAATAACTTATTCATCAAGCAACTACTATGTGTCAGACACTATAATGATGCTTTTATGAGATCACATTTAATGTGCATAGTACTGTGAAACAGGTGTGATTTTCCTCATCTTATTGACAAGGACACTAAGACTCAGGGGTCAAGGTAACCAGATTTTGTGGGGTATTTGATGACCTATTTTTGTTCCCAGAGAAGTAGAGCAGAGTAAGGTTTTAGGCAAACACCAAGGAAAGATTGTTAATTCAGTTGCTGAAACAAATGAAGCTTGACCATCAGAAGACCAGCCTATTCTTCCTGGCTAGTACCACCGTAGAAAACAGCCCTTCTGAATTTTGAAGATGCAGCTTATTAAAGCAGCCATCCTGACCCTGATCCTCCTGCAGTGCCTTAGTGTATATGTCTATGGGTTAAAGATGTCCTCTGAGTGAATCCGGTTTCCCTTCTCCTTCCTCCATCAGTTCTTTCATTTTCCCCTGCACCAAAAGCTACCGTCTCTGCATGGGCCTCATCATGGGCATTGCTAGGGATGGGTCAGAATTAGAACGTGAGCATCTAGGCCTCCTCTGACACCAAGAGGCACACCTGTGAATAAATGCTCCAGCTTTAGTACTTGGACTCTGTCATTGTATTTTGTTCTTAGGGTCCTTTTAGAAATAATTTCTGGGTCTGTGCTGGATTGCATAAATCCAGAGACAGTGCAAGTTGTGTCACTCACTAATGGTGATGGCTAAAATTTGTAAACTGTTTTGTGGCAAGTCATTTCAGAACCTGTTTACACTCAACAGACAAAAGCCTTCTCCTTCCTTAGTCACAATAATAAAAGCTAAAAGCTAAAGATATAATAGCTTCATATACATTATCTCATTTACCAACTACACCCATCAGACTGTTAGTCCCTTCTGACATATAAGGATATTGGGACTCAAGTAGGCTGTCTTGTGTTCAAGATCATATACCAGCAAGTGTCAGAATAGAAATTTCTTGGGGACCCTGGGTGGCTCAGTCAGTTAGGCGTCTGACTTGGGCTCAGGTCATGATCTTGTGGTTCACAGGTTCAAGCCCCACATCGGGCTCTGTGCTAACGGCTCAGAACCTGAAGCCTACTTCGGATTCTGTGTCTCCCTCCCTCTCTCTCTCTCCCCTCCTCCTCTGCTTGTGCTGTCTCTCACTCAAAAATAAAAATAAAACACTAAAAAATTAAAAAATAATAATAATAATACAGATTTATCTAACTCCAAAACCTACACTGTGTTGTGTTACCATTTTTTTTAATTCATTAATTTTTTAAATTTTATTTTAGAGTACAAGCGGAGGAGAGGGACAAAGGGAGGGAGGGAGGGAGAGAGAGAGAGAGAAAGAGAGAGAGAATCTCAAACAGACTCCATGCTCAGCATAGTGCCCAATGAGAGGCTCTGTTCCACAACTCGGGGATCATGACCTGGGCCAAAATCAAGAGTCTGATGTACAAGGAACTGAGCGACCAGGCATCCCAATGTGTTTGTCCCCATTTTTTAAAAAAGGAAATATATTTATAGAAATTTACTCACTAGCTTTGACTCTGGGTTTTGACTGTTTTTGAGAATCCAGTCCAGTCAATGTCCAGGAATAGAGATTTGCCACCATTAAGGTCATGCTGAAAAAAACACCATAGTTTCTAAAAACACATTACATCTCAAAAAGATGTAATCCAGAAACGCCTAATGTTACAACTGCATCAGTGCAATATGTGTATGACTTGCCAGCTTAGACTCATTTGGAGATATAATTTCTTTGTTTTTAAAAAAATCTCTCTTGTTCATGTTGACCTGTGGTCTGATTTTGCGAAACATAAAGGGTCTGGGTGCATGATTATTGAGCTGGTTCCCCAAACACCCTTCCAGTTATAACAGTGCTTCTGCAGATTGCCACCCCCTTCCCCCATGCTTCCTACTTAGGATAATTTGATTTTTACAAGTGCTCATTTAAATAGTATTCTACAAAGTATTGTTTGCTCTTCTACTTATATTATCAATGCTCATTATTATAGCTGTCAGTGAAGAAAAGATAGTAATTAGACTTAGGCACAGCTGCAGAACAATCTTTGCCTGATACTTTGTTGAGGGTAGTTAATGCTCTCACAGTTATACATTTTTATTGTCTGGATTTTTTTTGAGAATGTCCAGATTTAGCTAGATTTCCCTTTCTTCATTTCTCTAGGAGCCAATGAGTTGAAACTGCCATTGTTTTTCCTGATGTAAGTGTCACAGCAGAACCATCTCTGGGATGTCAGAAAGCTCATAGTTTTTGAAAATAGTACTGCACTGGGGCACCTGGGTGGCTCAGTTGGTTGGGCATCCAACTCTTGATATTGATATCAGCTGGGGTTATGATCTCATGGTTCATGGGATCGAGCCCTGTGTCAGGCTCTGCGCTGACAGCACAGAGGTTCTCTCTGTCCCTCTCTCTGCTCCTCCCCCACCTGTTCTCTCTCTCTCCCTCTCAACGTAAATAAGTAAACATAAAAAGAAAAGAAAAATCACACTGCGGTCATGAAAGAATTGAGGACTGAGTTTCAAGAAGATGAAATTTCTTATTTGCACAGTGTAACTGATCAAGCTATACTTTTGTGGTTAGTGCCACATGAATAGGTAATGTCAATATAGAGAGAATGAAAGAAGGAATCAGTAGAATTCTTTGATTGTAAGCAACAGTAAATAGACTCTGGCTAACTAGAAATTGTTAAGTTTTTTAAAGTATTTTTTTAAGTTTATTTATTTATTTTGAGAGAGAGGGAGAGAGAGACTCCCAAGCAGGCTCTGTGTTGTCAGTACAGAGCCCAACGCAGGGCTCAGTCTCACAAACTGTGAGATTGTGATGTGAGCCGAAATCAAGAGTTGGATGCTTAACCCACCAAGCCACCCAGGTGTCCCAGAAATTTTTTTTAAAGGAGAGTTTATTGGAAGGACATGGAGGGGTGAGGGGAAAGGTGTGCTCACAGAATTGAAGGAAAAACTGAGAAATCAAGCTGAAAAGCCATACTCAGAAAGAGCAGGGGTAGAACAGAATTTGGGTCTCTAGTGAGGACTTGCAGGTGGCTTCTTCCAGTGCTGTCATCTTGATGAATGAATAACGGCCATTTTCAGTTTCATTTTTATTTTCCTAAAGAGTAAAATTCCAGAGAAAGAGCTTTGCAGTGGCTTAGCTTAGCACATGTGGCTTCAGGGAGACTGGGGACCTTGCCCGGCAGCCCCACCAGTCAGTCTCTAATAAAGCAGCCCCTAAAAAGCACATTTTAAACAAGACTCAGAAAGTACTAACCGTAAAGGAAAAAATTGATCAGCTAGACTACATTAAAGTTACAACTGTTTATCAGTAGGTGAGAGAGTTAAAAGCAAGCTGCATCACGAGAGAAGATACTTGCAATACACACATACCTGACTGAGAACTCCTATCCAGAATGTATAAGGAACTTCTACACATCAACTTCTATAAAGCAGCAGACCACCCAATGGAAAAAAAGCCTTGAAAAGGTACTTGCAGAAGAGGATATCCAAATGACCAGTATATGCACAACTTCATTAGGCATCAGTGAAAGCCCAATTAAAGCCACAGTACCTACCATCACGCACCTACCATTATAGCTAAAATGAAAAACTAGACAATATCAAGTGTTGACAAGGATTTAGAGCAAAAAGAACTCTCAGTCGCTGCAGATGGGAGTGTAAGTGGGTATGATCACTTTGCATACCCAATGTCCTATCAATTCCATACCTGGTTAGGTACCCAAGAAAATCCCACGCATGTATGTGCCAAAAAGCATGTATAAAAATATTCACAGAAGCATTGGCTACAGTTAATTAAGTTTAGAATCTATCAACTGTCCATCAGCCAGAATGGATAAATCATGTCACACCCATACACTTCAATATAGAAAATGCAATACGATATAGAAAATACAATATAGAAATGCAAAGTAACACACCGTATGCAACAAAGTGAATGGATTTCACGGATATACAGAGGACATACTATATGATGTCATTTATATAAAATTCAACAGTAAGTAAATGAATATATGGTGTGAAGAGTCAGGATAGTGGACACCCTGGGAGGGTGCAGTTAGTGTCTAGAATGGGGCACTAAGGGGTCTTCTGGGGTGCAGACCATGTTCTGTCTCTTGATCTGGGTGTGAGTTATCTAGGTGTCTTTACTTTGTAAAAACCCATTGAATTGTATTTATTTTTTATTTTTTTGAAGATACCTGCATTGATGCTTTATTTGAAACAGTTCTTCTGAGTTAGAGGGTTCTTGCATCAGATGAGTGAAGATTCAAAGCAGGGAGAAAAGAAAGGTGCTTATCATTTTGAAAGTCACAGATAGTTTATCTTTCTATAATTAGATTAGGAGACAAAAAATGATCCCACTATTAGTGGGAAGAAGCTTCTAGGGTCTGGCATTTGATGAGGTAGATATTCAGTTGCTGGGCATTCCCATTGTTTTTCCATGGCAGAACATAGAGCCATATTCCCAGGCATGGGAATATGCATGCCTGAAGCCAGGTTACTCTTATGTTCCATAAGTGTGTTGCCTGCGGGGCTGTTGTTGACACAGTAGTTGGCTGTGCCCCAGACAAAGGGGGGTGCTGCTCTGTTCCCATAGATCTTAATCCCAGTCTTCACCACAAGGAAGGCACTGCCATGTGCTCTCAGCCAGAGTCTCCTATCCTGTAGGGTTCCTGGTTTGGTTGATAACATTCTTCTCAATACAACTTTTATCATCACAGCTTGAGATGTGATGACTGATTTTAGCTCAAGGAACCTGGTGAAGGGACAAGTAGCCAATTGGTTTGTGACGTCAGGATGATTCTTTCTGCACTTGGTAAGATGATAAAGAAACCTACAGGCCCTAATCTGGTGGTTTTTATCATAGGGGCATTGTAATAGCTTTTCAGCGTCCAGGGAATCCATGTACGTTTCTTCCATGTGGGAAATGAAGGTGCTGAATCCAAGTGCCCAGTTCAGACAAGCTCTCCCCACGTTCAGAATGCATTGAACTTTAAATGTGTGATTTATGTTGTCTTTTTTCTACGGGTGTTTTATATTTGAATAAAAATGTTAGGAAAAGAGAAGAGAATAATGAAAGCCCTCCCATTGACACATGCCCTGGAATAACAATGCTGGGTTTGAATCCTGACTGTCTCTCTCTGACTGTTTGACCTTGAGCAAGCTGCTGCTTTGTGCCTCAGCATCGTTATTTGTAAAAGGGAGGCAATTGCAGTACCTACCTCATTGGACTGTTAGAAGGATTAAATGAGATAATCCAGGTAAAATGCTTACAACAGTGCCAGGTACACAGAAAGCAAAAGTTAACTGTTAGGTACATATATTGTGGAGTCATTTCTCCATGCAGGACGCACCAGGGGAATGCAAAGAAGTATAAACCCTTGGCCTCGAGGAGCTTATAACAATAGTAATTAGAAAGACAAGGTATGTAAAAGAACAAATAATTGACACTACAAGAGGGTATTAGGAAATTACAGATAAGAAAAATTGAAGAATTCAATGGAAGGAGAAATTACAATATGTTAGAGTATTCCAGGCAAAACTCAGAGAGTTGTGAGAAGTCAGAAGAGTGGCTGCCCTTGGAGTGGGTGTGATAAGAAAGTGGTACGAGGAGACTTGTTTCTTCAGTTGGAACTGCTTACACGAATATAAAAATTTTTGATATGTACACCTTTCAGTATGTGTGCTGTCCTATAGGATTTTGAACCTGGTTGACATTTGACCTTAGGCAAGGTACTTAACCCCTGTGAATTTCATTTTCTTCACCTGCAAACTATACCTAACACCTTCCATAGGGTTGTCAGGAGGATTATTGAACACGGTGTGTGTAGGATGCCTAGTCCAGGATGGGACAAATATTTCATGTATCTGATGTGCTAACTGGGATAGAAGGTGACTGACTGGGACAGACCTTCCCTGTGTTAAGATTTGGAGCCTTTGTTTGGGGCTTATTGCTTTGTTGAGGGAATGACCTCATGTCATTATTGGTGTTGTGAGTGGAACCTGTCGCAGTGTGTCAGTGTGAAGGCGTGGTGACTCAGCTGCTGGGACAAAGGGCACTTCTGCTTATCAGAATCACTGCTGGACAGTTGTCCCACACCACCACTGTCCATTTCCTTTTCCTGCTTAGTCAGAGCCACACCTGTGAGCGAGAGTCAGTGTGTGGTCCAGGTGTGTATCAGTAAACATTTGCCGAGTGTCTCCTGGGTGTCAGGTGTTGTCGAAGAGTCTGATGGAGTTTGTAGGGATGAATAAAAACAGGGTAAAAAATAACATAAAATGAAAGATAGGCCTTGCCTTCAAATAGCTTATAGTCTAGTAATAAGATACAAGTTCTTTTTCTGAAAGTCGTTTTCCCCCTTTTCTCCCCTCTTTGTCCTGCTACCCTCCACTCACCCAGTACATGTTCTCATTTGCACACCCCCCTCCCCATCACATGCAAACCCTTCCCTGAAATTCACCCCATGTAAGCAGGCTAAAAGCCATTGAACATGGCCTCTATCCAACAAAAGCAGTCAACTCGTAGCACGTATCTTTTCCTTGGCTCCCCCCAAATTATAGAGAGCCACGCCTTAGGTTAATTATGATAACAAGAATAACCACTTATTAGGTGTCTGGCACATGCAAAGAATTATGCCAGGCACTTGCCTACATTATCTGTAACTCTCACGGCATCTTGCAGGGCATCATTATTCCATTTTATAGGTGAGGGACCTGAGGCTTGAAGAACTTAAATAATTTGCCTAACATCATCTACAGCCTGCTTGTGGCTGCCACAGAGCAAGCCTGTTGTCTCCAACGTGCCATGCTCATTGTCAAGCTGTTTGCAGTGTTTGCTCTGATGATTAAATAATGTAAACACCCTTCTGAGTCAGTTCATCAGTCAACTGTGCACATATAAACCTATGTGGTTAGGAGAGGTTGGTGCGATGGTCACTCTTGCTATAATTATTCTACCTTGACTGGATATGTCAATAAAGAGCCACTCAGCCTTGCAAACAACTTCTGAGCTCTTGTTTTGTAAATGCCTTAATATTCAGCAGCGCTAGCCTGCTGTGCCATCGGAAGGGATACTGAGCCTATTTCATGATCTATATTAAAATCTTGGATGCAGGTGCCACAGGAAGAGCCTTTATGTATTGAGAAAATTCTGCCATTTTGGTCTTCCCTTACTAGGCTGTCTCTCTCAGATTGATTTCTTACCACTAGCCTCTGTTCTAGAAATCTGTACACCGATAGGGGTATCTCATGCAGATTAAAGTGAGCATTGCTGTGAGCTGGGCACAGAGGAGACAGTGATAAAGTACATGTTCTGAGTGGTTTTGTACAAAAAGGAACAATGCAGAGTGACTGCTATTCCCACTAGTCCAAGTGTTTTTGGGTCTTGGCTTCTAACCCTGTATAAGCCACTCAAACTAAGATAGCCAACTCTACTTAATCCCAAGTCTCATGGTGTATATTGGGCACAAGTCATGTTCAAACGAGGAGGGAGATCAAAGCCAGCAAATCACTATGGGTTTGGGGTCTAATCTTAAGCTTTTCAAGCCTAGAAAGTCAATCATATTCTTGTTTTGAGAGGTAAGGCTTTCTGGAGATTGACACACAATTTACAATAGGAGATGTATGTTGGCAGTATGAGTAACACCAGTTATTTGTTCAAAAACTAAAACCTACTATAAATTGAGTTTCTTCTGCATGTGCTTAGATCCTTAGGTATTCACAACCACCACGCAAGTTTCTGAATAGTTACTCACATTTCACAAATATCAGTACTGAGCCAGCATCCCAACCAGGTGGACTTAGTTCCAAATCTTACACTCTTTCCACTCTTCCTCAGTGCCTGAAAGCATTCTATCTGCTGTTATATTATCAGCTGAAATGCCCACCCTTTTGCCAGTTTGGCTTCAGCCAACTCAGGCAGAATTATCAGTCATTTTTCATTTTGGGAATCACACAGCACTTTGCATAAACCTATGAGAACACTTTGTATTGTATCATAATTGCAATGACAGTGTTTTACACATTGTTTTTTTTTAAATGTAGGACCTGTTGCAGTGCCTGGCAGTGTTGTGTAGTGGAAGGACTGAGTTTAAATCTTGTGTCTAATTTTGCTAACATTATATCCTTAGCATGTGACACACCACCTGTTAGCAAGCCGTATATGCTCAGTAAATCTTGAATGAACTAATGAATGAGTAAATACAATCTTGGGTATTAGTTTTCCTCTGTGAATCTTTTTCATTGTTAAAACTGATGGATAATAGTATCTACTTTGAAGGGTCGGTGTGAGATTAGATGAATCAATGAACCAGGGTAAGTGATGGTGTGCTAGTGACTTTTGAGATTCAGGTAGTGGTTTTAAGATTTATCATGTTGCTGCATGTCTAAATATTTAGGTTTATCATAACTGTAGTCCTCTATTATATGAATATGATGCAATTTGCTTATCCATTCTCTTATTGATGGATATTCGGGGTGTTTCCAGTTCTTTAATGAATAAAGTTGCTGAACGTTCTTGAACAAATCTACCTGTGGACATATTTTTCACTTCTCTTGCATACAAACATGGGAGTGGAATTGCTGGATCATACGTTAGATGAATGTGTAAATTTATCAGAGGCTGCTAACCCATTTTTCCAAGTGATTTTACAGCTTTATACTCTAACCAACAACATAAGAGAGTTCTAGTTGTTCTTCATCCTGTAACACTTGATATTATCATGCTTTCCAGTTTTAGCCATTCTAGTAGATGTGTGGTATCTCATTGTAGTTTAATTTACACATCCTTGATGTCTAATAACCTTATCATGTGCTCCGTGGCCATTCATATAGCTTCTTTTATGAAGGGCCTGGGTTTGGGGGGGGGTTATTTCTCTTTTTATTATTGATTTGTGAGGATTCTTTAGGGATTCTGAATATGTCTCTTTTCAGTAGCTTGCCTTTTTACTTTTTAAGTGATATCTTGATAAATAAATTGATTTAAGAAAATCAACAACAGCCAAAGTATGGAAAGAGCCCAAATGTCCATCGATGGATGAGTGGATAAAGAAATTGTGGTATATATATACAATGGAGTATTACTCGGCAATCAAAAAGAATGAAATCTTGCCATTTGCAACTACATGGATAGAACTAGAGGGTATTATGCTAAGCGAAATTAGTCAGAGAAAGACAAATAGCATATGACTTCACTCACATGAGGACTTTAAGACACAGAACAGATGAACACAAGGGAAGGGAAGCAAAAATAAGATAAAAACAGGGAGGGGGACAAAACATAAGAAACTCTTAAATATGGAGAACAACGGAGGGTTACTAGAGGGGTTGTGGGAGGGGGGATGGGCTAAATGGGTAAGGGGCATTAAGGAATCTACTCCTGAAATCATTGCTGCACTATATGCTAACTAACTTGGGTATAAATTAAAAACACAAAATTTAAAAAAATGAAAAAGAAAAATAGATAAATTGACAAAATCAATTTATTAATTTTTTTTCTTTCATGGTAGTGCTTTCTTTGTCCTCAGAAGTCATTGCTTACCACAGGTCATGAGGTGGGTTTTTTATGTTTTCTTGTAGAAGTGTTATAGTTTTGGCTCTCATATAGATCTGTGATCTTTCTCAGTTTAATTTTAGTATATATAGAGAGAGGAAGAGATTAAGGTCAATTTTTTTTTTTCCATATGTATGTCTAGTTGCTCTAGAACATTTTATTGAAAAGAACTTTCCCGTTGAATTCTTGGCACTTTTGTCAAAACCCAAATGACTGTATATGTTTGGGTCTACTTCTAGACTCTCTATTCTGTTCCATTAACCTATTTGTCTTTCCTATCATGCTGTCTTAATTACTGAGTGTTTACAGTAAATCTTAAAATTTAGTAATGTAAGCCCTCCAGAATTTTCTTCTTCAAGATTATCTTGGCTATTGACAGGCTTTAATAAAAATTGACAGCTTATCCATTTCTACCAAAGGGAAAAAAAAAGTCTGGGGATTTTGATTGGAATTGCATTGACTCTATAATTCAATTTCACAAATTTTTCCATCTTATACTTTGACTTTTCAAATCCATTAACATGAAATCTCTCCATTATTTACGCCTTCTTTAATGTCACTCAGCAGTGTTCCATGGTTTTCAAGTATAGAGAGCTTCTGTATCTTTTATTACATTTACTTCTGTGTATTTGATATTTTTATCATATTGTAAATCATAATTTTTAAAATTTCATTTTCCAGGGGTGGCTAGGTGGCTCGGTAAGTTAAGTGTCTTACTCTTGATCTCAGCTCAGATCTTGATTTCAGGGTCATGAGTTCAAGCCCCACGTTGGGCTCTGTGATGGGTGTGAACCCTACTTAAAAAATATACATAATAATATAAGATAAAATTTTCCATTCATTTGTTACTAGTATTTAGACATACAATTTGTTTTTAGGTAATGATTTTGTATCCTGAGACCTTGCTGTATTCACTCATTACTTCTATGATTTTGTTGATATTTTTGGATTTGCTGAGTACATAATCATGCCACCTATGAAGAGTTTTAACTCTTTATTTTGCTTTTCATTTCCTTTCCTTACCTTGTTGCCATGCATATGCACTCCACTACAGTATTGACTAGAAGCAGTGAAATTGGGAGAAAACATTCAATATTTCATCATTATAATATTAGCTGAGTTTTTTCTTATATATACACCCTTTAACAGATTGAGGAATTTGTCTTCCATTTCTAGTATGCTGAAAGTTTTTATCATAAATGGGTATTAAATCTTATTCATTTATTGAGATGGTCTCACAAAATATTCTTATACAACACATTATTGTATGCGTGTGTAAATAACATCTGTAATATTCCAAGGAGGTTCAGAGGACTTGCCTAAGAGGACAGAAGTCCAGGCACATATTGTAAGGTGACCACCAGGTCCTAGTACAGTTTTGTGTCCCATGATTCCCACCTGAGTCCTACAGTTAACTATGTTATTTTCAGTTTCCCCTTCATCAACCTTTATAATAGTACAGATGTCTCTTATTTTTTTTATTTTTTATTTTTTTTGGGGGGGACAGAGAGAGACAGAGCATGAACGGGGGAGGGGCAGAGAGAGAGGGAGACACAGAATCGGAAACAGGCTCCAGGCTCTGAGCCATCAGCCCAGAGCCTGACGCGGGGCTCGAACCCATGGACCGTGAGATCGTGACCTGGCTGAAGTCGGACGCTTAACCGACTGCGCCACCCAGGCGCCCCCAGATGTCTCTTATTTTGATGGTAAAAGTGGGACTTTGGATGCTTTTTATTATTTTTTTTTCGCTTCCCTGTATCTTCTAAATTTTCTTCAGTGAACATGAACTGCTTGTGTTAGAAGGAAGTTTTTAACCTTTGGTGTAATTAATGAGATTACAGATTAGTGGACTTTAGACCCATTCCTATCAATTCTTTCTGAAATTATACCCAAGTCACCTTTTAATTTAATGGTAGGTGACTAAACTCTTCTTTGTTGATCTTTCTATTACTTAATTTCTGAAGATGTTCATTTTTTTCTGCTTTCCCAACTTAGGGTTCCTAGATGAAGTTCCCAGCACAATTAAGTTCAAAAGACTGTAATGTAGTAGCCAGAGTGGGAAAATAAACACAAAGAGATCATGCCTGTGTGTGCTCTGGCAGAAGTGTAGATCAGGGACTTTAGCCCTGCTTGAGAATTTAATGACTTCCAGCAGGTTGGTCTGATTCCAGAGTGATTTTGCTCAAAGGTAATTCTTTCTAAACTTTTTTTGTAATGTTTGTTTATTTTTGAGAGAGAGAGAGAGTGAGCATAAGCAGCAGAGGGGCAGAGAGAGAGGAAGACAGAGAATCTGAAGCAGGCTCTGCCCTGTCAGTACAAAGCCTAATGTGGGGCTTGAACCCTCGAACCATGAGATCATGATCTGAGCCAAAGTCAGACGCTCAACTGACTGAGCCACCCAGGTGCCCTTCTAACCTTGGTTTTAAGTTCTGGCATTTATGTCTATCCAAAACAGTTGGGGATTTGGAATCCTGGAGCTGGAGAAGCCTCTGTCAGACCAGACTGAGAATGATAGCTCTAAGATATGGAATAGGGACTAGATAATAACAGACAGGCTGTTATTTCCAGCTGCTGTGCTTTGTTTTCATGGAACTGGAAGTCATTATCTGGAGAGCCACAAGTCCTTGAAAGTTCATTCCACTTCCGGGAAGTAAGAGTCACTTGCCTGCCAGCAGTTAGAACAGGCTTTTATCACTGGAGATGCAGAGCACCCGCCCCCCCCCGCCCCCCACAAAGTCATTCTAAGTCACTGCCTGGTCAAAATAATCTTTTTTTTTTTTTCTTTCTAGTCACAGGTTCCTGATACAGGAATGTTTTCTGCTTTTTCTCAATACCTAATGTGCCTACCAGTGAATATTTGTTATTTCCATTGCTTTATGTTGATTATTAAAATTAAAATGTTCATACTAAGCAAAAACAAGACAAACAAAACAAACCTCAAAATGAAGAAATAAGTGCCCTCTTTCTCTTCTTTCATCAGTAATAATGAAAGTAATTTAAAATGTGTAGCATGCCATGGGGTATCTGGGTGGCTCAGTCAGTTAAGCATCCGACTCCTGATTTTGGCTCAGGTCATGATCTCACAGGTCATGAGTTTGAGCCACGCATTAGGCTCTGCACTGACAGTGCTCAGCCTGCTTGGGATTCTCTCTCTCTCTCTCTCTCTCTCTCTCTCTCTCTCTCTCCTCTCTCTCTCTCTCTCTCTCTCCCCCTCTTTCTCTCTCTCTCAAAATAAGTAAGTAAATAGATAAATAAATAAATAAGCTTTTAAAAAAATGTGTAGCTTGCCATATTTTACAAGTGACATGCACATGTCTCGTTTGGTTCTCACAACCCTATTGTGATAGATAGATCAGCTTATTTTTATTATCCTTTTTAAAAGTGAGGAAACTAAGACTTAGAAATTGAGTAACTTGCTCGAGATTAGCTAGTTCTACAGACATTGAGCTGCAATCCTAGTGCTGCTATACACGAGAGTGGTCAAGCTGAAGGTCGTGAGCTCTGACCTCCTGGGTTCAGATTCTAGCTGCACCACTTACTAGTCTGTGACTTTTGTCAAGTTATCTAACCTCTGTGCTTCAGTGTCCCCATCAATAAAAACGGGAGAAGGTAGGATCTATGTTATATAGTGTTCCAGGATCAAGTTAAAAGTTTCCATACAGTTCTAGCAGGGCATCTGGCATACGGTACATGATTGGGGAGCGTCACCCAAGCCACTGCTGTTGTCTTGAACATAGAGGCGGTGGTGGGTTATTCTTCCTCTCTCCTTCCAGCTCCCTCTCTTGCCGTAAAACCTCAAGCCTGCTCCTCAAGTCACCAGAGAACTCTAGACACACTCCAGAAGTCACCAAGGGCCATGTGGGGTTAGACAATACAATCCCAAATGAAATACTTTAAAGAAAAACTAACACCATAAAGATCTCTTTCCATGGCACAATTTTGCCCTGATTTCTGAAGACCGTTTGTGCTTATCTTCTCTTATTCTTAACCATACCCCTCTTATTCTTAACCAGAAATCTTAAGGCGTTAGATAGAATACTTCATCCTCTCTAAATATTTTTGGGACCATTTATTCTTTATTTGCTAACAACCTTTATCAAATGCTGACTCGTGTATTTGCCCCAGTCTGCTCTTGAAGATAGGGCAGAAATTCCTTTGCTCTATAGTGCATGCTGTTGAAAGGTCTTTGAGGAAGCAAACCTCTGGTTTATGTTGTGCAACCTGCCCTATAAAGTCACCAAGGTTCATGCTTTGAAGTGGGCGGATGATTCTGCCTTTATATCCTCCACCTGACTTCTCTCATTTATGTGAAGACAGGGCAACAGGTAGCCACACATACCAATCTGCTGTGTGTCCAGCTTCAGAGGACACTCGATCTGACACTTAGGAAATGCCCTCAGTGTGGGAAACAAAGGTTACTATTTTTAAAGACTGGAAGGCAGCATGTTTGTCAACATTTCAGCATGTCACAGCCAGGCAAGCTTTAGATTTGAAAATAGAAGCCCTGATCCCATGACCTCATCTCTGTCTACTGAAGTCCCTGACTCTAAATGTCAGTGGGAGTCACATTTACTTCATGAAGCAAATTATCAGCATCGATCACCCTTTATCCAGCATCTCAGTTTCTCATGACCCTTCACGTCCCCTGCATGTCCCCAAGGCAGCCAGACACTACATGTATATCCTGGAATTAATACAAACTGCCCTCCAAACCAGTTTAGCATCCATCATGCTCGTCCTAACAGCGTGGTCAGATACTGCCAACAGCTCCTGGCACGTACTGTCTTCCACACTGCCTGTTTTCAGTGTTGTCCCATGAAAACTCTGATGTGCGAATATTAACAACAACAACAAAAGTAGGTTCTAAAACCGTATATGCAGAATACTCCTGGCTTTTAGATAGGTGTGTGTTCATGAATGTGTACTTGCACAGTGAGACAACTTGAAGGAAACACTAGAATGTGATGTCACTTACCTCCGGTGGCAGCAAGATTCAGGTGCTTTTGATGGTATGGGTTTCTGCACCATCCAAATTTTCTAAAATGTAACTTGTTCCTTAAAATTATCCAAAAAAAGTTAATCTTTATATTACAGAAACAAATTGTTAGTTATATTAGAACTTGGTGACTGGAACAATTCAAAAAACCAGTGTGCTTTAACATGAATTCACATATGAGTGCCTTGGATTCACTGGGCCTTAAATCCCGAGTTGTACCCCGCTAAGGTAAAGAACACTCAACCCTGGTCCTGTGGACAGGTGGGGAACAAGTTGATTAGGCGGCATCCGTCACTTCAGGATGTAGAAAGGTATGAGTGTGTTTTTGGTCTTCCACTTTCCCTGCTTTCAGGTTACTTGATGCCATTTATTTCCTCAGAAATACTGATGGTCTCTGGGACAGTTTTGAAAAGGCTATGACCTCTTTTTTTTTTTAATGTTTATTTTTGAGAGAGAGAGAGAATGCATGGGGGAGGGGCAGAGAGAGAGGGGGACAGAGGATCCAAAGTGGGCTCTATACTGAGAGCAGAGAGCCCCATGTGGCCTTCATACTCACAAACTGTGAGATCATGACCTGAGCTTGTGAGATCATGAGCTGAGCCAAAGTCACACACTTAACTGGCTGAGCCACCCAGGCACCCCTAGGCTGTGACCTCTTTGATCTGATAAGTAATCAAGCCTCTCAACATACAGGGTTTTTTTCCTGTTATTTATTTAATTTAATTAATTTGTTTGAGATAGCATGAGCCGGGCAGGGCAGAGGGAGAGAGAGAATCTTAAGCAGGCTCCACAGCCAGTGCGGAGTCCCATGTAGGGCTCAATCCCACCACCCCGAGATCATGACCTGAAACCAAATCAAGAGCTGGATGCTTAACTGACTGACCCACCCAGGCACCCCTCAACACACAGGTTTTGGTGTAATATATCTGTAAATAACTCTTTATGCCAAGATTGCTTTTTGCATTTCTCTTTCTCTGTCTAAATGCAATAACTCTCCACCTAGGACCTACTCAAATGGCATGAGAAATTGTAGGACTTATTTGGAACCTAAAACTACCTCATTATCTGAATAATAATCATAGACCTTACCAAATAGCAATTGAGCACTTTTGAATGTTTAGAAACATGTTCACGTGTGTTACTTCATATTTGCTTCCAAACTAGAACAGGGATTATGATTATCCCATGTTACAGATGGGGAGGGAAATGGCACAAAGAGCCTTGCCCAAGACCATAGCAGGTTTGTGGCAGAGCCAGGACTAGCAATAAAGCCTTCTCTTCCATGGCTTTTTCCAAGCTCCCACAATACCAAATGTCTTTTTCCAAGATGTTCCCCAAGGGAACCTAGACTCTAAGGAGTAATCATTATAATAATAATACCAAATATTTATGTAATGTTTGCTGTGTAAACTTTACCTGTATTAACTCAGTCCTTACCACACTTAAGAGGTAAATATTATTATTATCTCCATTTTACAGTGGAGGAAACTAAAGCCTACTACGTTTAAGTAACTTGCCCAAGGTCACCATGTTAATAGGTAGAGTAGCCAGGATATGAACCAGGCTAGAGCCACAGTCCACAGACCACTTGATAATGCAGTCAGAGCCTAACTTCTTCCCACCTGTTTATGTCTAGGGTGACCCAGACCAAAGATGACAGCTCTTCAAATAAGAGTCTCAAAATTCCTCCCCTCTAAACTTAGAGTTTGAAGTGTGTCTTATATTATTTCAACAGTAAGAATACTATTCTATTTCCTTGTGAAAAGAATAAGGGAGAATGGAGAGGAGTAACAAAATAGTTTTGCTCAAAAACCAGACAAGTTTGGGGGCACCTGGGTGGCCCAGTTTGTTAAGCGTCTGACCCTTGATTTTGGCTGAGGTCATGATCTCGCAGTTCATGAGATTGAGCCCCGTGTGGGGCTCTGCACTGACAGTGTGGAGCCTGTTTGGGATTCTCTCTCACTCTTTCTCTCTCTCTGCCCCCCACCCCCCCCCCCCACACACACTCATGCTCTCTCTTTCTCAAAATAAATAAGTAAACATTAAAAGAAAAAACAGACAAGTTTGGAAGTTTCTAGAAATTTATATTTGCCATGTTTCCTACAAAGATCTGGTCATCTGTCTCCTACCTGGCTACTAAAATAATTTCGATTGCAAGCAACAGAAGCCAACTTTACTAACTTTAAGTAAAATGAATTCATTCTAAGGATATGATAGTTTACAGAATTAGAAGAAAAGCTGAAAACTTAAACTCCAGGAAGTTGGTGTATCAGCTTTTACTGTGCTACATAAAAACCACATTGAAAATTAGCCCCCCGCCCCCCGACACACACACATACCCAGATCCCCAGCAATCATTTGTTTAGCTCAAGATTCTGCACATCCACAGTCCGGGCAAGCTTGAGCAATTCCTAGTCTGTGCCAGGCTAAGCTGTTCACCATAGGAGCTCACTCATGGGTCTGCAGTCACTGCCTGGTTGGCTAGGGTGCCTTGCATCTCCTCCACATGGTCATTTATCCCCCTGCAGACTCACTGCATCATGGACTTGGGGTTCCAAGTACAGCAAAAGAGGGCAAGCACCGTCACACAAGCACTTTTCAAGTTTCCATTTGTGGTGTATTTGATCCTGACTAAAATGAATCCTATGTTCCAGCTCAGAGTCCACATGGAAAGGGACTGCCCAAGAGCGTGGAGAGAGGAAAGAAGAATCTGAGGCCATTTTTGCCATCTCTCAGAGATGGTCAGAAATCTTGGCAACTTTAAGCATCAAGCCAGCAAGAACTAATATGCAGGCTCTTTAGGGTGCCTCTATTTGAATAACTCAGCTCCCACTACTTTCCTGCGCTTGCTTCAGTCTATTCAAGATTTCCAACAAGTATCTGACTTTGCTTGGGTCATATGTACCATGGATGGGGCACACTGAGTGAAGATCCATGAAGACTTGAATGGGGCGGGGGGGTGGGGGGGGAGTCTGATTGTGAAGTGGTTACCCAAAATAGGGGGGTGGCGGTTGCAGGATAGGTAATACAGTAATTCTTCCATCGGTATTGTTGACTCCATTGATTTTGTCCTTCTGCTCTGAACCATGTAGGTTGAATTTTCCTCGGGTAAGAGAGCAAAGGTAAGAGTCGCAACCTGTTACTCGAACAACAATTAAAACATTTACTTTGAAGACACTTGCTGAGCTGGTGATGTCCTTGGCACGGACCAGGATCTCACAGACATCTTCCTGCCATTGCTATTTATTCCCTGGGCACCAAGAGTGTAAACAAGAAAGGGAAATGAGGAGACTGGTGTTCTGATATTGAGGTCACACAGTCTTTGGCCCTGGCATTGACTCCAACAGTTATTTATTTAGGTCAGTTTCATAATTTCTGCAGAATTGGAAGACTGTTTTTAAAACTTTCTAGAAAGCAGGGAGGAGTGGTGATGAAGTCATATTTAGCATGATTCTAGGGAAGAGGGAAAACTTGAGATAGGTTGTTAGCATGACTACAGGAGCACTGGGGTATTTAAGATTGAATTATTGCCCAAATAATGGAGTTTAAGGGAATAAAAAATCTTCTTATTTGGCAAAATACTTCTCTCTTTGGACTGATAACCAAGACCATTTTTTTTTTCTGGTTACAACAGCCCACTGTTATAAAGGACAGGGAAGAGGTGATATCTGTGTGTGTATGTGAAGTCATGCTAAGTATTTGAAACATGCCTAGTGCACTATAACAATTTTCTCCAAGTGTTTGGTCATGTTTCTCCAAAGACTTAATCATGAGCCTCTAATATTTGTGTGTGTGTGTGTGTGTGTATTGTGTGTGTATATATATTATAAATTTATTTATATATTACAAACATACTAGGTATTTTAGTAAATGTTTTATAACATATAAACAAAAATTAGAAATGTTTAAAGGATGGGTTAAAAAGTGAACAAAAATTGAGTTTCTGATGTTTTCTTCCCACACCCCAGTGGATCATTCTGGATACCTCCTTGAGTGCATTCCTCTCCACTTTGAGGATTACTTGTCCAGAATACAAAAGCATCTTAGACCTGCCCTACAATTACAAAGGCACTTCTTTGTACCAGAGGAATAATAGAAAGTTGGATGTTCTGTCTTGACCAAAGTGTACTCAAGACTTAACACTTCCCTCATGTGATAGGCTGGTGCTGCTGTTTTGTAGTCACAATGACTTTGTGAATGCAGACCCTCAGATCCCTTATCATTCCCAAGCCTTTGGGGATTTATCTATGCAATGATTGTGGAAAGATTTGGACTCAAGGAATCATAACCTGAGATATTCTTCTCTCTCCATCCCCCTTTCCATTTCTTCCAGTTTTCTTCCTCCTTTCCTTCTTCAGTCTCCCCTTCAGTCTCCATCAGATTGATAATACAACTTCAAAGGCATTCTCTCTCCTCTTTTCCTTCCCTCTCCCTTTTGCTTCCTTGAGAATTCTAATAATATTTACATATTTTTATTGTGATAGCTAACATTTATTGAGCTGAAGCCCAGTTAAATGCAGTGTCTGTTAATGATCTCATTTCCCCTCACAATCCTGTTAAGTGGGTACTGTTATTATTTGCTTTGAGAATTGAGAAATCCTGCAGTTTAGAGAGGGTTAAGTAACGTGTCCAAGATCTCATAGTTTTCTAATGGCAGAGCCTGGACGAACTGACTCCAGAGCCCAAGCTTTACCCTTTTCTGTCTGCAGTGACACAAAACAGGCAGTAGAGACCAGCGTGAAGCCAGGAATTCAATCCATCATTAGTACAAACCACTTTAAAAAATTTTTTAATTTTTTTAATGTTTACTTATTTTTAAGAGAGAGAGAGAGAGAGAGAGTGAGCACGTGAGTGGAGGAGGGGCAGAGAGAGAGAGAGAGACAGAATCTAAAGCAGGCTCCAGGCTCTGTCAGCACAGAGCCCTACATGGGGTTCAAACCCACAAATGGTGAGATCATGACCTGAGCCGAAGTCGGACACTTAACCAACTGAGCCACCCAGGCGCCCCTGGTACAAACCACTTTTAAACCAGCCTTTCCCTTGCGAGCCTTGTGTCCACCCAGGAGACGCTGGTGTATATATGCCAGATGGTGGGAATGCTGTAACAAGTCAGGAAAAGTACCAAGTGTGCAAATCATCTGGAAATAACACTTCACTGTTTGCCTGCGGATTATCTACCTCATGAGGGATTCTGAAAAATTTGAGACGTTCAGAAATACAAATAGAGTTCCACCAGCTAGAATAAATTTATTGTCATGCTAGAAATTAGTTGCTCTCCTGTTTTTCTAAAAAATTACCTTAACTTGATATGTTTACGGTTTGTAAGTTTCATCTACCCTCAGTCTACATAAGAATGTCTCCTTCGATCTTAATAACTAAACAGGAGCTGGATAAGTACTGAAATGAAATGAAATTACCAACTCCAAATTCAATTGAGAAGAAGTGGCTTACTGCACACAGGAGCTGTTGGTTATTTTGTTACTGTCATTGCTGAAAGTCCACATGAAAAACAATGAGCTTTGGGCAATATGGGTGAAAAGGGAGTGATTTACAGAGATTTTTTCAGCTATTGTCAATGCCCTTAACCTTTCTGTGGGTGATCTTAGACTGGCTAACGGCACCCCTACCACCAACAGACCTTTAGAACTTCTCCTGGAAGCTGTATTATAGCCTAGCAGAGTTAACACATGGAAGGAAGGCTTGATACAGACTCCGTCAGAGTGCCCGCTCTGCTCCTTATCCCCAGCACACATGTACCCAAGCAAGCATCTGTAATACTGTGTGAGAGCCCCCAGCTCTGTTCCTTTGCCCTTATCACAACCCCCCTGTTGAACTCACCGGGTCAACCTTGGAGAAATAACAGTCCCCGTCACTAAGACTCACGTGGGTGGTTGCTGGGGTCTTACCTCACATGGTAGCCGGATGCATAGTGAGTAAGGATATGGGGGCACGCATGAGTGACACATCCACAGTGGCAGAGGGACAGGTGGTCCTAATGACTCAGCTATCCTGGTCACAGTAAGGGCATGGGCACTGTAGGCTTGCCACTCTTTCAGGACATTGTCCCAGTGGCCCTGCAGGTAGTCCTTGTCCTGGTCCCCACCTCTGACACTTCCTGGGTATGCAAACCATGCTCCACTTAGAGTCAGGATGGAGACCCTCTTTTTTCCTTGCCGTTCCTTTACGTTCTCCCTTAGAGTAACTTCTGGATGCTTCTCCTCTTTTAAGCTCCTAAACCAAAAGAACCTTTTCTACTTCTCATCACACCAGAGATGAGTTGTTGTTGTTGTTTTTAATTTCTAAATTGAACATAGTTGACGCATAAGGTTGCATTCGTTTCAGATGCGCAACATAGCGATTCAATTTCTCTTATACCTTACTGTGCTCACCACAGTGTAACTACTATCTGTCACCATACAATGCTACTATAGTACCATTAACTATATCCCCTATGCTGTGTTCTTTGTTCTCGCAACTTACTCATTCCATTACTGGAGGCTTGCATCTCCCAGTCCCCATCATTCATTTTGCCCCTCCCCCCTGCACCCCTTTCCCTCTAGCAACTATCGGTTTGTCCTCTGTATTTATAGGTCTATTTTTGTTTATTCATTTGTTTTTTAGGTTGCACATATGAGTGAAATCATATGGTATTTGTCTTTCTCAGTTTACTTATTTCACTTATCATAATACCTTCTGGGTCCATCCATGTTGTTGCAACTGGCACAGCCTCGTCATTTTTATGGCTGCATAGTGTGTGTGTGTGTGTGTGTGTGTGAGAGAGAGAGAGAGAGAGAGAGAGAGAGATTCCTTATCTGTTCATCTGTCTGTAGACACTTAGGTTGCTTCTAGATCTCAGCTATTGTAAATAATACTGTAATAAACATAGGGGTGCATATATCTCATCAAATTAGTGTTTTCATTTTCTTTGGTTAATACTAGTAGTGGAATTAATGGGTAATATGGTAGTTCTATTTTTAATTTTTGGAGGAACCTCCTTACTGTTTCCACAGTGGCTGTACCAATTTACATTCCCACCAGCAGTGTGTGAGGGTTACTTTTTCTCCACATCCTCACCAATGCTTGTTATTTCTTGCCTTTTTTATTTTAGCCATTCTGAATGGTATAAGGGAATAACTCATTGTGGTTTTGATTTGCATTTCGCTGATGATTAGTGATGTAGAGCATCTTTTCATATGTCTGTTGGCCATTTGTATGTCTTCTTTGGAAAATGTCTATTTATGAGACCATAGAAGAATTTTATGGTCCATTAAGCAGAGCTTCATTGCCCGTTCAAAAAGGCTTAGACTCTAGAAAGTCCTTTGTTCACCCCTCTTTGGTGTGCTCAAATAGTTGAGGAAGGAAATACAGGAGCTTTTTGCTATGGCAATGACAAATAAATAAAACACAGGTTGGGTTCTCAACAGGCCTTATTACTAGTTAAGTCTTTGATATACCTCAGTGTGTAAAATATTAAGAGATTAAGTTATAAAATGGAATGTTGATTTTTCAATTTGTTATAGATATTGGCATCTATCCATGTTCCCTGCCTATGACCTCTGCTGGGGAACTGGAGTGACTCTCTCAGACAACAGCAAGGTGTTTTGGTAGGATCTCTGCCCTGACGAGAGTTGAAGAATAGAGTCTTCATCTAAGACAACATGAGAAGCTGATATTAAGCCAGGGAACCAGTAAGCCAGTTGAGTGGAGATTTAGTTGTTAGAGGAAAGGAGCCAAAAGCAGGGATCCAAAGGTTGAGTACCGGTGAAATGGGGGGTGATAACGCAGAAACAAAAGTTTAGAACCAGAGAGAACAGATTCACCAGGAACACACAGGCTCCTGGGACAGTCATCAAACTTAAAGTCTGATACTTGCTTTTCTGAGCAAGAAATGATATATGTTGCTTCTCTGAGCAAAACAGAGATGAGGAATGTTGGGTGAGCTCATCTTGATAAGCAGGGATGGGGGGAGTTGGCAGAGCAATTGAGTACTGCTTCATAGGTCCTCTTAACAAATAGAAACCAGAATGAGTGTCAAATGCTCCTGCTAGGGATTCTGACAACTAGTGGTGAAGTACTAGTTTGGTGAATTGGCTTCTTCACTTTGGGGATATCCCTGACCAGGTAACTTTACCAGCACCAAATCATCCCGTCTCCTGGATAATGCTAAGGACAGATGAAGAGACTCAAAAACCCTCTGGCTCTCTTTATCAGTGTATTGTGATGACTAAGCAGGTCTCAGCTTGTTTTATCCAAGTTAGAAGCTCCGTTGATAAGGTTCAGATGACTCTTTTCTCACCCTTACACATTCACACATCAGGGGCTGACATCACCTGACCTTATGCCCAGAGGCTTCTTTGTGTAAATGGATGTAAATCCTTGTTTAGTTAACTTCTTTTCCCCTACTGAACAGTGCTCCCAAAAAGCTGTGTGTCAAGGTAACTGTTGCCCATCTCAAAGGCAGTGAGAAAAATTAACCAGATTTTAGCTTAGAGAACAAGCATTAAGAAAATAACAGAGGTAGTGAACATTGAAAGTAGGACTTTGTAAATGTTACCTTGGGTACTTTACTTAAACTTCCTGAGCCCCTCAGTCTTCCCAGCAAAATGAAGGTCAAGTTTTATTATTTCTAAAATCTCTTCAAACCTGAAAATTCTGTGGTCCTCTTTTCACTTTCTAGATCATTCCACAAATACATAACGGCCTGCTGTGCATCTGAGGCTGCTTATACAGTTTTAAGTATATGCTCTTGTGTGATAGTGACTGCTGTCTCATCTTGAGAAAACGGCAATAATCTAAGAATATTTGTTCTTGCCTCTGCAAATAAATTCAATGAACAGCGCTCAGTTTTTGCATCTGTCATTGCATGAACAAATTAGGTTAACAAATGGAGAAAGAAGAGGGCGGAGTATCTGCTGTATTCAAAATATAGAAACTTAGTCTTCCCCCATAGTTCTTACTTTTTCTTCGGTTTGGTAACTTTGACTACCATTGTAATCATTTAACTGAGTCTTTGGGGCACTTAAAATAGATTGTGGTCTAGCATTGAAAGAATCCACTGTGTCTTTTTTGTTGGCATCAGTAAAGACATTAGGAAGCTCGTAGTTTACTAGCTAGCTCTCCCAGTGGGCCGATGAGAACCTGATTTTTATACATGGCTTTGGTTTGGCAGCAGCCCAACTCATAATAAAAGCAATTTGGAGGTAGCAGGTGGAAGAGATAGTAATTAAAATTATGCTGGATTTTTGGCTTTGGTTTTATTTTAATAAGTCAATAAAATGAAATTCTGGATGATAGTTAATTTTGTTCTGAGCATAATTAGTTTTTGCCTGTTTCTTACTGAAGAAATTTGCTGGCTTTTTTTTTTCTTTCTCTCCCCTCATTGTTCTCAGTACCAACTACATTAGTCATAAGTGTCATGGGAAAGATCTAACTGCTGCTTTATCAACGTGGATTACAGCTAAACTGTTCTCTTTCTCTAAGGTTAATTAGCAGGAGTGCTAAGGATGTGTTTTGACCTTTTACTATTTATCTTGTAAGCAAACAGCATTTTCTTAAAGAATACAGATTTAATATTTTTTAAATCGCCTCTTACCCCACAGGAGACACTGGTTTTCACATCAAAATATTTTGAAATATTATATTCCAGTGCTTTTTTAATATATGTATACTTTATATCATGAAAATGTATCCTTCTAGTAGGAGTAGTGATAGCAGCTAACATCTACTGAACACTTACCATTTATTACTTGCCAGGCACAATTCTAAAATCAATATTAAATTTTCCCAACAACCCTGACAGGTAGGATTTAATATATTTTTTTAATGTTGTATTTATTTGAGAGAGAAAGAGAGCATAAGCAGGGGAGAGGCAGAGAGAGGATGGGAGAGAGAGAATCTGAAGCAGGCTCCACGCTGTCAGCATAGAGCCCGACACGGGGCTCGATCCCACGAACCTTGAGACCATGACCTGAGCTAAAATCAAGAGTCAGACACTTAACCAACTGAGCCACCCAGGAGCCCCGGGATTTCATATTTTCTTAATGTCATAGGTGGGAAGACTGAGGTGCAGAGAAATTTAAAAACTTGCCCAAAGTCACATGGCTAATGTGCTACAGGTACGGAATTGAAACCAAGGCAGTTTGACTCCAGATTGTAGGCTCTTGTTACTGTTCATGCAAAATGTATGTCATAAACAGCTTCTGTGTGAATAAACATGTGGCAATAACATTTGCTTAATAGCCGCATGGGATTCCATTTTAGGAGCATAATACTCGATATAAACAATCCTCCATCGCTGGGCATTTATGTTGTTTTCCAATTTTTCTGATACAAACATTGCTGTGATAAACCTACACTAAATGTATCTCTGCATGCCTGTATTGTTCTTTCCTTACAATACAGTTGTATGAGTAGAATTTTGGGGTCACATTTTTTGAGACTTTTGTACAAATTTTCAAATTGCCCCCAGAAAGATTTTTTTTAACTTTCATCAGAGTGTAAGTTTCCTTGTGTCACCAATAATGATTATTATTCTTTCCAAATTTTTGTCTCTATGACACAGAGAGAATTGTATTTATTGTTTTATAAAAAGGTTGAACTTCTTTTTTTTTCCAAATAGTTATTACACATTTATATTTCTTCATTAGTGAATTATTCCTTTTTAAAAACATTTTTAAAATATTATTTACCTTCGAGAGAGAGAGAGAGACAGAGTGCAAGCAGGGGAGGAACAGAGAGAGAGAGGGAGACACAGAATCCAAAGCAGACTCCAGCCTCTGAGCTGTCAGCACAGAGCCCGACACGAGGCTCGAACCCATGAACCACGAGATCATGACCTGAGCCGAAGTCAGACATCCAAACAACTGAGCCACCCAGGCGCCCCTCCTTTTTTTTTTTTTTTTCAAAGTATCTTTATTTTAAGAGAGAGACAGTGTGAATGGCGGAAGGGCAGAGAGAGGGAGAGAGAGAATCCCAAGCAGACTCCACACTGTCATCACAGAGCCCGATGTGGGGCTCAAACCATGAACCATGAGACCATGACCTGAGCCAAAACCAAGAGTTGGATGCTCAACCAACTGAGACACCCAGGTACCCCATGAATTGTCTGTTCTTATCCTATTTTATTTTACTTTATATTTGTAAGGGTGTGTCATTTTTATTAAGAATACACCATACTATTATATGAAGGATGTCAAGTTTTTGTCATATATGATATATATGTTTCCCCAGAAATTTTACATACAGATAAGTTACTTTTTATATGTGAAAGTCTCAAATAATGTAATAAAGAGGTTTTAATTAAAAGAGACTCAGAAAATATATGACCTAATCTTTGCAAAAACCATTGAAAATCTCAGTGATAAATGACAGAAAGTTAAGAGCTTACAAATAGAGAAGTCAGTGTCAATAAGGGATAGTTTTTCAAAGTAGTGTTTGTCAGTCCTTGGGTTTGCCCCAAGAAATGCTTTATTTTCATGTGAGCTAGAGACACTTTTGCTTTTCATCTGTAAAAGTATCTTTATTAAGACATTTTTTATAAATTTATTAATTTTGAGAGAGAGAGAGAGCACACAGGGGAGGGGCAGAGAGGGAGAGAGAGAGAATCCCAAGCAGACTCTGCACTGTCAGCACAGAGCCCAATGCGGGTCTTGAACCCTGAGATCATGACCTGAGCCAAAACCAAGAGTAGGGTGCTTAGCCGACTGAGCCACCCAGGTGCCCCTAAGACATTTTTTATTTAATAAATGATTTTGTAGGGAAAAAAATCTCCAGAAATTTGACCTATGTCCCACTGCTGTGCCAAATGATGGATTTTTTAAAGCAGTTTGTAATCACGGAAGATGAAACTGTCAAAGGAGAGAATATTTTGTAACAAAGTCTTTTAATACTTTTCAATGGCCATCAAAGAGAATATAGAATCTCTAGAAATTAATTTAATTAAAAACTTTCCCTCCAGATTTAAAGAAGATTCATTTAAATTGTATCCTAAGTCTAATGCTTCAAAACCGTCTAGGACTTTGTGTGATTTTAAATAGCTTCATTTAAAAAGAAATTTATTGTAAGAAAATTGTGTCAAGTGGAGACAAAGCCTCTTTTTTTTTCCACCCCCCTTCTTTTTTGGCTTCATAGAGGAGAATGAGAAATGCTATTTTGGAGACAGGATTCCCAGCAGAAGGGAATCCTTTGGCAGCAAGAATAAACAGCTTTGGCAGAAAAGCACCCTCCAGAGGAAAAAGACTTGGGCCTGTTTAAATGAGGGAGTGGTCATGAACCCCAAGGCAAAAAGGATATCCCTCCACAGGGGCTGGGTCAGTATCAGGCTGTTTGGGTGGGAGCACTAAGGTTACAAAAGCTCCTTAGAGTGGCTTCATAAGAAACTGATGTTTTGAGATGGAACCCCAGTTGTCTAGGGAGGATCAGTTACTGTTCCAAGGAAGTGATTGTATTTTACTCCGGGCCACACTGTTCCCTTTAGCCTTCATTATGATAACAATAGTAGTTGTTGCAGTAATAGTAGTAATAAGGATAATGATAATAATGATAAATAAAATAATACATAAATCCTACAAACCTGGGTTTTCTTGACCCCTTTCCCTTCATTTTTCCAGAAAATAAAGCACACATCTACAAAAGTGTATTAATGATTAATTTGAAGGGAAGTCTCATTTTTAATTTTAAAATGCTTTGAGGGACACCTGGGTGGCTCTGTCAGTTAAGCACCTGACTTCGGCTCAGGTCATGATCTCACCCAGATTCATGGGTTTGAGCCCCACATCGGGTTTTGCACTGACAGTGCAGAGCCTGCTTGGGATTCTCTCTCCCCTCTCTCTCTGCCCCTCCCTCACGCTCTCTCAAAATAAATTAAAAAAAAAAAAAAAGATGAATGACAAGCAGCCATCCCACCACATGTAATTCTACTTCCATTTATGTGCAGCATTACTAATTTGGTTTGGTCAGATATGATATTCGTGACAGTTAAGGGAAGTGCTCAGAAAACTCAACTACTTGACTCAACCACTGAGCATCCATTTCTCTTTCGTGCCACATTACTGGAAATAGAAACAGTGGGTAAAGTGGTGGCAGAGGTCCCCCCTCGACATTTCTCCAGGAACAGAGTAAATAGAACTGCTCCAGTGCAAACTCTTTTCTCACTTAGTCACTCAACAAACTTTTACTGAATATCTACTGGATGCCAGATTTGTTTTCCGTGCCACTCCTTCATCAGAATCCACTCCTTGCTAAAGGCTTCACTTTCCCCTCCCCTCCCACAGTCCCCGCAAACACACAGGGTCTTGATGCTGACTGAAAGGTTTGGATCTTTCCCTTATGGAGACTCGAGTTCTGCCTCCCCTTCCTTGAAGGCCCTGCCAGGGTGGAGTTTTATTTGTAATAATACTTTTTTATCTGCATAAAATAAATAAACTCCAAGATGGAAAAGTATTTTAGAGAAAATAGAAGAAATTATAAGTATTTCCTCATGTTATTGCATACTTGTAAACATTTTAATGGCTGGGTATTCTATTGTGTACCTCCGTTTCTTAACATTCACCCAAAACTTCATTCACAATTTAGATTTATTTCCTTAGGGAAGAATTACAAAGTTATTATTTATGCACATTAGTAAGGCCTTAATTCAAATGGCCAAACCACTTTCAGAGAGTTTGTAGCAACTTAGAGTCCCATTAAAGGTCTATTTACTGTTCATATCATAGTACCCTTACCTTCATTGAAGAGTAAAAACTTTAAGAATCTTCACTGATTGTTTTCAATCTGCATTTTTTTCTTATTTCCAGTGAGATTGGACATTTTCACATGCTTATTAGACATTTTTAGTTTCTCTCTCCTGAGCTTTCTGTATGTGTCCTTTGTCTGTATTTCTATTGGAGTTTTTATAGCCTTCTAATTTACCTGTATGACCTTATTCAGGATGTTAACACTTTGTTTTTAATATTTATTGATCACATTTGGGCAAATTCCCCCCAATTGCATTATTTGTAATCATATTATCACTTAGAGCAGATAACTTGTCTAATGAGATCAGCTTTATATCATTTTATGTAGGAGGTGGTTTTCAATGTCTAAGAATTAAGAATGCATACTTTATAGCACAGTAAAAAAAAATCTATTCTAGAAACTTCTATTAAATAAAGGGAGAATGTATAAGAGTTAAACTGCAAGGGATCTTGGGCCTATCAGTGCTTCTGTATTGATAGACCTATTTGTATTCTTACTGCATTTGATGTGTGGCCCCTTTGGTGTGCTTATTACAAAATTATGAGATTCTGTGCCCAGACTAGCACTTGAGACAGGTAGTGAGCTGCTTTTGAATTTATCAGATTCCAGATAAAATTCTACTCATCCTTCATTCCCATACCTCAGTTTCCCGTACTTGTAGAAGCCCTGAATAGCAGCCCTCATAAGCTCTCCTTTTTCTTGCAGACAGTTCTTCCTCACTCCAGGAAGATGAAGAGGTAGAGATGGAGGCTGTCAGCTGGCCGGCCAGTAGTCCAGCCACGAATGGACACCCTGCAACTCCAGTGACTTCTGCTCGTTTCCCCAGCTGGGTGACTTTTGATGACAATGAAGTCAGCTGCCCTTTGCCACCAGTCACCTCTCCCCTGAAGCCAAACCCACCACCTACTGCATCTGTGATCCCAGATGTACCTTATCACTCAGCTGGGTCATTTAAGAAGAGGGAACGTCCCAAGAGCACATTGATGAACTTTTCCAAAGTTCAGAAGCTGGACATTTCCTCCTTAAACCATCCGCCTTCCATAACTGAGGCTCCACCTTGGAGGGCAACCAATCCTTTCCTGAATGAGACTCTGCAGGATGTACAGCCTTCCCCCATCAACCCTTTCATTGCTTTTTTTGAGGAGCAGGAGAGACGCTCCCAAAACAATTCCATTTCCAGTGCCACAGGCAAAAGCCAAAGAGATTCTCTCATTGTCATCTACCAAGATGCCATCAGTTTTGATGACTCAAGCAAAAACCAGTCACACTCTGATGCCGTTGAAAAACTCAAACAACTCCAGATTGATGATCCTGATCACTTAAGCAGTGCGACACTACCAGATGATGACCCGAAAGCCTGGATTGAACTAGATGACCACCCACCTGGTTCAGTGCTGTCCCAGCCCAGGGATGGATGGCCAATGATGCTAAGGATCCCTGAGAAGAAAAACATCATGTCGTCTAGGCACTGGGGACCCATCTACATCAAACTGACAGACAGTGGTTACTTGCAGCTGTATTATGAGCAGGGCCTAGAAAAACCATTCCGTGAGTTCAAGCTGGAGATCTGCCATGAAATTTCAGAACCCCGGCTCCAAAACTATGATGAGAATGGCAGGATCCACAGCTTGAGAATAGACCGTGTCACCTACAAGGAGAAGAAGAAATACCAGCCCAAACCTGCTGTGGCCCACACAGCAGAGAGGGAACAAGTGATCAAGCTGGGCACCACCAATTACGATGACTTCCTCAGTTTCATCCGAGCCGTTCAGGACCGGCTCATGAATCTGCCAGTGTTGTCAATGGACTTAAGCACAGTGGGCTTGAACTACCTTGAAGAGGAGATTACTGTGGATGTCAGGGATGAGTTCTCTGGCATTGTGAGCAAGGGAGACAACCAGATTCTCCAGCACCATGTCCTGACACGGATCCACATTCTGAGTTTCCTCTCTGGGCTTGCAGAGTGCCGCTTGGGCCTCAACGATGTCCTTGTCAAAGGGAATGAAATAGTTTCCCGGCAGGACATCATGCCGACCACCACCACAAAGTGGATCAAGCTCCATCAGTGCCATTTTCATGGGTGCGTGGATGAGGATGTATTCAACAACTCACGGGTTATTCTGTTCAACCCTTTGGACGCCTGCCGGTTTGAGCTAATGCGGTTCAGGACAATATTTGCAGAAAAGACCTTGCCTTTCACACTCAGGACAGCAGCAAGCATCAATGGGGCAGAGGTGGAGGTGCAGAGCTGGCTGAGGATGTCAACCGGCTTCTCCTCTAACCGAGACCCTCTCACCCAGGTTCCCTGTGAGAATGTGATGGTTCGTTACCCCGTGCCCAGTGAGTGGGTGAAAAACTTCCGCAGGGAAAGTGTCCTGGGGGAAAAGTCTCTAAAAGCTAAAGTGAACCGGGGGGCAAGTTTTGGTTCAACTAGTGTATCTGGTTCTGAGCCTGTCATGAGAGTAACTCTGGGAACTGCCAAGTACGAGCATGCCTTCAACTCCATTGTGTGGAGGATAAACCGACTGCCTGACAAAAACTCGGGTAGGTACAGGCTTCTCTTCTGTGAAAACTGCCACATGGTTACAGAAGAGCAGGGGTCCAAGTTCCACACTCTGTTCCCCTATGAAGTGCTGGTTTCTGTTGGGTGACAAATGGTAATGGAGGAATGGGACCAGAAAATCAAAAATACTTGTGCGGAGTAAGGAACAAACGTGAATGACCCAGTTCACAACATGTTCTCACCCCTTTGTCATCACGCTTCTTCCAGAGAATTCTGCATTATTAGCGGGTTGAGCCGCTAAGCATGTTTCCAGGGCAGCTTATGAGTTTGTATTCTTTTCTGACTCATATAAGTATTATATGTGGTGCTGGAAGCTGTTTCCAGATCCTAGCAGGCTTCTGGGTTCTGAAAAGGTATCTTTCTCAGTTAGATTTAAGATTCGAGTCACCATGTGCAAGACCTGTCAGTCATAACGTCTCCAACTTGGAGTTGGGATTTGAGGATGCAGGAAGGGGAGAAATGGCCTCTGATGAGACTGAAGATCCAGCCAGGACCAGAAGGTCCAATAGGGCTGAAATTCTGTCAGACAAAAAAACCAAATCAATAAAGGAAGGTATGTTTGAATTACACAAAGAAAGCAAGCTAACCAGCCCTAGCTGGCTTGCTCACGGCTATAAGGGGTGCTTTTGTGCTTGAGTGAGCACAGAAGGCAATGACTTTCCTCAGGGGTCCAGTGAAGTTAACGAAATGACAAAACTAGGGAGTGATCCAACTAGTTCTAATAGCCCTATTTCTTAGAGGAAGTCCGAGTGACTCCAGTGACAGGCAGTAAGCTCATGATCCTGTGATCCTTTAAAGCACTTCTCTTCTTGTTTATAATAAATTGTGCCCATCTGTTAACAAATAGATATCCGAGCCGAGCAAAAGGAGTAAAGTTTAGAAAAACTTGACGGAAATGTCCTTCTCTTATGCAGATATTCTTCCATTCTACTATTAAATCCTAGTGGTGCGTTTATAGAGTCTTCATTTCCTGTTCTGAGGGTGGAATGGTCCTGTCATCGAACCCAAAATGTATCGTGATGTGATGGCAAGAGGCAGTATGATCCGGTCACCTCCCCAAGCAGTCCACCGGGGCATTCTGTGTCAGACACTGGGTGTAGCGGTGCAAAATGAAAAGACAATTGGACCTCTTGTGTTTGAGGCTGGGTTGGCCATCCCCCGCCCCCCTGCCATTTCTAAACTGACAGGATTTTTAAAAACAAAGTCTTCCTCTCTGTGCTTGGGTATTCGTTTCTCCCCGGTCAGCACTGTATTCTCCTAGTGATAGCACGGTGATCTCCACCTCAGCCATGGGGCCCGCCCTGAACTGACGCAGGAGAGGAGAAGCCCTGAACTGTCCTTTGGCACAGAAGCCCCTGAGAAGAGAACTGAGGCGGTAGGAAGCAAATTACTGTTTAACCTGCTGGAGACTTGACATCAGAAAAGACAAGGCCTCAGGTTTATGTTTATCGGAATGCTTAGCTCTTCAGTTTGTTACCTATGGATTCAGATAACTTCATTATGGGATTACCGAGTTTTCAAGCTGGAAGGGGCCTTGGGAATAACTTGAGTCAAACCTCTTCATTCTACAGATGAGAAAATTAAGGACCGAGAGTGACATGACTTATCTGAAGTCACAAAGCCACATCCAGGGGTCTTTTCTCAATACCACAGCTGCCTCTTAGTAGAGGATACCAAATAGACACAAACGTGAAGTAACTTCCTCTAAGGGAAGAGAGATTTTCAATTTTCTCAATGTGTACACCTCTATCTCATTTGCTTCAGAGTTCTTTCTCTCAAATATTTAAAAGTACTGTATGAGGAGTTTTGGTTATAAGCAGCAAAAACAAAACGAAACAAAAGATTGTTGGAGGATAGCTCAGAGCGCTGAAGGAAAGGCTGGAAGGGTTGAATGAGCAGGCATAGAAAGGATGGCTCTTGAAAGCAGAGCTGTGAGATGCCTCCTCAGTCCGCAGCTATTGGCATAAATCATCACAAGCCGTTTTCTGTCAAGTCAAGGGGAAGACAGCGCATTTTGACTGACATGACCTCCAAAATGACATGCAGTGCTGGGGAAGATTATCTCCCAAAGCAGAGGGAGGGGAAAAAGATTGTTACCAGAAGAAAGGGGGGAATGGATGCAGGACACGGGTAGATATAGGTCTTCAGCAAACACGTTCTTTAATGTTTTCCCAGCAGGTGAGTGTTCAGTAGGCTCAAGGCCAAGTTAATGAAGCTTATATATTACAAATGTATTTCCTGATTACTGGAACCTTTGTGAAAGATTTTTGAAATCCAGGACAGCATGAGGATATTTGGGAATGTTTCTCAGTTAAGCTACCCCCTCATCCCTGCTTTTGTTATTCATGGTTATGCATTTTTAGTAGCAACCCCCCACCCCCACCCCGGCAAAGGGCTTCTAATACTACTCCTGACCAACGGTATATTTCTGGATCTGTTCAGGAAATTGATAACACCCTTTTCTGGCAACTCAACACACACGGAATCTGAATTAAGTCAGACAGCAGGTTCTTAGCATTGCTGGTGTTCCCTGGGACCAGCTCCTCCTGTCCCCATCCAGTGTGCCCTCCATGAAACCACTGAATTGATGATCTATTAGTAATCATCCCTTTCCTGAGCTCCTCTATCTTGGTCTTCAGAGAGCCTTGGGAAAGTGTCTTTTACAGGTTATTTTCCATAATTCTCACACCTCTGTTTACAGTAAAGGAGGCCTGAACCTCTGCGTGCTTACTTCTACCGGCAGTGGCCCTGTATCCCTAACTTGCAGCAGGCAGGACAGTCAGACCACAGGCAGCATGGGTCTGTAGGTCTGTACCCCTGGCTTTGCTGGCATCTGAGGCTGTAGTCACAGAGGGCTTGTTCCAGTCCCCAAAAGACTAACAAGCTGCCATTGGAGTCCAACGTGGCCTGAAGTGGTGGGCCTAGCCCAGCTGTGTGCATGTACAGTCATCCCCTCCCCACGCCCCCTGCCCCCCCACCTGCACTCTTCGGGGACCCTTTTCACCCTGACCCCAAAAGCTTTTCGTAATCCTAGAAGGCACCAGAACAAGTCCTACTGCTTTCCCAGATCATCCGCCAGGAAACAAAGCATTCTGTCCTGCACAGGTAGCTTTCTTTGCTGGAACTCCAGTTCTCTAATATTAGACCAAGAGAAAAACAATTTCAATATAATTCACCTTTTATGGAAAGTAGAAATCTAAATTTTAAATTAAATTTTCTTGGTTTCATCAAAGAAGATGACAAAATGTGTGGGTTCACATAGTTCATTACCATAAATCAAACTGTACTAGCTTTCAGAATTGCATATCCCTATCTGTCCCTCAGCCCTATACATCGTGGGCGTCCATTAGTGGACGCCTGGAATCCAGAGGGAATACTGCTTTCATAGGGTTTGCTGTGAATACACTTTGGAAGGTGAGAGGAGACATCTGCTTTGTGGAAAGTAATGATTTCTCAGGATTCTGACAATGTTTAAATAAGGGTAACTGGGTAAAACTGTTGTTCAAGTTGCCATTGAATTAAAGTAAACTCTGTGTACTTCAGAGTGATCTAAATCTATAGCAATATATTGAGAGGAGTTTAGGACATAATTTGGAATCTGTCAGATCTGAGTTTTATTCCCAATGCTGCAATTTAGTGGCTGTAAGACCTCAGGCCATTTACTTAAACCTCTCAGAGAAATCTTATTTTCCTCATTTACAGACGAGGATTATGAATACCTAGCTCATTAAGATAGAAATTAGATAATGCTTTTAAGTGTTTAGCACAGTCGCTGGCCTGTAAGAAATGCTCAGTAACTGAAAGCTGTGTAATCACAATTGTAATTTAAAATAAATCACCTGGGTTCATTTTTAGATAATATAATTTTTACTAACATATGTATCAAATTTAAATTTCTTTCCTAGAAACCAGTGCAAGTTTCTCAATTTCCCAAAGTATTACTCTTTAGAAATAACCCCTGAAATATGTTATTTGTGAAATAGAGCAAAACAAATACTTCACTACGTGATGTTTTCCTTGGAGAGCGGGTGTGTATGTCCTCACTCTCCGAGATTAAAAAGTCCTGTCCAGACCAATAAAGAAAATTGAAATTGTTTATTTGGGGAAGCTCAGATAACTTAGGACTCTTGCTGTTACATAACAGTCAAAGCCGTGTCACGTTGTTTATCCACGGTGAGTTGTTGTATGGGGGTTCTTACAGCTCACTTCTCTACTCATGTCACCCTGCAAAACCTGGTCTTGAGATGGGAGACCATGAGGGTGGCTGTGACTCAGACAAAGTGGCTAAAGCACTTTGGAGACTGACTGCTTGGGTTCAGTTCTCATTCTGCCACTTTGCAGTTCTGATTGGGCGGCTCGCTTTACCTCCCCGAAGCCTTGGTTGCCTCATCTGTAGACTGGAATGGCTATGACCTCAAGGGACTGTTATGAAGATACGGGGAGAGGGTGTGCACACAGCAGCTGGGACAGTAAAGGATGCTCAACAAACAACGATGCTTCAAAGGTTACAGTCACAGAACTAAGCTCTCTTTTCACTCAGATAGCTAATCGGTCCTCAAGTTTTTCAGCCACGTACAGTAGAACGAACCATAGATTTGTAGAATTAAAGAACAGGAAAGGACTGTGCCTTGCATTGACCTACCTCCATTTCCCCACTTCCCAAATCAGGACTTAAAGCTAGAGAGAACAAGGATGTGGGTGCAAGATTTCTGACACTTAGCAGGAGAGCTAGAAGTCATACTCGGTGTCCTGTTGGCCTGTGTTCTACCCAGCATACCATGTGCTTCCTTAATGCAAAGCTGTTGTTTATAAGGGCTTCATCATTTACGTGTGCCATTTACCCACAGAGACATTCCAAAAGCATCTTTGTAAAAATATGAGATGATTAAGATGATTAAGAAAATTCATATTCTGGGTGCCTAGGTGGTTCAGTTAGTTAAGTCTACAACTTTGGCTCAGGTCATGATCTCACGGTTTGTGGGTTCGAGCTTCGCGTTGGGCTCTGTGCTGACATCTCAGAGCCTGGAGCCTGCTTTGGATTCTATGTCTACCTCTCTCTCTTCCCCTGCCTTGCTCGCACTCTGTCTCTCTGTCTCTCTCCCTGTCTCTCAAAAATAAACATTAAATTTTTTTTAATTAAAAAAAGAAAATCCATCTTTCAAAGGGAATGAATTACTTTGCTCCACATGGCTGTCATTGATGCTCTATTAGGTGCTAAGTGCTGATCCCTTTTATTCCTTCCTGCCAATTTACAGCCTCTATTACTTATTATTTGTGTTGTGTTCCCATTATCACCCTGACTTGAGTGGGTTTTTCAGGCTGTGGGTTTTATTGCTAGGATACAAGGCTACTGTAATCAGAAGGGTCTGAGGCACAGGCAGTGTGATTTCTGTTGTAAGTCCTCCGCTCAGCATTGGACCCTCGGAAAGACTGCCTGGTGCTGAGCCTCCTTTGCTATTGAGTGGCTCTTTTGGCCTCTTCTTCCATGTCATCCCCAAAGAACCTAATGTCTAAATTCTTTTCCTTTCATAGCTTCTGGTCACCCACACTGTTTCTTCTGCCACCTTGAACTTGGCTCTGACCGGGAAGTGCCTTCCAGATTTGCCAGTCACGTGAATGTTGAGTTCAGCATGCCCACAACTTCTGCCTCTAAAGCTGCCGTAAGATCCATCTCTGTGGAAGACAAGACTGATGTCAGGAAGTGGGTCAATTATTCTGCACACTACAGCTACAAGGTAGCCTCGGGAGGCGTCTGGCTAATGTTTCCAGGTCCATTTGTTCACCCCCTTCCCCTCCCCTGTCTTGTTCCCTTTAGCAGTGCCTGCCTTGAATGCAGGATGTTCTCTTACCGCCTTAGAGAGAGGTACACCATGCATAGCTGTGGATGAGTCTGCTCTGATTTGAATGAATAGTCTCACTGGTGGGCAAGAGAAAGGTTGGGAAAAAATAAAGAGGTGAATGAAAGAGGAGAGTATAATGTTTTTCAGTCATCATGAACAACAACAAAAGAGTCATGGGGTAAAGGAATTAGTATTACTCATTCAAAATATATGTTGCAGAAGTTGTGAACTTGAAAGTGGAGGGGAGTTCAGGAAAGCGCTAACCCAAAGCATGTATTTCATTCAGCTTCAGAGTTGGTGAAGTAGATCTGAGTAAAGTCAGGACACCTATGACCTGGTCACTGGGCTATACCAGGACAAAATTCAAAAGCCAAGCAAGCTTCTGTAATAGTAACAGGATCAGGGCTGTGGAAGGAGGAAACTAAGTTGGAGTGTTCTGATATAAATAGTGATTCTATCTTCAGGCATTGGAAATTCAATAGCAGATTAAATGCCAAAGATAGAAAATGGGGGTTATTGAAGAATTATTTTGCAAACGGTTTAATAATTTTTTTATTCATAATAATATCCTTAGTTTTTCAAGGTTATTTATTGTTCTTCAATGTTTCCTTAGTTGTGTGATCTGAAACCTTAAACTACCAAAAAGAACACATACTCCATCTTGTGGCCAGGAAAAATATAGCACTTTCATCAAGCATGACCCTCCTCTGTTTTTTCTTTAATTGTTGTTCCCTTCATCATAAATATCCAAAGTGGTGAAGAGAAGAGTAGTTTTAATTATGAAACTCTCTAGCTTGATAGATTTCCTTTCTGACTTGTCAAAGGCTTCAGCGTGTGTCACTTTCAAGGCAAGATGAATTTATTAATCCCTTCATAGTTGTAGCTGCCGTATTTTGCAGGAGACACAGGAAGAACTATAAACACTAAAATACTTAACTTTGGAAAGAGATAAAGTAACGGAGAGTATAGACAGCCAGATGGAAAGGAATTCAGTCATTTTGATAAACCTTTGTGCTCTCCTGCTGTATACCTACCTTATTGGAGTACAATAGTCAACAAGGGCATACCCCTGTCCTATGGAGCCTGTGGTTGGGGGGGAGCCGGGCAGGTGTACCAGGTACAGTGGAAATATGCCCAGGAAGAATGCCTCACTCTACCTAATGACTTGGGAACATGACTCAAGGTGACCTTTGAACCACTATGCAAGACAAAGAATAAGAATTTTCCAGGTGGACTGTGAAGAAAGGGGATTCCAGAGCAAGCAAAGAACATGTGCAAAGAGATAATCCTAATATACTCAGGGCCAGTATCTTCAGTGTGGCTAAAGCCCAAAACATTAACAAAATTACAGGGAATCTCAATGAGCGTGGTGAGGTATTCTCTTTGAGATAATTTATTATTGGGATGTTTTTCTCCTCTTTCTGATATTTCTCTCCAACTTCTATTCTTGGCAGGTGGAAATTGAGCAAAAAAAGAGTTTGAAGCCAGACTTTGAAGGAGATGAAATGGAAAATCCCAAGGAGTGTGGGGTCCAGTGACAAAGCCCTACTGCAGGGGGCATGACCCAAGTTCTCATGAATAGCTGAAGTTCAAGTCAGTACCTACCATGACTACTCCATGTTGGGAACAGTATTTTGGACCTTCCTTTTGTAGTTACCTGTATTTTAACAGGGAACCTTGAGGTGGTTGCTTTGGAGAGACCCTGATATGCCTGATGATGCACCTAGTTCACCTGACTTTTGGGGCTTATTGTCTAATTAAGCCTCCTTTTCTTCACTCTGCTTATCTCACAGCTGTTGGGTGTGGTTTGTTGTCACTGTTGGAGTCAGGAAGAGAACCTTCCACATGAGTGTTGGCCCCATTTCCTTCTGATGTTCATCTGTCACTTACATGATTTTCTAGAAAACACAGTCTTGAGAAAGTTCATTCAGAATCCACATCTGTCACTCCCTCTAGAAAAAGGTTCAGAAGAGGTGAAGTACAAAACAAATTTCCTCTTTGGGTCTACTGGGCTCTTTGTACATGTCTCCATTCTTTAAATGTTAACACTATGCAACAGAAGTTTTCAAGACGTTTCCCTCCCAGTTCTGGATGGTTTTGATTAAAACACTTTTTCCATCTCTCTGTTCCCAGGGTTCACCACCCTGAGTCACAATAAACAATGGAAAAAAGGCACAATAGGATACTTTTTTATTCTGTGATTAGCCCCACATTCTGCAAAGGGTGGCTATTGAAGGGAAAGCAAAACTGAGCTGATTTTTCTTCATTCTGGGGAAGAGGGCCATTAATTGTAACATAATATTCAGTTCAGGAGACAACTTCAATCTCAGAGAATTCCCAAATTCACACTGAAAAATACAGGCCATTTCTGTTTCTGAAACAAATGGATGGAGATATATATATATATATATATATATATATATATATATATATATATGTATATATATATATGTATATATACACATATATATACACACACCTATATATATATATATATATATACATATATGTGTGTGTATATGTATGTATGTATGTATACCTCAGGCATTTGTCAGGGCATTTGGGAGCTCTTTTTATACCTCAAGCCTATAGACAGTTGCATGTCTCTTTAATTCAGACTTTACAGGAAATATAAGTGGAAAAGATAATTTTAAAAGCTGTTTTAAAGCTAAGCTTTTAGTTTTAAAAATTTAAAAGCTGTTTTAAACCAAGCTTTTAGTATATGAGCTCTCCCCCCAAATTCAGAGTTTGATAATTACAATATTGTAACAGATCTAAAAGGCAGAAGACTCTAGGGTAGAAATGGGGGAAAGGCCTATTTTTCTAACGTTGGGAGCATTAAATCTGATTCCAAGAGTCTGGGACACTCGATCTTCTTTCCCTTCATATGTTCCTGCTTATATTCTGTACTTCTACTTCTTATTTCTATCTTGGTGTCTCCTTACCATACAAGTAACTATATTGGCCATCCCGAAGGGAATACCTGCTCAGCAGCTTAAAGGCCGGTTCTATCTGCCTTCTTCTCCTGTGAAGAATAAAGTAAGGGGACAGAAAGCATACCTGTAAGATTTGTCAGATGACACAGAGAAATAAATGATATATCCAGTCTCAACTGGCAGATTTGGGATTAATTTATCCAGTGAATTTTCACTGAATTGTAACTACGTACTGACACTAGAACATAGACATCATTACCATTTTTTTTGAAATACCTGAACATAAGACTGAAACTAAAAGGATAAAATTCAGTAGGCATAAACAAGACACTATATTCTGAGTTGCTTAAACACTATATTCTGAGTTGCTTAAATACAACCTTCTAAATACAGAGTGGTGTTACCTACGTGTGTGTTGACAGGAAGGTTGTTGAAAAATCATGGTTTCACAATGGTTCCTGTAGAAATGTTTTCTTAGGGAAACAGGACTTCAGTTTTGAATTAGGAGTGTATGGTGACTATCACAAAGTTAATGCATTCAACCTGTGGTAACAGAAGCCCAGGGAGCCCTGCATGCTGCACTGGTCAGTCCACATTTGGATGGAGGGTTGGATTCAATTGTGGATGCTATGTTTTGAGAGAGACATTAATCAGTTGTGTCCAGAGGCAGGTGACCAGGGTTGTGAAGGGTCTAATTATATAAGGGATAGGGGAATAGAATAGGAGAGAATAAAATAATATAGCTGCCCTGAAATTTCCGTTGAGTTTTAAAAAGGGAGAAGAATAAGACTTACCTGTGTAACTTCAAAGGGCAAAAATAGGAACAAAGAGGAACTTTATAGGTAACAGATGTTTGCTTCAACATAAGAAAGAATTTTCTAATAAGAGGTTCTAAATGTGGTGGTTCTAAAGGGGAAAAGACTTGTGTAGTAATATTTCCTATTGCTGCAAATGCCCAAACAAAGGTTAAAATAACCATCCATCCCAGATGCTGTGAAAGGGGCACTGGATTTGGGCTAGATGGCTCCCAAGATCCCTTTTGCATATAGGCTAATCTCAGTAGTAACTCTCTAACTCTAGTTGTTTTCTCCTTGATAAGTGGTTTTGTAAACTTTGTGAAATACATTGGGATTTCCTGAAGGTCTCTGTCAAGTGAGGCAGAGCCCTTCCCCTGTTGTACGAAAGGCACATGAGATTCCTCACAGAAACATCAAGATGCGCTAAAGAACTGGCAAGGTGAAGGTCATTCTGACACCTTCCTTACCAAACGTTAGCACCTGCGCACCCTGTCAAGATCTCTGCCTCACCTGCCAGCATCACATGTGTGCTGCCTGTTGGACAATTTCTCCCCATCTTAGTTAATTCTCATTGCCTTTGTGCTTTTACATGGATTTTTTTTTCTTTCAACCAAGGGTTAGGAAAATCCTTTCCATGCTATCTGCATTCAGCAAGCAAATTATTATTAATAATAATTTTTTTAAAAAAACCTACCACCTTGATTTCATCAAATTTGCTTTCCCACTACTGTTTTCGGGAAACTGATTATGGGTAGCATTTGGGACTTTGGGGGATATAATACTATCTATTTTTAGGCCTAGTGTTATGTGAATAGCCTACATAGAAAACACAGGCAAATTACCTTTTTGGTGTGCAGATTCTTTTACTACCCTGGACCTGGATTGTGTGTATGTGTGTGGTCACAAGTAGTCCTTGTCTATGTTATCAATAATGTGAAGATATTAAAAGTAAATTCACTTTACCAATACATAGTATTACTATTAGAACATAAATTAGATGTCACATGATATTAAGAGCTATGCTTTCTTTTGAGTCTCATGGCTTGCTTTGTGACTTTATAGTAAAAGAGGATAAGAAATGTACTTGTCGTGATATGTCAAACAAGAGAAGCTAAGGTATTTTGTGGTGGGCCATTAAACCCCCTTTGCCACTCTTGTAAACATAATACTAGTTATTTTTTCTCAAAATTTTACATTTCACTTAAATATCATCTGGACATTTTTTTTTTTCATTTGGTTCTTTCTCCGCTCTCAGCATTCCTGCATTATTGGCAGGACTCATAACCCTTGAGAACATTTTTTTTAATGCAATATATTTCTTATTTGAAATGGGAGCAATTTCTATTCAAATCCAGTGGGTGAGAGCAAGAGTTTATTTCCTTAGAAATTAAAGTCCCCAAGAAATATGATCCATGATGGCAAGGAATATATCTTATTCTTTATGTTCAGTACCTAGGAGAAAGCTTGGGAAAGGTTTCAGCCACCTTAAATCCTTGCTGATAGGACAAACATATATTAGTGAAATAAAAGGAAATTATTAGGGGCTGCCTGGCTGGCTCAGTTGGTAGAGCATGCACCTTCTTTTTTTTAGATTTATTTTATTGATTTTGAGAGAGACAGTGTGCAAGCAGGGGAGGAGTAGAGACAGAGGTAGAGAAAGAATACCAAGCAGGTTCTGCTCTGCCAGCACAGTGCCCAACAGAGGGCTCGATCTCACGAACCGTGAGATCATGACCAGAGCTGAAATCGAGAGTTGAACGCTTAACCAACTGAGCCACTCAGGCGCCTGGAGCCTGCAACTCTTGATCTCAGGGACATGAGTTCAAGCCCCATGTTAGGTGTAGAGATTACTTTTAAAAGAAAGAAAAAAGAAATTATTAGGTATTTAATAAATGTTTGTTAAACACACACTCACCTGAAACTCTAAGAAACTTAGCCCTTACTTATCATCAAATACTTCTATTAAAATAAGCAAGCAAGCTTTATTTCCTGAAAGACTTAATTTTTTTTTTATTCCTGCTTCCACTGTCAACTAATGACTGTCAGCACATAGCCTTCACGTGCAGCTGAATTTAAACTACAGTTTTTCTCACTCATATTGAAAAACATTTTTGTGCCCAAAATACAGTAGCACAGATGCTATCCATGAGTCAAGATTATTGATTCAGTTTTGTTCCTTCAAGTCAGACATGTCTTGTCCATTTGAATAGTCAGCAGGAGGAGAAAGCTTGGCCAATCTTGGTGTGCTATGTCTTTGGTTTCCCCACCATTAACTACTGACTGGTGTTACTGTGTTTTGTCACCATAGACAGATGGAGGACTGAGATGGTAAGGATGAAACTTGTGAAATTAAATCATGATTTCAGAGCTGCTTTCAATCTCTTTATGAGGTTAGTTGTGGGAAAGCACAGAATGATCTGAAATTGTTTAAAAGCCTTGGGAATATTAAATTAATTTCAGTAGGAAGCATTGCCACCTAGCCTACTTTTAGAATTCTCCCACTTGGGACTGGTAACTTTAATGGTTCTCCAGATGATGATCGTAAGTGAATTCTAGCATATCTAGAGTTTTAGGTCATGTTAAGAATGCCATTTAACAGAAAATTCAAACAAAACTGACCAAAAATGTCCACACACACAAAAAAAATCACCTAGTAAACAAATCATCTTTAACAACTTATACCAAGTCCCATTCAAACCATGACTGCTCTTCATATAAAAATAGTCATCTCATTCTCCCCAAGTTTTCAAGATGTTTTCTAAACATTGCCGATGTCTGCCAATTTCCTACAAGTCACCATTTCTCCATCATTTCTTAATTGTGCTTTTTGTAAAGGAAACTTGCGTTGGGTATTGTGACTTATATTTATGTATTTAAGGAATTAAAAAGTAAACAAGATGTAGAAAATAAATGTATCAGTAATATTTTCCCACATATTAACTCAAAGAAGAAATACAGAGTTTTACATTTCTTCTAGTGTGCCTTAGCAAATCTGACTGAGAGTCTCATCTTTTTTTGTTTGTTTGTTTTAAGAATTGGGGGAAAAATATATCTCTGAACTTGCAATTCCAAGCCTGTACAGATAGAAACTATCCATAGGAAGGTGTTTGGTAGTGTCTACAGAGATGCAAATAATAGTGGGTAATGAAAAGCCACAAAAGAGCAGACTTAAAAATGAGAATTTCAACATGAAAAGGTAAAGTGGACAGAGGTGACAAACAGCACTAGCCACCAAACTTGAACTAGAGTCTATCCCTTAAAAGTAAGGGACAAATAAAAGGTTATGCAGCAAGGATAAACAGAATGATTTCAGTTCAACAAATGTTTATCAAGTGTCTACTCTGGTCAAAGTGCTGTGCTATCAGCCAGCTTCCCTAAAGGGAGGTAACGTCAAAGCCAAGGACACTGAGAATTGTTGATGTGAAGTCATCAGAGGGAGTGTACTTTATCAAGGGAAAATTGGGGTTTCTATGACTCTTTGAAGGACATAGTCATGGAGACAATCACCATGTGAAGTAACCTGCTCTTTTCCCAATAAGGACTCAGTAACCTCACCTAAAAAAGTGAGGAAGCTGGACTAATTGTCCCCTTAGGTCCCTGCCCACTTCAGTTTCATGGATTATTTTATAAAATATCCTTTGGTGCCACTGTCAGTGATACTTCATGTCATGGGTGCTCTTCATATAGTCTTAACCAAGAAATTTAAAATTTGAAGATTGGGAAAATCAGCTGGCCCATCTTTTTTCTTTTCCTGTCTTCATCCCTTACCATCTGCCCAGACAACAAACACAGTCCTCTATTATGTAATTGTGTAGTTGGAGTATCAAAAGGATGGTGAACATCAGTTAGAACACTGCCCTGTACGTTCCACTGGCGTCACCCAGCACAACAGTGGTGTGAATGTGGAGAGGAACAGACCAAACAGGTCTCCGAAATGGATGTTAGGATTTGAGTATCACTTGAAGCAGAAGTAGATCTAACCCTCCAAGGTACTGAGGGGCCACGTTACGATGATCTGTGATTTATAGATATGTCCTTTTACACAACAGACTGCAGAAATTGAGGGAGGGGGGAAAAGTGCTCCGTAAATATGCTGGGACTATTTGTAAAACAGTTAAGGCAAAACGAGATGAGAGAAAGGGTCAGGCCTCTTCATATTCTCACTGTCTCTTAATAACATGAAAATGTAGTTTAAATTTTTTTAAACATGCACAAGCTACAAAATACCATCTTTTTAATGTGTTAGTATGACTTTAGTTTCTTATACTTAGAATTGGGTCAAATGTGATGGCTCGATTCTAACTGGACAGAGCAAGACGTTCTGGCATCCCCTTCCTATTTAGCTCCATGCTGTGCCTCAGATCAAACCCTAAGTGCCAGTGATGGACACTATCTAGCCACCATCATCGTGCCTCCATGTGCTTCAGGATCAGCAACTCCATGTAGTGTCCAATGTGAGCAGTTCTGGGAAAGCAGATGTGCAGTCAGAACCTGACAGCAACCTATTGGACCAAAGGGTTTAAGGGTTTAGAAGTATGGGGGTGAAAGAAAGGAAGATTATGAACACCTCTGACCCTAAGCCAGCATTCATTTAAACCTTTGTGTCCACCTGCCAACAGAGCCTGGAGAAAACTCTACCATATTCAAGAAATTAAACAGAATCAGTGTTTTAGCTAGGGAGTGTGATAAAAGAGCACTCCTTCTCACCCTCCATTTTTGTAATGTCTGTAAGTGAATTTCAGTCTGTTAGGATGATGGACCCTAGATCCAATGAGTGATTCAGCTGATCCAAGGCTTGTATTTTTCCTTCATTCATCATCCATCCTCATTTGATATAACTTCTTGTACTATTGTGATTAATTTTATGTAAAACCAGTTTACTTTAAAAAAAAAAAAAGAACATGTGCCTATGTAATAAAGTCTACACACTGGCTAACTTTATAGAGGTGAGGTTTTATTTTTAATTGTTCTGCTGATTCTCATTTGTAATACCCTTTTTTTGAGCTATGAAAATGAGCTATTAATAAATTTTTTTATTGTTTTTAGGAGTAGAATTTAGTGACTCATCACTTACATATAACACCCAGTGCTCATCATAACAAGTGCCTCCTTAACAGCCATCACCCATCTAGCCCATCCCCCACCCACCTCCCTCTATCAACCCTCAGTTCATTCTCTACTGTAAAGTCTTGTGTGGTTTCTCTCTCTCTCTCTCTCTCTCTCTCTCTCTCTCTCTCTCTCTCTCTTTCCCCCTTCCCATACATTCATCTGTTTTGTTTCTTAAAATCCTATTAATACAAACTTTTTAACAAAATCTGTCACCATGGAAGATTTAATGAGGTAAGACATAATGAAAAGTGTTTATTATAAAGAAGGCCTATCACCCCGTTAATGTGGTGTGATCATAAGATGACAAATTAACAAGTGACACATTAAAAACTGTTTATCCTAGTTAAGTTTATCATATATATAATTTAGTCAATTCAAGATATATTTATTGCATTCCAATTTTGTGCCCAATTGTACGAGAAAACAAAATGATATAACCCTTAAGGTTTTCTTGGTGATAAGTGCAAATGCATATAGTAAGTGAGAAATAGAAAAGAATACATAAAAAATATCATTTCTGCAATATGTTCCTGACATATTCCTGTCAGCGCTCAACAAATAACTATTCAATTGATTGATGAATCCAAATGACTAATGTCAACATAAATTCAGATTGGGGAAAAAAATCAATATGGACTAGAATACTTGGAAACTTTTCAGAGGAAAGATCACTTTTAAGTGAGACCTTGAGGTGGGGGTAAAATTTGACTCAGTTGCAAGAGGAAGCGAGTTTAGAACTGGAAAGAGTCAGGTGTACAAGTGGCATGTTGGATTGGCAGGAGGTGAGCCTGACCTGAGCAAAGGGTTCCTGCCCATCCAAAGGTTGATAGTGAAGCCAAGCTGAGATCTAGTCTAAGGTTTACTCAGTCTAGTAAATGCTACAAAGGCATTTTAGAATCTTACTAATAAAGCATTATTCTAGAAAGGCTAATCTGTCTACAATGTGCCAGATATTTTGGACTAGAGGAAAGCTTAAGGGCAAAGAAAGCAAAGTTTTTTTTTTGGAGTAAACAAGGCAAGAAAGAAACAGCTTTGTGTTTAGTTCAAATAGACCACAGACATCTTACTGCAAAATACAATGATCTATTAAGAGGAGAACTTAGACCAGGTCCATGGCCCCCTGCCAGTGAAAGAACTCTGTGCTGAACAGAACACAGAATTGTATAGCCTGGTCAGTCTGAAATTAACTGATATTAGTAATTGATAGCAGATGCACAGAAGGGTTAATGGCCAAATAACAGCATAAAATTTTCTTAGGTTGGGGAATCTGACGAATAATATACTCCTTCCCCTTATCCCTGTCTGCCAAGAATCCTCTTGAACCAAGTTTTGAGACCTGTCTAGGTTCCACCTTGGCACAAGGTTTCAGTCTGCTAAGGTCCCCCTGTCCTTTAATATTCACATGGAATAACTGTGCAAGTAGCTGTTTGAAGCCAAGCATGTCCTTAATGTTTCTCAGCATGTGGGGGAGGAGGAGTTGAGAATGAGAGGAAGTGAAGATGAGAATTTAAATATCCTCAGTGTCATTTGTCAGCACTTTTCCAAGCTCCTCCCACCTCCTCTCCATCATGATCCTCTATTTCCTCTTTAGTCCTCTATGCTGGGCAACTTTCTGTATTCCTGAAACATAACATGAGCTAGCATTTATGTAGGGCTTATATTCTGATGCGACCATGTGTGCTAAGTCTTTTAGATGCATCCTTATCTAATGAAGGCAGCTCCCCTCTCCATTCTGCATGGTACTAATAATTCAAGGCTGATGGTACAACTGACATTTATTGAAGGTTGACAGTTAATAGTGAGTGCAGCACAAAACAGGGAAAAATTTAAAACTGAATGCCAGACATCCCTGCACCTAAAGTTCATAGCTCACACCCCACAGAGGGAATCGTTAAACATCTTTCTCCCTCGTCTCTAGTCTGAGTACATGGAACCAACACCTCAAGTCCCCAAACTACTGTCTCCCTGACTGCCAAGGGAAAACTGAAAACTTCTTAAAATCTCATGTTAAGTGGAGATTAAGTTCTAAAGTCAACACTCTTGAAAATCAAAGTAGCCATAGAATAGACAAAAGCGTAAGTCTTCTTTAATGAAAGTTGCTCCATGACCCTCAATTAATTTTTCAGTTTCTTCATTGAGAATTACTGACAGAGTCATCAATGCCCCAAATCCCAGCTACCTGAACAATGTGTTCCAGTTCATGGTCAATGTGGGGAAGCCATTAAAATGAGTCACAATTATTTCCTGAGTTTTACCAACATGAATTGACCATTTCAGGCTTGACAGCATCTTTTATCTGCCTCACAGACCCACTGAGTGGAGTGGCAGACCGAATAACTTGAATAGACGTATAATGAGTCTCCATTATAGTTCACTTTCTTATGCAAAACAATTTTTAGTTCCACTCCATTGCACCCTGTAATGGACCCAGTGAAGTATCTTTCCAAACCAGAGAGAAGTCTATCTTAGATCTCCAAAAAGAATTTACATAAACACATTTTTTTTTCTTCAGAGGTCTCAAAAATGACAGATAATATTTTCACAAGAAATTAGAGCCAAAACTACCTGTCCTTTCCTCCCCCATACAGTCTAGGCAGCAGAAATAGATAAAATCTATTTTACACCTGTTGAGAGCAAACCCCAGGAGTTACATTTTTTAACCCAGAGACCACATGTAGGCATTCCACTCAACGGTCTTAGCTAAGGTCTCAGCTCACAGCTGGAATCAACGAAGACACACAGGTGCATGAAAATTTAGAGGATTCTAGCCCTCAGACTTTGAGTCTTCCAGCTGAGGCACCCAATGTCACAGAGAAGAGACAAGCCATTGCTGCTGTACTGTGTCCAAATTCCGGATCCTCATAATCCCTAAACCTAATAAATAATGGTTTCAGGCCAATAAGTTCTGGGCAACTTGTTACATAGCCATAGTCACCAGAACACTAACGTTAATTGAGTATTTAAGAAGTGCCACACACTGTGTAGGATGCCTTGTATTTTACATCACTTAGCTATTTCTGTGTAGCAAGCCATTGGAAACCTCAGGGGCTTAACACAATAGTTCTTGATTTTTATAGCTCAGAGATGTGTGGTCTATTGAGGATTGGCTGACCAAGGCTAGGCTCACTTATGTGTTTTAAGTGTTACCTGGGAGCTCTGCCCAGCCTGGGCTTGGCTGGGGCATCTTAGCAAGGACAGATCCACTGTAGGTATCTCTTATCTTCCTCTTGGAATTTACAGGCTTGACTGGGTATGTCATTTTCATGGAGAGGAAGGAGCACAAAAACACATAGGCTTCTTAGGGCCTAAGGTCAGAAATGGCACACCAACACTTCTACCAAATTCTATTGGCCAATGGACTCACATGATCAGGCCCAGATTAAAGGGGTGAGAAAACAGACTCCATCTACTTAGTATACTGCAAAATCACAGGCATGGGTGTGCACAGAGGGAGGGGTGAAGAATTGGAGCCATTCAATCTGCTGCATATTTAATCTCCATAATTATCAAGTAAGTACTATTGTCATCCCCATCCCACTCATTTCATAAACTGAAGCACAGAGACTTTAAATAATGTGAGTTAACAGAATTCCTGGAGCTTCCAGTGAGACTACTGCTCCTGTGGCTGTCTCATCACTGCAAAATGTCCATGAGACCAAACTCTCAGAAGATGTCTTTGCCTTTGGGTGCTAGACCACAACTGGCTGCACTGGGTCACCCATGCTTCCTGTCATAAACCAATTCTTGACCTTCCTCTAATTGGAACTGAGGATCACTATGCCAATATGTGTTTCCATGAGATTCAGGAACCACTAGAAGTCCAAATCCTTTTCAGTCTATCACCCCAATTCATCCATAAATATGACTCCTTCTCACACTCCTCCCTAACTCCCTGGACACTTTCTGTGCCTCTAAGACTCAAGACCTGTCATCAATACTCTTGATCTGTGATATCCTCTCTGGACAGTTCCTTCACTCACATCTCCCTTCATTCCATCCTGTTATCCCCTAAGAGCACACTGCTCCCACTGCTGTGCATATGGGACATGCTTTTTTCTCAAAAGGACATGCTTTTTTCTCTTATACCATGTACCTCTGGGCTTGAAGATGAGAAAGCAGTATCCTACTTGCCTCCTATTGTAGTTTCATCAATCATTCTCCTTCCTCTTCAAAACTTAGATCCTATGAAATTCATGCTATCAGACACTATAACCCCAAATACTGCCATCTCATTGACCTTCAAGTCATACAAACAAAGCTTAATTTAGCTTATTTTGCAAGACAAACTTGACCTGGGTTATTTCTTAATTATGCATCTGGAAATCATAAGCAAAACTTGAACTGGTTCCCAAGGTTAATATGAAGTCACTACTGACCAATTCCCTATCATTTAAGAAAATTCTAATATAACCAATCACTGTGAAGTATAAATAATCACTTCCTTTCCACTCTATAAGCTACCCCTTACAGGAGGGGCATTGTCATCCAACAATAGCTTCATTCCATGCTTTGGTTTGCATGCTCCCAGTTTGCAAACTGTATTTTGGTGTGTGCTCAATAAACCTTTGCAAATTACTACTTTGCTGATTTATTGGTTTTCTGTTATTTATGAACTATTTATGAACTATTTGTCAATAGTCGCTCACTGAGGTCCAAGGCACCTTTAGGAAGGTGTTCCAGAAGTTGCCCACATCACAGCTTATATCCATTGGCTCAAATGTAAGCACAGGGTGACAGCCGCAAAGGAAGCTCAAAAATGTAATCTCTTACTGAATAAGACCAGCTAAAACTCAGGGAATTCTATTACTAAAGGTAAGGGGAAAATGGTATTTGGGGATAGTGATCTTTGTCACATTAGTTGAGCCTATTATGGTAGGGAAAGATAGGATTCAGTAGGCAGAAAGGGAGAGGCTAAGTCTTGAAGGTCCCTGGGTGGGGAAAAACACAAATTTTAAAACATTTCTTCTGGGAACAGCTGACCTCGAGCAAACTCCCTCAGGCATAAAGTTCCTCTTGAGAATGTGACAGACCCCACCTACTCCTCCTCAGGTTTCCCTCAGGAAATTGACAAGACTTGGCTAAAAATAACAGACCCACAAAGCACCTATGGCCATAGACCATCCCTCATACAATGGAAACAAGCCAATCAAAAAGGAATGACTAGGTATTTAGAGTTATCAAGCCAATAATGGTAGAACCTGAGAAGGAGCAAGGGGGAAGGGAAGGGAGGGCTGACCAAAACACTATAAAGCAAAGTCCCTTGCCTGTAGTCATGGGCATTCACTTTGGAACGCCCCCTCTCTGCAATGAGAGTTTTCATACTGTTCTTACTTTCTTAATCTTATACTCTTATGAACTTTTGCCTACTGCTCATTTTATTTTGTGTCCACCTTTTTATTCTTCCAAGTGGCAAGAGAACAAATCCTGGGTATCGAGGTAAAAAAAAAAACAAAAAACCTGCAACACTATTATTTACCTATTCTATGTCTTCCACAAGTAGCTGACTGAGACCAGAGAAAAGCACCATAGCCATAATGATTCTTATCCTAAATCTCAAAAAAGCAATTGCTTTTCCATAACAATCTTATACACTTTTTAAATACATCTGATGTTCTACCTGCAAAAAAATGACAATTTCATATGTTCTCCTCTCTTCTCAAACCTTCAACAATTCCTTCCCAATTTTGCAACTGCACTCTCAGTTGATAACCGTTGTATTTTATTGAAAAATTTTAAACCATCATGGGAAGTTCTTTTCTTTCTGACCACCAAATCTATCAACCTACCTACACATTTCCACCATCAATTCTAACTTTCTTTGTTCTCATCCTGTTTGTTGCACAGTTTGTAGAAGCTCTCTGTTCCCAGCAGAGATGAACAGCTCCCTTTTTGCTCTGAAGCCTATCCTCACTGGCATTTCTCAAAAAGTGATGACTGCAATCAAATGCAATTTCTCTTGTGTCATTATGTGTTTTTTTTTCTGTTGACTATTCCCAGCAGCTTGGAAATAGTTTCTAATAAACCCCATCTTCAAAAAATGATTTGGAGAAAGGACTCTGGTAAGTTGGTGGAGTTGAAGCACCAGGAATCTGTCTCCCCACCTAGACATCAATTGTATTGGCAGAATCTGTGGGATATGACCATGTTGGAACTCTGGAGTCTATTGAAGGCTTGCAACTTCCAGGCAAAGGCTTGGACGGTAAACTGCAGCTAGATTCAGTCAATGTCAGCTCTTCGCACAATAGCAGCTCCCCATTTCCCACCTCCCAGCCCTGTGGCAGGCAGCCCTGTACATCCTCCAGAAGCTGCTTGCATGCACTTGCAGGAGCCAGAGTAGACACAAAGGACCCTGTTCCCCAAACATGGGCAATCTGTGCTCTGACTGCTGATTGCTATTTCTGACCATAGAGATACAAAGAAGATATATTTGTTCTCACCATTTTCTCACTTCTTTTCTTCTCAGTTGCCTTCAATTTATCTTCCATCTCCATTACTACATGATAATGACTTTTGTCAATGTCCTGCAACTTGACAAATCTAAGATCTTTTCTATCTTATATGCTTCTCGTCAGCATTTGACAGTTTTAACTATTCTCTTCTTGCAGCAATCTCTTCCCTTGGTGTCCACCCCCACCCCCACCCTCACTAATGTTCTCCTGGTTTATATGCTACATCATTGCCAACTCCTTTCCAGTCTTGTTTTTTGCTCTTGGTTTTTTTCTCCTTGGTCCATTCTCTAAACATCAGAATACCTCTATTCTCTTCCCTTATACTCCTCACAGGATCTCATACATTATCATGGCTGTAAGTACCTATATATGTTAGATGATTCCCAAACATTTATTTCTAGGTCAAATTGCTGGGCTCTAAGCTTGTATTCACCAGTTTTTTTGACTCTCCACTTGACTGCTCAACAGACACCTAAACCTAGCCATAACAGAACTTTTCTCATCTAAATGTGTCTTTCCCTCAATTTCCCCCAACCTACGTAAAGGGCACCAACATCTTCCCAGTTACCTAACAGAAACCTGTGAAAATCTTTGCTCATTTTTCTAAGACTCCATGTTCTATCCAAAGCAAGCCTTACAGAATCCCTTTTCAAAACATATGATGGGAGCTCCTGGGCAGCTCAACAGGTTAAAGATCTGACTCTTGATTTTGGCTCAGCTAAGGATGTCACAATTCATGAGTTCAAGCCCTGCATCAAGCCCCACATCAGGCTCAGCACAGAGCCTGTCTGGGATTCTGTCTTCCTCTCTCTGTGCCCCTCCCCCACTCTCATGCATCTGCTCTCTCACTCTCTCTCAAAAATAAACATTAAAAAAAATCACTTGAAAAAAACTAGTTTAAAAATATGATGAATCTTTCTTTTTTTAAAAAAAAAAAAGTTATTATTTTGAGAGAGAGAGACAGAGCACCCAAGTGGGGGAGGGGCAGAGAGAGAGAATCCCAAACGGGCTCCACTCTGTCAGCACAGAGCCCAGTGCAGGGCTTGATCTCAGGAACCCTGAAAATATGACCTGACATGAAGTCAAGAGTTGGAGGCTTAACTGAGCCACCCAGGTGCCCCTATGATGAACCTTTCTTACCTCCACTCTACTCACCTGGATTTCTACAAATGCCTAATGTATAACATTTTACTTATTTATCTTGTCTATTGTCTGTTTCATCAGTCTCATGAGCTTCATAATGGAAGGGGATTTGGTTTGTTTTCTCTTACACTAGTGCCCTCATAGCCTAGAATAGGGCCTGATTCTCAGTGAATATTTTTGAGTGATTGGAAGAAAAGTCTAGTGGGACTCAGACATGCAAAACTGAATCATAATACATTCTTTTAAATGGGAGTGTGTACAAAATTTAGAAAGGGGAATATTTGGAGATCTTGGGAATTAGACACAACTTTAGTCTTTCTTTTTGGATGAAAGAAAAATAAGCCAAGAACAAAGAACATTGTGGAAACATTTGTCTTACTTTTCCTTTTAGAATGTATATTGAAGCAAGAAATTGTATCAAATATGATCACTTCCCAAATAATTTACAAAAATAAATATAGAGAAACAATGATGGGGGAAATAATGGAAGGAATTAAAGCTTCCAGGAGCTGGATTTTTCCAGAAAGGAAAAAAGGTAAGTGGAGAAAGACATTGTAAGTGTGCAATGTGAAGAAAGATACAGAAACAAATTTTTAAAAATTCCTTTTCCTGGAGGAATGAGAAAGGAGTTGGTCTCAAGTTTACAGGACAGCTATGTGGGACCTTTATAGAGTCAGAGAGCTAGTGGGGACAACCCGTCCATGGATGGCTTGTGACTATCGACTAGTATTTAACTTGTAGAAATCCTAAGATCAGTCAACTTCATTTCTAAGACTCTATCCTACAAAGATAATAGCAAAAGTATATAAAGGTACCTTCACAAGGACATTGTTGCAGAAAAATTTAAAATAGCACAAAAGGAAATAGTCTAACTATTCCTTTATGCACCCACAGAGGTGACTTAAGGTCACCTGAGACAGCATAACATTTACTGGTCTAGAAGGAGGTCTGTGATATACTGGGTATATGAAAAAGCAAATCGTATATAAAATTAAAGGCATGATTTCTTTTTTGTAAAAAACAAAGTGTAGTCATATTTATCTACATATATATATATATCCAGAGATGCTTTGTGGAAATAGGAAAAACATGTGATTGAGAGATATGATTGGAAAGACAGAAATACATGGATTTCATCTTTTATATTTTTATTTGATGAATTTGGGTAATCTAATTTTTCTTGTTTTGTTGTGTTTTTTTCCTTCCAAATATTTTTTTAATGTCATGATTGCTTAAGGATAAAATTAAGAGGGCTAAATATGGAAACTAAGAACATACTGAGATCTTGAAAATGGTCTGTATTTGATAATCATTATTTTTAAAAAGTCAGACAGATTCTGATTTGATTTTTTAAGCCAATAATGGAAGGATGAAAATACATGAAGGGCATTGAAAAAAGGCTATGTTTGGTATTCTGTAACTACTGTATTAAAGAAGAAAAGGGGAGCCTTGGTGGCTCAGTTGGTTAGGCGTCTGATTCTTGATTTTGGCTCGGGTCATCATTTCATGATTGTGAGATCAAGCCCCACATTGGGCTCATGTTGGACATGGGGCTTGCTTAGGATTCTCTCTCTCTCTTTCTCTCTCTGTCTCTGCACCTCCCCTGCTCATGCATGCACATGTGTGCTCACTCTCTCAATAATAATAATGATAATAATAAGTAAAAAGGAAAGCAAAGGGACAAATGGAGACAATGAGGAGGCAAGAGGGAGGGAGGGAGGGAGGAAAGTAAACGAAGGGAAAGGGGGAGACAGAAAGAAGGGATTTGAAATTGATTGTGTTGTTCACCAAAATCAGAGAAAAATTAAGAAGCAATTATATAATGAGTTCTATTGTTTGAAAATAAGACCATGGAGTACTTGGGTGGCTCTGTCAGTTAAGCGTCCAACTTCAGCTCAGGTCAAGATCTTGTGGTTCATGAGTTTGAGCTGTGCATCGGTCTCTGTCCTGACAGCTCAGAGCCTGGAACCTGTCTTCAGATTCTGTGTCTCCCTCGCTCTCTGCCCCTCCCCCACTTACGCTCTGTCTCTCTCTCTCAAAAACAAATAAACATTTTAAAAAATAATAAAGAAAAGAAGACCATAGTTATTTATTACTGAGGAGGCTACAAAATCTATGAAGAAGAAATGAAACACCACTCTAAGGGACTGTGGTTTCCTGGTTCTATGTTCTATCTGGGCTCAGGTGTATTTTGTCATCCTGTGTCCAAATAGCAGTATTGATTGTCTTTTATCACACACTACAGTATATCTGAGGGCTGAAAAATCTATCATTTCAATTTAACATTTATTGAGGAAGGGTAATGCATTCTACACTTGACAAATGAGCAACTGTATCTCTTGGCTAGAGATTTATATAAGGCTTCTAGTTTTAAACAGTCTGAGTCATTTCAGGAAGTAGATGATTTTCAACTGATGTAGAAACAGAAATCAGTTATTCAAATGATTTAACCTCAATGAAACCGGTGAAAAATTTACTACTTTAGAGTGTAGTATGTGTTTCATCTCAAACTTGGAATTGCTTCCTTCTTTGATTCTAATTTTATAGACGGGGGAAAAAAAAACCTTACATGTGCAGAAGATATATACAGCTTTGCTTTGTTGGTGAACTCAGTTCAGAAATATGTTCTAATTTCTATTTGTTCCGCTCCACTGTTCAACATGATCTAGACAAAGACAAAATGGAACCCATTTAATTTTCTGTACCATCAATATTATTATTGTTACTACAGTCTTCAATATTTACTAAGGACCTACTTTATGCCAGTTATTGTGCTAAGGGGCTGCACGTGGATCATTTCTTAATCCTCACATAATTATCTAAAGTAGGTAATATTACTAACCTGCCACTCTACAGATGAGGTCACTTGCCCATGGTCAGAGCAAGAACAAGCATGTTGGTCTACCTGACACCCGAGGTCACATGCTTGGATACTTGCTGGACCAGTATAGCTGTCAATATATACTACCTCTTCTAATTTATTGTGCCATGACATTAGCACATGCCTAATTTACTTTTTTTATCTACTTATTTAGAGTTATGCCGCTGGCTTATTAGATAAAATAGAAAGAATTCCCCTTCCTAATGTTCTACCTCTAAAAATGGTCATCCTTTATTTTCTTGTCTTATGAAAGCATTTAAAATGTAAGGATAAAGCTAAGCATAAATGTTTTGATTATAGACAATCTTGCTAGAAAATGGCTGTTCTTGACAAATTCAAGAATTGAATTGAGTCATTCAACTGAAGTGAGTAACTGAGTAGGTGCTATTTAAAATGGAAAATGGATGATTTTCAAGTGATGTAAAAACAGAGGAATTGGTTATTTAAATTATTTAATAAGTGCTTCTTGATGATACTTTTATGAAGGCAATTATATTTAATCAGGGCAAAGTCTTGGTTTCAGGGCTCAATGTTGCATAGAGTTTCTTGTCTCCCAAATGAAGTTCAACACATTATATAATTAACATATACTTGACAAACTTAAGGAGTCACATGATTCGATTCAAAACCGTTGCATTCTCCTGGATTGACAGCTTCTTATTTCTAAGACAGGTGGAAAGAGCCCTGAACTTGTACCTCTAAAATTTCACAAGTAAACAGCAATATGACCTTGGGCAAGTCAATGTTGAAGGTAAGTCTCAGTTTCCTAATCATAATAAAGGCATAATATTACTTATCTCATTGGACTGTTACAAACTTTAAATGAGGTACTGTGTGATTAAAACTTTTACAATAAATCCATTATTGTTGTTGTTGTTGTTGTTTCTTAGCTTGGCAGGAACACAAAGTGGCAAATTCCTCATCTTTTTTTTTTTTTTATTTCCATTTTTCCTGCTTAAGAATCTATTATTTTTTTGACCACTGGCTATCTCATTACTTTGAAGAAACAACCAATAACATTAACCCAGAGCCTTGTTTTCAACAAGTTATTTGAACTATACCCCTTGATTTTTCTCACAGAAACCCATTAAAAGGAAGATCAGCCCTCAGTAGTTAAGCCAATTCCTTACTTCCACTCTGGTCTGGAATCTATGATAATCTTTCTGCCACCTCCCCTTTTACAATCTCTACCACCTCTGCTACCAGAGGAAGGTAGATTCTGGAGAAGAACTGAAATGGGTCCATCTAGTTCCAGTTACAGTAATAATTCTCTAAGATATAGTTTACAGATAAACTGCAGATTTATCTTCTATAATGTATTATTTTAAGCTTATTTATTTATTTATTTGAGAAAGAGAGAGAGAGAAAGTAAGACAGAGAGAGAGAGAGTGTACATACAGGTGGCGTAGGGACAGAAAGAGCAGGAGAGAGAATCCCAAGCAGGGTCCATGTTATCAGCAGAGAGTTAGAACCCAACTGGAAGCTCGAACTCACAAGACTGAGCCCTGTGATGTATTTTATTATAAAGTTATCTATGTAGGGGTACCTGGCTGGCTCAGTCGATAGAGCATCTGACTCTTGATCTCAGGGTCATGAGTTCAAGCCCCACGCTGGGCATGGAGCCTACTTAAAAAAAAATAACAACAACAACAACAATAATAATAATAATAATAATAAAGAGGAGTGCCTGGGTGGCTCAGTTGTTTAAGTGTTCAACTCTTGATTTTGGCTCAGGTCATGACTTCACAGTAATGGGATCAAGCCCCCTGTTGGCTCCTGGTGTGGAGTCTGCTCAAGATTCTCTCTTGTCCTCTGTCCCTCCCCTGCTAGTATGTGTGCATGCTCTCTCCCTCTGTCTCTCAGAAAGAAAGAAAGAAAGAAAGAAAGAAAGAAAGAAAGAAAGAAAGAAAGAAAGAGAAAAAAAGGAAAGAAGCTTATCTATGTAGAATTACCTGTCATATCAGGAGGCTCTATCTGGATGAAGGTATATGAAGAAGATAAAGTTGGCATGTAAATCAAAGATAATTTCTCCACTAGAAGAATACTTACATAAAAACATCAGAGCACATTTTCAACATTTTTAATTGTCCTAAGGCACAGCTGTTCAACTTGTGAATCAAGATAAGGCACATGTAGGGCACCTGGTTGGCTCAGTTGTTAAGCATCTGATTTTGGCTCAGGTCATGATCTCATGGTTCATGAGTTCAAGTCCCACATCAAGTTGGGCATGAGCCCCACATCAGGCGGGCCTCACTTTCTCTCTCTTTCTACTTCTCTCTCTCTCTCTCTCCCTCTGCCCCTTCTGGGATTCTCTTTGCACCTCGCTCACTTGTGCCCCCCCCCCAAAAAGGCATATGTGGCTGAGGTCCAAAAAACAAAGAAAGAGAAAAACCTATGTAATTAAAGTGTTTAATATTAATTATATTTGTAACAATACCAGGCCTTCTTGGGAATATCAACTGTCTTTCCACAGAAAGACAAGTTGTCTGGATAAAGAATCATCACTGATTGTAAAATAAAGCTTCATTGGCTTATTTTTAATATTTTACATGAACAATTTCATTTAATTCAGTAACTCTTTAATTTCATCAAATATCCAATAAGTGTTCAAATTTCCAATTGTGTCATAATTGTCATTTCTTTTACAGTTTATTTGCATTGGGATCCAAATAAGTTCCATACATTGTGATTAATTGATATGTCTCTTATGTGCCTTCTAAAAAATTTATTTATTTATTCATTCATTCATTCATTTATTTAGAGAGAGACACAGAGAGAGCACAAGCAGGGTAGGGGCAGAGAGAGAGGGGGACAGAGGATCCAAAGCAGGCTCTGTGCAGACAGCAGAAAGCCTGATGAGGGGCTCAACCTCACAAACCATGAGATCAAGACCTGAGCTGAAGTCAGACACTTAACTGACTGAGCCACCCAGGCGTCCCTCGTAAGTGTCTTTTAATCTGTAGGTTCCTCTCTCCCTGAATTTATTTGTTGAAGAAATTGGACCATTTGTACTATAGCTTCCCAGGGCTTGGCTTTTGCTGATTGCATTCCTGATATATAGTTTGATATGTCCTTGAACCCTCTGTATTTTTTGTGAATTGCTAGTTGGGTCTACAAACTTAGATTCTGGGTTTACATTTTTGGGTGGTGGTCATGAAGGTAAGACTACCTTATAGGTCGTGGCATGTTATCAGGAAGGCATATACCTCTGGTTGTTTCCCTTTTTGTAATGTTGGCAGATGTCAGTGCTTAACGCCTCCATCTCTCAATTCATTAGAGGTTGCCCAATGGTGATATTTTATCATTCTTTATTCGGTTATTGGCTGGAACACTTCTCTTTTTTTATGTTTATTTATTTATTTTGAAAGAGAGAGAGAACAAGTCGGGGAGGGGCAAAAAGGGAGAGGAGAGAGAGAATTCCAGGCAGGCTCCCCATTGACACTGACCCAGTGGAGTTCAAAGGGGGGGCTCGATCTCACAAACCATCAGATCATGACCTGAGATGAAATCAAGAGTCAGATGCTTAGCTGACTGAGCCACCCAGGTGCCCCTAGATGGAATACTTCTTTAATGAGAAACTTCTTTTCATCTACTGTATTAGTTTCCTAAGGCTGTTGTAAGAAATAAGCATGAACTTGGTGGCTCAACACCAACAGAAATTTATTCTCTTGCAGTTGTGGAGGCCAGAAGTCTAAAATAAATGTATTTCCAGGGCCACATTCCCCCAAGAGGCTCTAGGGGAGAATCTGTTCTTTGCTTCTTCCAACTTCTGGGGGCTACACATTACCTGTGGGTGCATTGTTACAATTTCTACCACTGTGGTTACATTTCCCTTTCCTCTTCTTTTTACTCACTTCTATGTATCTCTCTTTTTAAAAAATTTTTAAACATTTATTTATTTTTGAGAGAGGGAGAGAGAGAGGCAGAGCATGAGTAGGGGAGGGGCAGAGAAAGAGGGATACACAGAATCTGGAGCAGGCTCCAGGCCAGAAGTGGGACTGGAACTCACGAACCGTGAGATCATGACCTGAGTCTAGTCGGACGCTCAACTGACTAATCCACCCAGGCACCCCTATGTATCTGCTGTAAGAACACTCACCATAGGATTTAGGGCCTATCAGGGTAATCCAGGATAATCTCATCACAAAATCCTTGACATAATTACACCTGTAGAGACCCCTTTTCAAGTAAGATAACATCCATAGGTTTTGAGGATTAGGACATGGTCATTTTCTTTTGGGGGCCACCATTCAACCCACTGCATCTACTATTTGGTACTTGGTGGTACAGTTCATGTAGGGAAGGTTAGATAAATGCTTATTTTTCTCCATTTATCAATCTTCAAAATAATGAATTAATCCCTAGCATCCTCCAATAGTGACCAATTAGAATTTTCATATTTTGTCTTGTAGCGATATTATAAATTAATGGAAAGTGTCTCATCTTTGTCCAGTGGGAGCCTCTTCATGTTGGCTCCTAAATTCTTTTCACATGACACTAGGAGTCTTTGGTATCTTCTCTCATGGGCTGAATTGCGTCCTCCAAACAAGAGATGTTGAAATCCTAACCCCAGTACTTCAGAAAGTGGCCTTATTTGGAAACAGGGTCTTTACAGAGGGCGTCAAGTTAGAATGTGGTCATTAGAATAAGCCCTAATCCAATATGACTGACATCTTTACAAAAAGGGGGACTTTGGACACAGAGACAGACAGGCGCAAAGGGAAAACAATGTGAAGACACAGGGAGAATGCCATGTACAGATGGAGGCAGAGATTGGAGTGATGTGACCTTAAGCCAAAGACAGGAAGGACTGCTGGCCACCACCAGCAACTGAGAAGAGGCAAGGAAGGAGTCTACTCAGAGTGTCAGGAAGAGCATGGTCCTGCTGACACCTTGATTTCAGACTTCTAGCTCCCAGGACTGTAAGAGCATGAATTTCCATTATCTTAAGCCACCCAGTTTGTGGCACTTTGTCACTGCTGCCCCGGCAAACTAATACATCTTCCTTGCTATCTGTATGAAAAGATATTCTAGATTCAGTTTGTATTAGGTCAGGCAATAATTGGCAATTTCATTTGGTTCAAACTGATATTTTTCTTGCTCTAGTTCTGGAGTCAGCAATATCTGCAAGGAGCCTTGATTCCTTTCAGTGGAAAATGGTATTTCAAGATCATAATCTGGGAGCTAGAGATGCTCACAGTTACTAGATTGGTCACTGTGTTTAGGCTCTTTCAGAGCTATGTGTCTTTCATAGGCTAAAATATATTGGGTCTGGGTTTTTATTATTTTTAAAAAAAAAAGACATTTCTTGTTCCTGATGTGGATCAGAATAAGACATTTATCCAAGGAGTGCTGCTCTTGAAAGGCCATAATCTATGTACTAGGTATACTCACTGCCACTGGGTTAGTTATTTCTAGGCTTCTTCAGAGGCAGGGGAAAAAATAAGACAAAATGCATCATGATACTTAAAAAATTTTTTTTCAATGTTTATTTATTCTTGAGAGAGAGAGAGAGAGACAGACAGAGCACAAGCGGGGAAGGGGCAGAGAGAGAGAGAGAGGGAGACACAGAATCTGAAGCAGGCTCCAGGCTCCGAGCTGTCAGCACAGAGCCTGATGCAGGGCTCAAATCCACGAACCATGAGATCATGACCTGAGCTGAAGTCGGAGGCTTAACCTAATGAGCCACCCAGGTGCCCCTGCACCATGATACTTCTAATTCAGATTCAGGACTACAGAATTTTTACTCTTCCCGCTTCTATCTTATATCTGTATTTCCTTTCCCCCATGTTGGGAATCTCAGTTTTTAAGAATAATTGAGATAATGTTATTAGAACATCACATAATTACTCATTTTATTTATCCCACATGCCATTAAACAAACAGGATATACAAACATTATCATCAACAATACAGAGAAGAGCAAATATTTTTTTTCACATTTGTTTTTAGAAAATATCTCACTAAAGATGCAGACTCAAATTACTGTGTTTTAAAGTCACTTGAAAAGGTTCCTTCCTCTCTGTGTGTTATGAAATACTGTTAGCTTTATTTGCTTTATTGTCTTTCAGTTTTGAGACTAATTAAAATTAATTTTATTTTATAAATAATTTTATTTTATAATTAAATGAATGTTTCCAGAGTAAAATATAAAAATATATTTTCTAGTTTCTATTCCTGTCATCATATTATTTTCTCCTTGTCTTCATAGGTAACCTTCCTTAAAAAAAAATTATGGCTTATCTTTTTTTTTTTTAACACAAACAAGTATGTATGTATGTACACACGTTTTTATAGTTCCTCTTTTCTTAAATGGTAACATACAAAGAACACTTATCCCTACTTGTTTTTTTCACATAACACACTATACTGAAAATTAGTCTAGGGTGCCTGGGTGGCTCAGTCAGTTGAGCGTCTGACTTCGGCTCAGGTCAGGATCTCACAGTTTGTGAGTTCGAGCCCCGCGTCGGGCTCTGTGCTGACAGCTCAGAGCCTGGAGCCTGTTTCAGATTCTGTGTCTCCATCTCTCTGCCCCTTCCCCACTCATGCTCTGTCTCTCTGTGTCTCTCAAAAGTGAATAAATGTTAAAAAAATTAGAAAAAAAAGAAAATTAGTCTACAGTGGTAAATAGAGATATTTCTCATTCCTTGTTATAGCTGCATAGTATTTCACTGTGTGCAAATACCGTGGTTTATTCAACCTTATAAAGACATATAAGGGTGTTTCCTTTCTTTGGGTGTTATAAGTAGTCCCATAATGAATAGTCTTGGGCGTACACTTTTCATATTTTTGCTACTATATCTGTGAGATAGAGTCCTAGAATTGGCGTTGCTGGGTCAATGGATAAATTCATCTATAATTTGCTAGATATAACTGTACATGTGTGTAACCAAGCAACCTGATTAATTCCAATGATAAATCAACATTTTGCTTAAGGAATCTTATCTCATGACAGCATATATTATATTTATATACAAAAGTTAAGCTATATACTATCCACTTGAGGTATCAAAATTTAGCCAAAGGTAAATTAAGTAACGAAATTAAAGTAACAAAAAAAATTAAGGTAACAAATTTATTTTGTGAATAAATTCATCATCAACCACTGGCATAATTATTAAAATCTCATACTAGTGTTCTACAAAGTGAGTTAAAAAGACCTTCCCCCTACGTTGATGTAGCTGTTAATACACTTACCATTAATAATAAATACATCCACCCAATACTTATCAAAACACTTTCTAGTACCCTTGATCTTCCTAACAATCATAGGTGGTGGTTACTATTTCATCTTATCAGCACAGAGAGGTTTAGTTACTGCAGAAGGTCTCACAGTAAAGTAATCGCATTGTCAAACTTGATTGCACAGACTCTGCACTAAGTTATTTTTGCTAAGCTGCCACTAACTGACTTATATTTCCATCTACAAAAAAGAATTGCAAGTTAGTTGCTGTTTTAAGATATGGAGTAGCAATTTTAAACTGCAAGTTACAAGGGAGGGAGAGAACATTAAAAAAAAAGATTTAAAAAATCTCCACCTCATGTGTATAAAAGTAATTTGTGTGAACAGTAATTTCTTTTTATATACTACATCAAACATCACTGCATATGGAAACCAACAGGTTTTTTGTTGTTGTTGTTGTTGTCTTGCAAAAGCCTAAAAAATAGGTGAACTCTGAATATTATTTTTTTGGTAGGACTGAAATACTTCAGGGCTTTTAAGATCTTGAATAAATGCTGTAACTATGCACTAACTTTACAATAGGGGCTTTCATTAGGATTGGTAAGCTTGAGCAACAAGATCTTTCCTCTTCACTTCTATATTCTCCACAAGTGCCTAAAATTATTGAGCATATAAGAGCTGTGTGATGCCTAAATATGCCAGAATTAGCTTTACTGATGTATTATTTTAAGAACATGGAGACTGCAGGTAAGTTATATAATGAGATTTTAATGCAATCTAAATTTCCAGGCGCAATCTTTTTAGATTTTTTTCTTTCTTGGCATTGTTGTTAAAATAGTCATGTAGAAAGTAAAACATTTTAATGTTTGGACATACAAGGTTTGGTGTCATTTTGTTTAATATTAAAATTCAGGCACTACATTTTTCCTTTGCTTTTGTTGTTTGGCAGTTATCCAGTGGTTTAGGCAGAATATTAACATTAAAAGAAGTAACTTTTTCTCATCCAGTAAATTTTGAAAAAAAAAAGATTCATCACAAAGAAAGAGAGCACTATTATGTATCTGTTTAAGTATATAGTTGTTACAAAGTATGAGTTTGCAAACTGATAATCCAGTATAAATACTTCATATATGGTACAAGAAGTACTAAATTTAGAAAAGATATTTAAGCTCTGCTCCTCCCCAAAACGTTCATATAAAAACAATTTAAAAATATTGCTAAATCTAGTCTTACGTGAGAAGAGATTTCTGTTCACAGATTTCCAGTTTTGTGAATTAAATGGCTGTGGCCTTCAAATTATTCACACCGACTATTTTGGTGCAAGATCAGGTAATATCTCTTCCTGAAATTAAGCTGGCTGGCACACATATATAGTGATTGGAGGCATATTACAACTAAATGAGCATTTGGAAAACAGTAAACTGGAACGGAATACATGGTGGTTACTTAGGTGCCACGCACACTGGAGGGAGAGGGAAGAGTTCTAGGTAAATATTAGCCAAGTGCTTTTAAAATGTGTGAAAGAGGCCATCTCAGAGCCTCTAGGAAGTATGAAGGTCTTAAGGAGTGCAAGGCTGGGTTTTCTGCCTTTTTAATCCAAAAACTATATTTTGTTACTTCATAGATGAGACTCAATCAGAATATAACTGTCACTAATACCCCTGGGAATAAGTCCATGGAGAGTACATCTAGATTCTAACCCACGTTCTGCATACAGTGGTCTTAATCTTAACTGATGGCAAAACATCTTATCATTTAGTTAATACCAAATGGTTAGGGAAGAAAATGAGGTGGAAGGAGAGGGATTCCATGTGCAAATTACTCGGTAGTATGTACACATAATGAGGTAAAAAGGAGTCCTCTTAAAATAATAAGCGGTGAAATTTACCAGGATCTGTACTGTTTAGAATACCTTGTCGGGCTAATGGTCACCTGAATATTAAATGAATTACAAATATTGATGGAACCCCATTTTTATGTATCAAGAGCACTGTTTTCCTACGACTTTTTTCTTTAAGTTTCCTCAACAAACAGGCAGCTGTGCAGGGAACTGAAATGCACCTGAGTGTTAAGGAAAGAATTTAAGGTCAGGAGGTTTTAAAAGAAATCTCAAAATTATTTGATATTCTCTCTGCGCATCACAAACATACCGACAACTTCCCATTTTCTGAGTATTAATGGCTCTGCTTTCTCTAAATTCTTCCTTCAGGTCCTGGCAGGTCGCATATTTTCCTCTCTGGTAAGCTGCCTTTGATATTCTCCAAATCTGCATTCAGAGGCATATAACTGTGACATTTCGTTTTGCTTTATGAGGATAAACTCCTTCACTTGTCCAGACTACATTCCGCGTGTCTCTCAAAATTCCTACGGACAAGAGAATTAGGTACTGTGAGTTCTGCCTTCCAAACAGAGCATTCTCTGTTCTGCGTGAAATGTTGCCATAAAGGCGTGATTTGCCTGAGCAGAGCAGGGCAAACGCCTATTTAATTACACTCCAAGACATGGACTTTTTCTGCCGGCTCTCTCACAGCGAGAGGCCACGAGAATTGGTGGGTCAAGGGCAAGTATTTTAGGTGTTAGTCACTGCACGCAGTCCACGTGGAATCACAGACTTTGGGCAGTATTAAAAAAACAAAACAAAACAACGAAGGGGGGAACGTTATGGTGCTGTCATTATCCGATGGCTCATGTTTCATTGTTGTGTGTTTCTGGCATTTCCACTACCGCAAAAAATCACTTAAAGTACACGGTCTACTAGGTGGACTAACCTTGAGGGAAATGAAACCCAGAGACTTTTAGCTGTACTGGGGGAGACAACTCAGCCGGTTTCAGAGGTTACTAATTCTGCAATGTGTTAACAGTGGGCCCAAGCCAGCTTTCCTCCCCTTTAGGAACAGGCACACAATTTCGCAGGCCAAAGGCCCACCCTCCGCAAGTCGACTGAAAGCCTCGGAGCTCTAAGTACAAGACTAGCTCACTCCCTTGAGATGACTCCGCATTTAAAACTCTGCCCGGAGTCCGAGCGCCTCCGGGACCGGAAGCGGGGTCACGTGACTAGTCCTCCGCCGCAGCCATTGCTAGCGAGGCAGCTTGCCAGCGCCCCTTCCATATTTCTTAGCTCCTCCAGCTCAGGGAGATGCAGAAACATCTGACAAGAGGGGTCCCAGGTAGCTTTGAACTCGAGTGTCACCAGAACTCACGTCGTTTCCAGCAATACTTTAAAAGCCTCTTATCCCAAAAGAGCTGTCGGACACTTCCGCCTGTGGGGGCCACCACGTGATCACGCGAGACTTGGGAAACCTGCGGGGCGACTTCACTACTCCAGGCCACAAGGCTCCGCCCGCCCAGCGCTCTCCACGGCGCGTGACGACGCGGCCCAAGGTGGCCTCCGCCCCGGCGCGCCTGCGCACGCGGCTCTCGCGGTGTCTCGCGCTCAGCCCCGCCCACCTCTGCCCCCGCCCTTTCCGCCCCTCCCTCCCCCTCCGCCCTGTCTCTCGGCGGCAGCGGCGGCGGCGGCGGCTCGCGCAGCTCGTTGGCTCACTATATAAAGGGGAGAAGCGGGCGGACCGGACGGCTGGAGCTGCAGCCGGTGGCGGCAGCGGCGGCGCGGGGAGCGGCGACCGGTGGTGGTTTCCCTCCTTGGCGCGGGGTGGGGAGCGGGCAACGCCCCCCGGACCCCACGAGGGTCGTGGCTTTTTTCTTAAGGGCGATTCTCGAGGTTTTTTAGCTCCGGGAGGACTGCCCCCCTCCTCCTCCTTCTCCTCTCACCGCTCCCCTCTACTCTTTCAGGATCCGATTTTGTTTGAAATTTTTACCCCCAGTCTTGCGGTGGCTTGGGCCACCCTCCGGGTGTTTTGGTTTTCTTTTTCTTTTTTGGTTTTGTTTTTATCTTGTTTTCTCGGGCTTGCCCCCCTCTTGTTTGTGTTGTGTGTGGAAATGGCGAACTCGGCAAATACAAACACCGTGGTAAGGACGTGGTTTGGTGGCCGGCGGGGGCTTCGTTCAGGCGGCAGCAACGGCCGGACCGGGCGGGGGCGGGGACGGCGGCGACTCCCGGCCTCTACTCTCCTCAGCCGCCCGCGCGGCCACCGCCGCCACTTCCCGCCTCGGGCGGAGCGGGCCGGGGCGGCGGGCGCGGGGGGGCGCCTCGGGCTCGCGGCGGCGGCGACGGCGGCGGCAGCGGCGGGGAGGGCGGGGGCGCCGGCGGGGCCTGGGGCCGCCGCGGGGCGGTCCGGGCCTCGAAGGCCGTTGGGCCGGGGCGAGCGCGCGGCCCTGGCCCCAGACCCCGGCCGCCGGGAGAGGGAGAGGGTGGGTGGGAAACCGCCGCTTCCCCCCGAGACGGGTCCGGCCACACTGGCTCGAGAAGGGCTCCCGGAGCAGCCTCAGAACAAAAACCGCGTCTGGGGAATTGGGCGAGTCCCCAATACCCACCGTGGTCCACTTCAATGCGGTGGAAGGTGAACGGCTACTTTGGGGGTTACTTGGGGTGTTTCTGGCGGTTGTGCTTAGGGAGCCTTCACTGGGGCCATTTTATATTTCTTTAAAAAAAAAAAGGACGAAGGTTGAAAAGCACTTATCTCGGTTCCTTCCGAATCGGTAAAATGGCGAAGGGGAAGCAAAACCCCCATCGTATCTTCCACTAGCAAAAGCACCAAAGCAAACAAAAACCTACAGTGGTCAAAGTGCCCCCGCTTTCGCCTTGAAATTTGCCTACTTCTCCCATTGACCCTTTTTGGTTACTTGCGATCACGTAGGTTTGCAAAAAGCAGTCACATAAATAACCTTTTCAGTCACGAACGCAATATGATCACTAGTCCACCCCACTCTTATTTTTATTCTGACAATAAAACACGTTTTTGCCCGGTCCCAAATGCCGCAGACAAGCCCGCGGCCGCCCGACTCCGTACCGTTGGCGACTCGGGTCGATCCATCATGGCTGCGGCCGCTTACCCTGCTTTTCAGTCCCTGAGCCTTGTGGTCCTCCTCCCTTTGGCTGCCCTGTTTATATAGAGCCATTGCCGCTCTCTAATATAGACTCTGCCAGGATGGGAAGGTGCTTTTCAGGCCTACGTCACCGCCTCTCCATTTAAACACTAGATCCGGCTTTAAATAGTGAGAGCTGCTGAGAGCGGGGCTGGGAGGTGCGTGCTCCCGAGGCGAGAGGCAGGAACGTGCAGAGCTCAGTTTATTTCTAGGTCCTTTCCTTACCCTGTTATTTCGCACCCAACCGGGCCGCTCTCAGAGCCCCAAGTTTTTTATTTTGATGCAGTAGCTAGGATTTCCTGTCTTTGTTAGGGGAAAATAGAATTGGTGTCCATTCTTTTCATTTTATTTTTATTTTTGCTTTTAAAGAGAATTGTAGCTCAGATGTCAAATCGTTTTTGTGTTGGAAAATAAGTGCGTTATTGACGGGGATTAAAAAAAATGCTTCCTACATTAACTGTTGGCTTCAGGGGACTTTGGTAGTGTTTTGATCATTAAGTATTCAGAAAATATGTTAGAAACAAAGCTTCTGATGTGTCATGTTTTTCTATTAAGTGTTGGAGACAAAAAGCTTTTCGAAGAAATAGTTAAGTGCCTAAAAGCTGCAACATAGGACCTTATGCCCACGGTACATTTACCTATAAGGGAATTGTAAATAGTAAGAGTGAAGAAGTTTTAGTGCAAACTGGATTGAAAAAAATTAAAATTCTAGGTAGAGTGTTTTCTGTTTCATTGCGTATCGATATCCCATACAGAAGTTAATCCAGTTTATTTCCCAGTATTACCCCAGGGGACTAACACTTTTGAAAGGAACCTTCTAATTAATCATTGGGTACTGCCACTGTCTTGGCTCTTTCATTTACCAGTTTTTAAGTTTGGAGTATCTGTGTTAAAACCAGGACAAACCTAAATTACTTGGTATTTTGTAGAAGGCAAAAATTTTGGCTCAAGTAAGGTTTAGCATTTTAAATAATAACTTGGAAATTGCTTGTTTCAAATAGTGTGTTTGTACCTCCATGCTTTTAAAAACATCGGTATTTTGAGGGCTTATCAACTTATGAACAATAATGCTAAATTATTCTCTGTGTGTTTATACTTCATGAAGAATACACATTTCCTTTCAGCTACAGTGCTTTTAAGAATCCTTTAAATGGTCAGGTTGTGGGTGATTTTGCACATAAGCAAAATCCTAAAACAGAATGGTTTCATTAAATGGGGAGTACCTGAAGAAAACAAATTTTGTACTTGTAAATGCCTGGATCTCCAAGCTGGAGATTTTTAGGAGCGATTGACTTCGGAAAACACCAAAGTATCCAGTTGGCTGAAAAAATAATTTTCATCATCAATTTAAGATTCTGAGTACCGATTTAAAGTTTCACCACCTCTTTATAATGCTTTAAGAATCATTGCTGGCTTAAAACGACTTTTTAAATGTTATTTTTGTAATTCAGTGTTAAGTCACCATGGATAAGGTGATACCCATAGTCAGTTACACTTTCCTTATATATAGAATCAATGTTAAACATAAGGAGGCCGTGTAGAGTTTTACATTTTGCATGTGAAAATTTAAAGTTCACAGAGGCAGATTTGGCAAAATAAAAGGTTAGTGAGTGGAATAGCAAAAGTGAGAACCCAGATATGTGAATTGTTTTTCTGGTTGTAATGAAGAGGAACGAATAATTTTTAATAGTTGAGGTAAATTGTACAGAGGAACTCATTATTTATATTTTGGGCATTGCAGGGACACATTTTCTTAGAGGGTTCTCCTGTGATAACCATGTTGATAGAGATGCTAATGAAACATTTAAATTTGTTTGAGCTTTGGTTATGAAAGCAAACCCTTGGTTTTATTGGGTAACCAGTAATTTTTACTAGAAGCAGGATATAAAACACAAATGACAAACATTAAAAGAAAAAGTCTGATAATCTTAACTGTGTGTGATAATGGGTAGGATTTATAATGAGGCACCACTAGTTTTGTCCCACTGACATGCAAACTTTTTGCCTAACATGTTAAAAATAGGATGTGGGCTGGGCAAATTACTGTCTATCACCTTTTGATTTTTAAAAAATACTTTATGCTTTTGAAAGTGCTTTCACATCTGTTTTCATTTTATTCTTCTGGCAGCTTTCTAGAAGTCATCTTTCCCTCCAACCCCTCCCAAGAAATAGCAACAATAATAGTAATAATAATTTAAAAAACAAACATTGAGGCTGTCCATGATTCCATTTCATAATATCATTTGGGCAGTGGTTGAAGGAAAGAAATCTTGGGAAAGAGATCAGTGTGCCTTGTTTCTCTGGGACTTCTGAGACCTGTTAGTGTGGGTATATGAACAGTATAATGGTGTAGCTTAAAGGCACAGACTGGTTAATAACAACAACAAAAAATTAGGTGATACTTAAATTTGAATGTTTTTTAGGTTGCAGATGTCACAAATAACTGTAGGATGAAGGTTCTCTAGTTTAAAGCTTAATGAGGAGGTTCTGAGATAGAAGAGGAGTCAAACAAAGGAAAGAATAATGGGAACCAGACATAGCAACCCATAAAGCTGTTATTGGATCACATTAGGTGCTTTGAGTATAACAACATAGGAAATTATAACTGGAAATTGTGTGGACCTTGTATGTGTAAGGATCTTCCCTATACAAATTACATTAAGTAGTCTACGCCTTTTAAAAAAATATGCAGACATAAAATAATTCATTTTAACTGAAGCAAATGAGGTTTGTTAAGATGGTGATATCTTTAAAGTTGTATCTTCTAAAATAAGTTTTAGATATTTGGAGAAACGATTATATTTAATTTGTTTTGAATTTGTGAAAACGTGTCATACATTTAATATGTAAAAAATGATCTTTTTCAAGTCTTTTATTTTTCCTTTAAAGCCTAAATTGTACAGATCTGTGATTGAAGATGTTATTAACGATGTGAGAGACATCTTTTTGGATGATGGAGTTGATGAGCAAGTTCTGATGGAACTGAAAACTGTGAGTTTGCCTCTCTCTTTTTGTTGTTGTTTTTAGTAGTCATACTTTTTCCTTCCTCCCTTAAAATACTCTCTTCAATCCGCGACTGATCCCTAATTTTTCCATGGGATGAACGTTCAACTTTGCTGCAGGAGGCAGTATAAAATTAGGTGAAGGGTGCTAGTTTTAAATCCCAGCTCTACAGTCCATCCTCCCTCTGACTTTAGGCACATTGCTTATATTTCAGTTTCTTTGTATGTGATAATGGAAATTAGTAGGACTTACTTTTTTTTTTTTTTAAGTTTATTTATTTTGAGTGAGAGAGGGAGAGAATCCCAAGCAGGTTCTGTGCTTTCAGTGCAGAGCCCAGCATGGAGCTCGATCTCACAACTGTGAGATATAACCTGAGCCAAAATTGAGAGTCCAAGGCTTAAGCAACTATAAGTCCCCCTTATAGGTTTGTTTTAGTCCATTAATGGATGGTTATGGTCTAATTATTTGACAGTTTTTTTTTTTCTTCCTTATTTCTATGGTTTTAATGTACATATATTCTAAAATGTATTTATGTTGTAGAAATTAAGTGCTGGGTGAAAGAATTTTACATTCTTAAGTTTTTTTTTTTTTTTTTTTTTTTTTTTTACATGGGCCAAATATTGGGTTTATAATCTATTTTACTTTGGAACTGGTTTTCTGTCTCTTGGATTTTTTTGGATTTAAGCGGAAGCAGTTCGATATTCTTATTTAGCATTTATGTTTTCTTGGTATTGTAATGACTCATGAAATCATGCAATCTTTTTGCCATATTGCCCAGAACAGTGGTTCTCAAAATAAGGTCTGTGGAGTCCTGAGGTTTCCTCACAGATTCTTTCAGGGGGTCCATGAGGTTGGCCAAATGCCCAAGTCTGGAAATCATAGTTTGTCATATTTCCAGTAAAAGTTGTGTTCTGACAAGTGGCCAATTAAAGTAGCTACTCAAATGCACAAGTGCTTTTCCTTGAGGTAACTGTTCCATATGCACAGTGCTTTATGTATGCATCCCATTTTGATGCAGTGAATATTAAAACGATGTTTACTTAAGGGTCCAGAGGAGATCACTGTTACTATTAAGAAGTGCCATTATTTGATACTCTTTAATGAAATGTATTAACATTTGGAATATCTGCATAATTCAGTGAATTTGTATTTTCCAGATGACCAATGCATGATGTTGCAAAATCCTTTCAAAGTGAAAGATAAATTAATGGATTTTGTGTATGGTTTCAGATTCCACATTATAGCTAACTTTTAAGAAACCATAATTTAAAATACTTTTTCTTTTCCCAACTGCTTAGCTGTGGGAAGACAGATTTTCTTCTACTTCAACCAAAACAACAAAGTAGATGTAGAAGCAGATAGGAGAATCCAGCTATTTTTTCTTTAAGCTACTTGTCAACTAAATTTGATCTGGAAAATATGGTTATTTTTTTTAAAGATATGTTATTTATGTTAACATGTAATGGATACATTGCTGTTTTTAAATGCATTCATAAACATAAAAAAACAACTTAGTTATAATTTCATAAAAGCTTTTTGAGGTCCTCAGTAATTTTTGAAAGGAATAAAAGATCCTGAGACCAAAAAGGTTTAGAACTGCTGGCTTAGAAATTGGATATTGAGTTCCTTGAGGACAGTAATCACAATGCTAAGAACATTTGTTTTGGCATTATTTATCCATTCAGTGGAAGTGTGGAGGCTGCAGCTTAGCAACTTATTTTATTATTTTTAAATTTTTTTTAATGTTTATTTTTGAGAGAAAGAGCACAAGTTAGGGAGGGGCAGGGAGAGGGGGAGACCCAGAATCCAAAGCAGGCTTCAGGCTCCGAGCTGCCAGCACAGAGCCTGACAGGGGGCTCAGACCCAGAAACTGTGAGATCATGACATGAGCCAAAGTTGGTTGCTTAACAGACTGAGCCACCCAGGTGCCCCTAGCAACTTATATTAAATAAAGCAAACCTCATATTTATTATGGTGATAAAATGTATCTTAGGATGTTTAGGCATCTGTGGGCAACTTCTGTAGAGCTTTTAACAAGAATCTGCCTGTGGGAGGAAGGAAAAATATATAGATTTAAGTGAAATGAGGAAATTTTTATTTACCTTGAGAGAAATGTAATGGTTACTAAAAGTAAAGAGTAGGTATCCAGAATTGCTAGTGAAAGGACACCAACTCTTGAGGCATGAGTTGGAAGAATAGCAATATAAACTACTGAAACAGCATAAAGTATCTCAGGGTATGAATAAGAAAAGAGTAAGATTAGTTTGATTCCTTTGTGTTCTGTGGAGCAAATACTTTGCTATTTACATTACACTGGTATAATGGTTGACCTTAAAGTACTTTGAACTTATTTAGAAGATGCAACATTTTTAAATGTAGGAAATCAGCCCCAAAGACTTACCTTAAGTCATACTGGCAGGTAATCCAGGTTGTTGGTTATCTACTCTTGCTTTTCACAAAGTGTGGGGAATTGGTTTTTCTGAATGGTTCCAATAGAATCAAGGCATTCTCTCAAAGAGAATGAGTTGTCTTTGAGATTAAATAGCTCTACCTGTATTTTTATTATATTTGGCTGTTTAAATATATATTAGTGTAATCTATACAATGGAGTATGTAATATATTGAATAATATATATATATTATGCACCTTTTGTTTGTTTAGTGGCTAGTTTTTAATAACAAAAATTGTGAATTACTCATCTTTGAATCCCTAGCCTCTAACACAGTGCCTTCCATATGTGGTTGGTATTCAGTAAATATTTAATTAAATTGGTTAATAACAAACATGACTCCATAATCTAACTGAACAAAGTACTGTAATATTTTTACTGTTTTTCCAAATGGGGCATACTCTTCTTTTCTAGATTGTCACTGGATTTAAAAATAAACTGTTAGACTAAACTGAGTTTATGTTATTTTAATTCTCTGTACTAAATTTCTTCAGAATCTCATTAGAATTTCCAGAATGTGCCCTGTCTGTGGTGATGAAAACATTCCATATCTGTGTTCTCCAGTATAGTAGCCACTAGCAGCATATGGCTGTTAAGCACTGGAAATGTAGTTAGTGGAACTGAAGAACTGAGTTTTTAATTATAATTCCAATTTAAATCACCATGTGTATGTGGCTAGGGGATCTATTGTATTAGATTCTACAGGTTTAGACATTCTTGCTAATAAAGATTAACAATTGATTTTGTGTTTTATGTTTTACAAAGAACTTTGTCATTAATTCTAGCCCCTCGTCTCCTCTTTTGGGCTATTTCACAAACTTTTATCAAAAATTTCCCTACTGCTGTGAAGGATACATGGTGAATTAGATTATGAATTAAGATGAGTAGTGACTGTGCATGTAATTTAAAGTTTAACTAGATAATGCTGGAAGGGAAGTGATGGGAAAAAAAAATCAACCTGGGCACCAGGGTGGCTCAGTTGGTTAAGTATCCAACTCTTGGTTTCAGCTCAGGTCATGATCTCACAGTTCATGACTTTAAGCCCTGCATTGGGCTCCACACTGACAGTGCAGAGCCAGCTTGGGATTCTTTCTCTTCCTCTCTCTGTCTCTGCCCCTCCCCTGCTTGTGCATGCTCTCTCTCTCTGTCTCTCAAAATAAACTTAAAAAAAAATTCAACTCAATTTTCTAGGTTATCTCTTGAAACACTATAGGCCTACTTTAATGTATAAACTATGGGAAATTAAAAAAAAAATCACCACAGTCTTGATTTTTGATCTATCTATACATACATACTTTAAATATATGTATTTAAAAAATGTTTTTAATGTTTGTTTATATGAGAGAGAGAGAGAGAGAGACTGAGCGCAAGCCGGGGAGGGGTAGAGAGAGAGGGAGACAGAATCTGAAGCAGGCTCCAGGCTCTAAGCTGTCAGCACAGAGACTAGTGCTGGGCTCAAACTCAGGAGCCATGAGATTATGACCTGAACTGAAGTTGGATGTTTAACCAACTGAGCCACCCAGGCACCCCTTAAATATATTTTTTTACTGTTTATTTTTGAGAACTAGAGACACAGAGCACGAGTGGGGTTGGGGCAGAGGGAGAGGGAGACACAGAATCTGAAGCAGGTTCCAGGCTCTGAGCTATCAGCACAGAGCCCGACGCGAAACTCAAACCCATGAACCGCGAGACTGAGCCAAACTTGTACCCTTAAACAACTTAGCCACCCAGGCGCCCCATTTTTAAATCTCTATTTGAATGTAAGTTGTGATTTGGATTGGTGAGTGATTATGGATGGGAATGACAGTTTAGAAATCCTCTTTAAAGTGAATGATAAAGGGGCGCCTGGGTGGCGCAGTCGGTTAAGCGTCGGACTTCAGCCAGGTCACGATCTCGCGGTCCGTGAGTTCGAGCCCCGCGTCAGGCTCTGGGCTGATGGCTCAGAGCCTGGAGCCTGTTTCCGATTCTGTGTCTCCCTCTCTCTCTGCCCCTCCCCCGTTCATGCTCTGTCTCTCTCTGTCCCAAAAATAAATAAACGTTGAAAAAAAAATTAATAAAAAATAAAAAAATAAAAAAAATAAAGTGAATGATAAAATCATCTTTCTTTCTACACTGTCAGAGCTCCCCATATCTCAACAGCAAATACTATGGGAGATATAAAACATGGCCTCTCCTAAAGTTAACAACTCAGGAAACAACAGATGTTGGTTGGCAAGGATGTGGAGAAAGAGGAACACTTTTGTACTGCTGGTGGGAATGCAACCTGACACAGTCTCTCTGGAAAACAGTACAGAGGTTACTCAAAAAATTAAAAATAGAACTACCCTACAACTCAGCAATACACTACTAGGTATTTATCCAAAGGTTACAAAAATGCTGATTTGAAGGGACACATGCACCCCAGTGTTTATAGCAACACTATCAACAATAGCCAAATTACTGAAGGAGTCCAAACGTCCCTCGAATGACGAATGGAAAAAGATGTGGTTTGTGCACGTGTGTGTGTATGTATGTATATGTACACACACACACACATATATAATATTCCACACACAATGGAATATTACTCAGCAATCAAAAAGAATGAGATCTTGCTGTTTCAACAACGTGGATGGAGCTAGAGTGTATTATGCTAATAAGCAAAGTAAGTCAGGGAAAGGTAGATATCATATGATTTCACTTATGTGGAATTTAAGAAAACAGATGAACATAATTGGATAAAAAGAGAGGGAGGCAGACCATAAGAGATTCTTAAATATAGAGAAGAAAGGAAGGGTTGCTGGAGGGGTGTTGGGTGGGGGATGGGCTAACTGCATAATGGGCATTAAGGAGGGCACTTGTTGGGATGAGCACTGGGTGTTACATATAAGTGATGTATCAGTAAATTCTACTCCTGAAACCATCATTACACTATATTTTAACTAACTTGGATTTAAATAAAAAAAAAAAACAAAAAACCATGGCCTTTTTTCTCAATAAAACCGCGAGAAAAAATTTTCTTGATTGGAGACAAATCTGAAACTCACTTTGTCTCTAGATCAGGTTGACACTTCTGTCATTTGTTAATTCTTTGTTGTAGAGGGCTGTCCTGTTCATTGTAGAATGTTAGCAGCATACCTGGCCTCTACCCACTAGATGCCAGTAGCACCCGTCATTTCTGACAACCAAAAATGTGTCCATGCATTGCCAAATGTCCCTGGGGGCAAAACCACCCCTGATGGAGAACGATTATTCTAAATATATCCTAGTTATATATAAATACTTGGGTCATAACTTGAACAATAATCCATTATTCCACTTCATTTGTCCTTGTGGAAAACTCTGTTCCCCAACCCCAGTTCAAGAGAGCCCATACGTAAATGAATTTGTCTTCTGTTTTATTCAGGAGCTAGATATTTTGTGAAAGTAGAATCCTTCAGAATTTCTAGCCTAGCAGACTGCCAGGAAGCGGTAGATTAATAAAAATATATAGATCAAAAAATAGACTTGGAGAGAATATGCTTTGACGGGGTCATTTATCATGGGCTAGAGACTTGAACCTAGGCCTTTGTCTCCAGATGACATTCAGTACTTACCAGTAAAAAGAAGGTACCAGAGTTGTGACTAGGCCTGCTCTGATAACAGGAATATAGTGTAGAGTTTAGAAACTTGGACCAGAGCTGGGATTAGGGTGAGGCAAGCAGGTTGCCTAGTGTGCCTGCTCACTCTCAGAGTCCAGCCCTGACTGGAAATAGTGGAGTCAGACTGCCTGGATTGTTCTTCATTTTTGCCTACTTTTAGTTGGTGGTCTTGGATAAATTATATAACTTCTTGTTCTTTGGGTTCTTTTGCTGTAAAAAGGAGCTAGTAACAATGTCAGTGTTCTAGGATTTTGTAAAAATGAGTCTGTACCTATAAAGTACTCACAAAGTGCACAGTTAGAATACAGTATTAGTCTAGTTAACATGATACACAGGTGTATATCTGAGTCATTTGGGGAACAGAAAAAGAATTTTCTCCGTGTCTAATTTCAGAGACCTGGCAAAGATGGCTGAAGTAGGATTGCCAGAAATAATAGCTACTGTGTTGGAGGGAAAATAGTATTATGAAAAGGAAGAAAAATAGTTCTTCCTATTTCCTTAGCAAAATAAATAAATAAATAAATATGTAACAATTCAGTATTCTTGGTTGTTGTTAGCATTAATGTTATCTCTGTTGATGAAAGTAGGTATTGTTTAAATAGCTGATAATTTAAAAAATAGAATATTTTGATAAATACAATTAAAATCATATAAAAAATGAAATTGGAGAGAAAACATTCAGCCAATTTGAACTTTATATTATATGATGTTAAATTTTAATGTTAAGTATTTAGGGTACTGTATTTGTATTTTTTACATTACCTAGTATTTGGTGCTTAGTAAATGGGGATTCTTTGTGGACTACTCCCATCACCCCTTTCTTCTGTCTTCCCCACAACCCCCAGCAGTTGGAAATGTATGGGGCCATGTTTGCTTGTCTTAGTGACTAGTGGACATCCTTGGCATTTAGTAGGCTACAGCCAGGAATGCTGTATTTTCTGTACACTTCCTATGGCACTACCCTGTATGATAAAGCATTGTCCTGGCCAGAATGTCAGTAGTATCCTTACAGAGAAATATTATGCTGGAAAACAAGTTTGTTTTCCCTTCTCTTCTTTGAAATTAATACTAAATGTCTGATAAGTTAGTCATTTTGTTAGCTTCTGAATAAGACACATAGTCTCTGCCTTGAAGGAATTCATACTTTAGTAGAGATGATAAACTTAGTGTGAAAAGTACAGAAGAAATATTTCTAGGGTATGGAGGCAGTCAGTGATTTCATTGAGGCTGTGTGACTTTGACATTTGCATTGTTTGGGGAATTGTGAGGAAAGACTGTCAGAGGGAGTAGTTTACTAAGATTTAGACATGAGATATGTATGCTGTATTCTGGGAACTGCAAGTAGTTGGACACTGTTAGGAAAATAGAATACAAGTTATAGTAGCAGCTAGGAGAGGTGACATATTCTGTACTAAGGAGCTTGAGTTTTTCTTAAAGTGAGAAAGATTTTCTGGGATGCTAGTTAAAATGCAGATTTTTGGACTTCTGCTCCAGCGAGTGACTTGATAGAGAGGTAGTCTGACATTTGCTTTTTAATTCAGTTATATTTAAAAAAAAAAAAAAATTAAATTTTAACAGCCCTTTAAACTAAAGGGCTGCGGTATGCAGTTTGAAATGCATTAGTTTAGACTTTAATAGCATGCATTAAAGTGACCTGGACAGACTATTAAAACAGATTTTTGGCTCTATCCCAAGAGTTGCTGATTCAGTAGGTCTGGGGTGGGGCCTGAGAATTGGTATGTCTAACAGTTTCTCAGGTGATGCTGATGCTCTTTGTCCTGGGATCACATTTTGAGGACCCCTGATTATTGTAATAGAGGATAGATTGGAAGAACAAGTTTTCACTAGAATGTAGTCTCTGTGAGGAGAAGGATATTTATCAGGTTTGTTCACTGTCTGTTCTCAATGCCTCTACTAGTGTCTAGTAGATAGGAGATCTCAGTAATTATTTGCAGAATTTATGACTTGATGAAGGGAGCTCAGAGGACTTAGTCATTACAGTTTACAGTAATGGGAGGAGAGGACTTGAAGCAGGCCCATAACAGTAAACAATCCTCTGGAAAGGATAGTGACGATAGTGATGAGGTGTTGGGTGGATTCTGACCCATAGGCCGTTGACTTCAGAGGACTCACCTAGTACCTGGGTACTAGGTGAGTAGTACCCAGCACTTAGCACATGATACATAATTACTAATATTTGCCATTACCATGGAAGTTTCATTGAAGTAGTGTGATGGATCAGATTGCAGTGGGTAGATCAATTGGAGGTGATAAAACTGAAGCTTTCAATTTAATAAAAACATGGATTAAACACAACTGTTTCTTAAAGCATTAATTAATAGTACTTTTTTTACTGTGATTTTTGGCTCACCAGAGACCAGGTTTTGTTTTGTTTTAGACTCTTTTTTTTTTTTTTTTTTTTAATGTTTATATTTGAGAGGGAGGGGAGGGGCAGAGAAAAAGGGAGACACAGAATCTGAAGCAGGCTCCAGGCTCTGAGCTGTCAGCACAGAACCTGACATGGGGCTTGAACTTACGGACTGTGAGATCATGACCTATGCTGAAGTCGAATGCTTAACCAACTGAGCCACCCAGGTGCTCCAGTTTTGTTTTAGAACAGACAAAAGTGTAGAAGGTTTGGGTGAGTGCAGACTGTTTGGAAGCCTTACTATATGTTAGTTGGAATGTGTTTTATTCAACGTGTAGGTGTCCATTTTGCTCTGCGTGCTATGCTAGATGCCTACTTCATGGAGATGAACCAGATGCAACTTGGGCTCCCAGAAAGTCATTCTTTGTTACCCTAGAAAGATCTCTAGCTGTTTTCAATCTGAGATTTTTCAGAGACTTAGATTTCTTAGCTGAAAGTGAGTTTAGAAGTAATTGAACTTGTTCTCTTTTTAGATGAGGAAAATGCCCAAGAAAGATATGTAATTTGTCCACAAAGCTAAATAGTGGCCAGACTAGGACTAACTGGGTTTCTGACTTCTGGTGTCATGTTCTGTTACACAATTAAGAACCACCACCACCGTAATAATGAAAATAACATTTATTAGTGCTGACTTTATGCTAGACTCTGATAACTACAGGAATATGTTATTTTGTCCTCACAGCAAACCAGGAGATAGATATTGTTACTATCTCTGTAAGAATAGTCTTCAGGCAAGTTTAGATACTAAGCCTGTTAAGGGAATGGTTGCTTTGGGAAATTGACTGTTAATTTACTTTTTCAGCAAGCCATTAGACCTATGCTGGAATTGTAATTAGCATGTAGCTACAAATATAGAATTTCTAGAAGTTGGAAGTGTCAGGAGATTATAAAAATCTTTGTGAGTATTGGTAAAGGGAGCTTCTTGAAGGATCTGATAGAAGCCTCAGGTGAGTTAGGCAATATTCCAAGAGCATATTTTAGGGGAGAAAACAAAGTATGTGTAGGTGCTTGTGTACAAAATGACTGAATTAAATTTCATTTGTATATTTAAAGAACAGTTTGTTCCTTTCTTGGGCAGTTTCTTGTAAGGGTTGAGGCTCTCTAGATTGAACACAGTCTGGTAGAGAGGAAATGTGTTAGGAAGAAGGATGAAATAGTCATAAATACTTTATTTTCTGTGTTCCTTTTGCCCATGTCTTGATCTCCCCCCCCCCCCATCATAAAAGCTGTCCTGTGGTGTGATGAGAAAAGAGAAGGGGAAAAGCAGAAAAGGGTTGTCATTTCTTGTCATGATGGAAGACAGAGGGGAATTTCAAAAGGTGTAGAGGGTTGAGAGTGCCTCTAAAAGCCTTAGGCATTGCTGCTGCTTTATCCTTGTGTAGGATTGGACAGATGGAAAGTTACCCTTTTCTAACTTGAGGATTGCCTGTATAATGTTTCTCGTTCAAATCAAGAGAAGATGAATTTATGTTTTGCATATATAATTTAAAAGATATTTCATTAAAGAAAGATTTCCATAAAAATAGTAATTGATTTGGTGTTACAAAAGGATAATCTTTGATTATTAAAAACTTGCTTCTGTGAAACTGAGTGGAATTACTAAGGAATTACTGTAGAAAGTTTGAAGATATAAAAAGAAAATTCTCCAGTACTCTAAGATAGCAAAAAATGAAATTTGATACTTTCTTTAATGTTTTTTTGTTTATTTTGAGAGAGCATATGGGCATGGGAGGGACAGAGAGAGCAAATCCTAAGCAGGCTCTGTTCTGAGAGCGTAGACCAATCCGTGAGATCATGTCTTGAGCCAAGAGTCGGATGCTCAACTGACTGAGCCACCCAGACCCCCCCTGAAATTTGATACTTTAAAAATTAGTTTTGGTTATTGCATACACTTGGATAAGAATTAGGGGTTGGTTTATTTTGTGGCTGTATCAGTTTTGAAAATGGAAGGATTTTATGAACAGACTAATAAAATATGTTTTGTCCATGTCTGGATTTATCTTCCTTGATGTTCACTTAGAATGTTCTTTTCTTTACCGTAGTTGTGGGAGAATAAACTAATGCAGTCTAGGGCAGTCGATGGATTTCATTCAGAAGAGCAACAGCTTTTACTGCAAGTTCAACAACAACATCAACCTCAGCAACAGCAGCATCACCACCACCACCACCATCAGCAGACTCAACCACAGCAGACGGTACCTCAGCAAGCGCAGACCCAGCAGGTCCTTATTCCTGCCTCACAGCAAGGTGAGGCTGGGTATATTTTTCTACTTACAGCTTGGAATTGAAATTTGTCATTTTCAAAGAAGAGAAATACTCTAGGTTTTTCCTTTCTATTGGCCGAGGGATTGGTATATATATATTTGCTGACAGATTTTATATAAAAAGTGGATTTTATTTTTGTAGTAATGATAAACAACTGGTTAACTAATTGAGAGCCTAAGATGATATTCAGGTAAGTGTATTAATACTTGTGAGAAGTCTACATAATGCTGGATTTCCTACAATAAGTCAAATCTATAAAGGTTTATTTAAGGGTTTCATTATTTTATATGGGAAAATCATCTACTTTCGTAATGAAATTGATTTATTCCTCCAAAGACCTATTTAAGTTTAGTTTTTATAAATATATCTGAAACATTGGAGAATTTTTGTAATGATGGCAATCGGAAATTTCAATTTCCTAGTAATTTAGTAAGTGTAAATTGACTGAATTAGATTTCTTTTAAGCGAAGAGTGTATATATAACATACCTTAATTTATATTACTTGGTTTCAAGGTAAGAAAAACCAAGTATTTATAGATTGTGTCCATAGTGCTTTGTACTGTGCAAGTAATTTCATAGATTTTGTGTCACTGAAGCTTTACAAAAGCTTTGGGAAGTAGCTCTTCGAACATTTCAATGCTCAGGAAAATTTGGGCCCTGAAAAGGCTAAGAAGCTTGGCCTGTTGCATATAACAAGTATTTTCTGTCGTGACAAACATGTGTTCAGTTATGAAACTTCCGAGCATTTGAGTTTTGTAAATCTTGTTATTGAAAAGGAGAACGAAGGTATATGAAAAATTTTATTTCAAAGTAACAGTTTAGTTACCCATATGCCTCATTTGAGAGTATCTGAGAATATACTTAAGACTTAAAATTGATAGTGATATGTGGTAAATGATGTACAGTAGAAATGTCTATTTGGGTTATTTTACTGTTATATCAAATATGACTTTTAATATTTGATTTTATTCTGTATCTGCATCAAATAATTTTAGCCTTTTAATCTTTTTTTGTTTTTTGTTTGTTTTTATTCCTTTTAATCTGTTTTGATGACTGTTCCTCCTATTGCCTTCAGGTCTGGCACTAGGATTTTAGGTCATCATAAATTAAAATTTGATTTTCTTCACTCAGAGAATATTAGGATAATGGGATTATCATTTATTCTCTGAAATTTGCGGAATCAAACACTTAATTCCTTTTATACTTCTGTAATATTGCCATTATTTCTGATTTATATTTTTAAAAACATTGTTGGAAGTAACTTAAGATTCTGGCAACTGTCAAATGGTACAAAAGGGCTCTGTAGGTTTAAAAAAAACTAGAGTTTTTTTTTTTTTAGCTCATTCTTAAGGGGTTAATAATTCATTCCAACAGTAGCATCATTATATCGATAAAATAGTTCATGCTGAGTTACCAAGACAGGATTAAATTGTGTTTGATGATTTCCAGTTTAAGAATGCACAGAGCTGTATACGTATAAATATTAGGTGTCTCACTACTCCATGTTCCCAAATTCTCTTGTGTCCTTATGTATTGTTACTTAATTCTTTTTTTTCATTGATGTTTTCTAGTATAAGATGGGTATGTCACAGCTGTTATTTATAGATATTTATAATATTCTGAGATATCAAATGGGTGAATGCATTTGAATGCAGAAAATGTGAAAAAATTTTTCAGCATTGTATAGCATTCTTAGGATTGTGAAACAACCTCATGGTTCCTTGTTTGCATGTGTCTTTTTTTTTTTTCTTTTTACTAGCTGCTGCACCACAAGTTATAGTTCCTGATTCTAAGCTGATACAACATATGAATGCATCAAACATGGTGAGACTCAAAATGTAGCACTTTGCTTGGCTCTACTTTAACTCAAAATTGTGATTATGCCTGGGTATGTTGTGTATTAACAGTCTGAAGTTTATTCAAAACTTGAGCAAAATGGCTGTTTTATTTAGTTTCCTAAATATTGGATTTAGCAGCAAATCTAAAGTTTAGCTTGATACTTAGACATTGAGGTTCATAAAATTATACAGTTTTCTGTTGAAAATACCAAAAGAATGGTGCTTTGTGAGAGCTGTTTTATTCCATGCTATTTTTGAAAATAGGTTTTGAGACCTACCAGACATACTGTGCCAATTATAGTTCTGTTTCAGAAGATCCATTAATTGCAAGAGGTCAGGAATGCTGAGAATTATAAGCTCTAAAAATGAAAATGAACTATTTGCATAGTTCAAGATAACTGTTTTTAAGATCAAACTTTTAAAAAGTTTTGCTCTGATTTAACCATAGCATAGCCTTTTAAGATTTATTACGACGTGTATGTTACTACTTTAAAGTGCATTTTAACCAGCTGAGTTATGTATTGGTCTTTTGATATTTCTAAGGGATATTCACTGAACATAAGTCCTTAAATTTTCACATTTCGTTTAGGGCATACAGTATTTCCCATCAAAAATAGTACCATATAACTAAAACTCAAAAAACCTTTTCAGATCCTTAGAGAATCCTTACCTATGAACTTAAAACTTTTTTTTAGTAAAACATTAAAATGAAGTCTTATTAGAATAGTTACTCCAGCACTTTCTTATAAATGACTTTTCTTCTGTTTACAATATATAGACTGTTAGTGGTGTCTCAGTTCTAACATTTCATTCTTAAATTCAGACAGATCTTTTATTTAATGATTAAAGAATCATTAAATGATTATCATTTAATCATGAGTCATTTAAATGATTAAAGAACCATTTAAAAAAAAAAAAATCTTAGCCTAACGCCAGCAATGAGATTTTTTTCAGATAGTTTTTTTTTTAAATGAAAAAGGAGTATTTTAATTTTTTTTTTTAATGTTTATTTTTGAGACAGAGACAGTGCATGAGCATGGGAGGGGCAGAGAGAGAGAGGGAGACACGGAATCTGAAGCAGGCTCCAGACTCTGAGCTGTTAGCACAGAGCCCGAGGTGGGGCTTGAACTCACGAACTGTGAGATCATGACCTGAGCTGAAGTCGGACGCTTAACCGACTGAGCCACCCAGGTGCCCCTGAAAAAGGAGTATTTTAAAAAAAATCACTTCTGTTCGGTGAGTGATGAGTAGTGAACCTCAAACTCATTTGTGATTGATAAGCCAGATAGGAAACAGGGCTCACCTACTAGACAAATGATTCCTTTTAAAATATGCCAGCCTTATAAATTTATAACTTGACAGAATTGCAAATTTCTGCACTATAGTGGAAATTACAGTTTTTAAATTCACAAAAAAAAATCAAGCATATCTATTTGTACTTCCAGTTAAAGTTGCTGGAATTAATTTTTTCTGCATGAAAATCACAAAATTCTAGTCTATTATGGAATCACAAGAATTTTTATCATTCAAAAATTCCATTTCAGGTCTAATACCCCCAATTATTATTTTTTAACCTCCACCCTTAAAAATAAAAGTCTAACTGTACGATATATATTGCAGTTGGTACTATTGAGACTGTTTCCTAGGGAATAACTTGTGTCATTTTAAAACCAAGTTTTGTAGAATCACTTGGAGTAGGCCCATCTTAGATTTTCTAAGAATTTTAAGTGTTTGCGAGAGAATTTTGAATTAAAATTGTGTTTAAAGAGACTGGGGCAAAATCAGTAGCCCATCTCTTACCTGTTTTTTACATCTCCTTGATTCCAAAAAGCATGTATTTAAACAGATCATGGGTCAGAAACGTCAATCAATAAAATGCATTAGCATATATATGTATCTTAGTATTTTATTTGATGTTGTCAGTCAGTGTTTGCCTCATACATTTTATATGTTCTGAAACATAATCACTGTGGGCTCCTTACCAATAAAAGGTTTTTGGGTTTTGTTTGTTTGCATTATTATTCCTGATTAGAAGATAGCCATTAAAAACAGTTTTGGGGTACCTGGGTGGCTCAGTTGGTTACACATCTGACTCTTCGTTTGGCTCAGGTCCTGATCTCACTGTTTTGTGAGTTTGAACCCCATGTCAGGCTCCATGATGACAGTGCAGAGTCTGCTTGGGATTCTCTGTCTCCCTCTCTCTCTGCTCCTCGCCCACTTACGCTGTCTCTGTCTCTCCCAGAATAAATAAACTTAAAAAAATTTTTTTTCTAAAAGTTCTAATTTTTTTTTTTTAAAAGGATTTTATTTTTAAGCAATCTCCACACCCAGCATGAGGCTTGAACTCTTGGGTCACATGCTGTACTGACTGAGCCAGCCAGGCACCCCAGTTTTGATTTTTTTAATAGTTATGCATGCTTTGGAAATGAACACATTGAAAAGTTAAGTAATTCAGTAAGAATGGAGGATAGTGGTAATATATTAGGTAGAAAGGTATTTCAGAGAAATTACAAAACAAGATCAGGGTACCAGGGTGGCTCAGTTGGGTATGTGTTCGACTCTTGGTTTTGGCTCAGGTCATGATCTCCTAGTTAGTCAGCTCAAGCCTCCATCTGTCAGCTCTGTGCTGACAGTGTGGAGCTTTCTTCGTATCTTCCCTCTCTCTGCCCTCCCTGCTTGTAGTTTCTCTCTCTCTCTCCCTCTCTCTCTCTCTCTCTCTCTCTCTCTCTCTCAAAATAAATAAACTTCAAAAATATTAAAAACAAAACAGGATCTTCTATCAAACCAGTGTTTCAGGTTCTCTTTATGAAATAATTGCTCTAATGCATTATTCTAATGCTATTTCATATAATATGAGAATAAATTTTCAGTAGATATCAATAAAGGATGGTTTGTGTATGGTATGTCACTCCAGAAATATTTATTGGTAGCAACTTGAACGTGCAGAGGTGTGTAGGTGGTCATTGGGTCATGTGTGATATGTAGAAACTAGAGTTGTCACTTTGCCAGTATAGGGAGATCTATTAATCTTATAAAATATGAATTATAAGCCCTTAATATGTTTTTTTAATGTTTAGTTTGAGAGAGAGAAACCGAGTGGGGGAAGGACAGAGAGAGAGGGAGACAGAGAATGCAAAGTAGGCTCCATGCTGTCAGCACAGAGCCCGGCATGGGGCCTTAAACCACAAACTGTGAGATCGTGACCAGGACCGAAGTCGGATGCCTAAGCGACTGGCCATCCAGGTTCCTCTAGGCCCTTAGTATTTCTAAATAATATTTCTCAGTAGTAAATGGCTGTTAACTTATTCCTCAGACTTAGATTACCTTTCATTTGCCTATACAGACAAGATTTATTAAAATAAATGAAATGCAGAACCTGCATTTCATGAAGAGAACCTGGTGGGGCTATAGCTGTATTCTGGGGACATAGTGGGAATTTGAGGCTTTAGGTGTAGAAATTACTTAGGCCTATTAAATGACAAGAAGAAACACATTTTCTTTTTCTTTCTTTTCTTTTTTAATGTTTATTTTTGAGAGAGAGAGAGAGAGTGCGCTCTGTGAGCAGGGGAGGGGCAGAGAGTGGGAGACAGAGGATCCAAAGTGGGCTCTGTGCTGGCAGTGAAGAGGGGCTTGAACCCACAAACCATGAGATCATGACCTGAGCCAAAGTCAGACACTTAACTGACTGAGCCACCCAGGCGCTTCATAGTACTCTACTTAGTTGAAGTACTTACGCAAAGCATTTAGGCTAGGTAGTCTTTATTGTATCATTTTATAAAATGGGATTTAGTCTCACTAGAACTTTTAGTATTAGTATACACTAAACAATAAACTTCCGAATACTATTAAAATGTGCCAGAGTTAAACTGAGGTACTCTTGTGCCCATATGTGGTTTTGATTTTTTTCCTTTGCTTCCCCCCCCACCCCGCCCCAGAGCGCTGCTGCTACAGCTGCTACCTTGGCACTCCCTGCAGGCGTGACTCCTGTTCAACAGATATTAACAAATTCAGGTAATTAGGAATAACAGCACCATTATTTATATGTGTAACTCAGAAAATTGTACCGTCTAGGCTTTGTTTTGGCCTCATTGAAAAAAATCAGTGTTTCTTTTGTGATTTAGCTTATTAGGTTATTAAAATAAGATCAAGTACTACTGCACATTAAATGATAATTATTGCTGAGGATGCAGTAGGGAAGATGAAAATTGCACTTGAGCTTTTGATCTGTGAATAAGAATCCTATTTATTGAATGAAGTATAATCATATAGAAATAACATAGATTTTTACACCTTTACATAGATTAATACGTACATAGATTTAATACTTACATAGATTAAACACCTTTAACTTGCCAAATAAATTAAACTTGACTCCTTTGAACAAATTTGTGATATCAAACTAAGTACTCTGTTTTATATAGCATGTCTGCATAAACTGACAAAATTTACTTGGGATTTTTGGCATATTAACGTTGGAAGAATTTATGTGGCTTTTAAGTATTCTTTCTGTAATCGTAATTATATAATTTCTTATTATTTTGCCAATAAAATTCTAAATTTGTAAAGAACTTTCTACATATTTTTAACGTGTAATTGTTGCTTTTTAATTATTTGAAGATTCTGCATCATCTAAAACAACAAAGAGAGGGATTCACTTCTGTGTATAAGCCATGCATACAGTTAGGATTATGTGGCAATGATAATTGGTTTAGCAAGCTTTGGTTGTTTTTAAGCGTTTTGAAACTAAGTACCCTGGTGCTTTGGCTCAAGATACTAATGAACTGTTACGCTTTCATGTCTTGAAGCTTTAAAAACAAAGAGCCCCTGAAAACATCTGATCTTGCTTACTGCTCTTTCATGACTCCTAACACGTTAGTAAAGATAATTTAAACTTCTAATCAATTCTCATAATCTGTTGTTAAAACTTTATTGGAAAAGAGCTTTAGGAGGATAAGTAAGGAAAAGAAAACATTTTAAAACATTTATAAAACATGGAGAAAAGTGAAGAAGGTAAGTTTGCTGTGTATGGGTGACAACGCTTAATAAAATCGTTAGACTTCTTATTTGAGAATTAATAGGGCATTTTGGTGGTTTGACATTTACCATGAATTCATTTATTTTGAGATGGTTACTGCTAAAATGGTAACTTGTAATATATATGTTTTGCTTTAGGCCAGCTTCTTCAAGTAGTCAGAGCAGCCAATGGTGCCCAGTATATCTTCCAGCCTCAGCAGTCAGTGGTTCTACAACAACAAGTTATACCACAAATGCAGCCTGGTGGAGTACAAGCCCCTGTTATACAACAGGTAATAGAGTCATAAGTTACGATCACCATCGGGTTCTTTTTTCTTCTTCTGTTTGAATTCTCTGGGTGGTTCCCTTTCTCTTTCTCATGGCTTTGTCTATACGAATGCTTAGACTATTCTCTAATACTATACATCCTGTCATTCTAAATTACTCCTGTATACGTCACAGCTTAACTTACATTCAATATGTTTAAGACTAAGTTGTCATTATCCTTGCTTATCTTTCATCATCCCTCCGAACATGTTTTTCGGTCAGTGGCACCACTTTGCAGCTTCCTAAGCCTCCCAAGTTATCTGGTATTCATTCAACAAATATTTACTGTGTGGCTGTGTATCAGGGTCTTTGCAAGGGACTAGAGATTTAAGAGTGAACAGAGCAGGCATGAATCTTATGAAGCTTATACATTTTCTGGAAGTGGGTGTGGGGTGTGGGATCCTCCCCCTCCTTTACCTTTAATATGCAACGTATCACAAATTCCTACCAATTCTTAATAGCTCCTTTTTTTCAGATTGCAGTTTTAACATGTTTGCAGTTCCTTAATATGTTTGAAACTAGTTTTCTTTTCTCAGACTCTCTTATCATTTCCTTAGTTCATGCTTTCTTAATTTCTCACTTAAAATACAATTATCCTCTCAGTACTATATATATATACACACACGCTATATACTATGTGTAAAATGTGAGCGGGGCACCTCGGTGGCTCAGTTGGTTAAGCGGCCGCCTTCGGCTCAGGTCATGATCTCGTGGTCTGTGAGTTTGAGCCCTGCATCAGGCTGTGTGCTAGCAGCTCAGAGCCTGGAGCCTGGTTTGGATTCTGTGTCCCTCCCCTCCCCCCAGTAGTGCTCTATCTCTCTCTCTGTCTCTCAAAAATAAATAAATGTTAAAAAAAAAAAAATTAAAAAAAAACGTGAAGGTGTGTGTATATACATGTGTGTGTGTGTATATATATATAATTACACATACCATATATATATACACACTTTAATACTATATGTTATCCTCCTAATTGATTTCCCTGTAGTCTTGTGCCCTCCTAACCTGTTACTCTGTATTTGTAGTTATTTTTCTAAAATCCTTAAAATAATGATTTCCCCTTGCCTATTGGAAAAAGTCTAAACTCCTCAGCATGGTTCACAGGATCTTTGGGTTTTTTTGGATCTTGTTTTTTGTTCTCTTCAGGTTTATTTCTTGCCATGCTTCTAGTTATCTGCTTCAGCTGCTGTTTAGATCAAAGTTAAATATTTGTATCTACTTGTGTGCCAGGTGTTAAACTCTTATACTGTGAAGACAAAGAGGAAAGAGAAATGGTTATTTTCTTGAGGAACTTAGGTACTTTAAAAAAGAGACACATAAATACATAATGTTTGTATAATAGTATGAAGATAGAGGTAAGATCAGAGAAGCATTAATCCATCTGATTTACACCTTTCCAGATTTTCTCCTGCTATTACTTTTGGGTTTCACTTGATATTACTCTTCTACTTAGAATGTCCTTTGGCCTTCGTTCCAGCAACTCCCTCCACTCCCGCTGCCCCCCTAGGCAAACCAACCAACTGACCACATGGAAAAACCTGGCTAATCTTCCAAGCACAAATGAACTCAAGTATTAACCTATTAGGAAGGCTTCTCTGACCATACCTTGTCCCTCAAGCTGAATTTAATACTCTGTCCCGTGTTTTCATAACATCATATCATACTTCTGTTACACCTTCTTTTTTTTTCTTTAAAGTTTGTTTATTAGAGCGTGCAAGCAGGGGAGGGGCAGAGAGGGAGAGAGAATCCCAAGCAGGCTGTGCACTGTCAGCATGAAGCCCAGGGCTTGAACTCCGAAACCAAGAGTTGGACGCTCACCCAACTTGAGCCACCCAGATGTCCTTAAGCCTTCTATCTTCTTGAGTTGTTTTATTGCTTTGCCTATGCACCATTAATCTGTAAACTTCTTAAGAGAAATATTGTTTTATTTTGCATTCCTTGAAACTAAAGGCAAATAATTGCCATTCATTGTTTTTATTTATCACTAGGAAGTCTCTGCTTTTTATTTATTAAGAAGTATAATTATAAATATGTTTATTATAAAAGATATAATTAATATTTGTTGATATGTTCTTTTTGAGTTGTGGTTTACCTTAGAATTCCAGATGCTGAAAGGAACTTGAGAAATTGTCTGATCTGGTGTGGCTGCATGGTTAGAATCAGCTGGGGAGCTTTAAATGATTACATTTCTGCTCACACCAGTGAAATCAGAATAATAGGACTGGGGCCCAAGTACCAGTATTTTTTAAGTTACCAGGTGGTTGTAATTTGCAGCCAGGGTTGAGAACCATTGATCCTAGTATAACAGTGAAGTGACAAAAGCCAAGGGAGGTTAAGTGACATGCCTCTGCTACATCTCTATCTGGGATCTTAGACAAAACTAGGACCTAAGACTTCACATTTCCAGTGCGGTGTTCTCCACAGGGAGGCAGTGTAACATAATAATTAGAGCAAAGTCAGAAAGTCTAGCTTAAGATTTTGCCTTTTAGTGACTGGCAGGTTGGTGAGTTACTATACCTATCTATACATCAAATAAATAAACTTATATGTAACTCTTAGTCCAGAATCTGCCATGTACATATACATAGCAAGTGCTCAGTAAATGAAACAGTTATTTTCAGAAAATCTTTTTTCCTTCAGAAATTTGAATGGTAAAATGGAAGTGGATCAGTATACTAGTTAAACATTCCTTTTATGCCTTGGTAGTTTTAACGGTGTGAGATACGGTCATTTTTGGTGACTCTTCAGCTTTTAGGTCTGTCTGTGTACCACATGAAACTGAGCTGCTTGGTCCTCTGACTAGTTCTAATATGGGTTTCTTTTGCCTTAGGTACTGGCCCCTCTTCCTGGAGGGATTTCACCACAGACGGGTGTCATCATTCAGCCACAGCAAATCTTATTTACAGGAAATAAGACTCAAGTTATACCTACAACAGTGGCTGCACCAACACCGGCACAGGCACAGATAACTGCAGCTGGCCAACAGCAACCACAGGCCCAGCCTGCTCAGCCACAAGCTCCATTGGTGTTACAGGTTGATGGAACTGGGGATACGTCATCTGAAGAAGATGAAGATGAAGAAGAAGACTATGATGATGATGAGGAGGAAGACAAAGAGAAAGATGGAGCTGAGGATGGGCAGGTAGAAGAAGTAAGTTTGTAGTAAAAGACTTGAAATGAGAAACTATTAGTTTCTTTTACCCGGTGCCAAACTGATGAATTATATTCTATTTTTTCAGAGGCCGTTAGGGTATTATACAATACAGATTTTAATATAAAGTTAGATTTTTAACCTAATAAGGGTTTTAGATTTTTCTGGTTGTATTTATCTTCATGAAGTATTGTTTCATATAGCTGACAATAAAAAATGTGTATCAAATTGAGTTGTATTTATAAAGAGGGTGGAGACAGTGCACGTAATGCTAGTTTTCTGGCTTATGCATTCACAATATGGTTTAAACATACGACATTGGAAGAACAGATAAATATGGTTAATCTTTTGCTTCAGTAATTAGAAAGGTATGGCAACATTTGGGAAGAGAGGAAACTTGAGAAAAAAGCTGAATGTGACTTCCTTTTGGTCTGTATTCCATATCAGTTCCTTACATCACTTTATCTACTCTTAGTGTCCATCATGAGTTAAGCAAAGTATTCTTTCTTAGTCTTTCTTAGTTATGTATTTCTAGAAGCGTATATTTTTGTTTATATATCTTTGTTTTCCTTAGTGTTCTTGCTTAGTTACTTGTGTTCAAGGTGACATTTGTCTTAACAGTATTTGTTGTTACTGCTTTCTGCAACCTAAGATGTAAATTTGTTTATCCTAGTACAAATTTCTTTAAATTATCTAATGTTTTTTTAAAAAATATTTAAGATAAAAACATCCTTACATCCACCTCTAGTTAAAAATAATCCCATACTTTGTTCAAGTCCCCTGAGTGCCTCGCCCCAATCCCTTCTCTTCCCTCTTCTTCTGTCATCAGAGTAACCATGCTCATGAATTTTGTGTTTACCATCTGTATTTATATTCCTGAAGAGCATATTGTTTAATTGTGAATGCCTATTTATAACATAAATGGAGTAATTTCTGTATTCTTCTGCAGGTTGACTTTTTTTTCCCTCAAGGTGGTATTTCTGAGGTTCATCTAAGTTACTGCATATACCTAGAATTATTTTCACTGTTGAATATACCATAGCTTATTTATCCATATCTGATGTGATGGGTTGTGTCTACTTGTTTACTGTTATAAAATATTTTGGAGTGTGTCTTCTGAGGACACACGCATGACTTTCTTTTAAGTGTTATACCTAACCATTGAATTACTAGATTCTAAGGCATGCACATCTTCAACTTTACAATAAAATGCCAGATTGTACTAATGTCTTCACTGATACTTGATATTGTTAGGCTTCTTAATTTTTGGCAGTCTGATAGGTAGAAAGTGGTGTTTCTTTTTGGTTTTAATTTGCATTTCCTTGATTAATCATGATATTTATCATCTTTGATTCTTTCATGTTTTCTCAGTTGACAATTAAATATTAAAAAGGGCAGCTTTTCTTATCTTATTGGCTAAACCTTCCAGAACAATATTGATTAAAAATAGCAGGCACCCTTATCTTGTGTTTTTTTTTTTTTTTTTTTTTTTAAGTTTATTTATTTTGAGAGAGTACGTGCATGCAAGCAGGGGAGGAGAAGAGAAAGACGGGGAGAGAGAATGCCGAGCTCCACTGAGTGTGGAGCCACGTAGGGTTTAATCTCAGGACCCTGGAATCATGACCTGAGCTGAAATAAAGAGCCACATCAAGAGACGCTCAACCACTGAGCCACCCAGATGCCCCTTTCTTATCTTATTCTTAATCTTAAAGGGAACCCTTTCTATGATTCACTATTTAATATAATGTTTACTATAGATTTTTTTATGGATATGTTTTCTCTGGTTAAGGAAGTTCTCTTTTATTCAAATTAACTACGAGCTTTGCTTTATTTTTTATATCATAAATAAATATTGAATTTTATTAAACACTTTTTCTGCAACTATTAGATCATCATACAATTTCTTATCCTTAATCTGTTATTTATAACTAATTGCACTAATTGGTTTTCTACATGTAAACCAATTTTGTTTTCCTGGGATAACATGACTTGAGTATTGCCCTTTTTATGAATTGCTGAATTACTTACACTTAGTTCAGGATTTTTACATGTATATTCATGAACAATACTGTCTGATTTTCTGTTCTCATACTCTTTTTACTAGGTTTTCAGGTTTATGATAGTCTTATAAAATGAATTCTGGCAAATATTCCATCTTCCTTGGACTTTTTTTTTCTAAGATTATACTTAATTGTTCTGTGAATATTTGTTAAAGTATGCTGTTAAAAATATCTGATGCTAGTAATGTCTTTACTCTGTTCAAGTATCTTTCTTTTTGAGACTGAATAAGTTACATTTTCTAGTATTATATATTTAAATGTTTAATTAGCATAAAGTTAATGATAATCTTTTTGGTGTCAGAATCATATGTAGTCATTTCCTTTTTTTTAATATTCTCATTTCTGATATTATTTGTGTCTTCTTGCCCTTCTTTTCTTGTTCAGTTTTGCCAGAGGCATATTGATTTCATTGATGTTTTTTAAGAATCAACTTTTAGCTTTATTCTCGTTAGTGTATTTTTTTCTATTTCATTAATTTTTGTTGTGACTAAACTGTTTTATTTGTAGAGAATATGATCTGTGTGACGGGACTTGCTTTATGTGGTCACTATTTGCATATGCTTCTGTATATTTGAAAAGACTGTTTTCTGCAGTTGTTTTGTTGTCTTCCGTATGTACCATTAGAATTAGATTGTTAATCATTTTCTTTGGATAGTCTACTTACATATCTAAGGTAAGATATGTCTACCTTACTGAAATTTTTTGTGTGCTGACACCATCATTGATTACTGAGTGAGATATGTTCAGATCTCCTACTATGATGGTGGATTTGTTTTGTTTTCATTATGCTTTTTATAATTTGAACCTAAAAATGGATGTACATAAGCTTAAATATGTGTTTTCCAGTGAATTGAACCATTTATGATTATATAGTTTCCTGTTTTATCTACAATTTTTTTCCCCATACAGTCTGTTTTGTGTGACATTAATAGAGCCATGTCAACTTTGTTCAGTTAGAATCTGCCTGCCTGGTATGGCTCTGTTCATTCTTTTACTTCGACATTTTTTTGGATCCCTAAGTTTTAAGCGTGTCTTTTTTATGTGAAATACTGCTGTGTATGCTGTCATGTTACAAAATTTTTATATGGGCCAAGACTATTCAGTAGGAAAGAATGGTCTTATTCAACAAATGTAGCAACCAAATATCCATCTGCATGCAAAACAGTGAAGTTGGACCCCTACCTCACACCATATACAAAATTAGCTCTTAATGGGTCAAAGACCTAAATGTAAGAGCTAAAACTATAAAACTCTTAGAGGAAAACAGGACAGAAGCCTCACAACACTGGTTTTGTTAATAGTTTCTTAGATGGGACACCAAAAGCACAGGGAATAAAAATAATAATAACATGGACTTAATAGATTAAAAACTTATGTGTGTCTAAGGACTATGTCCAAAAAGTGAAAAGACCGTCTACAAAATAGGGGAAAATATTTGCAAATCACATACCTGATTAGAGCTTAATATCCAGAATAGAGAACTTTTAAAATTCTACAACAAACAACTCTAATCCAAAATGAGCAAAGGACTTAAATAGACATTTCTCCAAGGAGGATATACAGATAGCCAACAAGCCTGTGAAAAAATGTTCAATATTACTGTTTATTACAGAAATGCAAATCTCAAAACCACAAAGAGATACCACTTGATGTTTACTGGGATGGCTGTAATCACAAAAGAAAAAAGGGAGACAGATGTGGGGCACGCCTGGGTGGCTCAGTTGGCTAAGTGTCCGACTCTTGATTTTGGCTGAGGTCATGATCAGACAGTTGTGAGATCAAGCCCTGTCTCAGGCTCCACACTGAGCCTGTTTGGGATACTCTGCCTGTCTCTCTCTCTCCCTCTCTCTCTCTCCCTCTCTGTCCCCCTCTCCCCCCCTCCCATGCACTCTCAAAAAAAAAAAAAAAAGAAAAAAACGCTTATAAGAGAGAGACCAGATACTGTTGGGGATGTGGAGAAATTGGAATTCTTGTGCATTGCTGATGGAGATGCAAAATGATGTAGCTGCTGTGGAATATGGTTTGGGGGTTCCTCAAAATGTTAAGCGTAAAAATATCATATGACCCAGCAATTCTTCTAAGTATATGTATAGGAAAATTGAAAATAGGTATTCAAACAGAAGCTTGTGTGTGAATGTTCAAAACTGTTTACAAAATCCAAAAAAATGTAAATAACCCAAATGTCTATCAGTTGGTGGAGGGACAAATTAAAATGTGGTTTATCCATACAATGAAGTATTATTTAGCCAGGAAAAGGAACAAAGTACTGGCTTACGCTACAGCATGGATGAACCTCACACATTATAAGTTAAAGGAACCACACCACAGGTTATATGTGTATATTGTATGTTTCCATTTATATGAAATATCTAGAGGTAAATATATAGTGACAGAAAGCAGTAAGTCGGGGGCTGGGAAGAGGTGGGAATGAGGAGTGACTGCTTAATGGTAAAGGTGATAAAATTATTCTGGAATTAAATAGTGGTGATAATTGCACACATTGTGAATGTACTAAGTATGACTGGTTGTACACTTTAAAATGGTTAAAGTGGTGAATTTTATCTCAATAAATTGCTTTTACATTTACATTGGTGATATCTATTTTAAATGAAAGAATACATATACATACACATATATGTGAGATACAGGCCTAGTTATAGACATAGACTTAATATCATCTTATTTTCCTTTCCACTTTTATTTTGTCCTGTCTTCTCTTTCTCTGTTAATTAAAAATCTGGGTTATATCTTTTATCCTCTCAAATAACTGAGGTCAAATTTAATATCTTTGGTCATTTTATACACTAGTTAGATCTTGGTCTTTAATTCTTTTGGGGACTGAGATCCTTTCCCACCCTTCCACAGGTCCCCTTTTCATTTGAATGCCTTAGGTAATTATACTGCAAGCCTCCACCATTACCATCAGAATGGTAGACCTGCTAATATTATAAACAGTCTTAGTCCTCAGTATTGTATACACAAGCCAGACTCCTAGCCTGTTTTAGAGCCCCTTTTTCCTCCAACTTCACCATTTTTTTCCCCTTTTACTCTGCTACTTCTGGTGGTACATAATGCCATTATCTCATTAAACCTTTGTATTTTCTTAGGTCCCCTTCTAGGCATTTAAACAGTTATTGAAGAGAATATGTGCTATTCTGAAAGAATGAAGGAAATAAAATCTCTTTTCAGACTTCAAAGTTATGTAGCTTAACTACTTTAATTTTTGGTTTCTTGCTGGCATTTCAGTAACCTTGGCAAAGTCTTAACCATAGCTGATTAACAATATGTTTGTGGTGTATATGTGTGTGTGTGTATGCTTCTATCTGACCCTTCATTCTCGAAGAACATCAAAGTCATTGTGTATTAGAAGGGGCTTTTTCTAGTAACACGTGAAGTATAACCTGTTCTTTCTTATTTGTAGGAGCCCCTCAACAGTGAAGATGATGTGAGTGATGAGGAAGGACAGGAACTCTTTGATACAGAAAATGTTGTTGTATGCCAATATGATAAGGTAAGGATTTTATCAGATTACTGATATTTTTCTGTTATGAATTCTTCCCTAAATATCTGTTCTACCTTGTTCAAACATTTGGGCAGCTAATTGATGCCTCTTATCAGTATAAACAGTGAATGAAAACATTGTTATAGTTGATTATTTTAATAAAATGAGAAATTATTTATGTAGCTGTACATTTGAAAAATGTTACAGTAAAATCAGGAGAGGTAGGCGTTTTCCAATTTACTCTGTCTTCCACTTGTTAACAAAGTAAACAGAGCCACTTTGAGGTTGTCCTTTAACATTAATAATCTAGTGGAATAACCCCATTTTCCCTTTAGCTTCAACTGCTTTAAAACTAAAAGGCTTTAATTGAATTCTGTCACCTTTTTTTTTTATTACTAAGGGCAGAACTAGGGCAATAAGCAGGACTGATAACAGATGTGTTTTTACTAAAAATCATTTAAAAAATTATTCAGCTTTGCTTTATTTTGGTAGCATTAGGTATTTTTAAACTAGGTGTGTGAGAATTGGTTATTGAATCTTTGTTTTCCTAGTTCTCCAGAAGGATGCTGCCATCCAAGTATCTTTGTTGTAGTTACAGGCATTATTGTTGAGATTTTGTTACTTGCTGAAACATTTAATTTGGAATAAAATTGTTTGCTGATTATAGTCATCAAATTTATAATAAATCTACAAAGTATATTGCATTTATAATTTAATTTCAGCAGTGGCCTTTACAAAATGATGAAAACCCTAACCGAAGCAATTGGGTTTTTGTAAGCACCACTCATTCATGAAACAAATACTTACTAAGTATCTACATGTGCCAGGCACTGGAGCTGCAATCATGATTATGCAAAATTTGTGCTCTGCATGAATTTCCTTAACAAATGATGAAGAGCTTAAATTTGTGTTGCTTCTATAGAAATGAATTTCCTAAGTATCCATGCTTATTGCAAAGAGAACTGTAGGGAAATGTCAAAACAATGAATCTTAACATTTTGTAATGAAAAGGTAGTCAAACCAGTTAACTTATCAGAGAGATTACAGAATAAAGTCTGTGAGGCCATTGATACCGAATTACCAGAGCATCCACTCTTGTACTGTGTGACTTTTGGATAAGCTTCTTAAAACCTTATGTTATAATAAATGTAATTTCTTGTTACATTTATGTAGAGGAAGAGTATTAAGGTTAAAATAGATACCAATAAACCTTTGTTGTCAGGAAATGTGAAAGGAACCTCATACAACTAAATTATCCAGAACACAATTTCTTTTTTTTTTTTTTTTTAATGTTTATTTATTTTTGAGAAAGAGCTTTCAAGCATGCAAGCAGGGAAGGGCAGAGAGAGAGGGAGATAGACAGTCCCAATCAGGTTCTGTGCTGTCGGTGCAGAGCCTGACGTGGGGATCGAACTCATGAAACATGCATGAGATTATGACCTGAGCTGAAATCAAGAGTCAGACGCTTAACTGATGGAGCCACCCAAGCACCCCCAGAACACAATTTCACGATGACAGGAGGTCAGATTTATTGGGCCAGGGAGGCCTTTACCCTAGCTAGATTGAAGAATATACTTCTCAGTATTTTCATATTATAAGAATAAGAATGGTTGTATTCTCCTTTGTTATAAATTGTGCATATAATATTTGAAATGTTCAAATTGGTTTGATTTGCTCCTAAAGACATTTTAATGTTTTAAACAGAAACTCAAAATAGCTTTAAATAGTATATTGAATGATAAACAATTGTGAAGTTTACAGAGATCTAATTTGTAGAATCAAATGAGTTCTGGAGGGCTGGGCTTGATGTTTTAGTCAATGGTAAAGAACGCTGGTGTTCTATGAATTTGTTAAAATAGGGTTGGATATAGTTTGAGCAACTTGTATTTTAGGATTTTATATTTGAAGCCTAAACTTTAGAATTTCAATAATGAGTCGATTTTAGAATATATTATCTTATTTATAGAAAGAATAATGAAGTCAATGTTGCCAGTCAAAACCGTAGTTAAACCTAATAATGAGGCAGAGTTCTCTCTTGTTATGAATAAAGACTGATGGCATTAGGTGTTGAGGCTTCAGCTTTATTGGTAATTTTACTTAATATGCTTGAAGTGTTGAGTATATGGACTATTATTTGATCCTGAAACTTTTCTACATTTGCTTTTTGCATGTTGTCTTACAGCAGAATGCCATCCATTTCTTTACTTGTCTGAGGAATTTCTTTTTCTGGGCTACTCATCACTTTCTTGTTTATATAATCCCATTGTCTTTCAGGTTGCAGTCACTTGCTTCATGATGGAAATAAATTTGTATACCCATTTTTGGATAGCTACTACTTTCTCTGTAGGAGTGGTAAAGAAAAGAGGAAACAGAGGTCTTTTCATTCAACAGAGTGTCTATGATGTACCAGGAAACTGTACTAGGAGGTTGACATACTCTAGTGAACAAAATAAAACAGTTCCTGCCATTAGGAAGTTTAGTCAAGGGAAACAGATGCTAAAACTTAATAATAAATTATTATGGTATGTTAGAAGCTGGTAATTGGTATGGATAATTGGTAGGAAAGGGACAGGTTACAGTTTTTAAAAGGTTAGTCTTATTAGCTCTTTTGAGAAAATAACATTTGAACAAGACTTGAAGAGAGCTGGGGTGCCTGGGTGGCTCAGTTGGTTGTGTCTCTTGATTTTGGCTCAGGTCATGATTTTCAAGGTAATGGGCTCGAGCCCCACGGAGTGGAGAGCCAGCTTGAGATTCTCTCTCTCTCTCTCTCTCTCTCTCTCTCTCTCTCTCTCTCTCTCTGCCCATCCCCTGCTCACACTCCCTTTTGCAAAATAAATAAACTTAAAAAAAAAAAAAACCTCTTGAAGAGAGTTAGTCTTTATCTGGTAACAGAGCCTGCCTGTTGTGTGTGAGGGGTGGACAGGGGCCAGACCAGAATTGTTGGACTGGGGATGCAGGGGAGGGGATATAGTAGTAGATTAAGTCAGAGGTAAGTGGGGGCAGGTGGTGTGAAACTTCACAAGGATGTGGGTTCTTGTGCGTGAATTGGGAAGTTACTGATCTAGGGGAAAAGTATGACAGTTTTCAAATACATGAAGGGTGTGTATGTATATATATATATATATATATATATATATGGGGGGGGTGTATTTTGTTTGTTTTTTTGTTTTTTTAATTAAGTCCCTGAAGGTAGAGTGGAAGTTTCGAGAAAGCAGATTTCAGTAAGCGGTAAAATATGAAAGACTTGTAGAGAGCAACCCCAGAATGGAATAACTTAATTTGCAATTCTTTAACACTCCCCCCCCCCCCCCCCCCAATCCTACTTAAGCAGACAGTGAACAGCAGTTTGCCAAGAATATGCTATGGAAATGTTTGCATTGGGAAGTTAGACTGTGGAATTTTAGGAATGAGTTCTCAGAACGTATCTGTACAAGTGAACATTTCTGGATAATTATATGAAATGACCTGATTTAGTAAAAAGTGTGTTGGACCAGAACTTGAGAATCATCTTTGTCACTTATTAGCAATATACCCCTGGTCAACTCATTGAACGTCTCCAGGCATGATTTCCTCTTTCGAATATGAAAGCCTGACCTACTCAATTTTGAAGTCCCTTTAAACCAGAGAAGAGGGAGAACGGTTGGTCTTTCTTTGAAGATGTGGAGCTTGAACCGGAAATTGAATGATGTATGGGACTTGGAAAAGGAAGAAAGGTCATTTCAGTTGATTAAATTTTGTGACTTCTTTTTCCCCTTAAATCCATAAATTGCAAACAACTAAAAACTATAAATGAAAGTAAAGATGGGAGTGCCCAAGGTTTGGTCCAGTTTGAACACTGCCATTCCCCCTTTGGCTTAATTTCAGATATACATAGTTTTTGAAATCTAAGTAATCAGATATATTTGTTAAATACTGCCAAGTATAAGGTTCCACGTTAGGTCTTGAGAAAACGATGTTTTACTTTGGTAGGAGAAAATAATTTATATATATATACTTAGAAATGATACTAGAAATGTGTTTAGGAATACCACTGAAAATTAACAATTAGACTACTTTTTGAGGCACCTGGGTGGCTCATTTGGTTATGCATCTGACTCTTGATTTCAGCTCAGGTCATGATCTCATGGTTCATGAGATTGAGCCCCGCATAGGCCTCTGTGCTAACATTGCAGAGCCTGCCTGGGATTCTCTGTCTCTCACTCCACCAACCCCCGCCACGTGCATGCGTGGTGCTCTCTCTCTCTGTCTCTCTCTCTCAAAATAAATAAATTAAAAAAAAAAAAGTACTTTTAGCTGATGTGATTAGGGAAAGCTTTGAGAATAGTTATTTTTGAGGTGGATCTTGAAATAGGAATTGAATTTGTAAAAATGGGAGCAAAGGATGAGACTTCTTTTGATTGAAATAAAGTCTTTGAGAAATGTGGAGGTAGGAAATAAGCTTGGAAGGTGAGTTGTTACCAGGTCATTTAGAAATAGAAATAGTCAAGCAGAGGTGATTTTTTTTTTTTTTAGGTTTTTTTTTTTTTTAAATGTTTGTTTATTTTTGAGAGAGAGAGATAAGAGTGGGAGTAGGGGAGGGACAAAGAAAGGGGGACACAGAATCCAAAGTAGGCTCCAGGCCCTGAGCTGTCAGCACAGAGCCCGATGTGGGGCTTGAACTCACGAACCACGAGATCATGACTTGAGCCAAAGTCAGACGCTTAACTGTCTGAGCCACCCAGGCGCCCCTCGAACTCATAAAACATAGAAGAGGGAACATTCTACTAAAGTCATTTTATAAGTTCAATATTACCCTGACACCAAAACCAGACAAGGACACCACAAGAAAAGAAAATCATAGTAGGCCAATATTCCTAATGAACACAGATGCCAAAATCCTCTATAAAATAGCAGCAAGTTGAATTCAGCAATGTATTGAGATGATCATATACCATGACCAGGACCAAGTGGTCTTTATTTTAGGGGATCCAAGGATGATTCAACATACACAAATCAATCAATGCGATAAAAAAAATTTTAAACTTTTTTAATTAAAAAAAATTTTAAACTCTTAAGATCATTTCAGTAGATGCAGAAAAAACATTTGGCTGAATTTAGCATGCATTTATGATAAAAACTCAACAAAGTGAATATTAGAGGGGCCATATGTACCTCAACATAATAAAAGGCACTCAAGACAAACGTGCAGGTAACATACTCAAAGATGAAAAGCTGAAAGCTTTTCCTCTAAGATCAGGAACAAGATGGGTGTTTAATTCTTGCCATTTTTATTCAACATAATAGTAGAGGCTCTAGCCAGAGCATTTAGGCAAGAAAAAGGAAATAAATAGCATCCAAATTGGAAAGGAAGAAGTAAAACTGTCACTATTTACAGATGACATAGTATTATATATTATATATAGAAAACCCTAAAGACTCCACCAAAAAAACTAGTAATTCAGTGAAGTTGCCAGGTATAAAATCAATATACAAAATATGTTGCATTTCTGTATGCTAATAAACTATCAGGGAAGTCAAGAAAACAATCCCGTTTATAATTGCATCAAAAAGAATAAAATACTTTGGAATGAATATAACCAAGGAGATGAAAGACCTGTGCACTGAAAACTGAGACATTGGTGAAAGAAATTGACGAAGACACAAATAAATGAAAAAATATTTTGTGCTCATTGATTGGAAGAGTTAATATTAAAGTGTCCATACTACCTAAAGTGATCTACTGATTTAGTTCAGTCCCTACCAGATTTCCAAGGGATTTTCATAGAAATGGAACAAAAAATTCTAAAATTCAAAAGACCCTGAAAAACCAAAGGTAACTTAAGAAAGAAAGAGGCATCATGCCTTTTGATTTTATTCTATATTACAATACTGTAAAAAAACAGTATGGTATTGACATAAAACCAGACGTTCAGATCAGTGGAACAGAAGAGAGCCCAGAAATAAATCTACATATACGTAGTCATTTGATTTACAGCAAAGGAGCTAAGAATATACAGTAGGGAAAGGACAATCTCTTATATGAATAGTGCTGGGAAAACTGGGCAGGCACATGCAAAGGAATGAAACTGGACTGCTATCTTACAACATAAGATGGATTAAAGACTTGAATGTGAGATCTGAAACCATAAAACTAGAAGAAAACATGGAAGTAAGTTCCTTGACATGGGTCTTGGTGATGATTTTTTAGATTTGGCACCAAAAGCAAAGGCAACAAGAGCAAAAATAAACGGGAATACATTAAACTAAAAAGCTCCTGCACAGCAAAGGAAACCATCAACAAAATGAAAAGGCAACCTACAGAATAGGAGAAAATACTTGCAAATTATATATCTGATAAAGAGTTAATATCCAAGATGTATGGAAGCTCACTCAGGTCATGATCTCCCGGTTTGTGAGTTTGAGCCCTGCGTCGGGCGCTCTCTCTCTCTCCCTCTCCCCCCCCCAACCCCCCTCCTCACTTCTGTCTCTCTCAAAATAAATAAACTTAACAAAATAAAAAGTAAATAAAACATGGGCAGAAGAACTGAATAGGTGTTTTTCCAAAGAAGACGTAAAATGGCCAACAGGTACATGAAAAGGTACTCAACATCACTGTCTGTCAGAAATACACATCAAAACCATAATGAGATACCACCTCATGCCTGTTAGAATGACTATTATCAAATGACAAGAAAAACAAGTGTTGGTGAGGTTGTGGGAAAAAGGGAATCCTTGTACACTTTTGGTAGGAGTGTAAATTGGTATAGCCACTGTGGACAACTGTGGAGGTTCCTTGAAAAAACAAAAATGGAACCACATATGATCCAGCAGTTCTGCTTCCTGGGTAGTTATTCGAAGGAAATGAAAGCACTAACTCTGAAAGGTTTATGTCCTCCCATGTTCATTGCAGCATAATTTACAGTAGTCAAGACAAGCAAGCAACCTAAGTGTCCATCAGTGGATGGGTGGATAAAGAAAACATGGTATATGTTTATATACACATGATGTATTTGTATAGTATTGTATGCAGCCATAAAAAAGGAGGCTTGTTGTTTATGACAACTTGGAGGGACCTTGAGAGCATTATGCTAGGTGAAGTAAGTCAGAGAAAAGCACGTACTGTATTATTTCACTTATTTGTGGATTCTACAACAACCAAGCAAAAATAAACCAAAAAACAACTGAACTCATAGAAACAAAATGGTCATTGCCAGAGACCAGAGGTTGGAGACTGGGGCAAATGTGTGAAGGGGGTCAAAAGTACAAATTTGCAGTTATAAAATAAGTAAGTCCTACAGGTGTGAAATACAGCATGTTGATTATAGGTAATGCCATATTATATATTTGAAAGTTTTCAAAGAGTAGATCTTAAAAGTTCTCATCACAAGAAAACAAATTTGCAACTATATATAGTGATGAGTGTTAGACTTATGATCATTTTATAATACCGGATCATGTTGTGCAGCAGAAACTAATGTTACCTGTTATCTGTCAATTAAAAATAATTTGTAAATGCAATAATGTACAAGACAAAAGTTTTTTTGATGTGAATGGGTTTTCGTTTCCTATCTTTTGTATCTCTTATGTTCTTTTTTTGTTTCTTTAGATACACAGAAGTAAAAACAAATGGAAATTTCATCTCAAGGATGGCATTATGAATCTTAATGGAAGAGATTATATATTTTCCAAAGCCATTGGAGATGCAGAATGGTGAAGAGTTGGTTCTTTTATTTTATAAATAAACAAAAGAAACTTAAAAAAAAATTTTAAGTGGACAGTTTGAAACTTGGGACATACACCAACCAAAACTTAACTTCTGCATGTCAGAAAAGTGCAGTAGAATCAAAGCTACTGGAACAAAGAGACCTTGACAACATAGACACTACTTCTAACTGGCAAGCCATGGAACTGTAGCACCTGGGGTTGTTGGGGTGGGGGAGGCTGGGGTTTTGGAAAACCATAATTGTCGATTTTAAGTACAGGTACCTGCCACCAGTAATTAGCATGTAAAGCTTTGTCTATATTCCTTCCTCCAACTTGGGTTCAATCAGAAGATATTTGTTGGAACGAACTGAAGAAAATTCCCTTTTGATAGATTGACCTGAAACTGCTTATTGTATGTGGTTATATTTGGTAAAAATTGCGTGTGAGCTTTTTACAAAAGGGTAAGAATTATGGTGTTGAATTTTAATTCACTTGTATAAGGAAACAATTTAGAACTCTCATAATAGGTCTTAAATATTTTTACTAGCTATTCTCCCTCAGTAATATATACCTCTTCCTTCCCTGCTTTATGAAACATCTGTTTTAAGAGTTAAAGGAAGTAATCAGTGATCACAGTTTGGAGACAAAATTTGACCCAGGAATGGATATTTATTTTAATTAGGTTCTCATTAAATGTAATTTAAAGACTTGGGTCTCATTGAGTTGAGCAGAATTAAAATGATGACTTCGGTTTCCTTCCAGAAAAATCATATTTGTTTTTTTTGTTGTTTTTTAGTCCCATACCTTAAAAAGAAACCCCGGAGTGGCTCCTCAGGAATACAGTTTTAGTTCACAGAGGTACCATCTAGCTGAAATTACATACACATGAATAGATAGATTTTTTTTCCTGTTGGACTGAAGAATATGCTTATATATGTGTTTAATCTTTAAGCTAAATATTCAGATAATACTCTGTATTGATTGAAGCATTCATTGGGCAGGTGGTGAGGACCTGGGTTTTTCTTAAACGATTTAGTAACTATTAAAGTTTCCTGTATTTACTAGTAAAGAATTTAAAAACTCTTCTAATTGGGGAAAAAAAAACACTTTTAATTGCAACTTTGTAATTTGAGGGGAAATTTTGGGGGTTAGAGGAGGATGGGCCACTAAGTACATATTTACCTCTCTTTGATTTGGTGGCCCTTCCAGGCCATTGATAATGTATACATGGGCTCCAGTTTGCACATCGAGAAGAAAGCATAGAAATTTGACTTGTATATTAAGAATAATAGAAATTTAATATGTATATTAAGAATACACAGCTCTGTATTCTGGAAGGGGCTCTAAAGAACAATGTGGCAGTGCTGTGTTCCGTGTGAACTAGTTGCCTGGGAGAACTGTAGGATCACTTGTCTTCACCTATATTTTCTTGTAACTAATTCTTTTCACGGTCTATCTTGGCAAAATTCACATGTGGTAAAGTTACTCATATATTGATTTTTTTTTTAAGTCTTCCATTTTTGTCTTCCTTTTTATTTGCCTTTATATGTGTTTCTAGAAGTAACATAGAAACGCTTTACATTGCAAAGAGAAACTGTGAGCTATTATATGTTTGTTTTTCTAACACAGATCTTTAAACTTCTCAAAAAGGCGAATCAATTTGTGTGTGTGCGTGCGTGTGCGTGCGTGTGCGTACTTACTTCCCACCCCACATACCATCTTGGACCCTTTAACTTATGTTCTGAACTTTGGTGTAAGTGATGGTTTCTAGCATGCTAGTAGTTAGGTTTTATTTAGATGCCATTAACTGGTAATACGGTTTTAATTTTTACTCTATTTAGTTTTTTGGAGGTGAGGTTTATTTACCCCACTACTCTCAAAGCACACACAGGTTTTTTTCTTTTTGTTAGTGAGACCGGGAGAAGAGAAGGGAGGGGGTGAAATCACAGCAGTCCTGTTGTTCATTTGTCCTTCAGTATAGTTGTTAGTAGGTTTATATTTACCCAATGAAGAAGTCAATGACCTGAACTACCTATAAAAGTTTAGCAGTGCTGCAATGTTGATTGAAACCCTTTGGCTATCGTAGTTCTGCTACTGAACTTTGGATTACTATATGATATTCAGCTCATGTTTTGGGCCCTCTATGTAGACAAACATTTGTATTCATAGTAGAATTGTATACTGGCCTGTTTTTATAACATTTTCAAACATGAACAACCACTGCTTTCAGAATGACTCACTAGGGCTATTTTGAAGCAGGAAAGAACCATTTGTATTTGCACCTGTATATTGCATATTAATTATGGCATACTTGGCAAATGCTTTTCTTTTACCTGTGAAAATTCTGAAAGCTGGTCCAAACAACACTGCATACCAAATTGTGCTCTTATATATTACTTCATCGTGTTCCTTTTTAATCAAATAGAATGTTTTAGTTTTATTATAGTGGCTTGCTATAAGAATGCCACTTGCTTCTCTTTTACTGTACTTGAATTCTTAATCATGCTTTTAATGTATTTAACAAATCATTTCATTAGGTTCCATGAAATGTCATTCCTTTGAAAAGGCAAGGATTCCCACTTTCAGATTTTGAAAATGAAAATAACATGTTACTTTAAAGAGGGAAAGTAGTTCAGACTTTGTATTATGAAAATAAGTAAAGGTTTCAGAAGAAGATTTGTTTAGATTTGCACAGATGGTGATGGCACCTTTTATTAAAAAAAAAAAAGATTAATGTTAACAGTGCTAAGGAAAATTTACACACAATTCTAGGTAAAGTGGGGAAATGTGTGCCTTTCAGTATATGTACCCTTTTTTGGTGGTCATTTGTATAATCAGACCATTTGAATTGCCTGAGAGCACATTTAATTTCTGTAGAGAGCCACATTTGGCTAAACCAACTCTAATGTGCAATTAGTTTCTAGAGTAAAATGTCTGTTATATGAGGGGGATCTTTATATTGGGCTTTTATATTTTTTTTAAATGTTCACATTTAACATTTCTTTCTGTTAATTAAATGCCATCATATCACATTTATATTGTTGCCTCTTAAAATCAAAGCCACCTTGATGTTATTCTTAGGAATACATCAGGATCTGAGCGATATGTATAGTGATTAAAATGTGTTCTTGAAGAGCGTATTCTAATAGATTTTCGTTTTAGACAGCAAGAACATAAAAATATAATAGCTTTTGTATAAAGATTTTCTTTTGCTATATGAAAATCAAGGATTTGGTTTTCTTTTTTCTGGCTTTTATGGAGGAATAAAAAGGGTTGACTCCCTCTAAGAGTAATTTTTGGTTATCTTATAGCAATAATGTCACCATTCTTTTCAAAAGGTAAATATGCCTTGTACAGGAATGTAGACATAATTTCCTCTTGGGAGTTCCCTTTATAACTTTGCATTTTCTTCCACTTGAGAAAATTCCTATATTTTCAGATTATTTCATCTTGAACTTTTTTGAGCTTTTGTGCAATGGAATATTTTATTGATCCATCTTTGTACATTTTCATTTTATCTCATGTCTGTTTCCCATCTATCTGTCAGCTATTTCAGATTTTGAATTCATTGGCTAAAACATAGTTGCTTTAAATAGTTCCTCATGAGTTTATGTTAAATAGTTTTGCATTTTAATCTATTATGCTATGGAAATTATTCTCAAGTTTATAATTCCCTTTTTAAGCCTGCCTTAGTCTATCTTTTGTCATTTTTATGATTTAAGGAAGAACTTTAAACACCGAGCTTACTAGTTTTGTTTATTTTGAGGAACAAGAGAACAAGAACAAGTTCTTCCCTTAAGGGAAGAACTACGTGGAATTAGTAATTACTATTTTAGTCAAGGTTCCTTAAATCAGTCCAGTATGTGTCAGGGCTACAATTTTGGGGGAGGGGCTAATCCTTTTGCTGTTCTGAGCTACTATTGTCAACTGCTGTTGTACATACTGTTATGTGTAAGGGCGTAAATATATTTATTATGTTTGTAAAATTCATTCTGTACAATTGCAGATCAAGGTTGCTCTTCTGTGATATACAGGATATTATGTTTTAAAGACCATCTTGGAATACAATTAGAGAACTTAGTATTTTGATGTACTAAGACCTATTTTAAGTTTAATATTTTACCTTTGCAAAAACTTTAATTAAAGATGTTATTTAAAAAAGAGTAATGTTGCTTGCTTTGTTTACTAGTGTATAATATTATGTAGCCAACTGAATAAAACTATACAGTTTAGAAAGGAAAATACATTGTTAAGTTCCATTTATCAAAAAAAAAAAGGGTATCATTAAGTTCTATACCTTTAAGTAGGGTGGGATGACAATCTGAATTATTAAACTGTATTACAAATTCAGAGTAGCTTTAAAAAGAATAGTTGTATTTTCCAGGCACCAACAAAATGTAACTAAAATTGATAAAATTGACAAGTAATTCTCCAAAGAATAGATTACTTACGATAGAATTATATGAGGACGTGTTTTTAAATTATTCTGTTTAGCTAAATCTTTTCTTTAGTTCAGAGTTTGTAAGTAAATGCATAACAGGAGAATTGAATTACTGAGGTTTGTATTACATATTATATATATTTTGTGTTATTTTAGAAGGTATTAAATAATTAGGCATTTCATTTTACAGTTAATCCAAATGAATCATTAAGAAGCTTTGGGTAGTTTTTGTTTGTTTTTGTATTTTTTAAATTCTGCTGCTACTTTAGGAAACCAAGTTTTAACAAAACAATTCTAATAAAGACATTTATTGCCAGCAAATCTTGTATTTTTGCAGTTTAAGCTACTATGTTGATCTTAACCATTTTGGCCTCAGTTTCTCCATCTGTAAAATGATGACAATCTGGTTTTGAAGACTGAGGTACAATGCATGTAAAGCTCTCCGAATTGTGCTTGGTAACAGCAAGCACTCAGATGTCACAAATTACTAATTTTGTAATTATATACATTTAAAATGATTGGTGGAGCTGAAAAACGTTTTTTTAATGGTGGCAAATAGCAAAAGAGAATGTCATCTGATTAAGCTGAGGCAGTGAAAGATTTGGTTACAACCAAACAAATTAAGCCTGGGAGGTTGAATCAGTAAAGCAAGGGCTGTAGCAGAAAGTGCCTGCGAGAAGAAAAGTGAAGGATAGGTATAGGGCATGGTAATGAAACATGGTGTGAAGGCTTTAAGCAATTTTTTTTCTCCCCACAAGTAAACATAGTCTGAATTATATGTCTAAAATTGGTTGAATTTTCCCAAAGCTAAAACTAGTAGAATTACAACATTTGTAAAAATTATCAATGGATTCTTCCCAATTCATTTATGGAGAAAAACATTGATATTGAGATATCGTTATAAAAGATTTTGAAGTTCTTCATTTTGTTACCTGAGTCTGACCTGAATCTTCTAGTGATTGTTGGCAGTCCTACTTCTGGAGGTAAGTGGCCTTTGTGTCAACCCTCCTACTCCTCAGCCAAGGAAGAGGCAGATAGAAGTAGTTGCTTGCTTTTGTTTGTTTTGAAATACAATTTTCTTAGTCTGAGAGGGTATTGAGCACAAGCATATATTAACTCTCTCATTCAATTCACTCTGTAGTGACCTCCCATGGGCCGGGAACTGTGATCAGTTCTGGAGGACCAAGAGATAAGACAGTTGCTGTCTTTGAAAAGCAGTGATGTTGAGGAGTGCCTGGGTGGCGCAGTTGGTTAAGCATCTGACCAATGATAATCTCATGGTTTGTGATTTTGAGCCCTGCTTTGGGCTCTGTGCTGACAGTGCAGAGCCTGCTTGGGATTCTCTCTCCCTCTTTGCCCGTCCCCTGCTTGCTCGCTCACTCTATCTCAAAAATAAACATTAAAAAAAAAAAAATGTTGAATTGTGTGCGTTCTAATTCTAGTATAGATTGGATTAAGAGCAGTGTGAACTTGGATGTGTTACCAAACCTGACTACCTCTGGGTTGTTGTGAAGGTGGTGAGATAATGCATATGTTGCATTTAGCACACTCTTTGGCACATGGTAACTGCTCAGTAAATGTCTACATACCCATATATTTTAGTAAAGAATAATGGCCCCAGAGGAGTTCTTAGATTAGCTAGGTTAATTGTGTGAGTTTTCCTAATCTTCCTATCTTAATAGAAACAGGTTAACAGCCTGTGACAATGCCTCTGCAATTGTATTGAGGGATCCAGAAGAATTAATATTTGAATTATATTGGGCACTGAGTTTATCAATAAGAAATAGAGAATTCTAGAAGCATAACTATAGTTGCAGCCTTCACATTGGAAACAAATTTTGTGTTCTTGAATCAAGAATGTTCTGAATCTTTGTTTACCTTCAAACTTCACCTTTCCAAAGGTGGTGGAATTGAAATGATACCTCCTAAGCACTTCTTGAATAGCCCACTTCCTCAAACACAAGGTTGTAGAAACAATTCATTCCTATTTCTATTTCCCTATTCAAACCTGGTGCATCAGTAACTATTGGGATTTGAAGCTTAGTGTCATCTGCATCTATATGTTCTTCCCTAGTCTTCTCCAATATTAATAAATGGCTCTACTGCCTACCAGGTGCTCAAAACAAAACCCAAGAGTCATCCCTGAAACCTCCACCCCCCCCCTCACTTTATCACATCCAAATCTATCAGCAAGTTTTGCAGGGTCTACTGTCAATATGTACATGGACAACTTCTATTTTTGCTGATTACCTAGTCTAAGTCACCCCTAAGCCAGAATATCATCAACCAGTCTGACAAAGCTTTGTTGTACTTGACCTTTCATATGAAGGGAGAAAAAGTGGGTCAGCCTCCCTCAACCGGATTGCAAATGTATCCATCAGAGAACCCCCACCACGGCCTATCTCTCTGTGAGAGGATGGGGGCCCCTGCCTGTTATTCTTTTGCTTGCCTTGACTTTGGTAGATTTGTCTCACTAAAGCCCATTGACTCATATCCATGTGGAATTCATTTAAAGTCCTGATGCACAAGTGGCAACCACATAGGGACCCATCTGACAACACAAGCATGCAAAATTCAATTCCTAAGCAAGGCATTTGCACCTGATTTTGCCCTTTGCCTGCAACACTCTCCCTTTAGATCTTTTAGAAGATTTTTAAAAAAATTTTTTTAAATTTTCTTTATTTTTGAGTGGCAGAGAGAGAGGGAGACAGAATCCAAAGCAGGCTCCAGGCTCTGAGCTGTCAGCACAGAGCCCGATGCAGGGCCCAAACTCACCAACCGTGGGGTCATGACCTGAGCTGAAGTCAGATGCTCAACCAACTGAGCCACCCAGGCGCCCCTCCCTTTAGATCTTTATAGTCTGAGAATCAAGAACATTGAGACCATTGAGACCTCCTAATGATTTGCCTTTTCTTGTTCCAGGTTTGTTCTAACTTTCTTTTATTAATACAGACAATTGATATTTTCCATATATAATGGATTCATACAGATTTATAAGATACTCCACAAGGGAAAATGGACACATAGAACAAAGAAGTCAGTTCTTCAAAGAAGAAAGGCAAATGTCAATTAATTGGCCTTTTTCATAATTGAAGGAATACAAAATAAGACAATAAGAAACTTTTTTTGTATCTGTCAAATGACTAGAAGAAAGAATGACCTGTATGGTCAGGGTGTGGGTAATGAGCTGTAAGATAGATTGCTAGTGGAAGTGTAAATCGATACAAACTTTCTGGTGGACAGAGGAAACAAAAAACACAAATGCTTAGAGTCAGGAAAGAGGGATGATGTAGAAAGGTACAGAAGTTTATCCAAAGAGGCTTGATTGTAGTGAGCATGGGAGAAGACAGATATTTGGGGGAGGAAATGAAAAGATTCATATTTGATATATTTTTAAGTGTGTGGTGCCTGTTAAGGCATCCAGGTTGAGGTATCAAGATGTCAAGTTGGACATAAGCAGATGAGCTCAGGAATGTCTGAGCTAAATAATATCTTTGGAAATTATTATCATATGGAGAACATTTAAAGCCGTAGAAATGATTCACCTAAGCAAGAGCACAAAGAGAGATAACAGAGAAAGGAAGACGGTCCAAGATCAATCCTAAAGGCACTCCCAAGGCAGAGATTGGGAAGAAGAGTAGTTAACAACTGGCTACATAATTTGCAGAACCTAATTAATGCAAAATGAAAATGTGGGGCCCTTTGTTCGAAACTTACTAAAAATTTCAAGACGGTGACAGCAGAGCATTAAACCAAGAGTGAGGCCCTGTGTGGCTGCACATGTCACACGCCCTTGAAGCTGTATCTGAGAATCAGTGGGGTGAATGAGGAAGCAAGGCTGGTAAAGTAGGAAGAAAGGGGAGAAGCTGTCAGTAAGGACAGTGTTTTGGTGAGGATTAGGCCATCCTACTGCTCTGGCTATGGTCATGGTTTCAGGGGTGGGAGTGTGACCTAAGAAGTCATTCTGTGAACTTTGGGACTCTTGCTTGAAATACTCAAAATTTCTCTTGGCAGATTGGAATGAGGAAGCACGTAGCTCCAGTTGAACTAGCAGCTATTCTATGACCTTGAGGAGAATCAAGCTTTATAGACACAGGACACAGAGAGGCAGAGCAGAAGATGGAAAGAAACAATATCCTTAATGACACAACTCAGGTAATTTATTCCATTTCTAGTTATCATAGATAATGATTTTATATTTTCTGTTTACCATTCTTTTTCTTTATTTCTTCTCCCTCTGCCCCTTGCTTTCCATTAGCTGTATACAATTTTCTGCATTTTCCCTTGCTGATTTGCTGGCTTGGTTTAGGCTTAGGTTATGAGACTGTGTCTTTACTCTCATGCTTCCTTAGAATTGCAGGGGCCTATATGCATATCCGTGGATACATAGTGGAAAATACTATAGAGTGAAATAACACAGGCTTTGGAACCAGATTGATCTGAAGTCTAGTGCCAGCCATACCTACATTCTCTGAGCCTTGATTCCCTCATCTGAAAAATGGACACAATAATGGTTATCTTTCATCTTTGTTGGGAGGTATACAGTATGTGTAAAGTGTAGGGCACATGTTAGACTCTGAAAATATTTTATTATGTTGGTAAAAAGGGCTTTAGGGTTCTTCTGGTTTCATATTCTACACTTGAATCTTTAAAATGCCAAAATGTGATGCAAAGTGGCCGATGTTGTGCAACTAATAAAAGGTATAGCCAGAAGGTCTACCTAGGTAGGTTGCCTTTCCATTTCTCAAGGCAGGCAACCTATAGTGATGTTACATGACCATGATTTGTTGAACTTGATTAATCATATACAATAGTGCTTATTTATTCTTATTTGCAATACAAGAATAGGACTTCTCTTCCTACACCCAGCCTACTTTATGTATTTATACCAAATGCATGTGTTCCTTGGCATTGAGTCTGTGTCCCATTTGACAACCTGTCAGCCCGTCCTGTTGGTTTTAAGAACAGATACAAAATGATTTATAAAAATACCTGATAAATAAATTTATATATATATCCCATTTAACTCAAAGTCAAGTAATTACCCTCCTAGACTTTCTATCTTCTCCAAGGCTTTTTGGTGAGAAGCTGCTGAAAGCTTTGTTGTCTTTTCAAAATAAAAGTCAACTTTATTCTGAAAGGCAAGCTTTGGGGGCCAGAGAGGGATACCTGGGGACCATCAGAATGTCTGTGTTTACTTAGCCTTGTACCTCGTGTGAAATACGCCTAACTGTAATCAGAGAAACAGCCACAGCTGGCTGCTTTGCTGTTTTAAATCTCAGGGAACTCCATTTAATGGAGTAATTTCTATTCCTTCATAGTCACCTGTTTACAAGAGTTCTAAAAATATGAAAAAGCTCAACATCTGAAAACTTTACATATCCCATAGGATGAGGGAAATTTAGGAGTCATTGGGGTCAGTTTTGTTTTGTTTTGTTTTGTTTTGTTTTAGGGATAGCTGCTTGGAGGCCATGAAGCTGATCACAATTTAGGGGATTATGAGCAGCCTCCAGAGAAGAATATTCTATAGGGTTCCATAGGGGTGAATATTGAGTCACTGGACTATACATTCCATTAGGGCTTTGACTGTCTTTCAAGTTCATAACTATATTTCCAGGACTGGACTCTGTGCGAGGCATGTAGAAGTACACGTGTTGAATGAATGAGTGATGAGTGAATAAAAGTGATGCATTGGTTAATTGGAAGGAAGTCAGAGACCTATGTCCTTCATTTTGAAAAGAGCTCGCTGACTTTCCTGCACAGCCATGGGGACTTCCACATTGTGGATAGCACAGGGGAGGGTGGCAGTGCAGGGCAGGGCAAGCGGTCCAGGAAAACCAAGAATTCCAGCCAGCTTAGTTTTGACAGATGATGAGAATAAAAGCTCCCTATTGCTGTTTCATTTCAACAGGATGAATGAGAGATCTTTGTGGTTTAGTCTTCACAGAACACTCTGCCTGTTTCGTTTCATGCCAAGCAGGATGGAGGGCAGGGCTGTGCCTCTGTTTCTGGAAGTAGGAAGTGGTTCCTTACCAGCCTCTGTATCTCGAAACAGGGGACAAAATCTCCAGGTACCCAGTCTGATGCTTGCACTCAAGACTTTGACTTTTTTTTTTCAGTTCTTTTAATGTGTTAAAGGATAGAAACATAAAATTTATCATTTTAATAGTTTTAAGTGTGCAGCTTATGGTATTAAACACATTTATAAAGAACTACCCTCACCACCATGCATCTTTAGAACTCTTTTCGTCTTATAAAACTGAAACTCTATGCCCATTAAACAGTAACCTCCATTCTTCCTTTTCCTCAGCCCCTGATAACCACCCTTCTACTTTCTGTGACTTTAAGTATAGCACCTCAGTGAACTCATGCATTTTTTATCTCTTTTTGACTGGTTTATGTCACTTAGCACAATGTCCTCAGGTTTAACCATGCTGTCAAATGTGTCAGAATTTCCTGCCTTTTTAAGGCTGAATAATATCTTATTGTGTGTATTTACCACAGTTTGCTTATCTAAATTTATCCGTTGATGGACCATTAGGTTGCTTCTGTTTTTGGTATTGTGAATAATACTGCTATGAACATGGGTATACAAATGTCTCTTTGAGACCCTGCTTCCAGTTTTGCAGGGGTAGGGAAGGAGTGATGTTGATGTATCATATGGTAATTCTATGTTTAATTTTTTGAGGAACTGCCATACTGTTTTCCGCAGCAACGGTACTCCCACCAACAATGTGCAAGGGTTCCAATTACTCCACATCCTTGAGGACACTTGTTTGATTTTTGTTTGCTTGTTTTTCTCTTTGTTGCCATCCTCCTAAGGTGGTATCTCACTGTGGTTTTGGTTTGCATTTCTTTAATGATTAGTGATATTGAGCATCTTTTCATATGTTTATGGACCATCTGTATGCCTTCTTTGGAGAAATGTCTGTTTAAGTCTTTTGCCCATTTCTGAGTCAAATTGTTTTTGTTGTTGAGTTTTAGAAGTTTTCTTTTCTTTTTTTTTTTTTTAAGAGAGAACCACTTACTATTTATTGCTTAATTTTTCCCAACTTCCAAGTTTCTCATCTTTATTTTTTTTCCCAATATATGAAATTTATTGTCAAATTGGTTTCCATACAACACCCAGTGCTCATCCCAAAAGGTGCCCTCCTCAATACCCATCCCCCACCCTCCCTTCCCTCCCACCCCCATCAACCTTCAGTTTGTTCTCAGTTTTTGAGAGTCTCTCATGCTTTGGCTCTCTCCCACTCTAACCTCTTTTTTTTTCTTTTTCCTTCCCCTCCCCCATGGGTTTCTGTTAAGTTTCTCAGGATCCACATAAGAGCGAAACCATATGGTATATGTCTCTGTATGGCTTATTTCACTTAGCATCACACTCTCCAGTTCCATCCACGTTGCTACAAAGGGCCATATTTCATTCTTTCTCATTGCCACGTAGTACTCCATTGTGTATATAAACCACAATTTCTTTATCCATTCATCAGTTGATGGACATTTAGGGTCTTTCCATAATTGGCTATTGTTGAGAGTGCTGCTATAAACATTGGGGTACAAGTGCCCCTATGCATCAGTACTCCTGTATCCCTTGGGTAAATTCCTAGCAGTGCTATTGCTAGGTCATAGGGTAGGTCTATTTTTAATTTTCTGAGGAACCTCTACCCTGTTTTCCAGAGTGGCTGCACCAGTTTGCATTCCCACCAACAGTGCAAGAGGGTTCCTGTTTCTCCACATCCTCTCCAGCATCTATAGTCTCCTGATTTGTTCATTTTGGCCACTCTGACTGGCGTGAGGTGATATCTGAGTGTGGTTTTGATTTGTATTTCCCTGATAAGGAGCGACGTTGAGCATCTTTTCATGTGCCTGTTGGCCATCCGGATGTCTTCTTTAGAGAAGTGTCTATTCATGTTTTCTGCCCATTTCTTCACTGGGTTATTTGTTTTTTGGGTGTGGAGTTTGGTGAGCTCTTTATAGATTTTGGATACTAGCCCTTTGTCCTATATGTCATTTGCAAATATCTTATCCCATTCCGTTGGTTGCCTTTTAGTTTTGTTGGTTGTTTCCTTTGCTGTGCAGAAGCTTTTTATCTTCATAAGATCCCAGTAATTCATTTTTGCTTTTAATTCCCTTGCCTTTGGGGATGTGTCGAGTAAGAGATTGCTACGGCTGAGGTCAGAGAGGTCTTTTCCTGCTTTCTCCTCTAAGGTTTTGATGGTTTCCTGTCTCACATTCAGGTCCTTTATCCATTTTGAGTTTATTTTTGTGAATGGTGTCAGAAAGTGGTCTAGTTTCAACCTTCTGCATGTTGCTGTCCAGTTCTCCCAGCACCATTTCTTAAAGAGACTGTCTTTTTTCCACTGGATGTTCTTTCCTGCTTTGTCAAAGATGAGTTGGCCATACGTTTGTGGGTCTAGTTCTGGGGTTTCTATTCTATTCCATTGGTCTATGTGTCTGTTTTTGTGCCAATACCATGCTGTCTTGATGATTCCAGCTTTGTAGTAGAGGCTAAAGTCTGGGATTGTGATGCCTCCTGCTTTGGTCTTCTTCTTCAAAATTCCTTTGGCTATTCGGGGCCTTTTGTGGTTCCACATGAATTTTAGGATTGCTTGTTCTAGTTTCGAGAAGAATGCTGGTGCAATTTTGATCGGGATTGCATTGAATGTGTAGATAGCTTTGGGTAGTATTGACATTTTGACAATATTTATCCTTCCAATCCATGAGCAGGGAATGTCTTTCCATTTCTTTATATCTTCTTCAACTACCTTCATAAGCTTTCTATAGTTTTCAGCATACAGATCTTTTATATCTTTGGTTAGATTTATTCCTAGGTATTTTATGCTTCTTGGTGCAATTGTGAATGGGATCAGTTTCTTTATTTGTCTTTCTGTTGCTTCATTGTTAGTGTATAAGAATGCAACTGATTTCTGTACATTGATTTCGTATCCTGCAACTTTGCTGAATTCATGTATCAGTTCTAGCAGACATTTGGTGGAGTCTATCGGATTTTCCATGTATAAAATCATGTCATCTGCAAAAAGTGAAAGCTTGACTTGATCTTTGCCAATTTTGATGCCTTTGATTTCCTTTTGTTGTGTGATTGCTGATGCTAGAACTTCCACACTATGTTAAATAACACAGGTGAGAGTGGGCATCCCTGTCGTGTTCCTGATCTCAGGGATAAAGCTCTCAGTTTTTCCCCATTGAGGATGATGTTAGCTGTGGGCTTTTCATAAATGGCTTTGATGATGTTTAAGTATGTTCCTTCTATCCCGACTTTCTCAAGGGTTTTTATTAAGAAAGGGTGCTGAATTTTGTCAAAGGCCTTTTCTGCATTGATTGACAGGATCATATGGTTCTTATCTTTTCTTTTATTATGTGATGTATCACGTTGATTGATTTGCGAATGTTGAACCAGCCCTGCATCCCAGGAATGAATCCCACTTGATCATGGTGAATAATTCTTTTTATATGCTGTTGAATTCTCTTTGCTAGTATCTTATTGAGAATTTTTGCATCCATATTCATCAGGGATATTGGCCTGTAGTTCTCTTTTTTTACTGGGTCTCTGTCTGGTTTAGGAATCAAAGTAATGCTGGCTTCATAGAATGAGTCTGGAAGTTTTCCTTCCCTTTCTATTTCTTGGAATAGCTTGAGAAGCATAGGTATTATTTCTGCTTTAAACGTCTGGTAGAACTCCCCTGGGAAGCCATCTGGTCCTGGACTCTTATTTGTTGGGAGTTTTTGGATAACGGATTCAATTTCTTTCCTGGTTATGGGTCTGTTCAAGCTTTCTACTTCCTCCTGATTGAGTTTTGGAAGAGTGTGGGTGTTTAGGAATTTGTCCATTTCTTCCAGGTTGTCCAATTTGTTGGCATATAATTTTTCATAGTATTCCCTGATAATTGTTTGTATCTCTGAGGGATTGGTTGTAATAATTCCATTTTCATTCATGATTTTATCTATTTGGGTCATCTCCCTTTTCTTTTTGAGAAGCCTGGCTAGAGGTTTGTCAATTTTGTTTATTTTTTCAAAAAACCAACTCTTGGTTTCGTTGATCTGCTCTACAGTTTTTTTAGATTCTATATTGTTTATTTCTGCTCTGATCTTTATTGTTTCTCTTCTTCTGCTGGGTTTAGGCTGCTTTTGCTGTTCTGCTTCTATTTCCTTTAGGTGTGCTGTTAGATTTTGTATTTGGGATTTTTCTTGTTTCTTGAGATAGGCCTGGATTGCAATGTATTTTCCTCTCAGGACTGCCTTCGCTGCGTCCCAAAGCGTTTGGATTGTTGTATTTTCATTTTCGTTTGTTTCCATATATTTTTTAATTTCTTCTCTAATTGCCTGGTTGACCCACTCATTCTTTAGTAGGGTGTTCTTTAACCTCCATGCTTTTGGAGGTTTTCCAGACTTTTTCCTGTGGTTGATTTCAAGCTTCATAGCATTGTGGTCTGAAAGTATGCATGGTATAATTTCAATTCTTGTATACTTATGAAGGGCTGTTTTGTGACCCAGTATATGATCTATCTTGGAGAATGTTCCATGTGCACTCGAGAAAAAAGTATATTCTGTTGCTTTGGGATGCAGAGTTCTAAATATATGTCAAGTCCATCTGATCCAATGTGTCATTCAGGGCCCTTGTTTCTTTATTGACCGTGTGTCTAGATGATCTATCCATTTCTGTAAGTGGGGTGTTAAAGTCCCCTGCAATTACCACATTCTTATGAATAAGGTTGCTTATGTTTATGAGTATTTGTTTTATATATTTGGGGGCTCCGGTATTCGGTGCATAGACATTTATAATTGTTAGCTCTTCCTGATGGATAGACCCTGTAATTATTATATAATGCCCTTCTTCATCTCTTGTTACAGCCTTTAATTGAAAGTCTAGTTTGTCTGATAGAAGTATGGCTACTGCAGCTTTTTTTGGCTTCCAGTAGCATGATAAATAGTTCTCCATCCCCTCACTCTCAATCTAAAGGTGTCCTCAGGTCTAAAATGAGACTCTTGTAGACAGCAAATAGATGGGTCTTGTTTTTTTATCCATTGTGATACCCTATGTCTTTTGGTTGGTGCATTTAATCCATTTACATTCAGTGTTATTATAGAAAGATACGGGTTTAGAGTCATTGTGATGTCTGTATGTTTTATGCTTGTAGCGATGTCTCTGGTACTTTGTCTCACAGGATCCCCCTTAGGATCTCTTGTAGGGCTGGTTTAGTGGTGACAAATTCCTTCAGTTTGTGTTTATTTGGGAAGACCTTTATCTCTCATTCTATTCTAAATGACAGACTTGCTGGATAAAGGATTCTTGGCTGCATATTTTTTCTGTTCAGCACATTGTAGATCTCATGCCAATCCTTTCTGGCCTGCCAAGTTTCAAAAGAGAGATCAGTCACGAGTCTTATAGGTTTCCCTTTATATGTTAGGGCACGTTTACCCCTTGCTGCTTTCAGAATTTTCTCTTTATCCTGTATTTTGCCAGTTTCACTATGATATGTCGTGCAGAAGATCGATTCAAGTTACGTCTGAAGGGAGTTCTCTGTGCCTCTTGGATTTCAATGCCTTTTTCCTTCCCCAGTTCAGGGAAGTTCTCAGCTATTATTTCTTCAAGTACCCCTTCAGCACCTTTCCCTCTCTCTTCCTCCTCTGGGATACCAATTATGCGTATATTATTTCTTTTTAGTGTATCACTTAGTTCTCTAATTTTCCCCTCATACTCCTGGATTTTTTTATCTCTCTTTTTCTCAGCTTCCTCTTTTTCCATAATTTTATCTTCTAGTTCACCTATTCTCTCCTCTGCCTCTTCAATCCGAGCCGTCATCGTTTCCATTTTGTTTTGCATTTCGTTTAAAGTGTTTTTCAGCTCCTCCTGACTGTTCCTTAGTCCCTTGATCTCTGTAGCAAGAGATTCTCTGCTGTTCTCTATAGTGTTTTCAAGCCCAGCGATTAATTTTATGACTATTATTCTAAATTCACTTTCTGTTATATTATTTAAATCCTTTTTGATCAGTTCATTAGCTGTTGTTATTTCCTGGAGATTCTTCTGAGGGGAATTGGTCATTTTGGATAGTCCCTGGAGTGGTGCGGACCTGCAGGGCACTTCCCCTGTGCTGTGGTGTAGAACTGGAGTTGGTGGGCGGAGCCGCAGTCAGACCTGATGTCTGTCCCCAGCCCACCGCTGGGGCCACAGTCAGACTGGTGTGAGCCTTCTCTTCCCCTCTCCTAGGGACGGGATTCATTGTGGGGTGGTGTGGCCCGTCTGGGCTACTTGCACACTGCCAGGCTTGTGGTGCTGGGGATCTGGTGTATTAGCTGGGGATCTGGCATATTAGCTGGGGTGGGTCGGCAAGGTGCATGGGGGCAGGAGGGGCAGGCTTAGCTCGCTTCTCCTTAGGTGATCCACTTCAGGAGGGGCCCTGTGGCAGCGGGAGGGAGTCAGACCCGCTGCGGAGGGGTGACTCTGCAGAAGCACAGCGTTGGGTATTTGCGTGGAGCAAGCAAGTTCCCTGGCAAGAACTGGTTCCCTTTGGGATTTTGGCTGGGGGATGGGCGAGGGAGATGGTGCTGGCGAGCGCCTTTGTTCCCCGGCAAACAGCTCTGTCGTCCCGGGGCTCAGCAACTCTCCCTCCCTTTGTCCTCCAGCCTTCCCACATTCCGAGCAGAGCTGTTAACTTATGACCTCCCAGATGCTAAGTCCCGCTTGCTGTTGGAACACACTCCGTCTGGCCCCTCCGCTTTTGCAAGCCAGTCCTGGGGGCTCTGCTTGGCCGGCAGGCTGCCCCTCCACCCCGGCTCCCTCCCGCCAGTCCGTGCAGCAGGCACCGCCTCTCCGCCCTTCCTACTCTCTTCTGTGGGCCTCTCGTCTGCGCTTGGCTCTGGAGACTCCATTCTGCTAGTCTTCTGGTCATTTTCTGGGTTAGTTAGGCAGGTGTAGGTGGAATCTAAGTGATCAGCAGGACGCGCAGTGAGCCCAGCGTCCTCCTACGCCGCCATCTTCCCTTGGTCCCCGAGTTTTAGAAGTTTTCTAAGTGTTCTGGATATAATTCCTTATCAGAGACATGATTTGCAAATATTTTCTCCCACTTCAGTGGTTTGCCATTTTATTTTGTTGATACCATCTTTTGATGTATAAAATTTTCTAGTTTTCATGAAGTCGTACTTGCCTATTTTTTTTAAATTTTCTTGTCTGTGCCTTTGGTATCATATCCAAGGAATCATTGCCAAATCCAATGTCATGAAGCTCTTACCCTAGGGTATCTTCTATTTTTTATAGTTTTGTGTCTTGCTGTTAGGTACGTGATTCACTTTGAGTTAGTTTTTGCATATGGTATTAGGCAAGGGCCCAATTCCATTCTTTTGCCTACAGACATCAAGTTTTCTTCGCAACATTTGTTGAAAAGACTATCTTTTTCCCATTGAATAGTCTTAGAACCCTTCTCAAAAATAATTTGACCATGTATGTAAGGGTTTATTTTGGGGATCTCTCTTCCATGGTGTGTATTTTGTCTTTATACTTGTGCTACACTGTTTTAATTACTGTTGCTTTGTAGTAAGTTTTAAAATCAGAGGACTTTGAATCTTGGGGTCATGAAATGAAATTATAGGAGCAGTCAGAGGTCCTTTATATGTTCAAGTCCAGTGGTTTGAGAGTGACTCTCTGGGGCAAGGGCAGCCTTCTAAAACAATTTTTGCTAGAGCAGGTCTGTGGTTTTTGCCTCCCTTTGCTTATTCCTGCCTGAGATTGCTTTCCCAGCCTTCTTGTTAATTCTACAGACTGCTGTAGCCTTCAAGCCAATTCCCTTTTCCACTTAAGTCAACCAGAGTTTATTTCTCTTATTTGCAACCAAGAACCTTGATGGTATAGCTCAGTTCACCTGGGAATGAGCAACCTTAAGCATTTACTTGGCATGAAAAGCTTTACTAATCATGCAAAGGAGTATCTGTTGCATGGCTCAGTAGCAAGTTTCATGGTCAGTTACATTTCTATACAGTATTCAAACACTTCCACATTTATCTTTTGGCAAGAGGGGGAAAAAGATTTGATTTAGCAAAACTGTGGAAATAATGAGGCATGTCCTAAGAATCACCTTCCTCCCCTTGCAGAGAGGCTTCTACCTTTATATTAACCTTTTTTCCCATTAAGCATTTAATATCCTAATCTTCATGAGATACACAAAATAGCAATGTATAGACACTATTATTATGAATATTAGTTATTGTTTGTTATGATTGTGGTTGGCTAATTATCCTTGAGAACAAAAGAGTTACATTTTTGTCCTTTACTTGTTGTATTATTCATGTGTTGAGTACCTACTCTGTGCGCAATGAGAGCTAGATCCCAAATGCAGCCCAACACAGTCTTGGTGGAATGACTAGTTGTGAGGGATGGAAGCGTCAGGTCAGGATGCTTCATCCCTCACATAGCTGCTCATTGGAGGCCAAGCTGGGGCTTGTCTGGAGGAGACCACTGGAGGCCTATTTGTAGGGAATGAAGGAGCGTATTGAGGATCCATAGTCATTGATGTCTCCCTAAACCTATTTGAGCCCAAGTCTGCTTGCATTGACTGGGTCCTTTCTCCAAAACGTTCTCTCTTTTCTTGGTGTGAGCACATATCAAGATCCCAGGCCCTATCCTGACATGTCATTCAGTTTATATATTCTACATTATAAGGAGTATGTATATATGTACTTAATGTTATTTTCATGTTCTTAAAATCCTCTTTTTGACATGTTTCATATATTCTGGAGCTTTCCCATAGAATTCCACTTCCCATCATCAAAGGACCTTGTATGGGGAGTTCTTGTTCTCAAAGAGGGCATTAAAGATGGAAGGAGAAGGTCACTAAAAGATTTTTAATTAAAAAAAATTTTTTTTAAGTTTTTAAATTTATTTTGAGAGAGAGAGAGAGAGAGAGAGAGCACATAAGTGGAGAAGGGCAGAGATAAGAGATAGAATCCCAAGTAGGTTCTATGCCATCAGTGCAGAGCCCAGTGTGGTGCTCAAACTCACTAACAGTGAGATCATGACCTGAGTAGAGATCAAGAGTTGAACACTCAAATGACTGTGCCACCCTGGAACCCTGAAAGAGACTTAAGAATGAACATTTCTTAGGACACCTGGGTGACTCAGTTGGTTAAGCGTCCAACTACGGCTCAAGTCATGATCTCGCAGTTTGTGAGTTTGAGCCCCGTGGCAGGCTCTGTGCTGACAGCTCAGAGCCTGAAGCCTGCTTCAGAGTCTATGTCTCCCTCTCTCTTCCACTCGTCCACTTGAGCTCTCTCTCACTCAAAAATAAATAAACATTAAAACAGATTTAAAAATAGAATGAATATTTGAGTGCCAAGTGCTTTCCTTACTTTCTTAATTCCCATAATAGTCCTCAAGGTGATTATTTTTATCTTCCTTCTATAGATGGTTGATTGAGCTTTATGGAAGTTAAGTAATTTGCCTCAGATCACATGGCAAAATGATAGTGAGGCTGGGACCCATTGCTCGAGTGAGGTCAAGATCATAGTTAAGACTAGGGGTGCCTAGGTGGCTCAGTCAGTTCAGCATCCAGTTTTGGCTTAGGTCATGATTTTGCCATTTGTGAGTTCGAGAACCACATCGGGCTCTCTGCTGACAGCTTGGAGCCTGGAGCCTGCTTTGGATTCTGTGTCTCCCTCTCTTTCTGCCCCTCCCCTGCTCACATTCTGTCTCTCTTTCTCTCTCAAAAATAAACATTAAAAAAAAAATTAAGGTCGTAGTTAGGACTAGTTGGTCTCTCTGTCACTGAGTTTTCAGGAATAAATGGTGTCCACTTTAGCTAAACCTGCTGGCAAGAGGCTGTGGCTCTTGTGGCAGCCTGGTCTGCTATTTATGTTCAGAGGATGCACTTGTGTTCTGGGAGCACTCCTCCAGTCCTTACTGTCCGTACTTACCGCTCTGAAAAGGCAGGGAAACAAACACAACGGACCAGGGCCATGATGGCAAAGTCAGTCTGGAGAGTGGTTCTGTGCTGAGCTGGCATCAGCAAAGTGGAGAGTTACTGTTTTCTTCCCTCTACTGATGGTGTCAGGTTAAATGAGTTAAAGGAAAAGAGTGCCTTTTCAGAAAAAAAAAATCAATATTTTTGTTTGCCCGAGGGAAAGTTGTCTATATTCAGCTCACACTACTTCTCTTCTGCAGGTTTATTCCCAAGAGCTTCCTAATGCAATTGAAGTGGCTTCTGAGGAAGGATCAGGTTTTTGGTATAAGTTTGAATTGACCTAAATACCACAGTTAGTATTGTGTTTTGTTTTTTTTTTAATGTTCATTTATTTATTTTTGAGAGAGAGATAGAGAGTGAGAAGGGAAGGGACAGAGAGACGGAGACAGAGAATCCCAAGCATGCTCTGCACTGTCAGCACAGAGCCCGATGTGGGGCTCAAACTCATGAACTGTGAGATCATGACCTGGGTCAAAATCAAGAGTAGGTTGCCTAACCAACTGAACCACCCAGGGGCCCTGTGTTGAGTTTTAATAATAATATACTTGTTAGCTTCCTTTGTATTACATACTTTTTAAAAAAACATTTTTACATTTTCTACATTTGACATAAATGAAATAAGACAATCACAAAAATTCTAATACTATATGATTACACCAATATGAGGTATCTAAAGATGTCAGATACATAGAAACAGAAATTAGAAAGGTGGTTGCTACAGGCTAGAGGGAGGGGGAAATGGGGAGTTGTTTAATGAGCAGAATTTCATTTTTGCAAGATGAAAAATTTCTGGCGATTGGTTGCACAACAGTGTGAATATACTTGGCACTACTAAGCTGTATATACTTAAAAATGGTTAAGATGGTAAATTTTTTAATGTGTTTTTACCACAGTAAAAAAAAAATAATAAGCCTAGGTATCTTTTAATAAACATTGTCTTCAGTATAGAAATTAATTGGACAACTCTCGATTATACAATCAGACCCCAATACTTGGGGCACAGCCATACTCACCTGTTTGTTTGTTTTTTTAATTTTAATTTTAATTTTTTTACTAATTTTATTTTTTTAATTTAAATCCAAATTAGTTAGCATATAGTGCAACAATGATTTCAGGAGTACATTCCTTAATGCCCCTTACCCATTTAGCCCATACCCTCTCCCACAACCCCTCCAGTAACCCTGTTTGTTCTCCATATTTGAGAGCCTCTTATGTTCTGTCCCCCTCCCTGTTTTTATATAATTTTGGTTCCCTTCCCTTGTGTTCATCTGTTCGGTGTCTTAAAGTCCTCATATGAATGAAGTCATATGATTTTTGTCTTTCTCTGACTGACTAATTTCACTTAGCATGATACTCTCTAGTTCCATCCACAGAGTTGCAAATGGATTGCAAAAAGATTTCATTCTTTTTCATTGCCGAGTAATACCCCATTGTATATAAATACCACATCTTCTTTATCCTTTCATCCATTGATGGACATTTGGGCTGTTTCCATACTTTGGCTATTGTTGATAGTGCTGCTATAAACATGGGGGTGCATGTGTCCCTTTGAAACAGCATACCTGTATCCCGTGGATAAATACCTAGTAGTGCAGTTGCTGGGTTGTAAGGGTAGTTCTATTTTTAATTTTTTGAGGAACCTCCATACTGTTTTCCAGAGTGGCTGCGCCAGCTTGCATTCCCAGCAGCAATGCAAACGAGATCCTCTTTCTCCGCATCCTCACCAACATGTTATTGCTTAACTTGTTAATGTTAGCCATTCTGACAGGTGTGAGGTGGTATCTCATTGTGGTTTTGATTTGTATTTCCCTGTTGATGAGTGATGTTGAGCATTTTTTCATGTGTCGGTTGGCCATCTGGATGTCTTCCTTGGAGAAGTGTCTATTCATGTCTTTTGCCCATTTCTTCGCTGGATTCTTTGTTTTTGGGGTGTTGAGTTTGAGAAGTTCTTTATAGATTTTGGATACTAACCCTTTATCTGATATGTTGTTTGCAAATATTTTCTCCCATTCCGTCAGTTGCCTTTTAGTTTTGCTGATTGTTTCCTTCACTGTGCTGAAGATTTTTATTTTCATGAGGTCCCAGTAGTTCATTTTTGTTTTTGTTTCCCTTGCCTCTGGAGACGTGTTGACTAAGAAGTTGCTGCAGCCAGGATCAAAGAGGTTTTTGCCAGTTTTCTCCTCAAGGATTTTGATGGCTTCCTGTCTTACATTGATGTATTTCATCCATTTTGAGTTTCTTTTTGTGTCTGGTGTAAGAAAGTGGTCCAGGTTCATTATTCTGCATGTCACTGTCCGGTTTTCCTAGCACCACTTGCTGAAGAGACTGTCTTTATTCCATTGGATATTCTTTCCTGCTTTGTCAAAGATTAGTTGTCCACACATTTGTGGGTCCATTTCTGGGTTCTCTCTTCTGTTCCATTGATCTGAGTGTTTTTGTGCCAGTACCATACTGTCTTGATGATTACAGCTTTATAGTACAGTTTGAAGTCTAGGATTGTGATGCCTCCTGCTTTGGTTTTCATTTTCAAGATTGCTTTGGCTATTCAGGGTCTTTTCTGGTTCCATACAAATTTTAGGATTATTTGTTCTGGCTCTGTGAAGAATGCTGGTGTTATTTTGATAGGGATTGCATTGAATATGTAGATTTCTTTGGGTAGTATTGACATTTTAACAATATTTGTTCTTCCTATTCAGATGCATGGAATATTTTTCCATTTTTTTGTGTGTCCTCGATTTCTTTCATAAGCTTTCTATAGTTTTCAGTGTATAGATTTTTTACCTCTTTGGTTAGATTTATTCCTAGGTATTTTATGGGTTTTGGTGCAATTGTAAATGGGATCGATTCCTTGATTTCTCTTTTTGTTGTTTCATTGTTGGTGACTGGGAATGCAACTAATTTCTGTGTATTGATTTTATATCCTGCAACTTTGCCAAATTCATGAATCAGTTCTGGCAGTTTTTTGGTGGAATCTTTTGGGTTTTCCATATAGAGTATCATGTCATCTGCGAAGAGTAAAAGTTTGACTTCCTCCTGGCTGATTTGGATGCCTTTTATTCCATTGTGTGTCTGATTGCTGAAGCTAGGGCTTCCAATACTATGTTGAATAACAGTGGTGAGAGTGGACATCTCTGTCTTGTTCCTGACCTTAGGGGGAAAGCTCTCAGTTTTTCCCCATTGAGGATGATATTAGCGTTGGGTCTTTTGTATATGGCTTTTATGATCTTGAGGTATGCTCCTTCTATCCCTACTTTCTTGAGGGTTTTTATCAAGAAAGGATGCTGTATTTTGTCAAATGCTTTCTCTGCATCTATTTAGAGGATCATATGGTTCTTGTCCTTTCTTTTATTGAAGTGAGGCATCACATTGATTGTTTTGCAGATATTGAACCAGCCCTGCATCCCAGGTATAAATCCCACTTGGTTGTGGTGAGTAATTTTTTTTAATGTATTGTTGGAGCCAGTTGGCTACTATCTTGTTGAGGATTTTTGCATCCATGTTCATCAGGGAAATTGGTCTATAGTTCTCCTTTTTAGTGGGGTCTCTGTCTGGTTTTGGAATCAACGTAATGCTGGCTTCATAGAATGAGTGTGGAAATTTTCCTTCCATTTCTATTTTCTGTAACACCTTTAAGAGAATAGGTGTTAACTCTTCCTTAAATGTTTGGTAGAATTCCCCTGGAAAGCCATCTGGCCCTGGACTCTTGTTTTTTGGGAGATTTTTGATTACTAATTAGATTTCTTTACTGGTTATGGGTCTGTTCAAGTTTTCTATTTCTTTCTGTTTCAGTTTTGGTAGTTTATATGTTTCTAGGAATTTGTCCATTTCTTCCAGATTGCCCATTTTATTGGTGTGTAACTACTCATAATATTCTCTTATTATTGTTTTTATTTCTGTTTTGTTGGTTTTTATCTCTCCTCTTTCATTCTTGATTTTATTTATTTGGGTCCTTTCCTTTTTCTTTTTGATCAAACTGCTAGTGGTTTATCAATTTTGTTAATTCTTTCAAAGAACCAGTTTCTGGTTTCATCTGTTCTACTGTGGTTTTTTTTTTTTTTTTTGTTTTGATAGCATTGATTTTTGCTCTAATGTTTATTATTTCCTGTCTTCTGCTGGTTTTGGGTTTTGTTTGCTGTTCTTTTTCCAGCTCCTTGAGGCATAAGGTTAGGTTGTGTATCTGAGACCTTTCTTTCTTCTTTAGGAAGGCCTGGATTGCTATATACTTTCCTCTTATGTCTGCCTTTCCTGTGTCCCAGAGGTTTTGGGTTGTGGTGTTACCATTTTCATTGGCTTCCATGAAGTTTTTAATTTCCTCTTTAACTCCTTGGTTAATCCATTCATTCTTTAGTAGGATGTTCTCTAGTCTCCAGGTATTTGTTACCTTTCCAATTTTTTTCTTGTGGTTGATTTCAAGTTTCATATTGTTGTGGTCTAAAAATATGCACTGTATGATCTCGATCTTTTTGTACTTGTTGAGGGCTGATTTGTGTCCCAGTATATGGTCTGTTCTGGAAAATGTTCCATGTGCACTGGAGAAAAATGTATACTCCACTACTTTGGGATGATATATTCTGAATATATCTGTTAAGTCCATCTGGTCCAGTATGCCATTCAAAGCCATTGTTTCCTTGTTCATTTTTTTGATTACATGATTTGTCCATTGTTGTGAGTGGAGTGTTGAAGTCCCCTACTATTATGGTATTATTATCAATGAGCTTCTTTATGTTTGTGACTAATTGATTTATATTTTGGGTGATTCCACATTTGGCGCATAAATGTTTACAATTGTTAGGTCTTCTTGGTGGATAGACCCCTTAAATATGATATAATGCCCTTCTTCATCTCTTGTTATAGTCTTTATTTTAAACTCTAGATTGTCTGATATAAGTATGGCTAATCCGGCTTTCTTTTGTTGACCATTAGCATGATAGATGGTTCTCTTTCCCCTTACTTTCAATCTGAAGGTGTCTTTAGGTCTCAAGTCGGTCTCTTGTAAACAGCATATAGATGGATCTTATTTTCTTATCCATTCTGTTACCCTAAGTCTTTCAATTGGAGTAATGAGTCCATTGATGTTTAGAGTGAGTACGGAAAGATATGAATTTATGCCATTATGTTCCATGTAGAGTTGGAGTTTCTGGTGGTGTTCTCTGGTCCTTTCTAGTCTTTGTTGCTTTTGGTCTTTATTTATTTGTGTGTGTGTGTGTGTGTGTGTGTGTTTCCATCTTTTCTCCCCTCAGAGCGTCTCCCTTAGAATTTCGTTATTGGTCACAAACTCCTTTAATTTTTGTTTGTCTGGGAAACTTTTTATCTCTCTTTCTGTTTTGAATGACAGCCTTACTGGATAAAGAATTCTTGGCTGCAGATTTTTCTAATTCAGCACATTGAATATATCCTGCCACTCCTTTCTGGCTTGCCAAGTTTCTGTGGATAGGTCTGCTGCAAACCTGATCTGTCTTCCCTTGTAGCTCAGGGACTTTTTTCCCTTGCTGCTTTCATGATTCTGTCCTTGCCTGAGTATTTTGTGAATTTGACTATGATATGCCTTGTTGATGGTCAGTTTTTGTATAATCCAATGGGAGTCCTCTGTGCTTCCTGGATTTTTTATGTCTGTGTCTTTCCCCAGGTTAGGAAAGTTTTCTGCTATGATTTGCTCACATAACCCTTCTACCCCTTTATATCTCTCTTCATTTTCTGCGACCCCTAAGATTCTGATGTTGTTCCTTTTTAATGAGTCACTGATTTCTCTAATTTTTAAATCGTGCTTTTCTGCCTTAATCTCCCTTTTTTTTCCTGCTTCATTATTCTCCATTAGTTTGTCCTCTATGTTGTTGATTCTCTCTGCTGCTTCATCCATCCTTCCTGCTGTGGCATCCATTCAAGATTGCAGCTCAGTTATAGCATTTTTTATTTCATCCTGACTAGTTTTACTTCTTTTATCTCCACAGAAAGGGATTCTAGTATATTTTCAACTACAGCTAGTATTCTTATTATTGTGACTCTAAATTCTGGTTTAGACATCTTGCTTGTATCTGTGTTACTTAAGTCCCTGGCTGTCGTTTCTTCCTGCTCTTTCTTTTGGGGTGAATTCCTTCGTTTCATCATTTTGAAGGGAGAAAAGGAATTAATGAAGTAAAAAAAAATTAAAATAAAAAAATATTAAAATTAAAAACTTAAAAACAAACACACACACACAAATTGAATAAGTGATGCTAGATCCTAGGTGTGTTTTGGTCTGGGTGTTGAAAGGGGCTTGATAGATTAGGGAAAAAAGGGGAAAGGAAAAAAAAGAAATCCTTTGAAAATTTGAAAAAAAATGAATACACTGAAATAGACTAAAATCAAGTGACGGAAGTAAAATAGAATTTGAAAAAATTTACACAAAAGTTAAAAATATAGTAGAAAAAAATTAAAGAAAAATATTTTTAATAAAAATTTAAAGTAAAAATGAATTTTATATCTTTCTGTATTCATGAAAAAGAAAAGAAATGAAAAAAGAAAAAAGAAAAAAAGAAAGAAAATTGAATAGATGGACCAGTGAGCAGACTGAAATATGAATGAAATTACTTCTTTTTCCCCAGGAAGTCGAACTATGAAGTGCTTTATAGTCCATAAACTAAGCAGGTGGAGAGACTTGTGTTCCTGAAGAGTGAGGTTGGCCTACTTGAGTGGGGCTTAGTGTAATGGCTCCATTCTCCACTAGATGGCGCTGCTTAGCTTACTGGGGTGGATTGTTGTGGCACTTGTAGGTGCGCATGCACATGCACTGGAATGGTGATAATGGCGTCACCCAGCTACCCAGTGTCTAGTATTAGAACTCTGTTCTCCCTTATCAGCAATCATGCACCCATCCTTTGTCTTTGGCTTCCATCCACTCCCCGCTGTTACACTGTCCATGACCAAGCCCCAGGCAGCACCTCCCTCCTGAGTTTTATCTCAGATGCGGCTTTTTCCCGACCCCTTATTTCTGCGGAACTGCGGCTTTGACCCGTTCTGCCCCTCTGCGGGAGGGTCACACTGAGCAATGGCTGGGTGCCAGCTGCATCCAGGAACGTTTGTGGCACCATGCAGCTGCCAATGTCCAGAGACTGGTCGGGTGCCAGCCCACTCCAGAAAACGTTCAGGTGATTGTGTAGCAGCAGCATTTCAGGGATTATGGCAAATCACAACACACATCTGGTACCAGGCTTCACTCCCAGTGATCTTGTTCCAGCACCAGCAAATGTGGTTGTTCTCCCAGGTCCACTGGGGCCTTTGCCTGTTGGGGGTCCACATAGCCTCTACCAGATGTCCTCCCAGCAGGGGAACCGCCTCTCCCCATGTGGTCTGAAGACCGCAGACTTCACTCTGCTCCTTGGGATTCACCATCCTCACCAGAGCACCAGCAGGTATCGAGCTGCAGAGTTTCAGACTCTGTGCTCCCCCTGTTTATAGAGTCTTAATGGAATTTATACCCTCTTCTTCCTCGTTCTCCCTTTTTAATTCAGTCCCTATGGCACTTTCCACTTTTCCACTTTCTCTCCAGCTGCTTTTGCGGGGGGGGGGGGGAATGCTTTGCCATATTCTCCCCCCCACACACCGTCTCTGTCCTCTCTCTGCATGCAAAAACAGCTCCCTGCCCTTCGTGGCTTCTCTCTCCCTCAGTTCACCTCTCCATGCTGCATACCTGCTGAATTCTGTGGCTTGGGTTGTGCAGATTTTTGTGTTAATCCTCAGATCAGCTTCCTAGGTGTGCAGGATGGTTTAGTGTTGGTCTCACTGTGTTTCATGGACATGAGACACAAAAAAACTTCCATGCTGTTCCACCATCTTGGCTCCTCCCCATACTCACCTGTTTTGAAAGTAAATTCCCCTGGGCTCCAAATTGTTTGCATTTGGGGCTAAGCTCCTGCATCCAACTCTGGTGGTGTTACATATATCTGTGTTTAGACAGTAGATTAGAAAGAAACAGTAGGAGCTCAACAGTTTTAAGAACAGAAACAGAATTTAGTTATTAAATTACATCCTTCATCGTGACCACTGGGAATTTTTATTTGTTTTTAAATATAAAACAGTGAAACAGTGTCAACTATGAAGTACAATCATTTCATTTGGTAAATGTAAATTTAGTCCATAAATGAATATATTTGCTTCATTTCATGACTATTACTGAAAATAATTGTGTCATATACGGGAGAAGGAGGTGTTAAAAATGAAATGTTCTGGGTGTCAAATATGCTAGGAACTGGGCATCAAGATCAGACCCTATTCTTTAATGATTTGAAAACAAACACTTACATTAACTAAGGAAATAGTGGCACAGTGGGGAGAGCCTGGGCTTCAGAGTTAGATGGATTTGAATTTGAATTCAGACTCCACTTTTCCTCAGCAGACTTTGGGCAAGGCTTTTAAACCCTTTATCTGCTTAAGGGGGATAAGGATACCTGTCTTGTAAGGATATTTTGCCCTGAATAAAGGAGAAAGTGACTGCAAAGCACCTAGCACAGGTATAGGATGGAGTAAGCATGATATGTGCTAGTGCAGTGGTTTCCTTGGGCCCACCAACCAGGTGGCTTACAAGAACACAAATTCATTTTCACAGTTCTGGAGATCAGAAAATCAAAGTCAAGGGGTCAGCAGGGCTGTGTCCCCTCTGAAAGCTCCAGGGGGGAGAGTCCCTCCTTGCCTCCTCAGCTTCTGGTGGCCCAGATGTTCCTTGAATTATAGCTCCAATCTCTGCCTCATTTCTCTTGGCCTTTTCCTCAGTGTGTCTAATAACTCCCTGCCTCACTCTCATACAGACATTCATCACTGAGGTACCTGGGTGACTCAGCTGGTTAAGCATCCATCTGACTCTTGGTTTCTGCTCATGTCATGATCTCAACATTTGTGAGTTCAAGCCCCATGTCAAGCTTTGCGCTGACAGCACAGAGCCTGGTTGGGATTCTCTTTCTCCCCCTCTCTTTGCCCCTCCCTCTCTCACTCTCTCAAAAATAAATAAAAAACATTAAAAGGAAAAAGACATTCATCACCGAATTTAGGGCCCCCTTGGGTAATCTAGGATAATCTCATCTCGAGATCTTTAATTTAATTACATCTGCAAAGACCTTTTTTCCAAATAAGGTCACATTTACAAGTTCCAGGACATCGCCATATCTTTTGGGGGCCACCAGTCAACCTGCTACAGCTAGCCAATGGTATTATGAATATTAAACACTGAATATATATTGGGCTCTGTGCAGAGTATATCCCAGAAAGAGTCCAGGCCTCTTTTGTCACATGGCAGGGCTGATTTGGTTCTTTGTCTTCTCTTTTCACTTTATGGTTCAAAGAATTTGGTAGACCTTAAATACTCCTTCATTTCAGTATTTTCTTGCCCCTAGATCTTGGCAACTGAAAGAAAGTTCATGGGATACCTGGGTGGCTCAGTCAGCTGAGCGTCTGACTTCAGCTCAGGTCATAATCTCACGGCTCGTGGGTTTGGGCACTGCGTCCCACTCTGTGCTGACAGCTCAGAGCCTGGAGCCTGCTTCAGATTCAGTGTCTCCCTCTCTCTCTGCCCCTCCCTCGTTCACACTCTCTCTCTTTGAAAAATAAATAAATGTTACAAAAAGTTAAAAAAAATAAAAAGAAAGTTCATGATTAGGAAGGTGAGGAGGCCTTTGTTTCTGATGCACTCTTGATTTTGTGCTCTACTTAATGAAACAGTCCCTGCCGTGTTATAAATACATTTGAGAAAAGAGAATTAGATCAAAAAGTCAAGTGGCCCAGTCAAGTGCTAAGCATGTAACATCAGGGCCTTGTTTCTACTGTCTGACTTTTGCTGCCCTTTGCTTTGGGTTTTCTGACTAGCTTTAAATCACCCAGTGTGAAATGCTCAAGCTCCGCTGTTGGCAGGAAAGGAATTTTGCAATCACCAGTGCATAATCAACCCAACTGGTATCATTGCTTTTTGTCGTTTCACAGAGGAGTAGAATAAATATGCCAGCCACACTCTGTGTTTAAGTGTAAGATTTTGGTTTGCTGCTCATCTCTGGCCTTTGGGAAGGGGGGGTGGGGTTGAGGGAAAATGGAGAGAGGAAAATAACCATTGCTAGACCTTGGCACAGGATGCTTGTCAGAGCAGGTAGGTCTGGGGTGGGATAAAAAAGCCACTCTGCATTGATCATAAGCCTTGCTCCTTGTTACTAAGTAACAAGAGGAGGGGAAAGTTGGTGCGACCTCTTAAGCAACATGCAGCTTCTCTGAAGTGGGGAGTACACTTGTAACTGCCTCTCTCAAGCTCAGACATTAAACCGTACTCGAGGATGACAGGGCCAAATGCCATGGCTATTGCTTGGGGCTGCTGTGCTTGACTGTTCCATTTGGAAAAGAGGAGTGGAGGGCTGGGAGTTACCTGTGTAAACACCAACTCATAGTCAGGAGTCTCAGTTGCATGGTTCAAAAATCCAACCCATACTGGCTTAAGCAAAAAGAGAAATTTAATGACTTGGGATACCAGGCTTTAAGCAAGATTGGAAGCACAGGTTCAACTAATGTTATCAAGACTTTCTCTCTAGCTCCATCTAAATGTAAAGTTTCACTTTGCATTTTAATCTCATTCTGGTCTACCCTTGACAGACTATGTCAGAGGAAGATGGTAGCCACCAGTAGCTTTACATATTAATCCTTAAAGTTTGTATACCTCTCTTAACTTCCTATTTTGAAAATTTTGGACAAGTGCGCCAATTGGCCTGGCTTGGATCCTATGCCCAATCTTGGACTAATCACCATATCCAAAAGAATGCAAGTCCATAATTGACCCAAGCTGGGTCACATGTCCACTTTTACCTAAGGATGGCAGGGATGGAACACTATTGACAACTGAGTAAGGACCACACGGAGCAGGAAAAATGTCCTGAAGCAAAAGGAGGTATGGTTTCTTTAATTCATCCACTTATCCATTCATTCACTCATTCAGTGTATACAATTTATTGAGTGTCTACAATGTGACAGGCACTGTTCTAGGTGCTAGGAATACAAGTCCCTGATCTCATGGAGCTCGCCTTCTAATTGAGAAAGACAGATAATTCATAAGTAAAAATTTTAAATTAAATAAATCGATAAATAAGTGAATAAAATAATATTGGGAAATAGTAAGTACAATTGAGACCAAATAAGGATGATGAAATACACAGCAATCAGGGGCATAGGTACCACTCCAGAAAGTGTGGCTGGGGAAGTCTTCTTGGAGGAAGTAACATTTGAGCTGAGACACGAATGGTCAAGAGGAGCTAGACTGTGCTAAACTCTTGGGTAAACATGTTTTAGGAAGAGGAAATAGCACCGACAATGTCTTTTGGGTGAGAAGGTGTTTTCTGTTTTGTTCATTGATTGTACCTCAAGTATCTAAAACATTACCTGAGACATAGCTGATGTTCAGTATACATGCCTTGAATGAAAGCACTGAAGGAAGGCCCACATGGCTGGAGTGTTGTAAATAAGAGGAAGAATGAAAGAAGATGAGGTCAAGGAGTAAGAAGGGCTAAAGGTAGGGACTGTAGGCCCTGGTGATTAAGACACTGGATTAAATTCTGAGTCCATGGCAGTTTATTGGATAGTTGAAAGCAGAGGGTAACATGATTTATTTCCTCCCCCTACCTTTTTTTTTAAAACATCATTACATATTTCCAAAAAAGGGTGGATGGTAATAATACCAGTCAAAAATCATAGAAACCAAAATGCCCCTACAACTTAGTACAGTCTTAGCAGTTTTCATATGCTTGTCCACATGTGTGATCCTCACTTCCACTGCAGAACAGACGTTATTCCCTGCAGTGGGAAGGGATACATTGCTATTTAAAACAAACAAACAAAAAAGGACTGTCTGGTTCTTCAAGGAGATAACAGGAGGAGTGGCATGATCCATTGTAGAGGAAGGGTGTGTCTTTATACTGCTCCCTTTCTCCTTAAAGACATTGATGCACAAGTTTAGCCACTTCCAGGAATGTGATCCTGTAAAGACTAATACCACAGCTTCTGCTGTGTTTGGGGTTGAGGCAAAGGAATAGGGAAAGATAGCTGGCCTTTTATTTTTGAAGCACCTTAATGAGTTTCCCATGTTAAAAAGTAGGCTGCAGAAGTTTTAGGGTAACGAGTGAAGGACTGTTGTATGAAAAATGATGTGACATTGTCGGAACCTGAAGGTTGGTTAGAGAAGAAGGAAGAGAAGTAGAGAGGGCTAGTCCTGTCCCACATGGAGTTCCCTGAGAAGAAAAACATAATTGAGGATGGTTGAGGGACTTTTGAGAACAGCAGTATCTATGGTTCAAATTTAATGCATATGAGAGTATGATTCTGGTGTGAGGCATCCCCCCACCCTCATCACCACATCCCTTTTACTTTTAAGCCTTCAAAAAATGATTTGATACATTAAAAAAGCTTGTCACCGTGGTGGGGAATTGAAGGAAAAAGGCGTTTTTTTTTTATGTGTTGGGCTACTGAGAGTGAAGGGAAGATTAAACTACAGGAGGCAAGATGTGAGTGCGGATGAAGATTCAGGGGTTCAAGGGAATGTGAGCAGAAGATCACCAGAGGCAACTGATACTCTTAAGTATCTCCGGGAGGGTGGGGAGGGGGGGAGCCAGCATGCTCTTTCTTCTCTGTGTTTGAATGGGACTTTACACTATTTTAATTTAAATATTAAAGAAATGGTGACCTCTAAAACTGGAGAACTGGGATATCATCAGGTGACTGGTTAACACTTAGGTTGTCCCCCATTTTACAAACGAAGAACCTGAGACCCAGTAGCTTTGAGTGACCTGAATGCAGCAGGTTCCAGGTTTGAGCCCTGATCTGCTCAGTGATTCTCATTGAAGGGCTGACTGTGATACTCCATCCCACCCCACCTCGGCTGCCAAGAACTTCTGTCACCAGGAGCTTGTGTAGGGGCACCATGGACTAGTTTCACAGATGGTCCTACCCACTGTCGTTTTGCAGTTGCCAGAGAAATGGTTTAGAAAATCATAGCAGGTTTTATGAGCAATATTTAAATTTGGCCATTTTAAATTCTAGATGCTTAAATTTTATTGACATTATTTTCCTTCCCAATATTCTTTTTTATTTCTTCCTACACATAGTAGACAGTAAAAGCTGTTTCTATCAGAAAAAAAAATCTCCCATGTGACTCATCTGTTTTTGAACTTCTAAGCAAAATATTTTTGACGAATTAATTATAGTATTTTTTTCCATTATATGAAATGATTCTAGTGAATCTAGGAGGATTATTTTTGTTTAATAATTAAGATAGGTGATTTGGGAGAAGAGGCTAGGGATTTCAGAGGTGACTTTGGGTACACTTGCACATTTTAGCTGCTTTGTACATGCCCTACAGATTAGAAGCACTTTCAGGGAAGAGGAATGATGTGCTTTAGAAATGGCCATAAGTTGTCCATAAGCTTTTAGAAAATTAAAGCACTCTCTCAAATGACTTTAGGGAAGAAATGACTTCGGAAAGAACTTTTGGTATTAAAAAATGGGTCTTTTCCAGCAATGGCTTTGAGTGGAAAGAGTGTTAAAAATTTGATTGCAGACTTTGGATTCTAGCAACATTGCAGACTGTGCTAGTGTGAACTGTGTTCCCTACTCCCCAATCCTCAATGCTTACCTCAACTATTCCGCCAAGCCTTTTCTCGTACGAAAGAAGAGAAAAGATTATGTACAGAACTGCATGTGAAAGAATGGAAAGGGAATCCCCTGAACTACCTCAGGCATATTGTAAAACAAAACCCCTGTGACTTAGTTTTCCTCTCTGTCAAATTAAATTAATAATATTGCCTACCTGTAAGATTGCTGTAAGTATTAAATGAGTTAATATAGGTCAAACATTTAGAATGGGTCAGGGCATATATTACATGCTGTGTGTTAGCTGTGATTGCCATATTGCTGTGCTGATATATGGAGGTTTCTAATTCCCCTATACTGAAGGACTCTAGACAGGGAAATTATCACAGGTTTTTTACTTTGTTTTGTTTTATTTTGTTTTGCTTTTTAAGAATATGCTTGAGGTTCAGTGTTATTAAGAAGTCAAGTAAAGGGGCGCCTTGGTGGCTTTGTTGGTTGAGCGTCCAACTCTTGATTTCAGCTCAAGTCATGACCTCACTGTCATGAGATTGAGCCGCATGTTGGGCTCCATGCTGGGCATGGAGCCTGTTTGGGACTCTCTCTCTCTCTCTCTCTCTCTCTCTGCTCCTCCCTCTATCTCTCTCTCTCTCAAAATAAATAAATAAACTTAAGAAAAAAAAGTCAAGTGAAGATTGAAACCCAGGAAGTGTGTAGAGTTGCTGTTTTTAGTCTGTATCCTGTATTACCTTTCAAGGAAGAATGCATCTATCTGCTCAGAGCTCTGGTGGGACAAAAAGCTGTCCATGGAAACTCAAAGTTCTAAGTATACATACAGAATCTAATTTACATTAAGCATTGACTCAAGAATCTTGAAGCCAAAAAATGTCATGTAAAGATTGATCCCAGATATACAAGGAGTGCACAGCAGAAGTAATGTAAAATTTCTCTCCACAATGTTACCACCTCTTAAGGTACATGGAACTCCCATAGAAAAAGCCAACCCTGGCTAAAGAGTTGAACACAGGGAAAAATTATAAATTACATGAGGAACCAGTTCACTACGAGGGAGAATCAGAAGATATCACAAGCAAGAGGATTAACACTCTAAAATTCAAACTAAAAATATCAAAAAGACTACAAGCATGTATAAAATGAGTAAATAGATAAATTAAGTCTTATATTCACAAGGAAATAATTGAACACTATGAAAAAAAGAGCAGGCATATTTGAAAATAAAACAACTAGAATTCACACACCTGAAAATTTATGTCTTTAAAATTAGCAAAAAAAGTAATGGATGGGCTAAGCAGCAAGTTAGTTGTAACTGAAGAGTATTAGTGAACTGAAGAGTATTAGTTCTAAGGAAATTACCTAAAACATGGCACAGAGGAGTAAAGATATTAAAAGCAGTAGAGGTTGCTAGACATGGAAGTGGTAATGAGAAAGCCAGAAAGCCTAGCATACATCTACCAGGAGTTCCCATAGGAAAGGATAGAGGAAAGGTAATATTTGAAGAGATATTCACCAAGACTTTGCTAGAAAAAATGTAAGAACAATTCACAGTTCCAGGAAGACATCTAGTCCTGGGCAAGATAAAAAAGACAATGCCAGATGATTTTTATGTTTTAGGTAGTGGTCACATATGAATCTTTAAATTACTCAGTGCACACGTCGGGCTCCGTGCTGCCAGTGCAGAGCCTGCTTGGCATTCTCTCTCTCTCCCTATTTCTCAAGATAAATAAATAAATTTTAAAAAACATTTTAAATTAGTGCAGTATACTTTAGATTCCATCCCTAGCCCCCTGGCCCCCATTTTTACAGATAGGGAAACTGAGTGAGAAAAATTGTATATCTTGTCTAAAGCCACACAGCAAGTAAAGCCAAGCTTGGATCCAGGCTGACCTTAGAGACCAACTACTTACCCACTAAGAGTAGATTCCTTCTCAAAAGAAGAGCAACGAGGGACACCTGGGTGGCTCAGTCGGTTGAGTGTCTGACTTTGGCTCAGGTCATGATCTCATGGTTCATGTGTTCAAGCCCCACATTGGGCTCACTGCTGTCTGCGCAGAGCCTGCTTCAGATCCTCTGTCCCCCTCTCTTCCCCTCCCCTACTTGTGCTCTTCCAAAAAATATATGAATATTAAAAACAAAATAACAAAAAGAGTAATGACGTAGACGTCATTATCCCCAAGAGAGGATAATTCAACCTAGAAGCCTATCTCCAGCCAAAACTATTACTGAATGTAGAGGAAATAAAGATAAGCTTAGATAAAAATGGAACGTTATTACTATTTATTAAGGCCCAGGTTGAAAAAACTACTAAATAATGAATTTCAGGAAAAAAGATCATGGAAGGATTATGGAGGGGGCAGTGGGAAGAGGGTTGGGTAGGGAGAGAAGGGATGGAGAGCAAGAAAACTGGTGTGGATAGATAAATCTAAATATTAACCATGAGAAAAACATTTGTGTGGGAAATTTTATTTTTATTTTTAATGTTTATTTATTTGAGAGAGAGAGATCATGAGCAGGGAAGGGTCAGAGAGAGAGGGAAACAGAGAATCCCAAGCAGACTCTGCACTGTCAACACAGAGCCCATTGTGGGGCTCAATCTCACAAACCATGTGGTCATGACCTGAGCCAAACCAAGAGTCAGACACTTAACTGATTGAGCCACCCATGCGTGCCTCATGTAGGAACTTTTAAAAGAAAGTGAAACAAGTAGAATTATAACAAAATTTAATTACTCCACGAACTGTAGATAATGGAATTCCTTTATATAAATGAAGACTATTTTTAGCTTTTAGCTCTGTTAAGTTGTCTCTCCTCAGAGGTGATAGCCTGATAAACCTTTCTTATGTATATGTAACAAAAATTCAAAGATAACAAAATAGTGGTGTCAAAATTTTTTTTGTGGATGACATTATTAGCCATTGTTAGCCTCCTAAGTTGATTCTACTGGGAAAATGCACATTTTGGTTATTCCAGTCTTGCTATTTTACCTTGCACTGGTGGTGCCATCAGGTGATGAAGAATATGTTCCTCCCTCTTAAGCATTTTGACTTGTGTTCACTCCGGACACATACTGATCCTTGATTTAGTCCAGATACTTCACATGGTTTTATTGGTCATATAGCATTAGCACAGGTGTGAAAAATGTCAAAATTATTCCTTTTAAGAAAACATTTTTTGAAAGTTCCTTGTCCTTGTATGGGCAGTAGCAGTGATTTCCTGTGTAATTTGCACGGTTTTGTTGACAGTAATGTATGTTAAGGAAAAAATTTACTTTTCCATGAAGTGAACCTCATAGGATTATTATTAGCGGAATCTAACACTATTTAAAAGATTTTTTCCAACTCCTTATATTTGGATTCTATGCATTTTTATTCTAGCTTTAGCATCATGAGTTAACATGATTGTCTAAAGGACTGCATAAAAGGTGATGGCACAATTCTGTATTATTTATTTGCTGTCAAATTGTTTTGACATGGAAGGAATTCTAGTAACATTGACAAAGAGTTCACATAAATTCTGACTATGGAAAAAATAAATATATGTTGCTCACAGCTGCTCAATTTCTGAAGTACGGAGATAAGAATGCAATGTGAGAATATGAATTAGTCAGGGAAGGTGAACTTATGTAACATTCCTTAAACTCCAAGATTTCAGTGGCTTAACTCAGTAAAGGTTTGGTTCTGCATGTCACAGTACAGTACAGATTGGTAGGGTTGGCTCTGCCCCATGCAGTAATTCAGGAACATAAGTTCCTTCAATGGAGTGGTTTTACCTTTCCTTAGGACTTGACTCTCTCCCTCTTTCCAGAATCCTTTGTGTTGGTCTAACACAGAAGGAAGGTAGAAAGCACAGGAGGATTGTGTGGGAGCTTTTATATACCTGGATGTGTCACTCCTTATACCTGTCTATTCCATTGGCCAGATTTCAGTCAATGAAAGGAGGGGTGGGAGATTTGTATGTAAGTGTGCACCCAGGATGTAGGGAAAATGGTGAATACATAGCCTCATGTTTGCCATAAAATAGCTAATCGTGTTTGCAAGTATGAAAAGACAACAGTGGGGCACCTGGGTGCCCCAGTCGGTTGAGCGTCCGACTTCGGCTCAGGTCTGATCTCGCAGTTCGTGACTTCGAGCCCCACGTTGGGCTCTGTGCTGACAGTTCAGAGCCTGGAGCCTGCTTCAGATTCTGTGTCTCCCTCTCTCTCTGCCCCTTCCTCGCTCATGCTCTGTCTCTCTCAAAAATGAATAAATGTTAAAAAAAATTTTTTTAAAAGAAAAGACAACAGGAATAATTAAAATATGTAGTGATCACATTTATAATTATCACAGACAGTTTTAACAAGTTAATTATATTCAATTATTTCCTGATAGCCATCGACATGAGTCTTAGAGACAAAACACTATTTAATTTACATGTTTGAACGACTCATTGTTTTAATATGCAGCTTGCTTCTTATTTTATGTGAGGAATAGAGTATATATGTTGAATGCAACATTTAATTACACTTTGTCAGCATTTTGTCTTGTAAGTTTAATTTATTTACACATACGCATCATCTTCCATTCTATATTTAAAAGCATCACATTCTTCAACAGAAGCTTAATTATTGGCACTTCATGGTGTTTGTTGTCATGGACCTCCCTGTAATTGGGGAGTGTGATTTGATTTTGGGCAGCACTAAGCCCTTTCACTTACAAACTTTGTAAATTCTCATAAAGGAGGAAAGCTATCCAACAAGGCAGAAATAGAGAAATTCTTCAAGTCTGCCTACTCTCTTTGATTGTACCTGACAGAAGAGTGTTGCTTTGGATTTGACAACAGTTGGGCACAGGAGTTCAGTATACAGAAAGCGGGGAAGAGGGGCACGTAAAGGGGTTTGACTTCAACCAAGGAATACAGTCTGATTCTTGTGGGAAATGTGGGGAGAGATAGTCTCATGAATGTCTAATGCTCAACATGAAAAATGTAAGTGATTAGACTGCAAGAAACATCTCTATCTTGTGTGGTTCTTTCCTTAGAACAGCTCTTGCCTCTTGACAGGTCACAAGGTAACTTGGGGTCGGATTTCCTGGATTCCAATGCTTTACCCTTCTCTCTCTCTCTCTCTCTCTCTCTCTCTCTCTTTTTTCTTTCAAGATTTAATTTAAATCCAAGTTAGTTAACATATAGGGTAGTATTGGTTTCAGGAGTAGAATTTAGTGTTTCATCACATACATAGAACACCTAGTGCTCATCACAGGAGCCCCCCTTAATGTCCATCTCCCATTTAGCTCATCCCCCCTTCACCTTCCCTTCAGCAACCTTCAATGTGTTCTTTAAAGTTAAGAGTCCCTTTTGGTTTGTCTCCCTCTTGGTTTTTACCTTATTTTATTTTTCCTTCCCTTCTCCTATGTTCATCTGTTTTGTTTCTTAAATTCCATGCATGAGTGAAATCATATTGTATTTGTCTTTCTCTAACTTATTTTGCTTAGCATAATACACTCTCGTTCCATCCATGTTATTGCAGATGGCAAGATTTCATTCTTTTTATAGCTGAGTAGTAGTCCATTGTGTGTGTATATATATATATATATATATATATATATATATACACACATATATATATATATATATATATATATATATATATACCACATCTTCTATATCCATTCATCAGTTGATGGACATCTGGGCTCTTTCCATAATTTAGCCATTGTTGATAGTGCTCCTATAAACATTGGGGTGTATGTGTCCCTTTGAACCAGTATTTTTATATCTTTTGGATAAATACCTAGTAGTGCAATTGCTAGGTCATAGGGTAGTTCTATTTTTAACTGTTTTCCACTCTCACCAACAGTGTAAGAGGGTTCCCCTTTCTCTGCATCCTCACAATCTGTGGTTTCCTGAATTGTTAATTTTAGCGATTCTGACAAGTGTGAGGTGGTATCTCATTGTGGTTTTGATTTGTATTTCCCTGATGATGAGTGATGTTGAGCATTTTTTTCATGTGTCTGGTAGCCATTTGTATGTCTTCTTTGGAGAAAAGGCTATTTGTGTCTTCTGCCTATTTCTTAATTGGATTATTTATTTTTGGGGTGTTGAGTTTGATAAGTTCTTTATGTGTTTTGGATCTGCCCTTTATCCAATATGTCATTTAGAAATATCTCCTCCCATCCCATAGATTTCCTTTTAGTTTTGTTGATTGTTTCCTTTGCTGTGCAGAAGCCTTTTATCTTGATGAAGTTCCAATAGTTCATTTTGGCTTTTGCCCTTGCCTCTCGGGATATATCTAGTAAGAAGTTGCTGTGGCCAAGGTCAAAGAGGTTGCTGCCTGTGTTCTCCTCTAGGATTTTGATGGTTTCCTGTCTCACATTTAGGTCTTTCATACATTTTGAATTTATTTTTGTGTATGGTCCAGTTTCATACTTCTGCATATTGCTGTCCAGTTTTCCCCAACACTATTTGTGGAAGAAACTGTCTTTTTTTCCATTGGATATTCTTTACTGCTTTATTGAAGATTAGTTGACCATATAGTTGTGGGTCCATTTCTGGGTTCTCTGTTCTGTTTCATTGATCTATGTGTCTGTTTTTGTGCCAATACCCTACTGTCTTAATGATTACAGCTTTGTAATATAGTTTGAAGTCTGGAATTGTGATGCCTCTCACTTTGCTTTTCTTTTTCAACCTTACTTTGACTATTCAGGGTCTTTTCTTGTTCCATACAAATTTTAGAATTGTTTGCTATGGTTCTGTGAAAAGTGCTGATGTTATTTTGATAGGGATTGCATTGAATGTGTAGATTGCTTTGGGTAGTGTAGACATTTTAACAATATTTGTTCTTCCATTCCATGAGCATGGAATGTTTTTTCATTCCTTTGTGTCTTTGCCAATTTCTTTCATAAATGTTCTATAGTTTTCAGAGTACTGATCTTTTACCTCTTTGGTTAGGTTTATTCATAGGTATCTTATGGTCTTTGGTGCAATTGTAAATGGGATTGATTTCTTGATTCCTCTTCCTGCTGCTTCATTATTGGTTTATAGAAAGGCAACCGATTTCTGTATGTTGATTTTATATCCTGCAACTTTGCTGAATTCATGTATCAGTTCTAGGAGTTTTTTGGTGGATCTTTAGGGTTTTCTACATTGAGTAGCATGTCATCTGTGAAGAGTGAAAGTTTGACTTCTTCCTTGCCTATTTGGATGCCTTTTATTTCTTTGTGTTGTCTGATTACTGGGGCTAGGACTTCCAATGCTCACCCTTCTTTAGAAAGGAAGTTGTTTCCAAACCACCCCAGTAGTTTGCAGCAGGGGGAGGAGGGCAAGGGTGAATGATGCAATCTACCATTTCCCATTTCAACCATCATTATCTAATGGGACCAGAAATCTTGGAGAGTTTAAACTAAAACAAGAAGGTGCTGAAAGCTCTCATGGAATGTGAGGAAGCCCCTGAATTTGGCATTTTCTGGTACCAATGAGGCCATGCTAACAAGTTTGTGTCTAAATCATGGCCTATATTAGAGACCAAGGTGAAAATATAAAGAAGCAGAACTGTGTTTCAGGCCCGTACACTGTCTGGCCATGGCTTTGTGTTCCCTGGCCTGTGAATCAGCAGCAGAACAATTAGTCATTGTTATAATATCCTGGCTGGGAGAATGACATCAAAGGGTAAGGGACACAGGAGACATGTCTGTCAATCACACTTGGGGACAGCTGAGGATACATGTCTTCCTTGTGTCCCAGCTGTGCAGCCTTCAGAGGGAAAGAGTGCTCTCTAGGTGAGGATTTGATCTGTGACATCCATCAACTGTGAATACATTGTTGGGCCCTGAATCTCTGGCAAGAGCAGAGGGGAGAAACATATTTTCAAGTAGCTCTAAGTACTTGTCTAGCTCAAAGCTACTTAACTTTCTTCCTCCTCCTCCTCCTCCTCCTCCTCCTTCTCTTTTTGTTCCATTGGTTGATGATGACCCTTCAATTTGGCAAGTTCTTGACCTCATTCACTGACCTGACAGACTAGCTGAGTAAGTGTCTTTGGTAAGCACACCTAGTGACGCAGGTATCTTTTATCAAGGTTCTCTTTTTTATTCCTCTTGAAAAGGTCATTCATATTAGGCAGTTTGGTTTTAGGTCATGTTAACCTTACCCACATTTGAATAAAAACTTCATCCCTTGCCACATTTTGACTCTGAGACTGGGTCTGCCAGATCCATTTGGAGCTGCTATTAAAAAGCACATCTGTCCAGCAGCTGGACTTACCCAGGACACAGGTGAGAACTTAGATGTACACAAATGTGGCATGTAACAAGTTAAGAGACACTTTGATCCCAGTGTAAGAGAATATGTGTTTGACTCATGGGAGATCTTCTACTACTTACTTTACATAAAGTAAAACTAAAATTTTCTGTCAATTCTGTAATAAAATCAAACCTATATTTACATTGGCCAAGGAGCAAGACCTTCCATGAAGAGAAGGTACCTGAACTTTAAAGCTTCAACTTCTATTTTTCCTCTCCTTGTCTTCTCAATACTAATCTTGGCAGGCAAGGGATTGATTTTGATAAGGTGTTGATACTCTACAATATGATTGGTGGATTATGTGGTTGGATTAATAGGATAAGTCTAGCTACGGGGTGACCCAGATGCAGAAGTAGGAGTAGCAGCTTCAAGAAAGAAGATGTAGAAATGGCCCAACTTCTAGAAACCTTGGGTATTATAGATCCTATAGATCCTAAATCTCAGTGTAATATTGGAGGTTGGAAATGTATCATGGTATGTGATATACAAGTATGAACTTTCATAGAAGGTCAAGCTACCTAGGGAAGAACGAGCCAATGGGACCAGCTAAAAGGATAGCAAGAACAGTGTGACTGGCAAGAGAGCTAGAAAGGTATCTAGCAAGGTAAGGAGGCAGTTTGCCTCCTTGTGGGCCTGCAGTTGAGATCATCACAACTAAGCAGGTTGATTATTGAGTCATGTTACTTCTTTATTTCTATAACCCCATGGGTTTTTAATAAGGCTTAATTAAATATTCCTGTTCTCAACTGGCTACTGTCATACCCCAGTACCGGGCAGTGTCCATCCAGAACAAAGACACCTTTTTCTAATTTGTTTAAGTGTCTAGTGTGGGCTAGCTGTGGCCTTGGATGTGCTATGAGGAACAAGGGAGGAGTCTTATGATTGTGACTGGATCAAACGCTACAGGAGGACCAGGCCCTGCCTGAGGTCAATGATAATTCATGAGAGAACCCCAAGAGGAAGAGAATCTTCTGCAGATGGTGTTGGAGCCCTAATACAGAATTGCATAATTAGTATATATGAAATGTGTTGCAAATGTGCCTCAATGTTGAATCAATCCTTAGGGAAGCTGGCCAAGTTGTGGGGCAGCTCTGGCTGAGAGTAGCCTCATTCATTTACCTAGTGTTCATGCAGTATGATTGTGTTCGCAGTGTGCCATGATGTGAACAAGTTTGGGGAACATTGTTGTAAGGTATCACTTGTCAGAGTACATGGGTTTTATATCTTGAAGGAAATAACTAGTCTTCTTTGTACTGATTATCTGTTTCCCAGAATGACCACAAACAAACATTAGAAAGTGATGAAGTAGGAAAATGTCTGCTAAATAACCTTGACCTTCAGCGAGTTTCTAAGACAGAAGTGCTGGAGGATCCTGCAGTGAACATGCATAGGTTGCTGCAAAGGATGAAATCTGGAACATTGGAGAGAATATGAGCTATTTAACTCAGAGTTAAGTAGCTGACAAACCATTCTTACTCTTACCAGTGTTAGTAGTGTGTACCTATGATAATCTGAGCTACTGATAACATTACTGTGTTCATTCTTTCTTTGAAATGTCCCCAGGCCAGCCTCCTCATTTATATTCTCCTAAATCATAGCACCCCTTTCTTAACAGTCAGGCCCTTGACATATAGTTATGTGGTGTCCACTGAGTAGAGGTCAAACTTTACAGTCTGGCACCTCCGTGATCTGGCTTCAGTCTACTCAAACCAGTGAAGATAATGGCAGGAAACGAATGACTCACTCAAAGAGTTTAAAGGAGAATTGAATGAGCAGACTTCCAGAGTGGTGGATAAGGTTGAAAGAACCAATCAGGGATGATGAAACACCCAGGACTTAGCCCCAGTAAAGTAATTACCACCCTGGGGCTAAATGGACAGGAAAGCAGGCGTGATAGTAGACCCTGGAGAGAACTTGGAGCCAAAGAAGAGACACATCCTAGACAGAAGCTGTAACCAAAGAACTACTACTGCTAAAACAGTCAAGAGGCAGAGAGGCATCTGGGGATAAATACCCAAACTGTTGCTCTTCCTGCACTCTGATCTCAAGCCAGTGTCTCCATTGCCAAACCAACTGGAATCAAGAGGGCAACAGAGCGTGGGTGATGTAGTCTGTAGGGGTCAGCCTCTGCAGAACAGAAAATGTTGGGAATGCCTCTAGGAGAATAACCAGCACATTCCTTGCTTCCTTCTAATCCTCTAATCCTATGCATTAGTCATGCTGGTTGCTTTTCTTAATGGTACTATGGCAGTTCACACTTCTCTGAATTTGCTCATACTTATGCCTGGAACTCCTTTCTCACTACCCTCCTATATTAATATATTTGAAGTCTTACTTGTCCTTTAAATCCAAGGTTAAAGATGACCTTTAAGACTTCTATGATCCCCCAAACAGATTCTCTGGGCCAGGAGTAAGTATGGCTTGCAAAGCTGAAAATATTTACTCTCTTTGCTCAATTTGTTTTCTGGTTTCAGGTCTCACATTTAGGTACTTAATCCATTTTGAGTTGATTTTAGTTCTGTGACAATGCTATTGGTATTTTGATAGGGATTGCATTGAATCTGTAGATTGCTTTGGGTAGTATGGAAATTTTAACAATGTTAATTCTTTCAATACATGAGCATGTTATATCTTTCTGTTTGTTTGTGGTATATTCAGTTTCTTTCATAAGTGTCTTACACTTTTTAGAGTATAGGTCTTTTACCTCCTTGGTTAAATTTATTTCTAGGAGTTGTATTCTTTGGGGGAAAATTGTAAATGGGATTGTTTTTATAATTTCCCTTTCTGCTATATCCTTATTAGTGTATAGAAATGCAACAGATTTCTGAATACTAATTTTGTCTTGCAACTTTTCTGAATTCATTTATTAATTCTAATAGTTTTTTGGTAGAGTCTTTAGTGTTTTCTATATGTAGTATCATGTTATCTGCAAATAGTGACAGTTTTACTTCTTCCTTTCCAGTTCAGATGCCTTTTATTTCTTTTTCTTGTCTGATTTCTGCAGCTAGTACTATATTGAGTAATAGTGGTGAGAATGGACATCCTTGTCTTATTCCTGATCTTAGAGGAAATGCTTTCAGTTTTTCACCATTGAGTATGATGTTAACCGAGAGTTTTTCATGTATGGCCTTTGTTATGTTGAGGTATGTTTTCTCTAAGCCCACTTTGTTAAGAGTTTTTACCATGAATGAAGTTGTATTTTGTCAAATAATCTTTCTGCATCTATTGAAATGATCATATGATTTTATCCTTCCTCTTATTAATGAATGTTATATGTCACACTGATTGATTTGCAAATATTGAACCATCCTTGTATCCTGGGAATAAATCCCACTTAATCATGGGGAATGATCCTTTCATTGTATTGTTGAATTAGATTTGCTCATGATTCATTGGGTATTTTTGCATCTATGTTCTTCACAGATATTGGCAGGTAGTTTTATTTTTTTTATAGTATCTTTAACTGGCTTTAGTATTGGGATAATGCTGGCCTTATAGAATGAATTTGGAAGTTTTCCTTCCTGTTCAAGTTTTTGGAATAGTTTGAGAATAGTTATTAACTCTTATTTAATTTTTTTAATGTTTGCTTATTTTTGAGAGAGAGACAGAGTGTGAGCAGGCGAGGGGAAGATAGAGAGGGAGACACAGAATCTGAAGTAGGCTCCAGGTTCCAAGCTATCAGCACATAGCCCGACACAGGGCCTGAACTCATGAACTGCAAGACCATGACCTGAGCCGAAGTCGGACACCTAACCAACTGAGCCACCCAGGCGCCCCATTAACTCTTATTTAAATATTTGGTAGAATTCACCTGTGAAGCCATCTGGTCCTAGACTTTTGTTTCTTGGGAGTTTTTTGATTATCAATTCATTTTTGTTACTAGTAATTGATCTGTTCAAATTTTCTATTTCTTCCTGATTCATTATTGGAAGACTGTATGTTTCCAGGAATTTATCTATTTCTTCTAGATTGCCTAGTTTGTTGGCCTACAATTTTTCATAGCATTCTCTTATTATTCTATTTCTGTGGTGTCAATTGTTATTTCTCCTCCTTCATTTCTGACTTTATTTATTTGAGTCCTCTCTCTTATATTCTGATGAGTCTGGCTAAAGGTTTATCAATTTTGTTTATGCGAGGAGATGATAAGTACAACAGAAAATAATAGGGGAACATGGAACAAGTTACAATTTTAAGTAGAATGGTTATGACAGGACTCACTAAAAAGGTACCACTTAGGCAAAGACTTGATGGAGGTGAGGAATTTGTTCATAGAGCTATCTCAGGCAAAAGTATTCCAGACAATGATGAGTCAATGCCAGGGGTCTGGTTAGGGAGTCTGTTGGTGTGATCAAGGAGTAGCAGGAAGGCAGAGCAGCTGGAAAAAAGTCAATAAAGAGGATTGTAAGAAATGAAAGCAGTGAGGCAATTGGGGCCAAATCATATGGACTTTGGCTTCTGCTGAAAGAACTGGAGAGCCACTTACGAGACTGCGCAGAGGAATGACCTGATCTGACTGAAGTTTTAAGAGAACCACTCTACTCAATCTTTTGAGAATATACCAGAGGTGGGCAAATTGTTCTTGAAGGAGCCAGAGAGTAAATATTTTAGGCTATGTGAGCTTTATAGTTTTTCTCCCAACTCTGCTATTGTAGCATATGTTTATCCATACACATGAATGAGCCACGACTGTGTTCCATTAAAACTTTGTTTATAGGGACCAAAATTTGAGTCGCATATAATTTTCATGTAGCCTCAAAATAGTCTTCTTCTTTTGATTTCTTTAACCATTTTGATCTCAGGATGTACAAAACCAGGAAGTTGGACCAATTTAGCCAGTAGGCAGTAGTTTGTCAACCTCTTAAATAGATTGTAAGGGGATAAAAGAACAATGGAGACCATTTAGTAATCCAAGGCAGAGAGATGATGATAATTTAGACCAAGGGAACAGCAGTTAAGGTGTAAGAAGTGGTCCTATTCTAAATGTGTTTTGAAGGTTAAGCCAAAAAGACTTGCTGATGATTTGGATGTGGGTCATGAGAGAAAGGAAGAATGAAGGAAGCTCAGGATTTTCATCTGAGCACCTTGAAGGGTATGTTGCCATCAACTGAGATAGGGAAGTGTGAGAACTAAGCCCATTGACCCAATCAAAGGAGTGACACAGAGACTCGGGGCACAATGAAGTGAAGCCTTAATCAACGTTCTTGCAAGAGCAGGTGTCTAATGGACAGGCACACTTGGGGCAGTTACAGCAGGCAATTTGTCTCCTAGCATGAAGTCCTTTCCCTGATTCCTCATTGGCTGAGTACTACAGAGATTACAGCCTTACCTGGAAGTCACCTATGCCCATGTAAGGCCAGAAAGTAGTCTGATTGGAACAAATGTACATTCCTTGAGGTGATGCAGAGACTTCAGTTCTTTGGCTCATGCTCATTGCAAAGCCTGTAAAAAATAAGCCTGTGAAATGAAGAGGTGAAGAAGAACCAGGAACTGAAGTGTCTAAGGGCTTGGGACTCCAATGTGGTGGGGATGGGGATGGGGATGTTTGTACATATTTCCAATAGGTTGTAGACCTATTGTTAACTAGACAGCACAGTTTTTATTTGGTATTTCTGAAAATGAATCATCTCACTTACTTCTCACAGGAAGACTGTAAGTGAAGTGGGTTTTAGGGTAGAAGATCAGAAGTTTCATTTGACATGTTGACTTTGAGATGCCTATTAGATGGTGAGGAGGCAGATGGATATACACCTTTGGAGTTTGAAGAAAAGTGTGGTGTGAAGATATTCTTTGGGGAATCATCACAAATAGATAATATTTAAAGCCTTATGACTGTGTGAGATCAGCCAGAGAATAAACATTAATAGAAAAGACAAAAGAACTGAAGACTGAACCCCAGTATCAAAACATTAAAAGGTTGATGCAAAGAGAGAAAGGAGCAGTCAGTAAGTTAAGTGGAACACCAAAATAGTGTGGTGTCCTGGAAGCAAAGGGAAGAAAGGGAATCAATGAGGAAGAAGTGAACAATATACCAGATACTGCTATAACAATATACTGCTAGATCAATTAGGATGAACTGAAAATTGACCATTGGATTTAGCAACATGGACTCATGGATGACTTTAATGAGATTGGTTTCCATTGAGCTGTGGGATTGAAAACCTAGTTAAGAGTGGGTTTAACAGAGGATAGGAGGAAAGCAATTTGCAGCAGTGAGAAGGGCAATTCTTTTTTTCTAGCTTTGTGACAAAGGAGCCAATGCCAGAGAAACGATGGGGGAGAAGTAGAGTCAAGAGAGACTTTTTTAACATAGGAAAAATAATGTCATGTTTGTATGCTGATGGGGGTAACAAGAGAGAAGGAGAATCCAAAGTATGATAACTTTATTATTTTATAATAACTCAAAGAGGAACATCTATACTCCATTTACTAGAATATGGGTATCCTTGTCTATAATTACACAAGGTAAATAATATACATAGATAACAAAAATAATTAGAATAATGAGCTGTAAAAAGTTTTTGATTTTTTAAAATGTTAATTGAATTCTGAGAGAGAGACAGAGAGAGAACACATGCCAAGTGAGTGGGGAAGGGGCTGAGGGAAAGGGAGACAGGATCCCAACCAGGCTCCACATTGTCAGCACAGAGCCTAATGTGGGGCTCAAGCTCATGAACCTCGAGATCATGACCTGAGCCAAAGTTGGATGTTTAACCCACTGAGCCACTCAGGCGCCCCAAAGTCTTTGATGTTTAATTGGCAATTTTGTTTGCTACCTTAGAATTTAGGACTGTTTCTTTTGGGATAAGTTATATGACCCAATTCTGTTAAAGAAACTGAGCTAGAGGTGCCGGCTGGCTCAGTCATTGGAGAATGCGACTCTTTTATTTATTTATTTTTTGAATGTTTATTATTTTTGAGAGAAAGAGAAAGAGAGAGAGAGAGAGAGAGAGAGAGAGAGCAAGCTGGGGAGGGGCAGAGGGACAGGGAGACACAGAATCCAAAGCAGGATCCAGGCTCTGAGCTGTCAGCACAGAGCCCAAAGCGGGGCTCAAACCCACAAACTGTGAGATCATGACCTGAACCGAAGTTGGACACCCAGCTGACTGGGCCACCCAGGCACCCCTGGAGCATGCAACTCTTGATCTTGGGGTTGTGAATTTGAGCCCCATGTTGGGTGTAGAGATTGCATAAATAAATAAATCTAAACATAAATAGAAGCTGACCTGATGCCTTAATTTTCCTCTTTATTAAAATTTCCTGTAGTATAGGCATTTGATATCATTCCACTGACCTTACTTAGCCTTAATTACCTGTAATTTTATTATCAACAACTTGATGATGATTTTTCCCTTGAAAAATATTTCTGTATGTTAAGGCTAATACCAATTTGTACACTTTGTCCTCCCCTTCTTAGTTCAGAGCAAGCACAATCAGAGGAAATGCAGGGGACTAGGAAACAAATCAGTGATTGTCAACTTCCACGTTCCCATTTAACACTTAGTTGACAATTTTCAGAAGGCTTTGTAATTGGAAAGCTAAAGTCATAGAAATAGTTATAAAGTTTTAGCAGACAGTTTTGAAAAGAAATTTCCAAACCTCTCTATGGAATTAAGACCAACATTAGATAATCTACTGATTTTCCAGCCTACTGGTGTCTCCCTAAACTCAGACTTTGAATAAACAAATTGAGTTTTGTCTTTCAATTAATTATCATTTAAATTAGGACATCTCTTAATACATGAGAGCGCTTTGTATAAGACAAAACTGAAGATTGTCTTAGGCATGTTTGAGAAGATTTATTCAATAAAACCTTAAAGCAAATAGGTGGATTAGATGTTCCCTCACATTTTTTCCAAATATTGATTTTTTTAAACATTTTTTTTTGAGATAGAGCACATGTGCACAAGCAGGGGAAAGGCAGAGAGAGAGAGGGAAAGAGAGAGAGAGACAGAGAGAGAGAGAGAGAGAGAGAGAGAGAGAATCTTAAGCAGGCTCCATGCTCAGTGCAGAACACCACACAGGGCTCAATCCCACAGCACTAGGATTGTGACCTGAGCCAAAATCAAGAGTCAGACCCTCAACCAGCTGAGCCACTCACGTGCCCCTGATTTTTTTTTTGATGGTTGTTATTAATATATCAAAAAAGTTAAAGAATCTTTCTCTGAAAATGGTAGACAGCACTATACAATTTCTGAGGCAACAATGTAAATATGAAATTATCAGCCCCTGCATTTCCTTTTCAGCTAACTGGAGCAGACAATACTAAGCAACAGCCACAGGTTTCCTTTTCATTCTGTATAATTACCATCTCTAATCTTGAACCAATCATTCCTACTCCCATACTCTGTACTATTGCCATAGCCAGCTTATGATGATTCTTGAAAATTTCTGTATATACCCCAGATAATACATCTATCACCAGTGGCCCCTTTACCCTTTATAATCATGGCATGAGGGGTATAGAAGTGGTATTTTTGGGACTCAGGGTAGAATAGAATGAGTGGTTGGAGAGAGGGTATTAGGACCAGGATAAAATAGAAGAGTTGGTATAGGTTGAGGCTCTTCCAGATGGTAGACAGAGTGTGGCTACAGGGTGAGTGGGTTTGGAGAGAACTTAGGAGTACCATATAGGCTGGATGGTCGGTTAAAGAAGGAGAAGAAAATACTTTAACTTCCTTCAGTTATTGCTCCCACTAGTGGCTCAACTGCACCAATTAAAATAAAACCACATAGCAACTTGGATGTCTGGGAAGACCTGAGAGTGCCAAACGTGTGTGCTCACTTTTTCCCTTTATCCAGAGTTGGCCCACAGATAGTGAAAACAGGTATGACATCAGGCATCTCTTTTTTCATCTGGACTGTGGCTTCGATTGGTCAGGGTATCTCATTTCTCCAACATTTGTTGAAGCTATTAATACCTCCCCCAGTTCTTTTTTCTGTCAGAATGCTTAAGGAACACTGAGAAATCAGAGAAATATCTGAGAACAAATAGAGTGAATTGGTTCTATTTGTTATTAATAACAAATCCTAGGAGTCCCATATTCCCAGAGATCCACAAATCATTTGCCAATATCTAGTTTGACAATAGCTAGATTTGTCCACTATCATACCAGAAGCCTTTTCACGTGATGTCTGGAGAACTGAGGTGGAATGTAAGAAAATTTAAACCTGGGGTTTGCTAAAAAGAAATAGGGATGATATAGTTTTATTTTTCTCAAACTTTTACTTCATCTACTTACTATGGCCCTTATTAAGAAATTTTACAAGCCTCCTACAGAACTGAGGATCTTTAAGACTTTTTTGCAACTCTCTCTGGGGTTAGACCTTTAGATGTAATGCCTGTGGTGGAAGAAAACAGAGTCATGGGAATAAGTTATAAATAGGCTTTTGTCAGAATACTTCCTGCCTGAGGGTCAGATCTGTAGTGCTGTTTTTGATTGTAAATTTACTAATGATTAGAATCCTTTGTTTAAACCCTATTATGGTAAATTATTAATACATCATTACATGGTTCCCATAGGCCTGAGCTATTTCTATAGTGCATTGTGACTCTAATACCCCCAAATGGGCCACAAGGAAACATGTTGTTGTCTTTTAAGACTGAGAGGCACATGATTGATGTACAATTAGACTATTGTGTCCTGTCAAATAGCAATTGCCATCACCTCCCTAATCCCCTCTAAAATACTTCAATAAATGAAATAGAATATTCCTAAATATTACCAAATTCTCAAAATATATTCCAAAATTATACTAAATGGGTGACAGAATCAAAGTTGTTTATACTATCTTGATTACCCTACTTTGTTTAAAGTTTTACTTTTTACTTACTAAATTCATATGATAGATAATAATTAGTTGCTTAATTTTCCTACTGGAGAAAATTTTAATTTAATATGATTAGGCCGTCCAATAGAATAAGTCACAAAGGGTTTTTACTTTTTTGCCAGATATAGCTACCAAATAGGCACTTTAAGATTCACTGGCTTGCTCTCTCTTTCTCTCAAAATAAAGAAATAAACTTAAAAATAAGAGGGGGTCACCTAGGTAACTTGGTCAGTTAAGTGTCCAACTCTTGATTTTGCCTCAAGTCATGATCTCATGGTCGTGAGACTGTCCCGCGTCAAGATCTGCAGGGAGTGTGGAGCCTGCTTGGGATTCTCTCTCTCCCTCTTTCTCTTCCCCTGCCCTGTTTGTGCTCTCTCTCTCAAAATAAATAAATAAACTTAAAAAAAAAAAGACTCACTAACTTAGATTTATTACATCCTAAAAGTCGAAATTTTGCAATGGCTAGATTTTTGTTCAAGTCACTTTCAAAAATGTGGTCTGCCTCCTTCTCTTATAATTCTTAAGACATAATAATTCAACACTATGATAAAATTGCCCAATCTGCACCTTTCTTTAAATGTCACATGTTTTTTAAGTTTTGTTTGTTTGTTTGTTTATTTTTGAGAGAGTGAGCAAGAGTAGGGGAGGGGCAGAGAGAGAGGGAGAGAGAGAACCCCAAGTAGGCTCTGCACTGCCAGTGCTGAGCCTGATGCAGGGTTCCAACCCAAGAACCAAGAGATCATGACCTGAAATCAAGAGTTGGAGGCTTTACTGACTGAGTCAACCAGGTGTCCCTAAATGCCACATTTTTAATGTTAATTATCTTAAAGCGTAATACTATTATAATAATTTCCATTCCACTGTCTTAAAAAAGTATGCACATGATTAAAAAAACCAGCAGTACACAAGGGCACCAGCTGAAAATTTTCCATCTGTATTAGTTTGCTCGGGATGCTGTAACAGAGTACCACCTGCTGGTGACTCAAATAACGGAAATTTATTTACTCCAACCTCTGAATTGAGAAGTCCAAAACGGAAGTGCTTGCAGATTTAGTTTCTGGGGTGGGCTGTCTTCAATGGCTACTTTCTGGCTGTGTCCTCCGGTAACCTTTTGTCTGTGCCCCACCCTTATGACTTATTTAACCTTAATTATCTCCATAAAGGCCCTGTATCCAAATATAGTCACACGGGGTGGGTGGGGTTAGGGCTTCAACCTATAAATTTGTGACAGGGAACATAATTCCGTCTATAACACCACTCAATCCCTAGTCTCAATCTCCAGAGAAAACCATTTTCAGTCAATTTTTGACTTTAATTCTTCTGGTGGTTATTTTTAGAATTCTGTTATATACTTAAACATCTGGTTTTTTAGAGTATAGATATTTAGACAATATAACTTTTGGCTGGATATAATGAAGAATAGGAAATTAGTTGATTTAACATTATCTGCTAACTCCCAGCTTTAAAAAAAAATCTTTGCTAGTATTAATTTTAACATTTTCAGTTGGTTGATTTTATAACTGTAAAAAACAAATTTCGGTTTCTTATTCTATTAACTGTAGACATTCTCTCTTTTCTATGGTGTAAAAGAAGAAATTATCTCCTTTACCATGTCCTATACCTCTCCTCTTTCCCTCCCCCTTCCGACTTTTGTCAGCAATACCATTGCTTTGACTTGCCAGGGTTTGTAATATTTATATTCTATTGTTAAATATAAGTGAGTCATGTAATTTGATTTTAAAACAATTACAGTATGATGGCATACAACTATTATTAATTATAAAACAAATAGTATGTTAAGATCCATTGAGAAAGAAATACATGATTTTCTAAAGTACAACTTCAAGTAATTTTTCAGAAGGAGGATATAAGGAACATTAAACAAATGATTCTCATGTAAATATAAAATGAACATTTTTCAAAGATTTTATTCAACGTATAATTTAATGAAGAAACTAGCAAGATGTTAAAACTGGTCCAAAGAAACACTTAAGAAGCTAAGTATGTATTAGCGATGTACAAATGTTAGGACGATACTGCTGGGTTAGATAAAAAACTGGTTAATGTCCAGCTGGGCCATACACCATGCAGAAATTATTTGAATCTCCATGAGACGAAAATCTGCTGGACAAGTTAGCCTCTGTCCTGACCGAGTTATAAAATAGGCTAGGCAATAAGAAGTCAAACCCAGCACTGCATCAAAACAACACCCAGTTATCTTCTTGCTTATTTCCAAGTTGTGAATATTTGACATAAATAATCTTACCAAGTACTTACATATATAAACATGTTGTTATTTTGCCCTTATACTTGGATGGTGATTTAACTGGGTAGAGCGTCCTGGGTTTAAAACATTTTTTTCCCCAAAACATTGAAAGCATTGCTCCATTGTCTTCTGATAGACAGTGTTGTTAAAGGTCAATCTGAGTGTTAATCCTTTCTGATACCCAACTTCTCACTCTCTCTCTCTCAAATATTTTAGATCTCCCCTTTCTGACATTTTATAAGAACTGTTCTCATGTGAATTTTTTTTCATTCACCCCTGTTAGCGCTAAGGGGACACTTTTGATCTTTATCAGCTCACTTTGTCAGCTCAAGATTTTCTCCTTCTGTTTCCCTGGTTATTGTGTTTTCTACATTTTCTCTAGAACTCCTGTTACACAGATGTTGGACTTTGAGACTGATCCTCTATATCTTTCAACTTTTGTCTCATATTTCACATCTTTTGTTTATTTGTTCAACATTTAGGAGATTTATTCTACTTCAACTCCCATTCTTTCTATTAAAACTCTTGCTTTGAGGGGCACCTGGGTGGCTCAGTGGGTTGAATGTCAGACTTAATTTCAGCTCAGGTCAGCATCTCACAGTTGTGAGACTGAGACCTGCATCAGGTACTGTGCAGAGCATGGAGCCTGCTTTAGATTCTCTCTCCTCTCTCTCTCTCTTTCTCTCTCTCTTTCTGCCCTTCTGCCCATCACCTGCTCACCACCTCTCTCTCTCTCTCTCTCTCTCTCTCTCTCTCTTTCTCAAAACAAAGAAACAAAACAAAAAACCAAAAACTCTTGCTTTGGCAATCCCATTTTAAATTTGCCAAAACTCCTCATTTTTCATTACTACTTTTTTTTAAGTAGCTTGCTATTGTTTTAGGATCCAGTTTTTTGTCAAATTTCTCTGATGTTACTAACTAGAATTAAAGAAAAAATACTCTGTCTCTGAACTATGCTTTCCCCCACTGGAGAAATAACCTGTTTGTTCAATTTGGTCTTTTTTTCCTCAGATGTCTGGTAATTGTTGTCATTCACCTATATTTTTGAATGAAAGATAAGGATTGATAACTCAGGTTAATGTTGTATATTTTTCTCCAAGATGCCTTTCCGTGACTGGGGGGCTGATAATGATGTCTATGTCAATGTCCAGGCTCTGTTGTATGATGTGAGAGCAGAAGTAGGTGAGTGGGCTGCATCTGCCACTGCCCCAGACCAGGAACTTGGCCCCATTTACACTGATCACTTAATTCCTTTACAATCACTTTGTTGATTTCAGCCTGGGGCAAACACTGAATTCTAACATAGGAAGAGTCAATGGGGGGGCCACATGAAACAGATTTGCAATTAATTACTTTAATTAGCCCCTTGGTCCTGTGACTTTCAGGCTTAGATGTCTGTCTAGGACTATGCAGGGAAGAACACATCCCTCTAGAACTGCAGCCTTATTTGGTCATTGCGTTCTGGTCCACAGCCTTCTCCAGTCGGTTATCTATCAACTCAAGGCCATAGACTTTCCATCCTTCAGAAAGCCACAGAGGCTGGTCTGTTCTGGTGCCATTCCTCCTGTTCACAGTATGGTTTTGGCTTGGTCCCAGTTTTTACTTCTTCATTGTCATTTCAGTGGAATTTGAAAGAGAAGGTCGGTAGGTGCCAGGACTCCATTCACTGCTCTGAGCTAGAACATTTATATCTTTTAAAACAGAATGCATTGCTACCAAGTTTTACCTGTCCCCTCTACTGTGTTATTATACATTTTCCCCCAAAGACTCCAAGCAGTTAAGAGTATTTATTTTCAAACTGTTATTGTTTTGAATTCTTGTGAATACAGTTTTCATTTTTTGCCCTCACTTTTGCCTTATTGCCACTCTCATGGTACTTCCCAGAATTATACTCTCTTCTTCTAATTGGCTGCTTCTAGTATACAGTAGGTTATCCATAAAGCAAGAATCATAAACTTTGAGGGTGTTTTGAGAGACACTGCTATGGGCAACATGTCTAAGCTTTAGGGCATGAAGTTTGTGACATCTATTCTGATTGGCCTGACACTGTTTATCCTGTTATTTGGGTCTATCTTCAGATAGTTGAAAGCTGCCAGATAAATTAAACTCCAACCAGGCATTATAGATTTATTACCTTCACTAGAGCACTATTTAAATTCCTAATGTCAACACTAATCACATTTTTTCTCTTAGCCATCACTGCAGGTCAATGGATCATAATTCAATTCCTCATGAATAAGTTTTTTACATAAAGACCATTTATTATCAAGACACAATTTTATACTTAAGTTATTGGCAGTCAATAATTTGTTTTAATATGATTTAATTAGCAAATTTTTCAACTGTTTTTTTTTCTGTCTTGAGTTTTAACACATGTAATGGTAACCCTAAAAGAAGCTCACAAATTAGACAAAGCAATACTCTAGGATTCAGCACAATCATTTCAAAGGAAGAAAATTTACTTCATGTTGTGAATGAAAATTTTAGTAACAACTGTGTTGAAGTTTCTTTTCTAGGACTGTTTCCAAAATGTTATCTCAACTACTCGAGATAAAACTCACTATCAGGATGTGAGATTTCAAAATGTTACAGGTGAGAAACACAAGCATCACACATCTGTTTAGTTTCATTAGTTACAAGTGAACTGGTGGATAAGTCATGATTTCAGTGTGTAGAGTATTTCTATTAAGATGCTGAGGTCTCAGTGATGATCGGAAATAGGTATTGCTATGGGGAGATTCTAGGTGAATCAGGGGGACCATCTCTGGGGCCCCATTGGGTCCACTAACCCCACTCCACAGACTTACAACAACAAAAGCTTCAAATTCCTTGGTGTGGTTCATGAGCACTGAGAAGCAAATGCCATCTCTGCTGGGGATGTAATGAAGGGGCTGTCTTGACAGATAATCTGGAGAGTACATCTATAGATAAAGATAGATCCTAACCATTTTAAGTAAGGGAGCACTGTTGGGGAACAGATTTTATGTCCAATGATCAACAGGCTGGAAAGAGCTAGTAGTTTCAGAAGGAAGAAACTTCTCTTGATAGCTTTAGTGTCACTTTACCTGAGTGCTTGACAGCTTTAGTACTATATTATGGGTTGGAAACAGGTAAGTAAAGAAACCAATCCCTGAAGACAAGTTAAATGTTTTCAATTGAATCTGCACAGTGACATAGTAACTCCAAATAACCAAAATGTGCAAAACTTTTATTCTATAATATGAATACTAACCTGTTTTGGCCTGATAATTGTAGCTGTGTAGATCTAGTAATTAGATGAGTAATTCAGATCCAGCCCAATTGGGTCAGTCCATAGAACGTTTGGTTCAGATATCACAACCAAAAATGAACCAAGAAATTTCCTGTGTTGTACCTCTAGACTCCAAAGAGAAATAGATGGCAGCCCTACAAGATAGGAAAAACAGATTCTACTTTCTTAGTGCTTTTCTTTTTCCTTTGTCATGGAAACATGTTTTAAGGGAAAGGGATACACATAGAGATTTAAAACTGGAAGAGGCCATCAAGTTCCTTCATTTCTTTCTTTTTCTTTTTTTAAGTATATTTATTTTGAGAGAGAGAGCACATACACACACATATACACACACGTGTGCGTGCGCGCACACACACACACATATTGGGGGGAAGGGCAGAAAGAGGGAGAGACAGAATTCCAAGCAGGCTCTGAGTTGTCAGTGCAGAGCCCAGTGTGGGGATTGAACTCAGGAACTGTGAGATCATGACCTGAGCCGAGATCAAAATGTTGGATGCTTAACCAACTGAGTCACAAGGTGCCCTAGGCTCCTTCATTTCTACAGACTTAGAGGTGGCCCAGTGATTTGCACAAGGTCCAACAGTTACCTCGCATCCAGCCTGCTTTGTTAATCAATGGGTGATTTAGTGTGCTCTGCTCATAATTCCCACTTGCTGCTGCTTAGAAATATTTCTAGAGTTCACGTCTTTTATGCTATGGGACTAGCCAAGAAGAACAATTCTTAGTTTGCTCAGCCACATAAAAACTGAAATTGCCAGTTTTTTTCTGGGCAACACATAACAGTTGGGTCACATCAGGTAGATTCTTGTGAAGAGATGATTAGTAGTTTCAGAGTCTGAAAAAACAAAGCTAAGCCTTTCCCCTCCTTCACCTCATAATAGCTGCTCCTGTATCCTGTTTGACTTTTCAGTTTTGAGGAATTCACATTCTCTTTGGTTGTATCAGGGAATGTGAAAATGGACCAAGCCAACATAAAGCTAATTTTATATTGTGGTCACCAGCTAAGTTAATAGCATTTGCCATTTGCTGAATCTTCAGTATGAAACACTATCTAAAAGTGAGAAGCTCAGTGTTGACCTAGTTCAGTTGATATTTGTTGAGCATCTTACACAATGTTGTCACTGCAGTTAGCATCAAGCAAGTCTTCTAGAAAGTGTCAGTTATTTTGATATCACCTGGGATTCAGACGTGCTGGTAGCTTCTCTTCCTTCTGGGAGATGATTAGGTTAATGCTACCTCTCTCCAGAGATGAAATTTTGCCCCATGAAACATCACCTGCACAAGGGTTAGGTCAGTCATCTTGTGTATGTAATGGGTTAGGAATACATGTTCAAGAAACCAGCCTTTTATAAGTCCCATACCACTGAGGCTAGTGTAGGGACAGCTTACAAAACTGTTTGATTATACTCTTTCGAGATGTGGCTCTGCTTATTTGGGGTTAGATGGGAGTTTTCAAGCAGTTCATAGTCATCCTGCATGTTGGGGAGACTTTGCCTCATGTTCCGGGTAACCTTTTGGACCTGAATACCAGTGCTATTCTTTGGAGAAACCCTCTGGCCTCGGTATGCCTGAGCCTGGCGTTTACAGATGCCAAACTTGCTGAGCAGGATAAATACATCCCTCTGGAAGGTTTTTGTGAAAATAGCATAGAGAAATGGATTGGCACAGGAGTTAAGTGGATAGAAGAGAACTAGCAAGATTTTGGAGTTGGTAACAGTGATGAGAGGCTTGTTCATAAGTGCTGACAGAGCATAGAATGAGATTGGAGCCATGCACATGAAGTCAGTGAAGATCAACACAGCCATCCTTTTCGCAATTTTGGTGTCTTTGTCCCCGGTGTTGTACTGGGGATTTCGGACTGTGATGTAGATCTTCACGTAACAGGAGCAGACAATGATAAAGGCGACTATGTTGAGCAACAGAACAAGGATAATATATGCCAGGGCAAGAGGTGTCTCAGTGTCCATGGGCAGGCAGATGCTGACCTTGGCATAGCTGCTTATTCCCACCAAAGGGAGCAGGGCCAGCAGGAAGCAGCAAACCCAGCCCCCAACCATGATGGCATATGCGTGCCTGAGGCGCATCTTCCGGTCCAGGCGCATGGCGAAGGTAATGGCATACCAGCGCTCCAGAGTGATGACTGTCAGTGTATACACTGACAATTCACTGGCAAAGACAGTGAAGAAACCAGCCGCATTGCATCCAGGGCCTGTCTGCCAGTCAATGGCATGGTTGTAGTACTCAGAATGAGTGTAGAGGTCTACAGAGGCAATGAGGAGCAGATACATCCCCATGCAGAAATCTGCAAAGGCCAAGTTGCACATGAGAAAGCGTGGGACAGTCAGTTTGTAGTGGCTGGTAAGGAGGATGATCAGGACAAAGACATTGCCCAGGAGAGCCAGCAGACTAACAAACCACACCACAATTCTCAGGAACTTGTAGCCCATTATGTCTTCACAGGGGTTGAACTCATCTGACTTGGGAGTACACACCATGTCTTCATTGCCTCCACAAACAGTGTAGTCATAATGGCTATCGAAGGCCTGTAGGGTCTCTTCTTGTGGGTTTTTAAGCTCCTGGCCAAAACCAAGGATCTCGTCTTGTTCTTCAAAGAAGACATAATAATGAGAGTTGCTGCGAGTATCCTGGAACTTAGAGTTGTCCTTGTATCCAGCATGGCTGTCACCTAGATGCTCTTCATATTCCTGGTCGAAGGGACCATTCAAAGCATTCACAGATTTTCTCTGACGCAGGCTCCGAATACTGCTGTCATTACACATGAAGGACTCAAGGATTCTGTAAGGCAACAGAAAGAAGTCACTGCTTGCTGAAAACCCCTAATGGTCCCCCCAGGACTTAGCAAAATATGCAGAATACTTACTGTGATCTACATGAGTCGACAAGATTCTACATAATCTAGTCAGGCTTGTTTCTCCTACATTACTTCCTATTACCCACCCTACCCCTTCTCCTGCTGTACTCCAGTGACATTGGCCCTTATTTCTCATCTGCACCCAGTTCAAGAACAATAATGAGTAAAAAAGCATGGATGGTAGAGTCAGTCTGCCTAGGTTAGGATTTGGTTCTACCATTTACTAGCTGTTCACCTTGGGCAGGCCTATGAAGCTTGGCTTTTCCCATTTTTATTTATTTATTAAAAAAATTTTTTTTAACGTTTATTTATTATTGAAAAACAGAGACAGAGCGTGAGCAGGGGAGGGGCAGAGAGAGAGAGGGAGGCACAGAATCTGAAGTAGGCTCCAGGCTCTGAGCTGTCAGCACAGAGCCCGATGTGGAGCTTGAGCTCAGAAACCACAAGATCATGACCTGAGCTGAACTTGGACGCTTAATCGACTGAGCCACACAGGTGCCCCTGGCTTATCCCATTTTTAAAGTGGAAGGAGTATCTATTTCATATAGGGTCGTTAAAGGATCAGATGAGTATATTTTTTAAAACTCTTACAAAGAGCACCTGGAACATTGATATGCCATGTATGTGTTGGTTATTATTACTACTATTCAGAGCTTTTGAACTCCATGTTCCCTTTGCCCGAAAAACGCATAGCTGCTTCTACTCATTATTCAGTTTTAAATTCAAATGTTCCTTTCTCAGTGAGGCCTTCCCTGATCTCCTTAAATAAACTGTCCTACTTTGTGTTTATTTCCTTTGTAGTAGTATCTGATATCTTCTTACTTGCTTGTTTATTTTCTGACTTCCCCCACTAGACTGAAAACAAAATGCGGGAGGGCTTTTGCCTGACCTATTCATTGCTATGGGATTGGACAGTGCCAAGCACGTGCTAGGTGCTTAATAAATACTTATCAAACAAATGAATAAATGGACACGATCATGCAGGCAGGCTCATGGAAGTGAGATTTAGTTTTTCACTAGCCTGCCATACTGACATCAAAAGGGATTCTTTAATTTGTTTCAGCTGCAGAAGCAGATGTTAATTCATCTATTGGGCTCTGGTTAAAAATGCCTAAAGGACTGCCTATTGCAGCTTGTTTAGAGGTTAACGAGAAAACTGGACCCTGCCCTTGAGGTACACTCTAGCCTCCCACCCATCCCTGTTGCTTTCCTACCCCAAGGCCACACAGCCTCAGTATCAAGCCTGCTCTCACCACCCCATACCTGACTTCTGGCTTTCTGCAGGCATTAGGCCATACTGGCCTTCTTTGCACAGCTGTTCAACTTTCCCCTTTGCTTCTGCCCCCACAACTAGATCCCATTTTATTTCTTTTTAAAAAAATATTTATTTTTGAGAGAGAGAGAGAGAGAGAGCACGAGCAGGGGAGGAACACACACACACACACACACACAGAATCTGAAGCAGGCTCCAGTCTCTGAGCGGTCAGCACAGAGCCTGACACAAGACTTGAACTCATGAACCTGTGAAATCATGACCTGAGCCAAAGTCAGACGCTCAACCAAATGAGCCACCCAGGCGCCCCTAGATCCCATTTTATTTCTGACTACAAATATGAGTCAGAAAGTCAGCCGGTAGATATTATATAGAAACTGAGCAGAAGTGAGTAAATGATAAATGAAGGTGGTGTTAGGACACAAGAGGGGAAATAATGCAGAGTAAAAATGTAAGTGAAGAAAAGATTCAGACAAAGCACAGAGAGAAGAGGCCATTCCTCCTTTGCAGCTCGTAAGCAGCCTGATAATAAAATAATACATACCATAGCTAATGTTTTTTGAGAATTTAAAATATTCCAGGTAATTGTGATAGCTGTTTTCTATTCAGTTTCTCATTTACTCTTCTCAAATCCTCTGTGAATAGTAACATTACCGTCTCCACAGAGGCTCAGGGAGGTTGAGTAAGCAAGCTGGAATAACACAACTAGAAAGTGGCCGAGCTAGGGTACAAAGCCAGTTGACTAGGAATCATGTAGTATGATCTCTACAAGATTCTATATGATCCCCCCCCCACCTCCCTGCTGTGATCCGGTGACACTGGTCTTATTTCACATTTGCAGTCACTTTGAGTCTGCAGTCATTGTGTCCCACGGATTTCATGATGCTCATGGATGCTTCCATTCTTTCTACCTGGCTCTCAAACCACAGACCTTTCCCAAACCCAGAAATTAATTCAACTTGCACTGAAACCTTTTGTTGCTTTTTCCAGACACCTGTATTTACCCTCTGATTTTCTTCTGATTCTTAAAAGCACAGCAGTGGCTTGGATAAGAAAGGTCAGCCCGTGTGAGGTGAAGGAAACTCAAGGTAAGTGGAAGTTTCTTTAGAGTCCAAGTGTTTCTTGCTATCAATTCCTTCAGGTGCTCCAGGCCTTTGGATGGCAGGGCAGTGACACTGGTGTAAGAGACGTCCCTAGGGAGGACAGAACAGAGTAGTTCAGAGAGGCGGTGAGCAGCCAGAACCTTCTACTTCTTGGCTAGAAAGTCAGGCAGGCCTGAGATTAACAGGGGTGTGTTCTCTTCTGCTGTTGAATACAGACTCAGTTCTTTAGATACTGCCACCGGCTGAAAGAGGAATATTTGGTTTCTAAGTTGATATGTTACAAAGGACCCCCCATTTTTGTCACTTGGAATTCCAGTATGCATCGATACAGATAATAGCTTCACAGACATTTTCTTTTATTCATTGCAATACATGCAAACTCTTGGAATCTGAGATGGATATCAATTTTATTCCAGAAATTACAACATATAACTACTAAAGTGTCTCACAACATAAGAGAAATATATTTGAATGGTTTAAAGGGGCCTGAATTGCTCTCAGTCTCTATGGGGTCTAGGGTTTGGGGATTAATAAGCTGTTCACTGATATGGGCCAACACCAGTGTTATGAAAATCTTCTCCTAATGATGCAGAGCTTGGGAGTTATACAGTGAATTCCTGACTCCGAACAACCTCCCTACGCTTCCTTTAGGAGGCTGTCAACATATTTCCTGTAAAGAAAACTCCAGTATTTACGTTAGTAATCAAGTCACCTCTGAAAATAATGAGGAAGGTGGTGAGGCTGGAAGCAACACAGACACTAGTGTTAGTTACTCAAGTAGAAGTAATTCACATTGTAGTGTAGCATTTCCTATTCTTTTCTCAGTCCCAGACAGTCCAGATTATATATCCTCTCCATCGTTTTGTCTTGCTTGCATTGAATAATAGCTTGAATAAAACCATGAACATTTAACCTAATATCTCATTTTATATTTTATCAATTAAAATAGTCACTGAATAGTCTTAGATTTTACATGATTTTTACATGATTTTTTATTATGATTTTTTAAATAATTACACTTAAAATGTTTAATATAGTTAGTAGTACTGATTAGCAAGTGAATTCCAATATTTACAGCTTCTTCCTCCATGTCGTTGCCATTGGACTTAGCTGGGATTTACATTCTCTGGGTTCAAGGCTGCTAGAACATGCTAGTCATTTTTTACAAACACGAAGCTCTCACATTAAGTCCGTTCTTACTACAGAGCTGTAAATTCTCAGGGAAGGGTGCCACATTTGCTATTCTGTGTTGTATGTACTTTACAAATTCTATAATTCAGCATTTCTCATACTTGCCTGGTGGTAAGAATTACCCTTGGCACTCATTACTGTATGATCCCAGCTAATTTTGAAAACTAAGCAAGTATGTGTGGGAAACTGGCATAAATGAACCACTTTGCAGTTAATGAGCGAGTTGAGGGATTTTAGAGCCAACCGTAAGGGGAATTGTGAAGTAAGTGAAGCTAGACGTTACTCTTCTGCCTCATCTGTCCTGTTGATGCTGTATTTTCCCTTTTAGACATGCTGTCTTCAAGGTGTTGCTATCTTCCTGCCTTCGGTTTTCTGAAAGCAACTTATGTGTCTCTTTATGCAGTGATGCAGTCATGTCAGTGAAACAAGAGAGCATCTCTTGGCTCATTTTCCCTGCTTTGCTATCTGTTGGATACACTGATTGCGTGTGTTCATCTGAAGGAGCTTATCCTTCCAAGTACTGCGTTTGCATTTTAATAGCTATTTCTTGAGAAAATACTTTAGGAACCATCCCAATTACTGAATGGCAAAACACCCCAAAACTAAGTGGCATCAAACAACAGTCTTTTTATTGTTAGCATAGCTTTTGTGGGTCAGAAATTTGAACAGGGCGTGGCAGGGGTGGCTTATCTCTGCTCTATGATGTCTGGGGCTCAGCTAGGAACACTTGCCAGGGCAAGTCAGTGATGGGGGCTGGTATTATATGCAGACTCCTTCACTTACATGCCTGCGCCAGGGCTGAGACAACTCAAAGCTCAGCTCAGCTGGACTGTTAAGATGGCTTCTCCATGGGGCTTGGGCTTCTCACATCAGGGCAGTCAGGTTCTGAGAGGGAGCATTTTGAGAGGAAGCATCTGGGGTATCCCAAGAGAACTAGTAGATTGAAAGGTGGGGAACATAGAACCCATCTCACAATTGGAGGAGTGTCAAAGAATTTGGGCCTTAGTTAAAAAACAAACAAACAAACAAACTGCTATAGTAATCCATGTGGTGAGGATAGGATTGAGGCAGATATTTGGTGAAAACTACCAATTTGCCATTCTGTAAATCAGTGTTTCTTGTCCAGGCACCAGCGTGGACCAGCATCAGAATTACATGCAATACAGACTCCTGAGCCATACCCCAAACCAACAGGAGGAATCTGCATTACTTAAGATGCTCTCTAGGTAATTTAGAATCTACCTCAATTCTCAGAACATTTTTATGAAGCAGATGGAAATGAAATCGAAGACAAAGAAATGAGGCATGTTATATCCAAAGAGACTCAGCAAACAAGGGTAACTATAATTTGGATCTAGAGTTCAGGTTCAGTGCTCCAGGAACTCTTCTCTACTTCCTATCATCAATCAGGTCTCTGGAGTCTTTGAATATACATCCAGGTGCAGTAACCCTCCAGGGACTCATTAGGAATCTGTTGGGGAGAAACTGATTCCATGCTGTGTCTGAGTGTCTGCAACCCAAGCATATCTCAGATGGCCACCAATTGGGTCTCAGAGGGGCTGAATTGGGAGGGTGCTTGGACATGCATGGAGAAAAGCAGGTGTTGGGAAATGTGTAAAACTTATGATAGAAACATCTGTAACATAATGGGTACATGGCATATAGTAGGTGTTCAATAAATGTCAATTCCCTTCTTGCCCAATTTGGAGTTTATCTTGAGTCAGAAGCAAGGAACCCAGAAAATATAGCTCCAGGCCAGATCTTGACTTACATATCCAACTGCTTATTTAATATCTCATCCTGGATGCCTCATAGGCAACTTCAATTTAACAGGTCCATCCTACACTTAGCTTTTGATTCCCCATCCCCACCCAACGTACTCTTTTCCATTAAATCTAGCAGAACAAAACAAAACAAACATCCAAAAAACTTTTGAATCCATGTATTTCCATCTCCAGTTTAAACTCTCTAGTCTAAGCTAATGCCATCTGTTGGTACCATAGCTTTCTTGTCTACCCTTCCTCCCTTCCAGTCCATCCTTCACATAGCAGCCAAAGTAGTCATCACATATGGGTTGAGTCATAACATATGGGTTGAATAACCTTTCAGTGACTTTCCAATGTACCATGAATAACATTTACTCTTCCTGCCATGCTCTTTAATGTCCTACAGATCTGGCCTATGCACTCATCTCAGGCACCTAAGGCCACTTACAGCCCAAATTAGAATCTATTGGAACCATCTGACTCCCTGCTGTCAAGAGCCACTTGATGAAGCTCTAACTATCCATTAGGCCTACTGTTACCTAAAGTGCTCCTGAGCTGCTGCTCTTTCCTGATGTAGGTCGCTCCACTCATGCTACTTTGGTATTTTATAGAGTCAAGCAAGAGGACTGACTGCTTTTTCTCGTTATTGGGGATTTAACCCCTCTTGCAGAGAGCTACAGTTTTAATCAGATATAATCTGGCTGCTATCAGAAAGGAAGGTAGTTCCTTTATACTTGAACACGGTTGTAACACTGACTCTCCACTCAAAGAATTCCTGATTCTTCCCTCCAAGCCTACTGGTGTTTATTTCCTATTTTCTGTCTACCATCTTGTGGGGCTTGTGTTCTCATGGAGTCTCTTTTGCTCTTGCCCTACATTTATGCCATGAATGTCTATACTAAGATGCAATTGAGCTATACCCCTCATCAGAGGATAGCTCAGTTGTTTATAAGTCTAGCCATTTACAGTCTCCTAGTTCTCATTACAACCACCTTAGTTTAGGTCTGAATTACATTTCACCTGAGGTGTGCAAAAACTTTCTGCCTGGTCTTAGAAACCTTCTACTAATCCCACTTTCAGACTTAAAGACAGAATGTTCTTTCTAAAACTTGGATCTCAACGTATTGCTTTCCAGCTTGAAGCCATGGTTCCTCCAAAGTCTATACAATTCTAGCTTCTTAGAAGACTGCTCCTTGTCCCCAGTGGAAATGTCTTCCTAAATCCTGTGTAGTGTTCTTGATTTTTTCCCTTTCATTGGAGGAAATGTTTGAGTAATTTCTTAGAAAGGCTATATATGAAAGAGATATTTTCTGCATTCTTGCATGTCTGAAAATGGCTTTTTTTCCCCATCCTTATATTCAGTTGATACTTCACCTGGCTGTAAAATTTCAGGTTGTAAATAGTTTTTCTTCAGAATTCTAAAGGCTTTACTGAATTCTATCACTCATTTTTGCTTTTGGTAAGAAAGATGAGATTTAGTTTCTTATTCTTTGGTCATTGACTGGTTTTTACTCTCTGGTAGCTTTTATGGCTCTCTCTCTCTCTCTTTAATTTCCAGTTTTACTGAGATATAATTGATGTATAACATATGTAAGTTTAAGGTATACAACATGATGATCTGATACATGTATATTTTGTGAAATGATTATACGGCACTCTCTTTGTTCCCAGTGTGAGATTTCATGAAGGTAACCCTTGATATGGATCTTTTTGCACTTATTGTGCTGGCCACTGAGGGTGGGGTGGAGCCTTCAATCTGGAGGGCTATGTTCTTCAGCTTTCGGACAATTTTTGGTATTGTTTCCAGGATAACTTACTCCTCATATTTTCTTTGTTCCCTCTCTGTAATTCCTAGGAAGTGAAAAAGGAACTTCCTATATTCATCAGACTTATTCCCATTTTTTCTTGTAATTTCTCCTATTATTTTTTATTGAATCTAATGGTAGAATTCTTTGACCATATCATCCATCTCTTCTACTTAATTTAAAGAATTAAAAAAATTTTGTTTCCAGGGGCGTTTGGGTGGCTCAGTCAGTTAAGTGTTGGAGTCTTGATTTCAACTCAGGTCATGATCTCACGGTTCATGAGTTCAATCCCCACATTAGGCTCTGTGCTAACAGTGAGGAGCCTGCTTGGGATTCTATCTCTCTCTACTCTTTTCCCGTTCACATTTGTTCTCTCTCTCTCTCTCTCTTTCTCAAAATAAATAAATAAAACTTAAACTTTTGTTTCCAGCTTTATTGAGGTATAATTGACAAATAAAAATTGTATAGAGTTATGGTGTATAATGTGGTGTTTTGATATATGTGTACATTTTGAAATAATTACCACAATTCAACCAATTAACATATCCATCACCTCACACAGTTTTTTTTTTTTAATGGGGAGAACATTTAAGATCTACTCTCTTAGTAAATTTCAAGTATACAAAATGGTATTATCAACTGTAGTCACTCTGGTGTACATCAGGTCCTCAGACCTTAATACATCCTGCATAACTGAAACTTTGTACCCTTTGACCAATATCACCCTATTTCCCCATCCTTCAATCCCTGGCAACCACCAATCTACTCTCTTACTATGAGTTCAATTTTTTAGATTCCACATATACATGAGATCATGCAGGATTTGTCTTCCTGTGCCTGGCTTTGAATTTTTAGTTTTAGTTTGATGAAAGCTGGGACTCTGCCTATTCTGTTCATTGCTGTATTTTTGGCACTTTGGTGCTTGAAAGACAGAAAGTTGTGACTACATATTTGTCAAATACAAAGATACATTTTAAGAAGAGCTTTCATGTTTTCCTTTTTTATAGTGTATTTGAGGAACACACTATGTTTAGAATGTTTAGAAGAGTGGCTTTTAAATTCAGACTATCTGGATTTGAATCCTGGCTTCTATACTTACTACCAGTCACTTAACCTTTTTGTGCCTTAGTTTCTTTATGTCGGGTTTGTTGAACAATAGCTGGCAGTGTGTTCTCAATAAATATCTATTATCATTATTGTCACCTTGCAATGAGACATGTCTTCTCAGATTTATCTCAGGTCACTAATGGTTGCTTTGTTGAAAGTTCTCTCCTGTTCTCTTCAATGTGTTTGGCTCCTCCAGACTTATTTCCACCCCACTTGTTTATCTTGGTTTTGATCTTTCAAGTCACAAACGTTCTTTGGCCGGTGATCCTAGGTTACATGCTCATGCTTAAAAACAAGGCACTGAAAATCTAACTGGGAGCTTATCCACTGGCGAGAGTCTGCTTTAGGACAATTGTGTGGCCTATATGCTGGTGTATCCTAAAAATGCCAGAATATGGAGGCTTTTTGTTTGTTTGTTTTAGAATTTGTCAACTTCAGAAAAGAGACTTCACATTTCTAGCCTAGAGGGAAGGTACTCTTGGCTGCTGGCATTTTACATAAATAGGGCGGTGGGTTAACATTTTCAGATGCAGACCCTCAATAAATCCTTCTGTTTATAGCCCCACGTTTCACTCTGCCACTTGCCACCACCATCACCTCCAAATTCCACACCCTTCAGAGGTTCTGTAAGGCAAGGCAGCTGCCTCCTCAGGTGTGCTTCCTCTGAGTACTCATGTTTGTCTCCTCTCTTCTTCCTTTTCTCATTCAGAATTCTGTAGCTCACCAGACCACCCACGCACTCTCATCTGTCCTCTCTGTCCTTGTGGATTTATGTATATCAAAATGCCATTCCCATCATTTTAGGGGCCTCTCAAGAGGGAGAGGAAATAAAAGCTTAGGTTGAATTTATCACCTTAACTCTTAGTCATTACTCCATTTAATACGTAGATCTGTGCAAGAGCTTAGAACAGATACTTGTTGAGTGTTGAGTCAGCCAGACAACTAGACAACTAGGCAGATTCCCATCTCTGGTGTTGATGGAGAGAACGAGCCTCAGTCTGGCAAAATCCCCAAACTCAACAAGGCAGGGATCATTTTAAGTTATTTGAAGCTGTATCTTTCCTCATTCACCTAATTTTTTATTTGACCATTTTGAATCCAGGATTTACTAACAGTGTACCTTCTTTCCTAAAATAAAACTTGCAAAACGTAGCAAGATTTAAACATTTTGTTTTGGAGTGAGAGAATATGGAGAGCAGCTATCAGCACTAAAGGGGCCCAAAATGATTTGTGAGTGTAGCCAAATGGATGGAGACCTACAGGCTGGAGGGCTGCCCTCTCTCTTAGTGACTTTGGCACTTTCCACAAAGAGCTCATTAAGTGTTGGGTACCAAGCTTCCTGAGAATTTGTCTCTAGCAAGTATTTACTCACAAAACAATGCAGTGGAGCTAAGCCTGGCAGACAGTAGGAAATCTAATTGTCTAGGTCATGGGAACCACCTCAAGTTATGTGTCTAATGAAAGTAACAGGACATGAATTTGGAAAGAGTGAGACCTGCAGGGTTATATACAGGGCAAGAATATCATGGAATTTTAATGATGCCAGGAAAAAAAAAAAGACCCAATTGATATTCGGTGTCATCAGAAGAACAAATTTCTCCTCAAGCAATTATGTATTCTAACATCCCCAAACATGGAAATAATTTCCATTTTTGTGATATGCATTGTCATTGTTACTTAAGATGAACCTTTGATGAATTCAATTGTAAATGAAAAAATTTTTTTAGTGTTTATTTAATTTCGAGAGAGAGACAGAGTGCCAGCTGGGGAGGGGCAGAGAGAGAAGGAGACACAGAATCCAAAGCAGGCTCCAGGCTCCAAGCTGTCAGCACAGCTGACATGGGGCTCCAACCCACCAACCGTGAGATCACGACCTGAAACGAAGTCGGATGTTTAACCGACTGAGCCATCCAGGCGCCCCCAGTTGTAAATTAAATAAGCACTAATTAGCCTGCCAGTGTTTCAGCAGCAATTTCAAGTCTCTTTAATGTTTGCTTGTAATAAATGTGGGCTTTTCCTAAAGGTCAATAGGTGGAAGCTGACCCATTAAAAATGTATAGTCACATCTGCAAATTGGTAGATGAAATGCATCTAAAACAGAAAGAAGATTAATTTACCATTTAAAAGGCAGTTTAATTTATTAATACTGACTCAGAAAGGGCTTAAAAGCTTAAGGGCTTAAAAGCTATATGTTCAAGAGTGAGCCTGATTGATTGTGAGCATTTTAAAACATGATATGCATTTATTCAACAAATATTTATTGATTGCTTTTTATGTATTGATCTATGATACAAGCAGCTAGGGCTCTAGCAGTGAAGTAAATGGGAAGAAATTCTTGTTCCTCTCATGCTTATATTCTAGTGGAGAGAGAGGGACAATAAAAAAAAATAAGTAAAACACAGAGTATATTTGGGGCACCTGGGTGGCTCAGTTGGTTGAGCATCTGACTTCAGCTCAGGTCATGATCTCATGGCTTGTGAGTTTGAGCCCTGCCTCAGGCTCTGTGCTGGCAGCTCAGAGCCTGGAGCCTGCTTCAGATTCTGTGTCTCCCTCTCTCTCTGCCCCTCCCTTGCTCATGCTCTGTCTCTCTCTTTCTCTCAAAAAAATAAATAAGCATTAAAAAAAAACATCGTATATTTGATAATAATAATAAGTACTATGGGAAAGAGGAAGACAGGGAAGAGGAAAGGAAGAGCTTAAGAATGGGGTCACAATTGGGGAGGGTGTCAGGGAAGGCCTCATGGAGGAGATAGTTGAGCAGAGGTCCAATGGAGGTGAGGGAGAGAGAGAAACATGTTGATGCCTGAGGCAAGAACAGTGCAGGCTTGGAGACCAGATAGTGTCATAGGCCCTGCTATGTTTGAGGAAGCAAGGAGGCCAGTGTGGCTGGAGCTGAGACAGTGGGGGAGTCGAAAATGTGGGTGAAATCAGAGAGGTAACGGGGAGCTAGATCATATTCCTACGAGGCTGTAGGCCATCAGAAGGACTTTGTCTTTTATCAGAGTGAGATCAGAAGTCTTCAGAGGAATGGTATAATCTGACAAAGGATTTCAAAGGACCAATCTGGATACTGCTTTGAAAGTAAACCAAAGAGAGCAAAGGGTAGAAACAAGAAGACCAAGGTCCAAGGAAGGTGCCTTGGACCAGAGTGGTAGCCCTGGAACTGCTGAGAATGGTTGGAGTTTCTACAGATTGAAAAGGTAGAGCCAATGGAACGTTCTCATGCATTGGATATGGGTGGGAAAGAGGGGAGTCAAGAATGACTCTGAGAGGGGTGCCTGGGTGGCTCAGTGGGCTAAGCATCTGACTTAGGTTCAGGTCATAATCTTGTGGTTCATGAGTTTGAGCCTTACCTCAGGCTCTTACATCCAGGCACTCGGAGCCTGGAGCCTGCTTCAGATTCTGTGTCTCCCTCTCTCTGTCTGCCCATCCCCCACTCATGCTCTATCTCTGTCTCTCTCAAAAATAAATAAACATTAAAGAAAATTTAAACAAAAGGTTAAAAAAAGAATGATTCTGAGATTTATGGTCTGCAACTAAAAAATAGACTTTCCATTTCCTGAAATGGGGAAGTGAGGCAGGTATGGAGGGAAAGATCACGGGTTCAGTTTTGGACAGGTTGAGTTTGAGATGCCTATTAGACATCCAGATGGTGATAGTGATAAGCATGCAGGAGAAACATACAGGAAGGAAGTGCAATGTGTGCAGCTTGCAAATTTAAATAGGGTGTTCAGGGAAGACCTCGATGAGAAGATTACATTTAAGCAAAAATTGAAGGAGGCGAAGGAGCAAGTCCCATGGATACCTGGGGGAAAAGCCATCTATGTAGAGAAGACAGTTAGTGCACAACCCCTAGGTGGCAACATGTTGCAGGGGGATGTGTTCAGTGTGGCTGGTGTGGAGTGTTGAGTAGGAAAGAAGTAGGAGATGGAATCAGAGAACAGATCATGGATAGGGAGCTGTTTCAGCAAAGTCTTTGCTATTTGTAAGGACTGGAGCATTTTAAGCAGAAATTGAAGAAAATGATCTAGGAAAGTTGGAGAATTACAACAGGTGCAAGAACAATCATATGTGAAAGGGGCTCACTTTGTGCCTCTTTGTGCCCCTAGGAAGAGACGGTGTTTCTGGGTTAGTTAGTGCTGGTTTGCATTCTAGCACCATCGCTTATGGCCAGATGACCTTGGGGACTTACCTATTATCTCTGCACCTCAGTTTCTCTTTGTTAAATAGGGATAATAACACCTGCTACTGAATAGTTAAAAAGGGTAAAGGTGATATACTATCTGTAAAGAACAGAGAACACAGCTGAAGCTCAAAAATATAATTGCTTTGTAACTCAGAAATCACTGTTAACCTTTCCTCTATCTCTCAAGTTTGTATAATTATATTTCTTTTAAGCCTTTTGCTTCTGTGACCTATGAAATCCCATGGAACTTACCATATAAGCATAATGGATTCTTCAAAGACAAACTACCCATATACTGTAAGTCAGTATGGTCAGCTCTCCACCACACAATGACAAGAGGAAATGATGGCAATTTATTGCCAATATTCAGATACTGAAATAAAAACCTATCCTTGTCCTTAGTGTTGAATCCTCTCCCTCTCCTCCCCAAAACACATACGAAATGACCATCACCACAGTGGCTAAAGGACCTCAATGCTACTGGTGAGACGTGAAAAGTCCACTTTCTTTTAAGGTGTTTATTTCCTTTAGACTCAGAAACAGAACATAATTAACAAAATGGATTTCAGTGACTTGGCAGAAATAGTGTGTCAGAATGATAACCCTTAACTACCTTATTTCCTGTCGCAAGAGTAAAAATCTCAGAAGAGTCAAAGAATTTAGCATTCATCTATACTTACTTGGGAAGAACTGAGTGCCTAATTGTGCACACCAAAAACTGTTTCATGTGCTTATGTTTGTGGGCTATTTGTTGAAAATTTTAATCCTAGGTTAATTTATCCCTCCTATCAGTAAGTCTGTTGTCAGCATCTTCTAGTTAATTGTAAAATCATGAGTAAAACGTGGTATAGAATAATGATTTTTGCCTCATCTATTTGGCTCTATGCAATCTTTTTTTCACTCCATGACTGATTGAGACTTTATGTGGGTGAAATCACCAAAAACTCTGAGAGGAGTAGTGTTGGAGGGGTCAGAATCCTCTGGGATTGATAGGATGAAATAAAATAATTTATACAAAATATTTAGCAGACAGCCTAGTAGGCGCTTACTTAAAGGTAGATTGTTTATACTTAAAATTGCAAAGAAGATGTGCTCTGACTTCGTTACGGTTGAGGACTCCTGACTAAAGAGCAGTGATTAGTTAATAAAACTGTTCAGAATTTATATGTTTTAGAACATTTTGTAAGCATTGTTTTCCTAGAATTCAGACTCAGCAAATATTCTTTTATGTTCTATCAGTTTTGACCAAAGTAAAAAGCCCTTACTTAAAGAACTAATTTTAGCAAAACCATGTTACAAGAAACAGTTAATGGGTTTGTGAATTATTCATTTTTATAGATGAAAGGTCATCCCAGTTTACTGTCCATATTGGCATAGATATGAGAACATTTATTCAGACTGAATCCCCTGGTGGAAAACGCATGATCATTTGAGGCCATTGCTCCAGGACACTGGCTCTTGGTGCTTTGGAGAACTTCTCTTTCAGTTAAAGTAAAAAAACTTTTGAGGATGATAGTAGTTGAAATTTTAGTCAGTTGAAGAAATGCAAAGGTTCATATGATTTTGAGGACCTTTGTAATAACTCCATCACCTCTCTCCCACCAAGAGTCAGCCCTCTAGTTTAGGAATTCTCTGCAATGTTTTCTCATTAGGTATAAAAAGTAACCCTACCATGATAGATTGCTGTGACTTAAAGTATTAGCTCTGTTTTCTCATATCAGTGGCTATGGTAGTAAGAGATGCTACTGATCAATAAATTTGGATTTTTTTGTTATCCAACTCTCGTGAATTGTTGACACGAGTCTTCCAGTCTGAAGATTCCTAGGACTGAAGTAGGCCATCCTACTTCAAGAAGCCAGCATGCACACAATTATGGAAAGGTTTCTATCTACTCTTTCTCTTCAAATTCTTCTGTGACCTTCCTTGTAGCTCTCAAGGACTGAACAAAATGGTCGCAAGCCATCTCCTTTCCTCTGGAGACACAGGTGTGTGTCTTAGGAGGGATGACCCACTTCGGTTGCTTCCCCAACAACTTGGATCCCTTGGCAAAGTTCTGCTGGCTTGATGGCTTGATGCCCGAGCCAGAAACTGTAAGAGTATGTTTACCTTTGCAACTCATTTATCACTCCAGTGAGCAGAGCAGCCTAGCAGACAAACCTCCTCTGGTTTTCCACCCCTAGGAGGTTCCCTTCCTGTCCAAGAGAGCTGCCCCAAAGGCTCTGTTTGACAAACACAGAAAGGAAGACAAGGAGTGCCAGGCTGATTAGGTCTTTGGATTTGATCTTGTCCCTCTCTTTGGAGGTCCAGTGCCTGCCAAATAGCCAGGAGATATAGATGAGCAGTCACAGCACAGTTGTTGGGACAGAGGTATCCAAGACTAATAGTGTCAGGGCCAAGGGTGGGTGAAAGTGAAAGGAAGAAGGCATGGGGGTGAGTTGAAAAGGGCCACAAACTGTAATGGGTTATATAACTATTACTAATATTTCCATAGTAATTCTTCAGTGGGCCATCCTTGACCTGCTGAGTCAGGTCATGTTCCTCACAACATGATTTCAACACAATACACTTTTCCAACACTATCCTTTGCCCCAAATTATGTTTTGTTGCTGTTATTGTTACTATTCTTTGAACACATGCTATGTTTTTCAGTAGAATTGCCTTTGTTCTTTCTCCATCTCTGTCTGTTGCAATTCTACCCCTTATCTGAAGCCCATCAAATACCATCTTCTTTAATGAGGCCTTTGCTGGTCACCCTACCTAGAAATGGTATCTTGATTCTCTAAATATCTGTCATGGCTCTTTTGACATCAAACTTACAGTTATTTACTCACATTTCTCCTAAATTTGGCTGTAACCTCTTTAAAAGCAGAAGTTATGTCTTATGCTTATAACATTCATGGAGTTCAGTAGGTGCTCAGGAAAATGTAGAATAAGTGAGTAAATGAACACCTTGCACAAGTTTGCTTCATTTTCTTAAAAAAAAATTTTTAATGTGTATTTATTTTTGAGAGACAGAGCATGAGCCGGGGAGGGGCACAGAGAGAGGGAGACACAGAATCCGCAACAGGCTTCAGGCACTGATGTGTCAGCACAGAGGGCTGTGCTGACGCAGGGCTTGAACCCATGAACCGGGAGATCGTGACCTAAGCCAAAGTTGGACGCTTAACCAACTGAGTCACCCAGGCATTCCTACAAGTTTGCTTCAGATTAGCTATTTCTCCTTAGAAAGGAAAGAGAAAAGGAGAGGTTCAACTATGGATGGTGATGGCCTGGGGGGTCAGGACTAAAGCTGATTTCATTTAGGACTAAAATGTACTCAGGATTGCAACTCAACAACAAAAAGACAAACAATCTAATCAAATAAGGTAAGATATTTGAACAGACACCTGACAAAAGAAAATATACAAATGGTTATGAGGTACATGAAAAGGTACTCAACATCATTAATAATCAGGGAAAACAGAGTAAACCATAATGAGAAACCACTTTATAGCAACTAGAATGGCTAAATCAAAAAGACTGACAATATAATGAGTAAGCAAATATCAAACTTTCATACCTCTCTGGTTTGAGTAGAAAATGGAATTTTGGGGAGGCATTATTTCCTATGAAGTTAAATGTAATCTGTCCTGTGACCTAACAATTTTACTCCTAGACTTTTACATTAGAAAAATACATAGATATGTGGTTGTATACGGAAGGTGGAGCATGAGGGAATTTTCTGGTTGATGAAAATGTTTGAAACCTTGACTAAGATAGGATAACATAATTTTGCCCAAACTTATCAAATTGTATACTTGAAAACTGCATGTGATTGTATGGAAATTATATCTCAATAAAAAAATAAATTTGTCCAGGCTCATACCTAGAAAATTATGCATTCAACACACCAGTGGACTTCAGATATGCCCAAAAGAACTGTGCCACAATTTTTCAGCCATCTAATAGTATGATTTTGTGAAGATCATTGAGTAAAAGATAAGAACATAAGGTGCTTATTCTTCTGTAAACCCAGATGGCAGTGCCTTGATCTTTAGATTTTTAAATAATTCATTTGATCAGCTAATAGCAACAATAGTTTATTTTTGTTGAGGCATGTTACACAGACTCAAGGATATTGTTACAGAGCTGTTCTCTTCTTAGGAGATACTTATAATAGTAACTGGGACTATTATAATCATTTTCAGTGGTAGGTTAAATGCTTATTAACGTAAGTTACATAATTTAGACCTTAGAGAACTCTGGTTATTATGGAAGGCATTGCATTTCAGTGCATTCTTTCCTTTGGGATTATAAACACCGAGAGCTTCTCTTTCAAAATAAGATTAAAAGAAAACAAGATAATCAAAAATGAAAAGCATAAAAATAGAAAATGAGATTGCATGTCTTGATTAGAAAAACAATAGGTAATAAATGTTATTGAACTCCCAAACTATATTAAAAGGCTTTAAAAAATAGGAAAGGGTGGAGAACAGGCCGTACTTTAGATGTTGCACCTGTTTTGAATTAGATTCTTTTTTGAGAAATGACCTTGAGAAAAGATGGTAAACTAGGTGGGCAAAATTTACTGTTTTTGTTGACTGTTAGAAATGACTGTGTTCTTTCTTAAATATCTTTATGAAGCAGAAATATATACCAGCCATTTTTCTTCTCTTTAGTTGGAGTTTAAGGTTTTCCAAGTTGGCTTTAACACCAACTCACACCCAAATCATGGCTATTTGGTATTCAGTTACAACTTATAAAATATTTATTGAATACTTGCTGTCTTGTCTTTTGAAGCAGGAAATTACAGAACGTGTAAGACATTGTCGATTTCCTTAGGATCTTAAAATCTGGTTAATAGGGAGAAGATCTGTGGGAAATACAGTGATAAAGATTTTGACAAATGTTCAAGACAAGAGGTACATGGTGATGTTACAAAGCCATTCATGAGTAGTTACTAGATGCTCTTTAAGACAACTGCCTGAAATCTGAAGGGTGAGATTGAACTCTTTGTTCATTTCTTACTTTCCTGCTACTGGCATTTCAAATGCTGCCATATCCATTGTCCTCTTTTCCTGTGCTTTATGGTTTTCTTTTTAAATTAAATTCTAATTTTCATTAAAATAATGTGTGGACCTATTTTTAAAAAGCAAACTACGCTGGAAGCTTAGTTATACAGGCTCTGGTGCAATTCCTCCCTGCAGTCTGCTTTCTGATGCCCTGAAAACAACTACTTTTAACTTTTAACTGGTATTTTTCCCCATAATTGTAAATATGTTTTGATTTATTGGCTTTTGATTCACCCACTGACTTCCTGCTAGGGAAGATGAGGATTTAGCTCTCTCCTATCACCCTACACACAAATTCTCCTGACACCCCCTCTAATCTCCTGAAACAGTTTTAGGACATATTTGGTTAAGCTTATATTTAGTATTTCGGTTATTACAACTCTGCATATTTTGATTTCATTTCCTTTCTTGTATAGCTTTATTTCCTTACGAAACATCTTTATGAAACATCTCTCTTATTTATGTACCTTGTTTGGATGGACTTCTTGCTAAGTCTTGCACATGCTCTATAGTTCTCTAAAACATCTATCAAAATAGTTGTTCATACAGCCAATCCTGTCAGATAATGTATCAATCTATTTTATTTCCAGAACTTTCTCTTGGAGCTCTCTTGGTGGGGAGGGTTATCAGAAGTCTCCATTCTAGCCATTTATCGAGATTTCCTCCATAATCACATCTCCCATTACCACCTACATTCCAAAGCATCTCAAATACATCTCTAGCCCTGATCTCTCGTGTTACTTTCCCATCTGTAGCTATCACAGTCTGCTTGGATGTGTCACACATACCTCAGACTGTTCTTCACCACTATACCAACTCCTCCCACAGTCTTCCCTTTCTCAGGAAGTAGTGATCCCATTCGTCTGGCTGCTCACGCCAAAACCCTTGCAGTTGTCTTTGATTCTTCTCTTTTTCTCATTCCCTATGTACATTCCATCAGCACATCATATTGGCTTTACCTTTAAAATATAGTCTGAACTGACCGTTTCTTATTGCCTTCACTGCTACTACCTTGTTACAAGCTGCTATCACCTCATGCCTACATTATTTTTATACATTCCTAAGTGGTGTCCCAGCTCCCAGACTTGGCACCCTACTCTCAATACAACAGCCAATGTGACCCTACTAAAACAAAGGTCGGATCATGGCAAAAGACTCCAATGGCTTCCTCTATATCTAGGAGCAAATAAAAGACCTTAAAGTGACATTTAAGGCCATCCACAAGTTGCTCTCCCCACCCCATTATCTTTTTGACCACAACTTCTATCTTTTTCCTATTTAGTTTACTCTTCTTGAGCTACAACAGCCTCTTGCTATTCCTCAAACATGCCAGGAATGTTCTTACCTGGGGGTCTTTGCACTTTGTCTAGAATGCTTTTCTTTCTGGTAGTCACATGCCTTGTTCCTTTATGACTTTCATATTTTTTCCCAATTGTTACCTTCTCAAAGAGGCTTTCCCTGACCACCTGTCAAAATAGGAACCCCCCCCTATCAAAAGCTCCTAACGAAGAGTCCTGAGCTTAGCCTATGATCAATAAATGTTTACTGTACATTTTCAGAGGTTGATTAGGAAGAATTTAATCGAACTGATGCAAATGGATCAGAATGACAGGGAAGGAGTAGAAATTTCAGGCAAGTGAGATAACTAAATCAGAGCTACGTTCTGAAAAACCTGAAATTAGAAAATTTCTCTCATATTTTCATAATATTTGAGAACAAGTGATTTAACCAAAGGAGAGACAGAGAGGAGAAAGAGCCAGAGCTCGGGACTGAAATACTGGGGGCAGTGATCGCTAGTGAGAAAGATTAGGAAGGAGTGAGCAGAAAGGCTTAGAAAGGTAAGAATAATGAAGTATCAAGAGGCAGGAAGAAGCGAAGGTAATCACAATGCTTAACATTCGTGAAACATATACAAAGTGCTTTTAGTTTATTTTCTTACTTAAGCTTCACTACTTTTAGTAACTCTGCTTTGACAAATAAGATCACTGAGACATGGGTCTCACAATTAGTGATGAAAGCAGGAGTCAAGTCCAGGCCTCGCTCCTAATCTAGCTCACTTTTCACAACCTGGCCTGTGTCCAGAAGCAGGAATTGCATTGTCAAGTAGTTGCACAGCTGCTCTTAACTTGGCCAGAGAGTCTTGAAAAAAAAAATCTTGCCAATACTATCAAAACAACTTTTAAGCAACAGAAACAAATAGATACATTAATTTACCACTTAGAAAGAAGTATAAATGGACACTCTCCCTTAAGGACAAAGTACTGAAATATCTTTAAAATGTGACTGCTATTTAAAGGCTACAGCATTTACAGAAGTGTGATTCAAGTATTTATTGTATACCGTATTAATTTTGCTAACATTTTTAAAGCTAGTACTATGTTTTAGGCATTGTAAAACGAAGTAGAACTGTAGAAACAAGACAGGCATAACCCTGCCCTCTAGGAGCTCTTGGAGAGATAGACAGAAACATACTACTGTTGCTTTGAGATGCATACATAGAGGGGCTAGACTACAGAAGAAGAAACGGTTATCTTTCCCTAAGGAGAATAAGGGTCAAGAACGACTTCAGCGAGGAGGAGGTTTTTGGTTGAAAGATAAAATGGTAGTAGGTGCTAATCAGACAGATGAGGTTGTGGCAGGGTTTTCCAAGCAGAACGAAGAAAGAGTTTAACATAGCCATGTAAGTAGGTTGGAGTATTAGGAGAGCTAATACAGAGAGATCATTGGTCAGGGGTGTATAGTGGTGTGAGAGACAAAGCTGAAGATTACAATGGAGCCTTGCGTGCCACACCAAGGTCTTTATCCTGAGGGGTACAGGAGACCAGAATTGGTGTTAAGATCCAATTTGCATTTTAACACACACAGGCTTGGGGAAGACGGAATTGAGAGGGACCGAGATAGAAGGCAAAGGGAGATTTGGAGGCTCTTATCATCTGGACTAGTGCTACTCAAAGCTTGGTGCCCACTGGCCAACTGTTTCTTATGAGTCCTTGACAAATGTAAGAAGCTTGTACTGTAAGGCAAGCCAATGACTTCATGAAGCACACTGTTCAGTTGGGGCAACTTTGCTTTTATGGGAAGATTTTCTCCATAAAGGAAGCTGTATTTTGATGTACATTCTGGGGCTAGCCATTCACCTTGTAGTGGCCCCGATTTGAGTGGTCGTAGTCTACATCATTGGTCTTTAAATTCTTCCAAGGTCACATATTCACATGCAAAAACTGAGTATGTGCCTTTAACCTGTGTACATTTATGATCTCCATGCACACATTACTGTAATACCATGTTATATACACTATAAAACACACTAAACATACATTTTAAAAGGATAAGATGAAAATAAATGAGTAACCTTTTAAAAAAATTTCACTAAAGTGAAAGCACTGTAATTAAATATACTTCACTAATTTTGAAAATTGCTGTTTAACCCTTGCTGATATAGCTATTCAGAGGTCTGCTTCTGTTTCAGTCTAGGTTTAAGTGGCTGTCAGTGAAAAAGTCACCTCACAAAGATAGATGGTTCCCCATGGACTAAGGCAGGCATGGCTGTACTCACTAAGTTAAGATTCTCAACTCTCAATCCAATTCAGGAACTAAATACAAGTTTTTTATTGAAATTCATATTCTTGGATGTCCATCAGTTGTTTTTGCACACTAACCTATGCATGTGTCATTTCCATATTTTATACACGTGGATTTTAAGACCATTGTAATTATTGATTTGAAATATTTTTAAAAAGGATAAAATTCAATTTCTGGTTTTAACAAACATAATTTTCATAAGTGATATTCACCATTCTCATCAGGAAGATTACATAACTTGGAAATGTTTTTAAATACCTGTTTCTAAAGGTCATTTCCAAAGCACAAATTTCTTCAGAGAAACAACATTAATTAGTGAAATATCACCTTTATCCTGAAGGAGCAGTTATAATTCTTTAAAATTTTTTAAAAAATGTTTTTATTTTTTTGAGAGAAAGAGAGAGACAGAGCATGAGCAGAGGAGGGGCAGAGAAAGAGGGAGACACAGAAATCTGAAGCAGGCTCCAGGCTCTGAGCTGTCAGCACAGAGCCCGACTCGGAGCTCAAACCCATGAACTGTGAGATCATGACATGAGCCAAAGTTGGATGCTTAACCAACTAAGCCACCTAGGTGCCCCTTGAAGGAGCAGTTATAAAGTTGTCTTTTTTTTAATGTTTATTTTTTTATTTTGAGAGAGAGAGAGAAAGAGGGAGAGGGAGAGAGAACAAGTGGGGGAAGGGCAGAGAGAGAGACACGGAAGGAGAGAATCCAAAGCAGGCTCCTCACTGTCAGATCAGAGCCCGACAGAGGGCTCGATCCCACAAACTGTGAGATCATGATTTGAGCCAAAATCAAGAGGTGGCTCAACAGACTGAGCCACCCTGGAGTCCCTATAAAGTCATCTTTTAAAAGTATCTTCCAGGTTAAAAAAAAAAATCACATAAAAGGCCAGCACATTTTTTTTTCACTTGACTTTTTGTAGAAAGAAAAATGTATAATGCTTTTAAGTACTTTGCCCTCAGTTAACAATGAATCCCATGTGGTATAGTAGATTTTTAGGGTCACTCTGCCCTCTCATATGGCACCTATGTGTTAAGAAAATAAGGCCATATGGCCACCTGGGTGGCTCAGCCCATTGAGCGTCCAACTTCAGCTCAGGTCATGGCCTCACACTCATGAGTTTGAGCCCCCAGTTGGGCTCTCTGTTGTCAGCATAGAGCTCACTTCAGATCTTCTGTCCCCTTCTCCCTGCCCCTCCATTGCTCACGTGCTCTTTCTCTCTCTCTCTCTCTCTCAAAAATAAAAATAAAACATTAATTTAAAAAAGAAAGAAAATAAGGTCATAAATTCACTTAACTAGGTGCATTCAATCTAAAAAGGAAGTACGATTGTTAGAAGTGAAAGAGTGACGATGTTAAGTACTCAAGACTGTGGATCACCCACTGTTCCCTGGGAATGCGTCCATTCCCTACCTGACACCTGAGGGGCTGCAGTCATCTGTGTATATAGTACCAAAACTTAATTTGTCCTTATTTAAAAACATTTCTTAATGTTTATTTTTGAGAGAGAAAGAGAGAGACAGAGTGTGAGCGGGGAGGGGCAGAGAGAGAAGGAGACCCACAATTTGAAGCAGGCTCCAGGCTCTGAGCTGTCAGCGCAGAGCCTCACGTGGGGCTCGAACCCATGAACTGTGAGATCATGACCCAAGCCAAAGTCAGACCCTTAATGAACTGACCCACCCAGGTGCCACCTTATTTTTAAAATCTTAAATATAAATAGAACCTCTAATATTTATCCTTGCCTCTAATGGATTACTTTGTGCCTTCTCCTGGGGTGCTGTGTTCTGCTTTGGCAAGGACTGGACCAGATGCTCAATGGTGAGATTCTAAACTGCTGTTTTTAAAAATAATTATGTCTCATCTTTTCCAGTGATTGTAAATTTTACCAGATAGGAGTCAGACAATTTATACTCTTCCTTCTTCATGCCAAGCATTGTGCAATGCACATTCACACACATTTTTCTTTGCACAGAGTGCCTGCCACCTGTTTGTAGACCTTGTGTCTCAGAATTTTGCAAACAGCACCTGCTCAAAGATGCCTGTTTTTTTTTTTTTTTGCACTGGGGGCCTCCATGAATGTCCAACCAAGGTAGCTTCCTAATGAGGCATCCGGATGGTACAGTGGAGTGTGAGGGCTTCTGAGTGTCAAAGAACAAGAACTTTCTACCAAGCAGTAGCCTATACAGCTGGGTGGAAGACTACTAAGGATGTCTTTAGCCAAGACAACATGGCCTACCTGTAAACATCAGCTGCTTCTCTTAGTGACTGTCCTTTATTCCAAATAAAATAAAATAAAGACCGACATATTCTTCTGTATGTCTTACTCACAGCAAGGTTGGTCCACTGTATACTCCTCCAAATGCATCTTGGTCAATAGCTGTCAAGTACTTATTCTTGTTCAGGTAACTAGAGAGAGAGAAAGTGAGAGAGAGAGAGAATGAATTAGGTGAGGTTAAGCGAATTGACGCAAATTCCAAAATAAAATGTGAGCATGGTTTCCCTAGCTATTAACTGGTTTCTAAGAATTTGGAAAACACCTTACCTTCTTCTGGCTTAAGCACTCAAAACATTCTAGGTTTTAGTGGTGCAAGGTTTATACATATTAATTACGGCAGAAGTCTTTGAAAGTGAGCATGTTCAGGATCCAGTTTGCATATCTATATTTTATAAAAATTGTCTCATTCCCTATTTACAGGCATACCTCAGAGATGCTGCAGATTTGGTTCCAGACCACCACAATAAAGTGAGTCAAGTGAATTTTTTGGTTTCCCATTGCATATAAAAGTTGTGTTTAGACCATATTGCAGACTTTTAATTGTACAATAGCATCATGTCTAAAAACCCAATGTACATATCTTAATTGAACACTTTGTTGCTAAAAAATGCTAACGGTCACCTGAACTTAAGCAAGTCGTAATCTCTTTGTTGGCGGAGGGACTTGCCTTGATGATGATGGCTGCTGACTGATCGGGGTGGTGGCTGCTGAAGGTCAGAGTGAATGTGGCAATTTCTTAGGACAACAGTGAAGTTTGCTGCATTGATTGACTCTTCTCTTCAAGAATTATTTCTCTGTAGCATGTGATGCTGTGTGATAGCATTTTACCCACAGAACGTCTTTCAAAGTTGGGGTCAGTCTTCTCAAACCCTGCCTCAACTAAATTTATGTCATAATCTAAATCCTTGAGTTATCATTTGAACAATCTTCACAGCATCTTCTCCAGGTGTGGATTCCAACTCAAGAAACCACTTTCTTTCCTCATCCATAAGGAGCAACTCCTCATCCATTCAAATTTTATCATGAGATTGCAGCAATTTAAATATAATAACAATAAACAAGTTTGAAATATTGTGATAATTACCAAAATGTGACAGACACAAAATGAGCAAATGCTGTTGAAAAATGGCACCAGTAGAGTTTGCTTGATGCAGGGTTGATTCAAACCTTCAATTTGTAAAATGCAATATCTGTGACTCACAATAAAGGGAAGCGTGGTAAAATGAGGTATGCCTGTACCTGATCAGTGGTGACTGTAGTTTTCAATCCACTTCAGTGCCAACTGATTTAAATTTTCTCAATATTGGTCAATATTCCCATTTGCTTCTGAAGCCTGGGCTTAAATCAGGAAGGGAGGGGTCCCTGGGTGGCTCAGTCGGTTGAGCATCTGACTTTGGCTCAGGTCATGATATCACAGTTCATGAGTTCCAGCCCTGTGTCAGGCTCTGTGCTGACAGCTCAGCGCCTGGAGCCTGCTTTGGATTCTGTGTTTCCCTCTCTCTCTGCCCCTCCCCTGCTTGCACACCATTTTTCTCTTTCTGTGTCTCTCTCAAAAAATAAACATTAAGAATATTTTAAATCAAGAAGGGAATGACCATGGTGAAGGTGGTGAATTTCTTTGGGGCAGGGTTGCCTGGTTTAGCAAGTAAAAATACAAGATGCCCAGATAAACAATGAATAACTTTTAGCATAAGTATTCCCCATGTAACTTTTGAAACATTCCTATACTAAAAAGTTGTGGTTTATCTGAAATTAAAATTTAATTAGGTGGCACGTATTATCTCTGACAATCGTGTTTGTTGGGGGTGGGGCAGGTTGTATAGATAAGATAACAGACAATGAATGTGTAAATGAGTGAATAAAAACAAAATCAGGGGTGCCTGTGTGGCTCAGTTGGTTAAGCATCCAACTTTGGCTCAGGTCGCGATCTCACAATTCATGGATTTGAGCCCCTTGTCAGGCTCTGTGCTGACCAGCTGGAGCCTGGAGCCTGCTTCTGATTCTGTGTCTCCCTCTCTCTCTGCCCCAACTCAGACTCTGTCTCTCTTTCTCTCTCTCAAAATAATAAGCATTAAAAAATTTAAAAAAATCAATGTAGCTCTCTTCAAAAGCAGTGAGGTGGGTGAATTCCAACTTTTAGTGACACATGAGATTGCTTTAAGGAAAAAATAATCCAGAATGAAAGAAGACTCAGCATATGGTGTGGTGGCCACGTGACTTTCTTGATGGCGGTGACAGACAGCTGGTTTACAAATGCCACAGGGTATGGGCAGGACATGGCTTTTCAGGCAGTGACTGAGAAAATCCTAAGCTTCTAGGACATTGTTAAGTCTGAAATGGAGGGGTTCAATTAATCTCATACATACACACACACACACACACACACACAGACCCGATTAAGATGTGGCAGCAGTCACGTGTGCCTTCTGGTTAAATGGCTGTCATGTAAGGCTGTCAATAACAGGCTTCATGTGGTCACTGTATGACTGTCCCTCAACCCTCCGTGTCCATGAAATTCCTTTGATCAGTGATAGCTAGAGCAGGCAAGAACCATCTTGGAGAAACAATCGGAGAGAAGACCCTGAACAGCATGATTTTGTAAAAAGACAACTAAGTGGAGTGCTGCACTGGCTGGCATCTCTTTTTGTATTCTTTGGACCTTGCAACTTGCTGATCACATTCCGTTCCCAGACTCATGTGAGGATCGGTGAGCTCATCTCAGTTTTTCCTCTTCATTGCAGACTGCTACAAGTGAAAATCGGCTTGCTCTAATCATTAGAAATTATTGTAAAACTAAATAATTGCTTGTCCAATTCTGTAGTGTTTTCATCTGATATTCAATACGCCCCCAAGGATAAGGAGACTGGTTGATAAGCATTGCAGTTTACCAGAAACGCCGCAGAAGATTTCAAACTGGGAAAGCCAGCCAGAGTCCAGGAGGGGAGAAAGGATGGAGAGAGGGTGCAGCCAGCTTGAACGGAGATGAACTGAGTCTTGTGGGAGGCTGTGTTCTCTAAAACCAGCAGGGTTGTTGGGCACTTTATCTCTTAGAGTTAATTAGGTGCTCGCTCAAAAATGAAACTATTAGGGGCGCCTGGGTGGCTTAGCCGGTAAGAGTCTGACTGGCTCAGGTCATGATCTCACTGTTCATGGGTTTGAGCCCCGTGTCGGGTTCTGTGCTGACAGTTCAGAGTATGGAGCCTGCTTCAGATTCTGTATCTCCCTCTCTCTCTCTGCTCCTCCCCTATTCACACTCTGTCTCTCCCTCAAAAATAAAGATTTAAAAAATGAAAATATTAGTCCATGTGTAGGTGTTTCAAGGGGCTTCCTTATTATCACAGATTGTGATAATTCCGTGAAGCTTTTTACCTTGGGTTCAGATTGCTGATCCCACTTTCCATTTGAAGCTAAGAGGATGGGATGGGGACATAGATTTTTAAAACCCTTAATATCCAAGAGGAAAGTGGTTTTTTTTTTGTTTTGTTTTGTTTTGTTTTGTTTTTATCATCCTCATTTATCACATAATGTTACCTGAGAATGTCAGTCTGGTTAGACGGATGCCTTCACCATGATTTAGGCTGATTCTCCTAGAATCCACATTCTATAAACAAGCTTGGATAAATCAATCACAAACCTTGGTAGGCTACATGAGTAAGCTATTCCAGACAATGATTCCTTTACAGGGATGGGGTATGTGATCATTTTTGCAAGGATATCCTTTTGCAAGGATATGGTTGACATAAATGAGCTTAATAGACAGTATAAAGTCTTTGAGTCAGAGCTGAAAGGAAAGACTTCTTGAAATCCAGGATTTCTAAATACAAATACTGTGAAGGGCTTATGGGAAAAGAACTAACATTTCCTTTAGAAATGATACAGACACTGCTACGGGTATGTTCAATGCTTTACACTGCTTATGATGTGTATCTCACAGTTAAGGAACAACAATGTAGTCAGAAAAATGAGGATGGTCAGGAATGAGTTGGGGAAGAATATCCAATTGATGAACTTAGCATGGAAGATACAATATTATAGCTCACATCCTTGTTCATTGGACTTATCCTTGGCATGTAACAGCCATTCAGTAAAAACTTGATGGATGAATAAATGAATGTCCAGTTGCTGGGTAACTCCTAGCTAGAGGTGCCCTATATATTATGTTTAGGTGAGGAAGTGACCTATGTCAGAGGGAGGAGGTTGACACTGTGGCAAGGAAAGTTGTGGTTGCTGTGGAGCTTTGCTCTCTGGGGAATTTTGGATATATTTCAGCTCCAAGATGGAATTTCAGCCTGCATTTCCATAGTCCCTTTAGGGGAAATTTGGGCTGGCACCTGTTTATGTTGTGAGACTCATGGGAATACTTCTGTAAGGAACCATGTTTCCCCATCTATGCGTTGGTTATTTGGAAAAATTAAAGGGAACCCCTGCCCAGCCCTCATTGCTCCATGGAAATCCTTTTGGTAGCAGAAATCAGATCTGTCTATAAACAGTAACAGGTGAGAAAATGCTCAAGGTTTCAATAGACAGAGGTAAAAGCCAGCCTTAGAGCATATCTTACAAGCCATTTAAATACTCCATGGGAAATAATAGCCTGCTTAATCCCATAATCTTCTCTATTGTCATCTTGTCCCAGTGCTCCAAACTGTGGTGTTTTGTGTCTAGTCAACTAATGTGTGAGGCTCATTAGCACATGAATTGTGTTGACTTCTCTGTTCATAATGACTAGCTGTTCAGTATGTTCTTAGCAGATCAACATGGTATTTTTTTTTCTTGCCCAAATGTTTACTGTCAGATAGTAGCTAGTTACTTGAGTTTGACAATAGAAAATACAACACCGAGAATCAGACATTAAGTAACATATCCCTATGCCAGATTGTGTGAAAGAGAGGGTGGAAAAGAGGTTCCAAAGAATGAATGTGTGGCTTAATTTACAACTGGGAGCAGTTCAACTTCTGCTGAGCAAGGGATGCTTGTATTATCATTAATTTCACATCTGAGTGATGACAGTGTGCTTGGTTCCATATGAAATCACAGGACCAAGTGCTTTTACACATCTGCCATGATTTTCACGAACTTTTACCCAACTACAGCTGAAGCATCTGTGCTTATTCTTAATGTGAAATTTGTCCAACTTGGCTGCAATTGCATTCTTTGGTTCCACTAAAAAAAGGTCTAAATGAAGTTAAATCTGCTAATTTCAGTAAATTGACACAAGGAGGATGATGGGGAATCATTGTTCTTTCAGACGATGACACATTGTTTAAATTAGAACCTAAAGATACACAAACATACTTCTGGAGAATTTAGCAATTTGCTAACATGCTAAGTGTAATGTTTGTACACAAATAGATAATAGTAGGATATTGATGTGTTCACATTAGTTTAAAATCACAGTTAGCATTGAGACCAGAAGCAACAGCCCTATGTTAAAATCACAAAGTGAATACTATTTCATTATTACTATGGAAACTTGACCTCTGTTTTCTCCATCTGCAGCTCAACTCTTATCTTCCTGTAGTTCCCAAACCGCCTTAGCCCCATCATCATCTTGATTTTACCTTGTATTTATATGATACCTTTCACTGAAGTGCTTAACTTTGAAAAAAAAAAAAGTTTCCATGAGCCAGGAATCAGAAACTGAGGGTAGAATGATGAATAGATAGAACATTGTTTTATAATGGAATTTCAAATTTGGATTCAAAATACTAATTGGAAAAAAAGATCTTTGTTTTCTATTATGATTGGATCTGAACTTTCAAATCCTAAAATATTTTTGTCCAGATACTTCTCTTTATCCCATACTTGCCTTTGACCTTTACCAGGAATTGGAAGACTATATATTTTATCACACAGTCATCCTCACTGAGTACCCTCATCTAGAGCAGAGGTCCACAGACTATGACCATCTGGTCAAATCTTGCCTGCCACCTGTTTTTGTAAATAAAGTTTTATTGGAACACAGGCTCATTTTTTTTTTTTTTTATGTACTGTATGTGGCTGCTGTTACACTATAATGGCAGAGTTGAGTAGCTGCGACTGAGATCATATGGCCCACAAAGCCCGAAATATTCATCTGGCCCTTTCCAAAAATGTTTGCTGATCTCTGATCTAGATTTCTAAAAGTCAATAAACAAACAATTCTCATTTAAATATTTCCCACGTTAGTTAAATCCTCCCCAAAACCTTTAACATTTCACATAAAAATGTCAAGAAAGTATGGTGAAAATGGTGCACTGATTTCTTTCCTATGTTTAAAGGCATAGTTACAGTGAGTACAAAAGACTATAATTCAGGGAACCGTGAAATGAAATCCATTTCCCCCAACTTTATAATTCTCTGCCATTAGCCAGGCCTCTTATAGAACCCAGGACATGGTCAGAGGAGAAAGATGGTGAGAAGGTAGAGAGAGTCTTCTTACGTAGCCTCTTCATAGGTTTAACTTCAGAAGATCATCAGATGATCTGAAACTCTACTGGCTCTTAGATTCTCCATAGACTGCCTCTAAAATAGACCTTGTTAAATTTATCTGCCACTCAACAAAGTTACATATCAAAAGATTCTTCTTGAGTAGCATTTCCCCAAAAGTGTTCTGTGGAACACCCATCCAGAGAGAGGCTTCTGGAACCAAGAGCTCCCTGGGAAGCTCTGCATACTGCCTTCCTCTCTTGGATACCAATAATTCAGCTTGTCCTAGTAAAAGACCCAAGAAGTCCGCCATTACACTTTGTTGAAATTTATAAGGGTATGAATAGCTTTTTAAAAATAACATCTATGGGGTGCCTGGGTGGCTCAGTCGGTTGAGTGACTGACTCTTGATTTCAGCCCAGGTCATGATCACAGGGTTGTGGGATTGAGCCCTGCATTGGGCTTCAAACTGAGCATGGAGGCTGCTTAAGATTTTCTCTCTCTCTCCCTCTGCCCCTCTCTCCCAGTTGCGTGCTCTCTCTCTAAAATAAAAACAATAAAAAAATAAAATAAAAGTAATGTCCATTAATTTACCATGGAAAAAAAATTCAAGGAACGTAGTTTGGAAAATGACACAAGAGCTGGGGAGAATCTGGGATAGAAATTATTGCTCCCTTGTTAGTGTTTCCATCTTTTCAATAGAAAATGTCTCTAAATTCCTGTGATATTCTGCAGCTGATTTGATGACCGAAGCTATAAAATAATATGCTGCTACACTTACGCTGAGAGTCATGTAGCACAGCAGTCTCCAGATTACAGAAGATTCACTTTGGAAATCTCTTTAACTCTCTGTGGAGTTCTCCAACGTGACCAAAAGGCCATTTATGAGTAAGCATGAGATGTATTGAAGCAAAATGGTCAACATACATGGCCTAACTTCAATCCCAGTCCTTTGAATTTAATAACATTTTATCAGCCAGCCTTTTTTCATCAAGGTGTCTCCCACTCAGACCTCATTTGGAAGTTCGCTGAATTGGTGACCTTGCTGCATTGGTAAAGCCAGGTTCTCACTGAGGAATGACACCATTGCTTGGGGTGACTCTTTTCTGAAACTTCTACAGGTTATTTCTTGAGTCTTGAGTGGCCTCTTTTCTCTCCCAAGTGCACTCTTCTTAGCTGCAAGATATTTTAGCTTCTGTATTTTGTGCCTGTAATAGACTGCGCTAAGAAGTGTTCTTAGCCCATTTTCCTGGGCTAAGTAACAAACCACAGTAGCCAGAGGAATTGCCTGTCCAAGCCTTGGTCGTGGCTGCTAGGTCAGCAAATATGAATCCCAGGAGGGCACAGGAAAAAGAGTCTTGAACAAGGGGATCCAGGTCCTGGCTTTGGTTTGGCTCTACCAGCTAGCTTTACCAAATTTAAAAAGCCATGTTAAAAAAAAAATCACGTGTTTGTTCACTTTGGGCTTCATTCTCTTCATACGCAACTGTGACTGTTGGACAAAAAGACTGATAATAACATACTCTGTAGTCACGGTTCTTGATTCTTGCTTTACACTGGACTCATATAGGGAGATTTTTTAATGGCCATGCCCTGGCTACACCCAAACCAATTACACCAGAATGTGTGGTAAAACCTAGGCATCTGTGCTTCCAAATCTCTTCAGGTGATTTCAGTTTTTGGCCAGTATTAAGAACTATGCTGTGTAGCCCTAAAGGCTGAATTTTACACCCCACATCTCTGTGCTTAAAAAATGATAGCTGAGGGGTGCCTGAGTGGCTCAGTTGGTTGAGCGTCTGACTTCGGCTCAAGTCATGATCTCACAGTTCGTGGGTTCAAGCCCTGCGTTGGGCTCTGTGCTGACAACTTGGAGCCTAGAGCCTGCTTTGGATTCTGTGTCTCCCTCTCTCTCTGCCCCTCACCTGCTTGTGCTCTGTCTCTGTCTCTCTCTTAGATATAAATAAACACTAAAAAAAAAAAATTTAAAAAAATGAGAGTGATGGAGAGTGATACCTACATATAGTGACTGTGAGCTCATACATATCTGATTGATCTTGATCTTTAAAAAAATCTAGGGGGCCTGCATTGGTTTTTTCCTTCTGTCGAGGTTTGCATTTATTTCTGCTGGATCAGAAGGTACTCCTAGGGTGGTACCACTCCAGCTCTGGTCCAGGTTCTCTGGCTTAATCTAGAAGTCTCTGATTTACCTCACTACCCTGCTTTCTCACTGCACTAAAGCCTAGTATCTTGGCACCACTGATGTTGGCAGCCATCCCTAGGAATGTCCACCTTCTGTAAGCACCCACCACTTTGGCTTCAGCTCCTGGTTTCTTTTCCCTCTCTTGGAGCTATGACATAAAATATAATCTTTTTAAATGTATGATCTAGTGGTTTGGTAGTAGGAAGGCCCTACAAATTAATTCGTCCATGACACCATGGGAAGGAGACTCTACTAAAGCTATTTTATCATTTATTAGATATTAAGTTAAAACACAAATTAGTAGGGCTGAGCCAGTCCACAAGCTCTTAGATACAACATATATTCTGGTGTCGATACTGGGGGCCCTAAAGATCTGACAGAAAAGTACAACAAAGACAGAACCCCAGTTCGATGGCTATCTTTTGGTCAACATCCTGTTCTAGGCATTATTTATTTTGGGGGCAGGCAAAAGTTGGATATGTCAACTTTTTTTTTGCCTATGGGATAGGCAAAAGTTTGATTCAGCTATTTTTGAGTGAATCAAATATAAACTAAACCTTTTGGAAAAGTGCTAGAAAACACAAAAAAGATAAACCTTACTTTCTGAACAGCTTTGGACTCAATTAAAGACACCTTTTACTTCATGTACATATAGATGAATGTTTACACACACACACACACACACACACACACACACACACACACACCTACAAGAAAACTGAGATGTGAGGGCGATCTGGCTGTGACATCTGTCACCCCATTGATCACCAGGGTTGAGTCCATTGATCTGGCTGGCTAGGCAGGTGTGCCCCCTCCTCTCTCACCACTCCATGTGCATCCCTCCTGAAGCTGTGCACTTGGTCGAAGAGGACAACCTGCCCCTGTAGAGAAGTACTGTTCTTCAGTCAAGGGTTTATAAGTAGCTGCACAATCCTGCTAGAACCTCCAAACAAGCTCTCAAGGAAACTGAAGATGAGACCATGGTTCTCCATTTTATCAAGGATAAAACTTTGGGATTTAGAATTGGAGTCATTGTAAGTATATACTAAAGCTGCCTCTTGCTAAGTTATTTAACATCATCTCCACGTTTTGGTTATGCTGACTCTGGGTTTGAGGAATGCTCTGGTAGAACCTATCTCTAACAGAATTGTGACCCATGGGATGATCCCCCATTGAATGGATGTGGGAATGTGAAGGAAAACAGTGGTTTCCATGATTACCCTTGACTTACACAGCATCCAGCTTTGTGCCATTGAAAGCATGTCCTTGGATTGAAGTAAAGCCATTGTTGTATAGTTTCCTACAATCAACAGAGAGAGGAGACATCAGTGACCCATAAGAGGTGAGGGTTGGGCTTCAGTTCTGTGGTATCAGAAATGTGCATGAAGGTTCTCAGGTCCCACAAGAAAACTTTACAGTATGTCTTGCTTGGAACATAGAGTAATATCTCCCATGGTGAATCCCCATTTTCCACACATCTCCCAGTAACTTCAAACTGTTTCTCAGAAGTGGATTTAGTTGGAAGAGCAAAGATTTGCCACGATTAAGGATTTATTTTGTTTTATTTTTTTCATTTTTATTATTTTTTATTTTTTAAATATGAAATTTATTGTCAAATTGGTTTCCATACAACAACCAGTGCTCATCCCAACAGGTGCCCTCCTCAACGCCCATCACCCGCCCCCCATCAACCATGGGGGAAGGGAAAAAAAAAGATTGATTTTTAAATGTTTTACCTATACTCAAAAAAGAAGAGTTTCAGGTAACAGTTAATTCAATGTCAGTAATGGAGGAATAACTTCAGTTTCTTAAGAGGTCAATTTTAAAAGATACTATTCATCTGAATGCATAAGCTTTATATTTTCCTATTTAAAATGCCACTTCACATTTGTGTTTTATCCACATTTTTGTCCTCAGGGCTTATCATAGATTAAATGCGTAATGGTTGCGGGCTGAATCAAATCAAACTTCAAAGACAAATCTAAGAAAACAGGTAGAGCATTCTCTTTTGTGGAAATTTTGATGTTTTAAGTGGTTGCTATGTTTCCGTGACTAGCTACTTTGTGCGGTGATCCCTGGGACTGGACTGAAGTGTCATCTCCTCTATGTACTACTCAAGTAACTGAGAGGTGGGGGTGACTTGCCAAGGCCACATTGAGGCGGAGCTGCCGGGAGTCAGGATTTCTGTCCTCAGGAAGTGATTCTTCCTAAGTACCCAAAGGAAAAGGAGCCCTAGCCGTGGGAGCTCTGGCCTCCAGGGGGATGCATGGGGGCTATTGGCATCCAGAAAGAGAAGGCAGCCATGACCACAGTCAAGTACAACTAGTGACAGTTGTAGGGGAATTCTGAAAACCTTTGTACCCACCACCTGTTAACTCTGGTGACACGCTATGAAGCATGCAAGAGACTCTTCACTTGGAATTTTATCTGGCTCTGTCACTTCATCATATGTGATCCTGAGAATTTCTCAACCTCTATTGTCCTCAGCTTTCTTATCTGTAAGAAATATGATATTAATACCTAACCAAAACGTTGCTGGGAGGATCAAATAGCTATATGTTTATTGGTGAGAGACACTTAGGACATGACCGTGTTAAAAGGGATACCCTGAAAACTGGCATTTATCCTATGTAGTTGTGGAGAACTGAGACTAATCTTCGTTTTTATTTTTGATTAGTTTTAAATAATCATACAATGAGTTTAATTCCAGCTACTAATGTGTCCTGGGTGAGGATTGCAATGCACAGTGGTGCTAGGCACAGAGGCTGAAGAAAGCTCTGATAATTTTTTCTGAACGAGAGTTCTTTTATATTATATGTGAGAATCGTGAGTTTGAGATTTCTGTTCTCCCAAACTTTACTGAGATTCCTAGACAATGAAAATATTCTTTGTTGGAATTACATTTCAGAGATTAAATAAAACTCTTACTGGACCAACAGGCCTTAAAAAGGGAAAAAAGTGAAGGAAGAAAAAATAGTGAAAAAGAAAAAAAAAAAAAGGATTGCAAACTCTGAAACGCTATCCTAACAGGAATATGCATATAAATTCTGCTGTTGGACTCATACCTTTCATACTTTTTTGAGCATGAGCTTCAAAGAAGCAAGAACATTCTTTTTCAGGAATGTAAAAATAATCATCTGAAAAGATAATGGGCAACTCATGCCATCCCCACCACTAGATTGCAGGAAGCATGAGATTCCCTTATTTGGATGTTTGTTAAACACCTACTGGGGCCTGTGCTCAGTGGGACAACCAGCAGCTTTTACTTGAGAGGGCTGCTTGGGATATGAGGTCCTTAGGAAAAAAAATGCCAAAAGCTGAAGGTAACCTTCTGTAAAGAAATTGAGAAAGTAGTTTACATACAATGAGTGGTAAGTGGTACAATGGAAACCTTTACAGAGGAGACAAATGGCCTTGGGGTTTGGGACTGAGCAGGCTAAGACTCCAGGTCTTTGCTGTGTTGTCAGATGAAATGGTGGCCAAGAACGAGTCTCTTTTCAAGAGAGCTCTCTCCTTGTTTCGAGAAGGATGAACTGAAATGTTCCACTGTGGATAGAGTCCCAGAGGTTGAGATAGCTTCAGAGGGCCTAGATTGATAGACTTAGAATGGCTTGGAAGCAGCCCCTTACAAGAATGGCAGGGGAGGCTTGGATCAATTGTGCTGGGGAATAATCCAAACAAATTTATATATGATAAAGAACCCCTGGACTGTAGTGTGACCAGAGAAAGGGAGCTGGGTGACAATCCAGGCAAAAACACCACCAGGCCTGAGCTTGGACAGTGGTATTGAAGCTAGAGACAAGGGATCCTTTGGACAACCTCAACTTTATTTTGTGGCTAATTTCATGAAAGAGGGGAATTTCCTACCAGTTTGGAGAATTAACTTTTATCCTTCTATTAGACTTATTAGAACATTTTATAAATTTCTCTAATAAACTTCTCCTTTATCTAAAGAACAGAACTCATTCAAACTCTGGAAAAGTAATGATATAGAACAATACTGTTTTCTATTCAATATGGCTTTATAGGAGTTTCATAATAGTTGTGAAGACCAAGTTGAATGTGAGTACAGAGAGCATGAGAAGCCCTTAGTGGCATCATTTTCGAACTCAGTGACCTTGGAAGAGTTCAATTTGCTCTAAGCCCAGGTTCTTCCTCTACACAATATGGATACTAGAATACAGTTATATTATAAGGTATGCCGGTCAAATCTGGTCCAGTACTTGTTTTTGTAAATAAAATTTTATTGGAACAGACTCACTAGTTTATGTATTGTGTATGGCTACCTTTTTCAATTGCCACAAAGGCCATGTGGTTTATAAAACCTAAATGGTCTTCTACAGATAAATCATGCTGACCATTTGTACAGGAGAATACTTGTCTTGTTACCTAAACCATTTTGTCATCTGCTGAGTACCATACCATAAGGCAATCCTCTTAACTACTTTAGTAGATGATACAGCACATCCTATAGTATATTTCTTGGATGGGCTATGAAAATACGACAGTGGTCCAAATAAAAATTGCATTTTGGTAGAAGTAGAACTGGCATTACTCACAGTGTCAAGGTTTCATTGCACAGTCCCTGAAAAGCATTCGCAGGGATGGACGTCATGTAAGGGTTGTCTGTAATTTCACTGCAAAAGAGGGGGAAAAAAACACTTGGTTAAAAAAAAAATGCTTTCCTTCTGGAGCTGGGCTCTTGCTCTACCTATGCTCTCAAATAAATAACCTGACACAATTTAGTTTAATCTTGTTTCTTTTTAAGTTTCACTGACATTTCTTAGCTGCTAGTGGCTAGAGGTCCAGTGAGGTGGTGAGAGGTGTCCCAGGTGGACACGCAGTCACAGCCCCAAACGTGCAGGAAGCAAGTGCACTTTGAGTGTGGGCTGAGGTCCCCGACTTAATCCTCATTTGCAAGGGGAGCAGGTGGATCTAGAGTATTCTTGTAAATCTGCGACCAATACTTTGTCCAGAGTAACTGGAGTTTTCTAAGTGTATGGAACCTATAAGAAGGGTTGGTAGAAGGAGATCAATGGATTTCTTTTCATGAATATTACAAAGTGTCCTCTACTTGCAAAACACTGCCAGCAGATGCTTCTGGAGAACATTTGTGTGCCAGTCTAGTTGCAAGAAGACTGCCTACATTTTGAACTGAGCTCTTCTGCAGCAAAGGAGTGTGGTCATTTTTTTCTAGCAAAATCCTGAGAGTTCAGATCCTATCACTCCACATTTTCCTGTAGCGCAGACTCAACCTGTAACTGCATAAGTCCTTTTACTTCTATACAAGTAGGTAAGACACTTGACTGTGTCACAGGTTTTGGAAAAGGGCACATGGCCACCAATCAGAAATCACAGGAAGCAGTTTTAACACCCCTAGTTACTACTCCTTGGAACTCTTCTCAGACAAAATCACTTAGATTCTCAATTCCTCAGTTTCTTCATTTGTAGAATGGAAAAAATTATAACTTCCATTTATACCTTATAAGGTGGTTGAGAGAAGTAAACATAATGCCTGGGAAAGTGTTTGAAAAGCTATTAAAAACTATGTGGAAAATAAAGTATCATCATTATCATCAAACTTCCCTTCCATTCAATAATTGCATCAGCAAACACGCATGCCATAATTTGTCCCATCAAACAACAACAAAAAGAAGCCTTTTCTCCTGACCCAATATCCTCTAACTACCGCTCTTTAAGAGTAAAACTTCTCAAAAGAGTTGATGGCCACTGTCTCTAACTCTTCCCTTCTGACTCTTTTTCTTTCTTTTTTTTTGTTTCCTTCTGACTCTTTCTTGAGCCAACTCCAACCAGACTTCATGCTGGAGCTCCTGTGGAACTGCTCTTGTCAGAGTCACGAAAGTGCCATATTACTAAACCCAATGGTCATTTCTCAGTCCCTGCCTTGCTTCACCCACCAGTGCGTTTGTAACAGCTGATCTCTCTTCCCCTTGAGACAATTGCTTCACTTGGTTTTTACCAACACTTATGACTGCATCCTACTTTTTGTCAGTGACAAAATACTGCCAAATATTGCATGTGTGTATACTTACAGTATAAAGAATACATCAGTAGAATAAACTTTGGTCAGGTCAGGGAATACTCCAAGTCCAGTGTTGAAAATGCCACTAAAGCGTATGAAAGAGAAGAAAAGAACAGAAATAAGGTAAGAAAATCAACACATAGGAAGCAGAATAGTGTAATAGCATGGGTTCTGAAGTCAGACTAGAATCAAATCCTAACTCTTTCTTTCAATACCTGAGTGACTGTAGGCAAGTCCTAAACCTTGAATGGGATGTTGTTCCCTCAAGGTACAAGAATCTAATTCAGTCCACTAGGGTTAATACATTTTCTTCTGTTTAGAGGAATATGAGGATTCTTTCCAAGGAATCCAAGTAGGATTCCTAGAAATAGGAATTCAGGTTTCTGTGTGTGTGTGTGTGTGTGTGTGTGTGTGTGTGTGTGTGATATTTCCCTGTTTTAATTGGAGGACATTATGGGAAGGGCAGTGGAATAGGGGGAGGATGGGGTAGAAAGACAATATAATACCCAGCTCCAAGCCAGGTTTCCTCTTTAGAACTCCACATTATATTGTGTTCATTATTTTGCCAAGAATGATTTTTCCATGAAAGTCACCTGGGAATAGCATGGCAGCAGTACTATTTAGAAAATATGTCTAGACAAGGAATACGATCAATCAATGATAATGTCTTCACTCTCCAAAGTTTGTGTCATCAGGGAAAAATGTCAAGATTAAAAGATGTACATAAAACAGTACTAATACAGCAACTCTCAGGCTCCTGATACCTCTCATATTTGGTTAATTTAATATTTGTTGCAGCTACTACAATGTAGGTAGTGGAAATAGGTTTTTTTTGACAAGTGTGGCATGGCATGGGGTGAGACTTAGGTAACTACCAAGAAAGTTTTAAAGGAAGTCTTCCAGCAGAGAAAAAACTCTTATTCCATTGATATACCTTCTTAGGCAAATTCTGACCTGACTCCTTTTATTTTATTTTATTTTATTTTATTTTATTTTATTTTATTTGTTTATTTATTTATTTATTTATTTATTTATTTATTTATTTAGAGAGACAGAGAAACAGAGACAGGAAGAGAGGGCATGTGTAGTCATGAGCAAGTAAGGGAGGGGCAGAGAGAGAGAGAAGGAGAGAGAATCCCAAGCAGACTCCACGCTCAGTGCAGAGCCTGATGTGGGGCTCGATCTCATGATCACGAGATCATGACCTGAGGTGTAATCAAGTTGGATGCTCAACCTACTGAGCCACCCAGGTGCCCCTGACCTGACTCCTTTTAGAGGGGAAGGCATAAGATTTGAAAGAAAACAGGAGGCCGAGGTCTCAGAAAGAGCAAATGGGATATTCCAGATAGCAAAGGAGAGAGTTCAGATTCCATATAGAACATGTGAAGAGCAGTAAACAAACAACAAACAGACTAGTCAATTGCAATAGAGATTCATGTGGAAGAGTGTGGAGGGAAGAAGGCTCTGGAGTTAAGGGAGGACCATGTATTGGGGCTGGAAATGCCAGATTAGGAACCAGGATCTCTTGTTTCTTCAAAACCCCAAACAAGTCCATCTCCTTTTTGATGTGCCCTCAAATTTCCTGGACCCCAAATAATGTTGTACCTCTCATTTATCACCTACCATTATTTTCCAGTAGGAGAGGAATTTTTTGATTCCATTTATGGGAACTGGCATATGTTGGGAACAACTAGATTGTAAGCTTCTTGAAGCTTAAGGACAATGTTTTATTATCCTATATGTTCCCTGCAGAGTTCTGCACATACTGAGGGATCATCGTATCAAAGAATTATTGATTGATTGAAACTCAAGATCCATACAGGAGTGATTGCCTTGTCCCATAAGTTTTTATTACTCCCCAGATACGCCTCCAGCCACATCTTCTATCGCTATTCTCCTCTATTCTCTCTGCATCTCCCACTCCCACCTCTTCAATACTGAACTATTTTTAGGTCCCACATGAGACACATGTTTCCATACCTCTGTGTCTTTATCATGCTAATCCATCTACCTGTATTTTTCTTCTACCTCTCCCCCTTCTTTTCCTGGATGACTTCAATTCATCTTTAAAGACCTAATTCATAAAATATATATGAATATACACTTTTATTTAAAAGCCCTAGATGGAAACAACCTAATATTTTAATTGTGATTATTTCTCAGTATTCGGATTAAGGTTGATTTTAATTTTTTCCCCTCATAATGTTTTTGTGTTCTAATCTTTTACAATGCATGTGAGCAGGAGAGAAGGGAAGAAGGGAAGGGTTTTTCCAGAGGGTGCCTAGAGAACCTGAGGCCACACATACACATCCTTTGAACACATTTTTTTATTGAGCACCTGCTCTGTGCCAGGCAGTAAAGATGCAATAGAGAGAAAAAGTGCTGTGGTCCCTGCTCTCAAATAGGTTATATCTAGCTCATAAGGTGTCACCAAAGCAAAGCAATAGTGTTGTCTCCTCCATTTTTGTCCTCCCAACCTCCAAGAGATTAGATTTTGCCCTTTGTGGCTTTTTCTTTTCTCTGTGACAGTCACTTTAACATTGTTGTGGTACCCATTTCCTAAGAAAATTGACCAATGGCCTCTCAGAGTTTTTTGTTTTGTTTTGTTCTGTTACACTCCATTTAAGGGTATTTTCTTCCTCATGTCTCTTGGATTAAGTCTTTGGTCCCAGAATTATGTGCTGACTTTTAAATAGGTTTTTCAAATGTGGATCATTTCACCTGATACCTTCCCTGATGGGAAAGGTTGGGGTGTAAATCACAGGATGTGATTTGTTTCAGGCCATATACCACAAAAATGGCTCTGGCCCACAGCATCCTAGGGAGACTCCTGGCTGGCAACAGCATTATAACTCTCTTTAGAAAAGAAGGGTGGGGATAGGATGGGGTAGAAGTTAATACTTACAGGAACTTCAGGAGGGGGAGCTCTTTTAGGGCACCAGGATCGATGTAAGTTAAGCTTCTGGTATTCCGAATCTCTCTGTAAGAGTTAGAAGAAACACAGTCACAGTAATACGTCCATTTCTGTCCTTGTCAAAGATAAAGCAATACGAATCAGAGTTAACAAATGTTCATGAGAAGAATACACATTTACGTGGTGCCCCAGGAACTGTCTCTGCCAGGAATCAGCCCCATCAACAACAAGCTCCTCCTGGCTCCTCCCAGGGACACAATAACTATTCAGCCCTCCCCATCATTGGCTTAGTTTCAGTCCATCTGAATTTATGGGTGACCTTTCTCTTAACTGCAGTCTCATATCCTTCCCCCGCCCCCACCAAATTTTTTATATTTAAATAGAAAAGAAAAGCCCCTCCAATGGCCGTTGAGGACAGATATCTTTATTCTTAATAGCACACATATCCTGGCCTTGGGTTGGGAAGTTGAACAGACTAAATGATGGATGACAGCAAAGCAATAAGAGCAGAGAGCTTCCTTCTGTCAGTTGCTACTTCAGAGGTCGTGGTTGTAGTGTCTCAGCAGTTCACTTGAGTTTATTTTTCTATATCAGTAATTTAAGACTTCAGCACATGTGGTGTGATAACATGTATGTCTGTAACTCACATAGTAAGGTTTATATACATGCCAATCAAAATGCATAGTTAGCATTAGTGAAATTCCTGACTGTTAGAAATAGGTTCTCATTGGCAAAATTAACTGTATTCAACACATGTGTATTGGTTGAAAGAGTTTATAGGCACTCCCTATGCTTATATGAAGAGGACAGAAGAACCCAGTAAGACCTGTATCCTTTCCCCTAGGGAATGGCACCTAAGGCACCTAAAGGAACGTGCATCCACTTGTTGATAGAAACAACTAGAAGTAACAACTAGAACAGCCACTGGTAGAGAGTCACAACCTAGCATCTGGCCTGGACTTTTACTTAACAGTTTTACGGAGGAAGAATTTTCATAAAATTCACATATTGCCGGTATACAGTTAGGTAATTTGTAGCAAATTTATACAATTGTGCAGCCACCATTACACCCCAGTTTTAGAATACTTCTGTCAATTTCTGTCAAGGACAAAAGTGATTGCATGCCCATTTGTAGTTAATTCCCACCCCGTCCTCCATGGCTAGGAACCACTGATCTGCTTTCTACCTCTAAATTTGCCCTATCTGGATGTTTCATATAAATGAATTATACATATGTAGTCTTCTGCATCTGGCTTCTTTCACTTAGCATGCCGTCTGTGAGGGTCATACACATCATAGCATATGTCAGTGCTTTGCTCCTTCTTATTGCTGAGTACTCAGGTGGAACTCAGATCAACTGTTGACTCTGCCTCTTCTTTCTGGCTACATGACCTTGGACAAGTGTCTTGACCTCTTTGAGCCATAGTTTCCTCATCTATAAAATAGGGATAATAATAGCACATTTTTAAGAAGACTCTTGTGAAAATTAAATAATGTCTGTGAGGGGTTGGACATGTAGCCGAGCACACAGTGAAGGCTCTGTGAACAATAGTTTTACTATGTTATGCTCCTGAATGGACTGAAAGCTAGAACAGACATCAGAGACTTGAGGTTGGAGGTGATGCAATGTTCACACAAATTTAAAAACAACAACAGGGGCACCTGGGTGGCGCAGTCGGTTAAGTGTCCGACTTCAGCCAGGTCACGATCTCGCGGTCCGTGAGTTCGAGCCCCGCGTCAGGCTCTGGGCTGATGGCTCAGAGCCTGGAGCCTGTTTCCGATTCTGTGTCTCCCTCTCTCTCTGCCCCTCCCCCGTTCATGCTCTGTCTCTCTCTATCCCAAAAATAAATAAACGTTGAAAAAAATTTAAAAACAACAACAATAACAACAACAAAACACTAGGTTTGGTATTTCACTAAGGATGTTGAGTATGAGACATATCTTGGGAAAGAGAGGATAGAATTAACTCTGAGAACAGAAACCATCTACCCATCCCCTCACCCCACCTCAGCTCACTGTCTTATTAAGATAAACTTACTGGTCCATTGTATTCATTAGCATAAATTTTGCAGAGACAGATAATGTTATTGCTCATTACTGGAACTTCTTGAAAGACACATCAGTGCTTCAACAGAAAGCATCAATAGTTTATATCCCAAGACTCTTGGAACCCCTCACCCCCAAATCAAGATCCTGATCCTACATGGAAAGAACCACTTTATTTATTTAAAAAAAATTTTAACTTTATTCACTCTGAGAGAGAGAGCGAGAGAGAGAGAGCGAGAGAGAGCGAGCAAGCACAAGTGGGGGAGGGGCAGAGAGAGAGAGAGAAAGAATCCCAGGCAGGCTCTGCACTCAGTGCAGAGCCCGACGTGGGGCTTGAACTCATGAACCATGAGATTATGACCTGAGCTGAAGGCAGAGGCTTAAATTACTGAGCCACCCAGGTGCCTCTATTTATTTATTTTCAAATGTTTGTTTATTTTTGAGAAAGCACAAGAGGGGGAGGGGCAGAGAGAGGAGGACAGAGCATCTGAAGCAGGGCTCTGCCCTGACAGCAGTGAGCCTGATGTGGGGCTCGAACTCACGGAACCGCAGGATCATAACTTGAGCCAAAGTGAGATGCTCAACTGAGCCACCGAAATGCCCAGGAAAGAACCACTTTATTTATTATTTGTTTTAAAGTTTATTTATTTGAGAGAGAGAGTGTGTGAGTTGGGGAGGGGCAGAGAGAGGGAGAGAGAGACAGAATCCAAAGTAGGCTGTGCACTGCCAGCACGGAGCCCAATGCAGGGCTTTAACACACTAACCATGAGATCATGTTCTGAACCAAAATCAAGAGGTGGAGGTTTAACCGACCGAGCCACGCAGGTGCCCCCAGAAAGGCCCACTTTTAAGTACATATAAAATTTTGTCCTGGTTTGAAACTAAAAGCCCTGTATTTCTGGAGCTCTGCCCGCCCTGGGTAAACTGGGATACTTGGCTACCGCATTGCACAATCTCATAGTTGTCCCACCTGTCCCTCTAAAGATACTTTAGATGCTTCCATGTGGAAGTGCTCTCTCTCTCTCTCTCTCTCTCTCTCTCTCTCTCTGGTGAGCAATAAACTCCTTGTCAGAGCTTTCCTTTTGGGGAGAAGGGTTCGAACTGCTGTCAGTCAGATGTAAACGAGTTAGGAGAGTTTGCAAACTGTCTGAGTGTGGTTTGCAGTCTGGAAAGCTGCTCCATGAGAGAGTACTGTTGAACAAGCCGCACTTGAGTGAGTGCCCCAAGAGAGAGCCACAGTGCAAGGCAGCCAGCCAGCTGAAGCCGCTTTAGGGGTAGTGGCTAGAGAAAGGAGAAACTGCTGTGGGTTCCAGCTGATTAAATGAGGCTGAAGCTACCTGACGGCTCTAAGGGCAGAAAGCGGTGGGAGAGGCTGCAAGGAGAGTGGGGAGAGACAAAAGAGGTGGATTTCTTAGGGGAAATCTAAGAGTACAAAAAGGGACAGACAGACAAGAGTTACCTCAAGAAAACATCAAGGAAAAGAAGCCACTTTCTGAGGTAAGAAGACAGCTGATCATGCTCATAAGTGACTTAAAAAAAAATAAAATCTTTGCTGAGAGAAAGATAAATAGATACTGTATGACTTCACTTATATGTGGAATCTAAAAAAGCCAAATTCCAGGGCACCTGGGTAGTTGCATCTATTAAGCGTCTGACTCCTTGATTTTGGCTCAGGTCATGATCTCCAGGTTCATGACATCAAGTCCCCTGTTGGGCTCTGTGCTGACAGCACTGAGCCTGCTTGGGATTCTCTGTCTCCTCTCTCTCTGCCCCTCTCCCACTTGTTTTCTCTCTCTCTCTCTCTCAAAAATAAATAAACTTAAAAAATAAAAATAGAAAAGCCAAACTCAGAGAAATAGGGACTACAGTGGTGCTCACCAGGGGCTGGGGAAGGACTGGGAGATGGGGAGATACTGGTCAAAGCGTACATGTATTTATCAGATTAACAAATTCTGGGGATCTAATGTACAGCATGCTAATGTACTTGAAAGTTGCTAAGAGAGATCTTAAATGTCCTCACCACAAAAAAAAAATGGCAATTATATGACAGGATGGATGTGTTAGCTAATGCTATGGTGGTAATAATTTTGCAGTATACGAATGCATCAAATCAACACATTGTACACTTTCACCTTACACAGTGTTACATGTCAATTATACCTCAAAACTAGAAAAAATAAAAGCCCTGGTGCAGCACAGAAGGGGGGAGGGGCACGAACTGCCAGCTTAGCTAATGGAGACAGATGTGAGAAGGGAATGCAGCTGGCATAACCTTTTCAAAGACAGAAAGCAGAGAGGAGTGGAGGTAAGCACTCTTGAACCTCTGATAAGAGGACGAGGGTGAAGGAGGAGTCCGAATTTGAATGAGTTCCAAGCATGCCTGGGGGAGTGAACTTGAATCACACAATTTTGCGTTAAGCGCAATTTCAGCCAAACAGTGCAGGAGGCGACTATGTTGCCGGGAAGCTGGGGACACCAACAGAAAGAAAACATGTATGCCATTGCGGCACAGCAGGTTGGAATAGAGAGGACCCCAGAGTGAGTCTGAACAAAAGCTGGAGACGGCGGTGTCCCCGGCTCAGTGGCCTGGGTCCCTGGCTGACTGCCCACCTTCTCCTCCACCCAGGACTGTCCCAGGAGCAAGTAATAGCCTTCGCTTATCTTAGGGCTGTTAACGTAGTTTTATTTTTGTCTATTTTTTACTGCAATTAGCCTGCCCAAATGAATACAATAAGCATCAATAAAATTTTTTAAATACAGAGTGCAGTGTTAATTGTGGTCATCGCTGGTAGATAGTTCTGGAATCTAGGAATATGTAATTTTCACTTTTTATGTTTAAAATTAAAAAAAATGAAACGAGGTGCCTGGGTGGCTCGATTGGTTAAGGGTCCAACTCTTGATTTTGGCTCAGCTCATGATCTCACAGTTTGGTGAGTTTGAGCCCCATGTCGGGCTCTGTGCTGAACCTGTTTGAGATTCTCTCTCTCTGCCCCTCCCTGCTTGTGTTCTCTCTGTCTCTCTCAAAATTAAAAACAAACGTAAAAAAAAAAAAAAGCATACAAAAAATTCCCCAAATTAAACAAAGGCAAAGGAATATATATTCTGTATAAAAGTTTAAAAAATATATCTCCAGTGCCAGATCAGCTGCTTCAATCTTCTAGAATACTCTTCTATGGAGTGGGGCTTTTTCGATGTGCAGAGAAATATTTGAGGATTTTGAAGCTGATTACAAAAGCCCAGCCTTGGAGATTTAAAGGGTAATAAGGGACTGAGTATACTTATCACTCAGGATAGCTCTACCAGCGAGGGGGTGGGAGAGCTGACTTAAATGAAGCAGGTAACAGTCATCCTCATTTTTCAGACAAAACAATGAAGACACGTATAGCAAGCGTATACATAATCTCCTGTTACACAGAGGCAACCCTGGGTCTTAACCTAGGAATTGTGACCCTAAATACTGCTTTATTTTTAATTTTTTTTAATGGTGTTTAAAGGAGATCATCCACCAGAACTAAAAAGAAATTTAAATACTCATTATTGTTTCATTTCCCTTCATTGGATTTCAAATAAACTGGGCATTTAAATGACCTGTGTTAACAGTGATGCCCTGAATGCCTTGTTTTCACAAACCAGCAGATCAATACTTTAGCATACATTAGGTTTATTTAATCATCTGACTAGATTCCGGGCTTTTTCTTCGGAGAAACATTTGTTCATTCTTAATAAGAGTAAAGAACTGAGAAATTGGCTTGTTCAAAACAGCTGGCATTGAGGCAGGCACTTAGTACACCCCCAGACAGTATGGGAAATCAGCAAAGTGACAGAAGAGAGTTCCCAGGTTGGGGAGAGAGAGAAAAAGGAAGAGAAATGAAGGTTTAAATCCTTCTACTATTAAGGAACGTTCCAACTACTTATTTCCTTCCATTTTCCTGTGCCCGCTTTCCCTCTCAACTACTCACCAGGCATCAGAACATGGCACTTGCCTGTGATCCTTAGCCTTAGAGATATTTGTCCAGCCTCAGCACCCCCTCCGCTCCCTAGTTCATGAGTAGAAAGCATGCCAAGCTGGGAAACAAACTGAGGGTAATAATAAAGCTGATTTGGCATTTCACCTGTAAAGTGAGAGGGGGACCACCGCAGACCGGGAGACGAGACAGTTTTAGACTTGCAGGAGCACAGACACTGAGTTGGAAAGAGATGTCTGGAGACAAGACAAGCTTTCCTGGCTGGGATGGTTAAACTTTTAAGAAAAACAAATGCAGGGGCACCTGGGTGGCTCAGTCGGTTAAGCATCCATGATCTCAGGATCGTGATCTCAAGGTTATGAGATTGAGCCCCATGTCAGGTTCCATGCTTAGTGTGGAGATTAAGATTCATTCTCTCTCTCTCTCTGGCCCCTCTTCCCAGCTCATTCATGCTCTCTCTCTCAAAAAAAATAAATTAATTAAAAATTAAAAAAGAAATACAAATATAATAATGTGTAAGACTGTATAAAACAAGAAACTGAATGTGAATAATGGACAAAATCCTAGCTCTCGGCCAGCCCCCAGCTTCTTTTCAACTCTTCAATTTGATTTTCAATTTTTTTCTAGTCTGCTTTTAAGAAGCAGTAGTTCCAAAAAAAGTGGGAGGCATGGGGCACATGGGTGGCTCAGTCGGTTAAGTGTCCATGATCTCAGGGTTATGAGATTGAGTCCCATGTCAGGCTCCATGCTTAGTGCGGAGATTAAGGTTCCTTCTCTCTCTTCCTGTGCCCCTCTCCCCAGCTCATTCGTGCTCTCTCTCCCTCTCTCTCTCTCACTCTCTTGCTCTCTAAATAAATACGAAAGAAATACAAATGCAATAATGTGCAAAACTATGTGTGTAAAACAAGAAGCCGAATGTGAATAATAGCCAAAATCCTAGGTCTCGGCCAGGCCCCAGCTTCTTTTCAACTCTTACTTCAATTTGATTTTCAATTTTTTTCTAGTCTGCTTTTAAGAAGCAGTAGTTCTGAAAAAAGTGGGAGCCACATGGGTGGCTCGGTCAGTTAAATGTCTGACTTCGGCTCAGGTCATGATCTCCTGGTTCCTGGGCTTGAGCTCCTCATCTGGCTCTGTGCTGACAGCACGGACCCTGCTTTGGATCCTCTGCCTCTCTCTGTCTGCTTCTTCCCAGCTTGCATCCTCTCTCTCTCAAAAATAAACACTGAAAAATTTTTTTTAAAAAGTGGGAGGCAGGCCACTTTCTCTTTGATTAGGTCTGTTCACTCTAGTGGGCACAGTGGAGAGAGATTCATTAAAACTAAAGGAATTTTATTGGACGTTTATTAGGTGCAACTTTACTGTATTCTCTGGGAGGTATAGGGAGGGAGTAAGTAGTTACTTAACTACTTTAGAAACAAGTTGTGTATATATTGGCAAAGCCATAATTTTGTTACCTTAAATACTTTAAATGCGGCACAGTAGTGAGGTGAAAACTGGTACGAACAACTAGGTAAATTAATTTTAAGGTAAAATTTTCTGATAGGCTTTTATCACATAAGTAGTATTTTAACATCAAGTATTAACTTTAAGATTGGTGCATATTGAAGGAACGCTTAATTTTTATTTTTTGGTTTTTTACTTTATTTTTTAATGTTTATTTTTGTGTGTGTGAGAGAGAAAGAGAGACAGCATGAGTGGGGGAGGGGCAGAGAGAGAGGGAGACACAGAATCCGAAGCAGGCTCCAGGCCCCGAGCTGTCAGCACACATCCCAATGAAGGGCTTGAACTCATGAACCATGAGATCATGACTGGAGCTGAAGTTGGGACGCATAACTGACTGAGCCACCCAGGTGCCCCATGTTTTGTGTTTTTAAAATACCATTATGTAAAAAGCATTTCCTCTGGCATTAAATAGTGTTTGACAACAGGTTTCTAATGGTTGCTCATTATTTCACATTAAACCATTCTCCTAGCTGACCATTTGAATAGTTTCCAAATTTAAAAAAAAATTTTTTTTAACGTTTATTCATTTTTTTGATAGAGACAGAGCATGAGTGGGAGAGGGGAAGAGAGAGAGGGAGACACAGAATCTGAAGCAGGTTCCAGGCTCTGAGCTGTCAGCACCGAGCCCGACGTGGGTCTCAAACCCACGGACTGTGAGATCATGACCTGAGCTGAAGTCAGATGCTCAACCGACTGAGCCACCCAGATGCCCCTGAATTTTTACTATTATAAATTATTACTATTTACTATTACTATTACTATTAAATTTACTATTATAAATTAATTCTGAGACAACTGGATTTCTATGTAAACTTTTTCTCACTCTTCTGTTTATTTTTTTAGGGAAAATTTATAGAAGTGGAATTACCAGGTCAAAAAGTATAAAGTCTGTCAAAGCTCTTGGTGTACACTAGATCCTTAGCTTTTGATGTCCTGATTTTTAGGCTAGCAGTAACTTTTTGCTAATAGTCTATAAATTCACAGAAAAAAATTTTTTTTCCAAATTATCAATTCTTTTTCAATGAGAGAAATCTTAATTATTCTACTTTGATAATAATGAAGTGTTTCACTACTAACATTCCATTACTAAGGGGAAAATAATCTATAACTGAAAGGTGGTATTCATAATGTTGATGCACCTTTTAATTTATTGAGGAATTAAAAAATAATAGATGTTAATTCAAAGAGAGTTTATAAGTCTTCAGATTTTTATATTTACTTTTAAATGTTTATTTATTTTTGAAAGAGAAAGTGAGTGGGAGGAGGTGCAGAGAGAGAGGAGGAACAGAGGATCCAAAGCGGATTATGTGCTGACGGCGGAGAGCCCTATGCAGGGCTCGAACTCATGACCCGTGAGATCATGACCTGAGCTGAAGTCCAACGTTCAACTGACTGAGCCACCCACTCTGACACCCCGTATCCTCAGATTTTTAAAGCTGATTGAAGAAAATGTAAGTGTGCCAGCAGATTTTTCCACTAGAAATAGGACATTATAAAAGTGATTTTCCGGGGCAACTGGGTGGCTCAGTCAGTTAAGTGTCTGACTTGATTTTGGCTCAGTTTGTCTGACTTGATTTGATCTCACAGTTCCAGGCATCAAACCCCATGTTGGGCTCTGTGTTGGCAGCACAGAACCTGCTTGGGATTCTCTCTCTTCCACTCTCTCTGCCCCTACCCCCACTCTCAAAATAAATAAATAAACTTTTAAAAAAAGCGATTTTCCAAATTGCCTGTATGATGCATATAGCTAATTAATTGCATGACTATTGAATCATCAGGACTAAGACGGGTACTTTTGAAATCCCTAATAAATCCACTTGACTCAATCTAATGAAGCAGTGAATATTAAATCTTATCACATTATCTGCCATAAATCACAATTTTTATCTACCCAGTTTATAGAATTTTTATTGTGATTTTTTAAAAAATCCACATAAAAGTAAAAACATCCTTCTAATGGCAGCCTTTTCTTTATTTCTGTTTTTAATTGAAGAGAGATGGTTTTGCCAGACACTCTTGGTTTCAAATTCTGACTCTGAAATTTCTTAGCGGAGTAAATTAGGGCACAAGCCCCATGAAGTATGTATTACCATCTTCAGTTTGTGTCGTGGAAACTGAGGCTTAGTAAGATTAAGTGAGAGAAGATACATGAAGCACTTTTAGCAGAGTGCTTGCCCTTAAAAGGTGTTCAGTAATTGCGGCTGCTACTATTAGGGGGAACAATGGCAACAATCTGTGTACAATTGAAACCATGAAATAGAAGATAGAAGTGACCAGGTTTCATCATTTTACAGGTGTAAGTCTTTATCAAATGTATACTTTGGGGGCCAAACTCTACCCCAGTGGTAGTTTAAAACCCAGGAGAACTGATTTAAATCCACTTAGGACTCTCAATAACTTATAAAGAAACCTGCCATTCTTGTAGTTTTCTTATACAAATCTTCAATGTCTTTCACCCATTGTTAACTAATACATAATTGCTACCTCTTCTGGGTATCTGTTGTCCTATAACAAATTACCCCAAACTAAGTGGGGTAACAATTTTGTGGATTAGGATTTCAAGCATTGCTAAAGTGGGCTTTTCTTCTGCTTCATGTGGCATCCACTGGGATCACTGGTTGGTATTTAGCTGGTGTCTGGATCAATCTAGAGGTCCAAGATAGTTGTGCTTCTATGCCTGGCCCTTTGAAGGTGATTGCTAGAAAGCTAGGCTCAGCTAGGCCCTTCTCCTTCTCCGTGTAGTAATTCAGAGCCTCCCCATATGGTCTTGCCTTCAACAGGGTTTACACAGTGGCTTAAGGCTCCAAGCATCTAAAGTGAAAGCTGCCAGTTCACTTAGAAACTGGGCCTGAAAATGCATGGTGTCACTTACACCGTAATCTATTGATGTACCGAAAAAACATTTCAAAATTTGAACAAAACCAGAAATCCATAGGCCCAGGAATTCCAGAAAACCAAAAGCTGGTTAAATACAAAGACAATGTCACCTAGGTATATTATTTTGAAAGCCCAGAATATAAAGCCTTAAAAGCAGCCCGAGAAAAGAGGGCATGTTCATTATAGGAGAACAATGGTAAGAATAGGAATGACTACTCATCAGAAACAATGAAGGCCAGAAGACATTGGAAGATACCTTCAAAGGGCTGAAACAGATTGCCTTGTTAGAAGTCTATACCCAGTGAAAATAATCTTTAAATATTAAGGTAAAATAAAAGTGTCTTCAGATAAAGAAAGCTGACAAAATTTGTGGCCAGCAGAACCACACTAACATGCTAAAGGAAGTCCTTCAAACTTACGGAAATGATTGAATCAATGGAAAGAATGAACACTGGAAACATTAAATATGTGAGTATATATAAGAGACTAGTTTCACTTAAATTCTTTAAAAGTCAATCAACTCTTTAAAAAATATAGTAATGTATTATGGAATTTATAACATATATAGAAATAAAATATGTGGCAAAAATATCACTGAAGATGGGAAGAGGTAAATGCAGTAATAATTTTAAGTTTCTTACATGTCATGGGCATTGGTATGATAAGCCTTCTTGATGGACTATGTTAAATGAAGGATGTATTTTGTAATCCCTTGAATAACCACAAAAAATATTACAAAGAGCTAAAAAGTTAAAAGGTAGAATAAAATATTAAAAACCAAAAGCAAAGACAAACTGATTAATCCAAAAGAAGCCAAAGGAGGAATAAAGGAACAAAGAAGATAAATAGAAAATAATTGAAAATGGCAGACTTCAACTATATCAATAACTGAAGTAAATGTAATGGACCAACTACTCCAACTGAAAGGCAGAGATTGTCAGACTGGATATAAAAGCAAGGTCCAATTATATAAAATATATTTTATATATAAATACATAAAGTTATTGAACTCAATTTTCTTACTGTAAATTTTTAGCTACTTAGAAGTGCAAAGATTAAGTGAAGTGTTGAACATTTAGCATAGTGTTGGGAGATAGTACATTTTCTAAACATATGTCAGTACACACATATACCAAATGTTCTATCAATCAGATTTTTTATTAATTCAGACTGACCTCTTTCAATTCATTATTTTAAAAGAGTGTGTTCAGTATATATCCACTTGTTCCTTTTGGGGGCTTTAATCTGATAGTTTCTTTGTAGTTTGATGTAGGTGATTGGCACATAAAACACACTGCCTTGTGGAAACTATTATCACACATTTGTATAATCACAAATTTTAATAAGTTCTGTAGAGGATTCAATGATGGATTCACAAGGAGAATAATGTAGGTGGGGGGTGGGTGGGTAGGATCCAGGGTATGTCTAAGTAATATTCAGGAAGAGAAAATAAATAATCAGTAGAGTTAAATGGGCAAAGACCGAGATTAAAGAACTTGGTAGACACAGGCAAAAGCATTTGAAGGTCTTCAGGTGGGGAAGATCTTGGACTGTCCAAGGAATTAAAGAACACAGGTTCACAGGAACGGAGTGAGATGAGGAGACAGATGTGGGCAGGGGCCAGCTGCAGTCCTGGGCCTGGAAGTTTCCTTTGAAAACCGTGGATTTATCTTAAGAGCAAAATCACTCTGGCTATTGTGCAGAAATGAATTAGAGGGGTCCCAAAAAGGCAAGATTAGTTAAGCTATGAAATTACTGTATCCCAAGCAAGAAATTATGATGGCTTGAGCAAGGGTCATGGCAGTGGAGAGTAAAGGGTATACTTTTTATATATTAGAGTAGTAGAATTAACAGTATGTGGTGAAGGATTAGAGGGGGGTAATGAGGAAAGAAGGTATAGTGATACCCCTCAGGTGTCTGGAATTTGCAATAAGATGAATGGAAGTGCCATGTACTGCCTCAGCAAATACCGTAGGAGTGGTGGATTTTGGAGGAAGAGGTAGATTTCATTTGGGGCATTTAAGGAGTGACATACATGTGAGACATCTGAGAGGAGATGTCAAGGAGACCAAAAGGTAAATGGCCCAAGAATAAAAAGAGAGGCCTGGACCAGTTATGTCAATCTGAGAATAGTTGGATAAGGTCACATGGGGGAGAATCACAGAGTAAGAAGAGAAGAAGACACAGCACTTGGCCACGTGGAACTCCAGTGTTTAAAAGTGTGGAAGTATAACGAACCAGGAAAGGAGAATGAGAAAGACTGGCCATCATGGTAGAGGATGACCAGGAGTGTGGGATCACAGAGGCCAAGGGAGGAGGGTTTAGGTAAGAATATAATGAGGGGTACCTGGGTGGCTCAGTTGGTTGAGCTCCCGACTCTTGATTTTGGCTCAAGTCATGACCCAGGGTGATGGGATCGAGCCCCACATTGGGCTCTACATTGAACATGGAGCCTGCTTGAGATTTTCTCTCTCTCTCCCTCCCTCCTCCTCTCCCCCTCTCCCTCTCTCTCTGCCCCTCTCCTTCGCTTGTTCTCTCTCAAATAAAATAAAAAAGAATGATCCACTGTTTTGAATCCTGTGTATAGCTAAGATGTAATTTAGCATAACTTTAGCACAGGGTTAAACGTAACTATTTGTTGAATGAATAGGTAGCTTTTTATCTTTGGAATGCCAGATCTAGGTCACCAACAATTTTAGTGCATATTTTCTAGCATTGCAATTCCTACCACAGAGTACAGTCTAAGCATGAAGTGGGAAGTGAGCTCAGAGGAGTAATGGACTGCATTAGCAGAGACATTTGAAAAAGTAATGAAAGGACGTTTAGAAGTGGGGATGATGGGCTGTGAGTCCTTCCATACAACCTATTTACCAAATCACACAGCCGAAAGGGAGGAAGAGGGCAGCTGAGGAAAGACATCCATGAAACAGAGTAACATTATGTTCTTTAACTGCTAATGTTCTTACTGAGGCCTTTGAGTAAGTGTTGACAATATGCACTGACATTTGCCATCTACACTTCAGTATCTATATTGTAGCAAATCCAACTTGATGAAGGGCTCTGTTTCCTAAATAAATCAGAGGGCTTCAGTTCTCTGCTCAAGAGTCCTAGGGAGGTTTGGCTGATGGTGCTATGCTGTTTATAGATGAAACAAATCATTCTTTATTGATATCTTAAAAACAATTTTTTTAATGTTTATTTATATTTGAGAGAGACACAGCATGAGCGGGGGAGGGGCAGAGAGAGAGGGACACAGAATCTGAAGCAGGCTCTGGGCTCTGTGCTGTTAGCCCAGAGGCCCATGCAGGGCTCAGATTCAGAAGTGGTGAGGTCATGACCTGAGCCCAAGTCGCTGTTGAACCTACTGAGCCACCCAGGCGCCCCTCTGTGTTGATATTTTGTTTCATGCTTTCCTATCTCAATTCTTAGAGGGAGGGAGAGGGATTCTTTAGCTCTGCTTTTCTCATGCAAGTAGTATAATGCTTTGTTTATAGTCATTTCTTAATAAATGATTACAAACTAAAGGCATTAAGCATTTGGGTGGTAGGAGCCCAAAAGTCTTCACTATCCTTTTCCTTTGTGCCAACGAAAATCATTTGCAGATATGTATTAGGCAGATCTGGAGAAAGGCAAGATGTTTTATTCTCCTATTTTCTAAGATGTTAGACTCTTAATACCTCATATACATAAGAGAGATATCCTTTTAAAAATCCATTTCTAAACTCATCCTCCTTTTAGTTTTTGTATTTAATAGTTTTCTTTCCTCCTCAAAGTTAACACTTTCCCTCAGAGGGAGAAAATGCATATTTCTAAGAGAAATGTTAACTACTAGAATCTTTATGAGGAAAAGGCCACAATAAAAACAAAACGGTTGCTTTTAAGAGCTGCAGGATGTATATGGAGCTTTGTCACAAATTAATTTCTTTGATTTTTTTTGGAGAGGGGCAGAGAATCAAAATGGTATAATAAGGGAGCGTTATATTTGGAGTCTGGAGATTTGGTTTTGAATTTAAGCCGTTGTTCTTACTGACCTAGATTCTCAGTTCTCTTGGATATTGTACTTTCTTTAGTTTCAATTTGCTGTTCCTTTGTAAATTTCTTGTGCTAGATACGTAAAATATGTAATTTATCGTCAGCCTTCATTTTTAATCTGTCTTTTTAAAGCCGTACATTTTCTTTAACTATGACTTTAACTGCATCTCATGGGTTTTGATTTGTCATATTTTTATTGTCACTTAAGTTAAAATTGCTTCCTAGTGTCTACTGTGATTTCTTCTTTGACCCATGGTTATTTAGAAGTGCATTTTTTATTAGTCAGAGAACATACTTGATTTTAATTTTTTGTAAGCTATTGAGACTTGCTTTCATGGCTCTGCATATGGTCAATTTTTTAAAAAAAAATTTTTTTTAATTAAGTAAACTCTACACCCAATGTGGAGCTTGAACTTAAGACCCTAAGATAAAGAGTCACATGCTCCACCAACTGAGCCACACAGGCACCCCTGCATGTGGTCAATTTTAATAAATATTACATGTGTCCTTGAAAAGAAAGAATATGTACTCTGCAATTGTTGGGTAAAATATTTTATACAAGTCAGTAAGCTTAAGTTTGCAAATGATGTTCTTCAAACCTTATTAATTTCTTATCAGTATTACTTTTTTGGTATGCATAGTCTGTAAGATAAAACCCTATTAAAACAAATCCCCACTATGATTGTGGATTATCTATTTTTTTTTTCAGTTCTATACATTTCTGCTTTTACATGGTTTGAAGCTATGCCCTTACAGATATTCAAATTTAGAATCATTATATCTGTCTATAGTAATTCTTTTTATCATAATACAATTTCCCTTTTTATATACAGGAAGACTTCATGGTCAACATATATTGGTATATTTATATCAATTTTCTCTTAGTTATTGTTTGCATGTTAATATTTTTATCCTTACACTTTCAGTCTTTTTATATCATTGTGTTTAAAGTATGTCCCTTGTAAGCAGCATACTATTGAATTTTTAGTTTTATTAACCTATCTGGCAATCTTTGTATTTTAACTAGAATAGTAAGTCCTTTTACATTTAACACAGTTAATATAAATATTACTTGGGGTTAAATCTATTTGTTGCAGAAGTTCTTTATTCTAATTTCTTGCTCTTTTTTGTATTAATTATTTTTATTATTCTGTTCCTCACGACTATTAGCTTGTTAGTTATCCATTCTTTTACAATTATTTTAGTTGTTGCCCTATGGATTAAAACATGTATTCATTATTTATAAAAGTCTAACACAAGGGGTGCCTGGGTGGCTCAGTTGGTCAAGCATCTGACCTCGGCTCAGGTCATGATCTTGCGGTTCGTGGGTTAGAGCCCCATGACAGGCTTTGTGCTGACAGCTCTGAGTCTGGAGCCTGCTTCGGATTCTGTGTCTCCCTCTCTCTCTGCTCCTCCCCTGCTCATGCTCTGTCTCTCTCTCTCTTTCAAAAATAAATAAAAACATTAAAAAAAAAGTCTAATACAAGTTAGTACTGTTACCATTTCTCATACAATTCAAGGACCTTAGAACAATTAAAAATTTTTTTAGTGTTTACTTATTTTTGAGAGAGAGAGACAGAAAGAGCATGAGCGGGGGAGGGGCAGAGAGAGAGAGAGAGAGAGAGGGAGACACAGAATCTGAAACAGGCTCCAGGCTGTCAGCACAGAGCCCCACACAGGGCTTGAACTCATGAACCGTGAGATCATAATCTGAGCTGAAGTCGGACACTTAACCGACTGAGGCGCCCAGGTGTCCTGGACCTTAGAAAAATTTAACACCATTTATAACCCTCCCATTCTTTATTTGCTATTGTGTATTTTAATTCTGTGGATATAGTTAGTCCTTGCTTTGCATGGTTCCAATATGCATAATATTCAGTTACCATTATTTAGTTAAATTTAAATAATATCTGGTCCCGACCACATGGTTCAAATTTTGGCTATCATAATATATTGTGTGAATAATTGCACAAAACTTTGCTGCCAGCTCTTCAGTCTATGCATCACTATGTACATAACAGATGTGTATCATTATAGGTGACCAGTTACACTTCTTTCAAAGTCATTGGTCATCAGTCACTGAGCATCTGTTATCCAGTTCATCTATAAACAGTAACACTGTGCAGCTGTATTGGCTCCTTGCCTTCCAGTGGTAAACCCATATGACATTTTGCAAAAGTGGATAATTGAAAGAGGGAACTGACCGGCAGAGATAAAAGTGCAGCAGAGAAACAAAATGTAATAATGCTGGAAGTGAAATTTGAATTGAATGTAAATGGAGTCATAGAAGAAATAGCTGAGCGTGTGAATGTTGATACATCCACTATTTGAGAGACTCTAGATATTCAATCACGGGAAATTTGTGAGGGCAAATTATTGACATTACTGAGCAAAATGGTTGTGAATGAAAGGATGAAAATGCCCCAAAAGAAAAGATGCTGATTAAAAAAACAAAATTCAATTAAAAGAACTGTAAGAAATATTTTATGACATTGAAAGAGCAGAGAATTAAATATTGGAAACTGATCCAGACCTAGAAAGAAGAATGACAATTTGCCAAGACATTGACGTGATGTTCTAGTAAGTTACACAGCAAAGAGAAAAAGGCATGTACTGTTCAAACTACTCTTGATTTTTTTTTTACAAAGAAATAAAACATTTTAATTGTAAACTTTAATTTTAAAGTTTAAAATTACAGTGTGCTAAATAAGTATCAGTGTACTATTTTTCCTTCCCCTATACATTTATAACCAACAGTAAAGGAGATTTTACTGTTTTGATAAACACTTTTAAAATTAAAAGTCACAAAACAATCCTAATTTTTTCATTGATTATTAAGATCACTTTGCATAGTTTCAGCATGCAGTTTTATGATCCTACACCCATCATGCAGCACAAGAATTGCCTGTGTTTTTAAATTTATTTATTTATTTATTTATTTATTTATTTATTTATTTATTTTTTTAAAATTTTTCTAGTGTTTGTTTATTTTTGAGAGAGAGAGAGAGACAGAGTGCAAGCATGGGAGGGGCAGAGAGAGAGGGAGACGCAGAATCTGAAGCAGTCTCCAGGCTCTGAGCTGTCAGCACAGAGCCTGATGCGGGGCTTGAACTCACAAACTGTGAGATCATGACCTGAGCTGAAGTTGGACACTTAACCGACTGAGCCACCCAGACGCCCTTAAATTTTTTTAAACGTTTACTTATTTTTGAGAGAGAAAGAGAGAGGCAGAATGTGAGCAGGGAAGGGGCAGAGAGAGGGGGAGACACAGAGTCTGAAGCAGGCTCCAGGCTCTGAGCTGTCAGCACAGAGCCCGACGCAGGGCTCGAACCCACAAACTGTGAGATCGTGACCTGAGCCAGTCAGATGCTTAACCTACTGAGCCCCAAGAATTGCCTGTATTTTAAACCCAGAAAAATATTTTTTGTTTAGTTTTGTGCAGTCCAGTGTCATTTATATTTACCTTTTGTATTGCTTGCTTTTCATTTCCTTCTGTACTTCTGGGCAACTATTTGGCATTATTTTCCTTTAACCTTAAAATTCCCTTTGGTAGGTTCTTCATATGAAGAACTTTTGTTTGCTTGAAATGTCTTTCTTTTGCCTTCAATTTCGAGGAAATTGGCAGATATTTACCATTGTTAATTTTGTTGTTATCCTCATCGTAGGTATCTTTCTATTGCTTTTATAGATTGTATCATTTCTGTTGAATGAATGATCAACTATCAATCCTGTTTCTACTTCTTTGAAAGTGTATATGTGTTTTTCCCCCTTTGGCTGCTTTTAGTGATTTTCACATGGTCTTTGGTTTTTAATACCTTTACCATGATGTGCCTTGATGTGTTTTCTTTGTATTTATCCTGTTGGGGTTTGTGGTAATTATATCTGTGACTTGGCATCCTTTATGAATTTTAGAAAATTCTCTTTAAATATTGCTTCTCTCCTTCTTTCTCTTTTCTTTTTTGGGACCCAATTACAGGTATTCCAGACTTTTTACTGTGCCATATATTTTTTGTTTTCTTTTTCTCTCCATGCTTCAGCCTGGATAAATACAAATATAAATATATTTAAAGTTTATTTCTTTATTTTGAGACAGAGACAGCACAAGGGGGGGTGGGGCAGGGGCAGAGAGAGAGGGAGACAGAGAATCCAAAGCAGGCTCTGCACTGTCATTGTGGAGCCTGATGTAGGACTCAGTCCCATGGAACCATGAGATCATGACCTGAGCTGAAACCAAGAGTTGGATGCTTAACTGACTGAGCCACCCAGGCGCTGTGGTTGGATATATTTTTCTGACTTAATCTTCCAGGTTACTGATTCTCTTTTGAGCTGTGTCTAATTTGTTGTTAAACTCGTGCTTGGATTTTATTTCAGTTATTGAATTTTTAAGTTCTTGTTTCTATTTGATCCTTTTTATAGTTTCTAATTCTATTTTGAAATTCTATAGTCTTTAAAATTTTGAATATATTAATTATAGTTATTAATTAAAGATCTGTGCCTAATAACTCCAAAACTCTAACATATGAATTTCCTCTCATTTTCTGTTGTTTGTTTTCTTCTCCTGCTTTTTTCCCCCATATGTTCTTGTTTTGTTTTTTTCTGTGCCTTGTTATTTTTTGTTGATTCAAAGCCAGGCATTATTAGTCTTTGTGAGAGTTGATCTATTTTCCATACTTCTGTGATGAAGCTGTTTAGGGATCCCAGCTAAAATCTTGGGATGTTAGTTTACTGAGGAGCCCGCCTCCTTCATAAGTCCTGAACTCCAATCTTTGATTCACTAGCCCTATGATATTGCCTAATCTTCTGTTCAGTCAGAGCCTCTCAATTGTTGATTACAATTCACAGAACACCTCAAGAGGAAAACAATCGAATGTTGTTTTGAGGATTTGCTTCTCTAGTTACTTTCAGAGTAATGATTGATCTGATGGAAGCTTGCCTACCATAGCTAAAAGCAACATTCTGAGCCTCAGTGTTCTTGAAGGCAGCAAAATGCAGTGCATAGGGAAATAATTTTCCAGTAAGATATTTATGGTGTAAAGATTCTGCTCTGATCCTTTAGTAACTGAGTGACTAAGGAAAACATATTTATCCTTTATGAATTTATGTTTTCCTTATATAAATAACAAAAAAATAATATCTGCTTAATAAGGTTGTTTTTTTGAGCCTTAAATATAGAACATAGAACGTTTATCATAATGTCTAGAACATACTAGGTATTTATAGAAAATAGGTATTTTTGTTTCTTCAAGGAAATAGTTAATATTTCATAGTATTTCATAAAATTAAGTGGCTGCCTAGAAGGATGTAATGTGATTATTTACAACTTTTAATCAATTGTAATGGACTAGAGAAATAAAAACAGAATAATTATTGACGAAATGTGCTGCCTGGTTTTAACACGGTAGGCATGGTGCTTAATGCTTACATGCATTATATCATTCAATATGTATGCTCACCATATGAAGTTAAAACTCTTATTAGCTTTATTTTACAAATAAGGAATGTGAGGCTAGGAAAGATTACATGATTGTGCAAGGTTAGACAGTGGGTGGACAGAGAAGCCGGGGTTCCAACCCAATTATAATCAACTCTAAGGCCAGAGTTTGTATCCTGACTCCTGTTCTAATCTCATGAAGCTACATTTCTCTTCTATGTTTTCCTAACTGAGGAAAAATGTTAGATATACAGAATCTTGCACAGGCCTGGAATCCAGTTAGTAGTCAGTAAATATGTATTGACTCACTGGACATCCACACCAATGAAATCTGCTGACATACTAGTAATAGAATGAAATGACAATTTGAGAAGAGAACTTCTAGTTTTGACTTTACCTTTCAACCATGGAAATGGGATTTTGGATGGATTAACAAACTGTGAGAACAAGTCAAGAATTTAATCAGACACAGAAGTTTTGAACCATGGTCGAACACCCAGCTGTTAACAGCCATTTGGAGCCCAGAATTATCAATCAAGACTGGCTATGGTGGGGTCTGTGCTGCACTTTTCATTGTACTTACATGTGAGTCATTTTACTCAAATTGTAGAAGGAATGTGATTCCAGTCGCTGCAGAGTTGCATCTATTGACAAATAGCTGAATATCATAAAAATATAATGCAAAGTAGAAAGTTAGTAGGGTTGTGAATGCCAAACATACTTCAAACATATTGATTTTGTTAAAACTTCTTTGTCAGGGGCTTCCCAGATCAGACAACATGTATAGCCTCCATGATTTCTCCCTAATTATGCTCCAATTAGTTATACTTTTTTCAAATCCTGTGATACCTGAAAGCTTCCCAATTCATTAGGTCCTATTCATCCCTAAGGTTTCATTTAAATGACACTTCCTGCAGAAGCTTTTCCTGAATTTCCCGATTAGGTAAAATTTCCCTTAAGTATCCCTTATTGCACCAAGAACTTCTCCTTTCATTAATTATCACAGTACAACTTTCTAATTGTTTGGATATTGTCTGATTAGGCTGTACATTCTCTGAAATGGAGAACAGTGTCTGCTTTGTGTGGCCTTTGAATTTTGAGTGTCTGTCATAGTGCCTGGCATGTAGTAGACCCTCAGTGAATATGTGTTAAGGTAATGAATAAACGGTGAATTACTCAAAATAGCAGAAAATGAAAGAAATTAGAAAAGAACACAATAATAAAAAAGAGGCATTTTTAACAGTGTAACTGCATGGGATTAGAAGTAGAGTCTCAAAGAAGATGAGAAATTTATAATTCTCTAGCAGAACATTCCGTAGGGTAGTGACTACATGTCTACTCAAGACTTCTTTATTTTGATTAATCTGAAAATTCAAGACTTTTCTGGAACTTTGTAAGCAAAGGATAACTCAAATAAAGGCTTTAATTATTATAAAAGAGAAAAGAGGAACTTCTAAGTACAACTTGTCAAGAATACCTAAGGAATACTGTTTCAAATAGCCTCCACAAATTCCATCTTGTTATAAGAATGACTAACGCAGCCAAACTCAGTGACTGCTTTTTATTGAGAGGTATCTCTATATTTGGGAAAATTAAATATTAATAGATGGTGTCCACCTGTTGTCATAACAGAGATTCTCAACCCTGGCCATTCAGCTAAACTACCTGGGAGGCTCTTAAAAGATACATATGTCTAAGACTTGATCCAGGATAACTAAATCAGAATTAATGAGGGATGATGTGCAAATACTTTTATTTAAAAAAAATCTATCTTTAAATTTTGAATTAAATCTGCTAGTAAAATGTTTTCATTAATACAATGTTTATAAAAGGAACTCTGTTCTATTTGGGTTTTTATCACGTCATTGGGAATGTTCTAATGGTCCTGTACTTCCTGTTTTATCTATTCTCTAAATAATTATCCTTTGATTTATCAGGTCACCTGAGCCATTGCCACTTGTAGATAACATTACATAAATTATTTTAATCCAAATATATTTTTAATATGGAAGGAGCAATGGAAGACATTGAAAAGATTATTTTTTGTGTGTGTATGTGTGTGTAGAGATCTGCAGAGATTTATAATGGATGAAGCTGTGCCATTTGAAGGAAAAGATGAATTTTGAAAGCTACAAACTTGTTTTCCTAACTTTATATCATACCTATTGCTCTGAATTTTCTCCTGAGTTTCTTAGTTTAGAAGTGTGAAGCTTTCTCAAAGGGTTACTAGAATGGTCATTCTGTCCACGTCATAAGAAGTTCCAGTTTCTCCAACTGAATGATACATCCTTAAAGGGCTCTTATGGCTCAATTGGGAAGACAAGATGTAGGAACCATTTATTCACTGGGATGAAAGATGTGATTCTCTGCTTGCTTATCCCTTTTTTATAAACAGGAAAAATCAGATCCCATCTCTTCCTCAAATTTCTTCTTAGCATGTAAGTCTTATGTAATCACTAGGGTGACCATATCATTCATCATCCAAACTAGGATATTTTTGTGAGTTACACAGGGTGCTATTAATAATTATGCATGAATAATAGGTGGAAATTTGTACTGAACCAGTACAAACCTATCCAGGATTGCCCAAATGTTTTCTCTCTTGCCCCCTAGGCAGACAAGACCTTTAACTATTACTTATGTATCTCTGCATGTTTTCATTCAACAAATATCTATTGAATATTTACTCTGTGTCAGTAAGTGGGCATTGACAAAACAGACCTGTTCCCCAGCTTCAAGGAACTCATAGTAATGGGTGATATAGGTACGTAAATGAGATTAGCATATACAGTGATAAGTGCTCTGATGTGCTTCAGGAAACATTTAACCCAGACTAGAGAATTCAGCATATTCTCCACGGAGGAAGTCTTAACAGGACCTTCAGATCTGCCTGGATGTCCTGTATATCTCAGCCAACCCTCCCTCTTTTATTGTCCATCACTTTTATTTCAAACCTTCTCAAATTTCTAACTCTCCTAACTTCACCCTCAATAATTAGCAGATAATCTTTTAATAACTTGTAGAAAAGATTGAAAGCTTGAGATGAGAATTCCTTGAATTCTCCACCAATAAGCCTATTAATCACCTGCATGGCTTCATCTCTTACTACTACTTTCTTGTTACAATGTAAAAGATGACAATTTTCTTGTACCAAGTCAATCCCTTTATTTGGATCCCATCTGTTCTTGCCTTCTCAGGGACCCCCAAATTGTTTGTTCTTCATTCTCTTTAGCCTATCCTTCTCCAATGATGCCCTTCACTGGTCCCAATTACATCTGCCTGGAATGAAGGAAAAATCATGTCTATGTCCTGATTACCTGCTGGACCCATAGCTTGCTTGATGCCTCAAAGGTAACTCAAATGCCATATGCCCCAAACGAACTCCTAACTGTCTCCTCGATTCTCCACAGCAAATTCGCACAAAACTTCTCTATCTCAGCAAATATGCTCATCAACCACACAGGTGTCCTGGTCAGACACTTGGATGAAATTCTCCATCTCTTCCCACCTCCAAATCAATCAACTTTTGTTAGTTCTCTTATTTATTTCTCAAACCTGGCCACTTTTTCTTTATTTTCCCTCAACCATTAGCATTCAGTTCACCATCCCCTCTGCCCCAGGGACACTGCAGCAACATCCTCACAAGTTTCCTGTCTCCAGTCTTACTCCATTTGACTCCCTTTCCACAGAACAAGCGAATGTTTCTAACACACCTGATCTGCCACTTCCATCCTGATAACCAGTTAGTGGCTTGGACCTTAGGGAAGATTTCAAATTCCTTTACGTGGTTCACAAGACCTTGAACTTGCTTATTCCCCAGTTTCATTTCTCTCTACTGCCCTTCTTCCCACTTAAACTTCAGCCTCAACAAGTTTATTTTAATTTAACCAACAGCGCAGCTTTCCCCTTCTTCTTGGAACTATCTTTCTACTTATTTCCCCCCCAGATCACAAGTTAGGTGTCATTTCCTCTAGGAAGCCCTCTATGACCACACTCTCCATCTAGGTAAGATGCTTCTTATATGAGTTACACAGCACTCTCTAACTGACTACACCATAGTATATCTCTTAGGAAGGAAAGTGGAAACTCCATGAGTTTTGTCAGATGTCATATGTGAAGCATTTAGCGAAGTACCAGGCACAGAGTAGGGCCCGATAAATATTTGTTGAATGAATGAAGTAATGGTCAAGCTATTGGGACATCCAAGCAGAGACACCAAATAAGCAATTATATAAGAAGATGAGAAGGGTATTTCAAGTTGTTTAACTTTTAGGCCACTAAACGCTGGTGCTGTTAAACGGAGAAGAAAGAACAGTTTAGCAGGAAGATGAGTTTATTTTGGCTATGCTGTTTAAAGTGGCTGTGGGACATCAAGATGATCATACTTGGGAAGAAGCTTTAATTCAGGCCTGAATTGTAGCAACAAGTCAGGGCTAGAGATACTCATTTAGGAACTAACTGTATTGGGTAACAGTGAAGCCAAAGGAATGGGAGTGTCCATTCAAGGAGAAGAGGGTATGAAGGAACTGGGACAAAAGAAGAATGAACTGATATTTAAGGAACTGAATGAAATGAAATAGGAAGTTAGGAGAGGAGAGTGAGAATGAGGAAGAGTAGCTCAGGTAAGATGTTAAAAAGAAGGATGAGAGAACAATATCAAGGAAATCAAAGGAGACAAGAATTTGAAAATAGAAGGGCTGTTCAGGAAATCAAAGACTGCAGAGATACATAGTTGGAATGGTTTCTCAGCCTCAGCCCTGTTGACATTTTGGACTAGAAAATTGTGGGAGGATATCCTGTGCCTTGTCGGGTGTTCAGCAGATCCTTCGCCTCTATCCATTCAATGCCAGTAGCACCCTCCTTTCTAGTTGTATCAACTAAAAATGTCAAATGCCCCTGAAATGACACAACAGACACTCGATAAATGGTCATGAAATCAATCAATTGAGCCAAAACCGACACAGGTTGCTCCTGGTTGTATTGTCATTTGGTGTACCTGAATTATCTTTGTGGCTTGTCAGAATCCATTAAACAAAATAAGGCCCTGGTTTATTTCATATACAGTTATACTCTTTGTCAACTCAACATGGAAGTCCTTTTTATCCTTACTCTTGAGTGCGTAACAATTCAGTTTTCTAAGGTTTAGAATTATTTTTGTGGGGTTTTTTTTGTTTGTTTTTTTTAATGAGAGAAGTCTGAAATCATCAGCTACATTTCTGACAAAATGTAAACATTTGTCCTGGTAAAAAGTGAATCAAGAATCCGTAGCTAGGAGAGATGGACTAGACAGTGTGTGTATGGGAGAGATTCCCAGCTAACACTCTGTCGCATCCCAAGATACATTAAAATACGTTGAGAATTATTAAATTGTCAAGATCAAATGAATTTAATTTTGCAGTAGGTTTAAGAAATTAGGAATTCGGGATTGGAGATGTAGCAAAATCAAATAAACATCTTTTACATATACTTTTCAAGTACATTGGAAATGCAAATATCATTGTTTTATGCAGATACAATGTATAACAAGTATTTTTCTTGATAGAACACATTTAGAAAATAACATGGCTGGCACAGTTGCAAACTTCTCTTTATATTAAAAAAGTGACTTACATCCTGGAAATATTGGGCAGATTTGAAAATGCACGACTGGGAATGGTTTTCAGATGAGTCTCTATAAATTTCCTATGAAGATAACAGTTACACAATTAGAGTTTTAATCATTGGATTTTTCTAATAAGTCACCTTAATTATGAGCAATACATTATGAGAGGTATCCTAGTCCTTATGACATCCATTTTATCATACATAATCAACAAAAATAATACTCAAGGAAAAACAAACATACAGTTTTCCCCCAACAAACCAAGAACTGAGAGTGAGAGTCAAATGCAGAAAATAAAACTTCAAATGTCATCTTTGAATTTGTGGTAAACTTGTATACCTTGTGTGACATCATATTCAAATTATTAACTGGAGGGCAATATACCACATTCACGTTCTGTACGACTACTGAATTCATATCAGGCACATGTCAATGGAAATGTCTTGGAATGCCATTGGAACATATATTAAGAACACATTAAGAGGATTAAATCTATTTGATATATTTTAAAGATGAAAAATAGTGGTATGGTTACAATCTTTTTGCCCAACCAAAAGTCTCTTCAACCATTACCTTGATCTTATCATCTACTTGCTGCAGTGTGGAAATACCTGGCTGACAAGGAGCTAATTCTCAGGGTTGTAGCATCTTTGTTGCATATGCAAGTTAAAGGTTGTGACTTTTCTTACAGTTTGCTTTTTTGGACACTTTTCAGAAGGCCAAGGTTTTTTCCTTATATCAGTAATAAGACATCTTAATGTATTTCAGTATGTCCGCTCACCAAGGTGTTCCATTTTTTGCTTCCTTTTTTTGCTACAGCAACTGCTTGATAGAATCCTGTATGGAAGAAGGTGTCCTAACTCACTTTACAAAAAGACAACACCTCATCACACTTACCATCTTATCCATGGGTCTGTTTTTGCCATATAAATATTCATAATTACGCATCATCCATTTACTTCCTTACTTAAAGAAATAAGACTAAAATTGTGTGTTTCCCTCCTAGGCTGCAGGGTTTTATTTCTCAGCAATCTATTTCCTTGATCTCTGCATTTTTTGAACTATTAATTTTTGCAGTGACTGAAATGCATTTGAAACTTCTGGTTTCTGGTTCAGCATGTCAGGAGCCTGGAGAAGAGAAGACATTGGGCAAACCACTGTTGGCAAGCTTGTAGAGACAGACAGGCAAATAAAGGGAGTCCCAGACTCCCAGAGTGGAAATTGATGTGTGGAAACCACAGAGAGAACCAGTGTCAGGATAGGAAACCTGAATTGGGATTGGTGAATCCTGGAGGCACGTTGCTGATAGATCTCCATGGGGACACAGTCACAGGGGGACTTCCACAGTTTTGTGAGATTTACCTCCAGGCTCAACCATGTTCTAATAGTAAACAGTAGAAAAAATAGCCCCTTGTGCTTCTGGCAAAGAGAAGAGAAAACCACTTGGAAATACATCAGAGCACTTTGTTCTTCTTAACAAGGCCTGCCCCCCTCCCCCCACACCCAGGGGAAACTATTAACCAGGTCCTAACTGACTGGGGAAGGGAAATACCCAACTCTAGGTCACTCTAGCCATCCTATTCTATCTAAGGAGAGAGGAAAAAAAAAAACGTGAAACACTTGTGAAGTTCACAGTGAGGCACAGTCTCACTAAAAGACTAAGACCTAATCACAGGACTATAGAATGTTTCCCTTCCCCCCCGCACTTCACCATCACATTACTAATGGCCTCTTTACAGCAATTCCTTTCACCTAGTACATCATGTCTGTCTATCAAGACATAATATCTGCAATTTTTTCAATCAGTGCATCAGTGGGGCCAAATTAGTTTATAAAAGGATCTATTCTTAGAAGAGGGGAGGTGATGTGAATGACAAAAGGGTAGGTTGTCAGCTCTTTACAACTCTGGATGTTTCAGCATAAAGCTGAATGTTGCCTTAATATGGTTTCACAAATTTAGGTCTCATAAATTATCCATCCTTTCTCATAGGTCTCTCACTTACATTCCCTTAATTGGATTGATTAAAACCTATTGGTCCAGATCCAAGATTCTGAATTTAAAAATAAAAGCATAACAACTTATTCAATTAAAATCTCCCAGTAAAAGTGGGCCATGCCAAAGGAAAACAAAGGATCAGGTACACACCTGTTGGGTATCACCCAAGGAGATTGAATTTCTCAAGCTCAAAGATAGTCCTGCATATAGAACCTGCTCTAAGGGCATGGATCTTGAGGACATGCTTATTGTAAAATTGCACACACTGCTTATAGATAATGTGGACTCAATTTGTAACTTCACTGTCTAAAAATTTGGGTGTTCAAAAGTAAATGACCTATTAAGAAAATTAGAGTAAGTTTATAATGGTATGTAAGAAATTTGACTTGGAACAGAAATACCATCTAAATGTAATTTAATAGATTTTGGGTAAAAGATTCAAATAATGTTTATATTCTTTCACAATGATGAATTTCTGAAATATATAATTCATGTTTCTTGAATTCTCTCTTTCTCTGTCACACACATAAACACATACACACTTGAAGTGAGAACAAAGATCTTTTCCTACTACTGATTCAGTTGTAGTTGATGGAGTTCAGGACACGCTATCCCAAAACATGGCAATTTAGCATGTTGAACATTTTAAGCTGGAGGAATCTGAGAAACAACAGGTGCATTAAGGACTCTGATCTCCTTCTCCTCTGAAGCAAGTCATAAGACTCTCATGTGGGTGGTGCCCTGCCTATATCCTTATCTCAGAAAACACCAAGGGAATCTGAATGAACAATGAATAAGCTCCCTTCAGTTTTCTACCCTTTTGTTCTATCACATTTTCCCATGACTTTACATTCCTCATCAAAACAGCATAAAAACACTCAGGTTTAGTCACCTCTTTGGGTCTTCATTTCTTTATGAAGGCTTCCATGACACATAAACATTTTCCATTAAATAAATTTGTACGTTCTTCTCTTGTTAATCCATCTTCTGTTATAAAGCCCCAGCTGAGGAACTAGAAGGGTAGAAGGAAAAACATACTATTTTCTTCCTCTACAGTTTCTGGTGATGAGGATTGGATAGTAGAAGGCTGGGATACTCCATCACCTTGGAGACTGCAGCTAAGGTCTGGGACAACTGGCAGAAAGCCTGCAGAATGTAAGAATTCTTAACGTATCAGTTTTCAGGATCTTTATCTTCGTTGAGAGAGGAAGGTAAACACTTCTCCTTGCTGTTTCCTTTCCAAATTCAGGTTAGCAGGAAAAAATATTTGTATTTGTCAAATCTTTGGATAGTGACCCTTTTGAGTTTAGTGTTAAGTACCCATTGTTTATTGATCCTTTCCCTCCCAGAGTCAGCTATTTTCTTCCTGTTTAGGTTTTTGTTTTGTTTTGTTTTTGTGTTTTGAGAACCTTGCTTGGCTTTTTACCTGCCAGGCTATGCAGATCTTCAGTTGCCTTTTAAGAAATTTGCCTAGGAAACAAAGATTCTGTGTTTTATCAAACTAATTTCCTGTGCTTCATGTTGTCTTTATAAGGTCTTTTGATTACTTACTTATTAAGGTCTCTAATATTAAAAGAGGGTTTTGTTCACAACTATGTAATGTTCTATATTTGTCTTAAAAATCTTCTATTGTCAAATTTCGTTAAATAGTTGACCAAGACCTTATTTAATCAAGTGTTCAAATCTTTTGATATTCTTGACAAGTTTCCCCAAATCAAATTCTAAATAAAGTCTTTCTGACTTTGAACTAACTTTGAGCTTTTCCGGAGGATTCCTGCAAAGCAGACTTAAAAAGGGCCTGTATTATCAATCAGTTTTCTTGTTGTACTTGTATAAATAATTGGGCCAAGTTTAATAAGACTAGATTTATTTTTGCAAATAAAAATAGTCTTTGATTATCTATGGTAGAAATAGAGGTGGCTGTAGAGAAAAATTTTGTTTCAGTTAGAAAGTATTACCCACCCTTGTGAATGTTTGCCGTCTTTGAACTACTTTTCATTTCCTTGTAAATTAGATTTTGCCATTTTGTACATCTTGTCAGTTGTTACCATATCCACTTTTCTCTCACCTTCCTGACTTGTCATCACTAAAAACGAAAACTACCCATTTCTCAAAGTCCTATAAGCCGAAGCTGGATGATGATATAAACTTTTAGGGAATTACCACAACAGATCATGTATGGGTACTCTTTGTACCTATAACTGTGTGGGTCACTCAGAAATTTCACTGGAACATCTAATTCCATCACCAGAGACATTCACACTGCAAACCAAAAAAATTTATTGATTGTTACTCCCTGCCCTTACTACCCTACCTACAGGTGCTTTGAGCCCAACATCTAGAAATCATGACTGACCACCCTCTGGGTTCAAAAATTGAATTTATAGTTTGTTGGAACCATTAACCTTTGTTTTTCTTTTATTTCTATAGAAATGTATCTCATTAAATGCCTGATTACTAACACTGTTAGAAGCCTAACAGATGGGTGCCCTTGCTGCCACTCATATCATCACCTTTTGAAATGAAACAACTCTTTAGGATTGACCTATTCCTAGGACTGAGAGCCTGGTTTGCTAGGACAGGGGATGATCGATCTACCCACTAAGTTTCTGGACTGTCAAACTTCTTGGGGAAAATTTCAGATGAGAGAATAATGGGGTTTAAAACATGCTACCCCAAAATATAATACCTTGGCATATTGCATATTTTAAGCTGAAGGGATTGAGAAACAGTAGGTTCAGGAAGAACTCTCCGAGCCCCTTCTCCCCTGAAGCCGGTCATAAAAGACTCTCATATGAGAGGTGCCCTCCCTATACCCAGATAAAAGAGCAATCTTATTTCGGAAGACAGAGGGATGCCAAGGGTAATCTGAACACATAGGCTTTGCTAGATTTCCCCAGTTTACTACCCTTAGCTCATATCCCTTTGTCCAGTGACATTTATCACCACCTTCCATTTTTTATCTAACCTAGTATAAAAATGTCATTTCTTCAAGTCTTCATTTCTTCATAAAGGCTCCCAAGTCATGTAAAACTTAAATAAGTATTCTTTTCTCTTGTTAATGTGTCTTTGGTGATAGAGCCCTAGCTGAGAAGTTAGAAGGGTAGGAAAAGATGTTTCTCTTCCTCTACACAGCATAACATGTTTTAAAAGACAAAATATTTGAAATGCTGACATTTTACTCATTCTTCTCAGCCACGTTTCTCACCAAAGAAAGCCCACCAATACAAATGGACTAATAAGGATTATGGATTTCAGAACCATGATACAATGATTCTGAGATACAATATGCACAATAAATCCTAAACAAAAGTGAATGGGGGAATGACAGCAATTCTATCCCTAGATGAACATTAATTATCAATTATTAGTGGATGAACTTAGTTTATATCATGATGATTATAACATAGCCTGACACAGAAGACTGATTTCAATAATGTTAAACAAATGAATTATCACAATAGAAATTGATCACATAAATTGCCAAATTCAGTTTAGCAGTTTGTACATTTTACCTGGATATATTCATAGTAATATACACATAATCTGGAAAAATAAACTCATTATTGAGTTAAAACATATTTTTAAACTCTTGGTATTAATTACCTTAGTTACAACTCTAAAATTTATCACCTATTAGCTTAAGCTTTCCTTCACTTTCTTCTCTTTTTTGAATTTATTACTTTATTTTGAGAGAGACAGAGTGTGAGCAGGGGGAGGGTCAAAAAGAGGGGGAGAATTTCCAGCACTGACAGCACAGAGCCCAATTTGGCTGGAACTCATGAACCTGTGAGATCATGATCTGAGCTGAAATCAGGAGTTGGACATTCAACCAACTGAGCCACCCAGGCGCCCCTCCTCTCTAACTTTTAAAATGTTATTAGCCTGAACATTATGAAAACATGTAGGAAGAGTTTTCTTCCAAAGTACCTTTTTCTCTTCAAATAAAGAGCAAAAAATAATTGGCTGGAACATGGCGTCTAGCTAATGAAATAATAAAGACAGCATGTTTGTTTACAGAGCCTGTGTTCCATTTTCCCCCAATAGTCTTACTATAAGTTGAGGATTATGGGGAATAAATTATTGTGATACGTGGATGCCTTGTAGCTCCCTAGCTAATCCCAGGTGCATGAGCCTTAAAACTCATAGAGGTTTCATGGTTGTTTTGTTAGGCGGTATTTTGTAGCTAGAGCTAACTGATACATGGTTATATTGACCTATTTCTCTGTGCCTTCACACGGGCAAGCAGCTGCATGTGTTTTCCATTGTCTATGTTTTCAAAAGCAAAACATTTATTTAAAGAATTGTGTAACATTGTGATTACTGCTTTAAAAGCAGATGGTAGAGGAAAAAAAGCAAATGATTGTGATTATTTGGCTAGAATATTTTATTTTACTTTCAGAATAAATTTTGAATATTTGTGGAAAAGGAAAAAGACACATCTAAGTATATATTCTGTTGACAAAAACATTAGCAAAGCTTCAAGGTGTTATACTACTGTCCAAAGAATTAGCATCAAAATAGTATTTATTTTGGATGAAAATATACTAGGTACTGAAGAGACTTAGTTTTTTATGTTTGTGATGGTTCAAAATGAGAAGGCAGTGATTATTCTTGCTATAATGAAAAAAACTCAGAAAATGTGCCTCATACAAATAGTAGCAGTATTTACTATTAATGACTAGGGGCATCACATACAATTCATTGGGGGAAAAAAGCTTATAGTTTTATATCTAAGTGAGGTATGTACACTTAGTAGTTAAACAAGTTGGCTTTAGGATATGGAAAGAATAAATATTTAATAATAAACATTTATATTAATAAATTTATTTTATAATAAATAAGAGAGAATAAATATTTAAGTTCATGATGTAATTTAACTTATTTTTCTATGAGTTATGTAACCAAGAATGATCCACAAAGGTATGCCTTAGAATCAAATGTTTCCTTTCAGCCTTGCCAAATGTCTGCATTTAGAAGATATAATGGTGAAACAGAAATGCATGTGAAGTGCCAGTGATTGACTTGAAGAATTTGCAGAATAGGATCCATTTTTAAGGACTGTCTTTTTTGTTCTTGCAGTAGCAATGCGGGAGGGAAACCTGGTTAATGCTAGTAAAGAGAACAGACAGTTCTCTATGTTCCAACAACAACAATTTGTGCTATTAAATTTTTCACATGATGATAGGGTCATTTCACTGAAATTTTAGCAACATGCAAATCCAATCAACATTCTAACATTTTGTTTTGTGTGAGTTCCCTGTAATCATAAATACATAATTTTTATGTATGTGTGTACACGTTGGTGTGAGGTTTAGTTAATTGATGCTGTGTGGGAAACATCCTATTTATCAAAAAATATAAATTATGAATGGATGAGCATGACTGAATTTTACTGGTTTGAGAAGCATAGTTGATCTTCCTTGCCATGGCTAAGCTTGTGTGTGCCAGAAACACCAACTTCCCATTTAATCTCTTGGCAATCAGGCTGAGAATATTTTGTGATTTTGCATCAAGCTTGTTAAATATCACCACTTGGATTTCAAAGGCCTCCTTTTGTATTAAATACCTGTATCAATCAATCAACCGATATCTCACTGAGATATGTCAAGTGCATAACATTGAAATAGTCATTGTGACCATAGAAAGTACTAGTAGTAGAAAAAGAAGAAATTGTTATAAATAATGCAGATACTTAAATATTATGAAACTGTGGATTATAAAATGGGCAATATTAATATGACATTTATCAACTTGCCTGCTGTTTTTACTTTGCTGAGAAGATTCTCATTAGTGAATTTAGTTTACTATTGTGTTATATATATATATATATATATATACATACACACACACACACACACACACACACACACACACACACACACACACACTGTGGTAAGTTATGAGGAATGTAGCAAGTACAGAAATTAAAGTCAGGGATGTAGATCCAGAAGGATCATGCAGCCAAATATTTGGGACTCTTTATATAATATACAGACTATATTTTTAAACATGAAAAAAATATTATTTAAAAATTTTTTAAATGTTTATATTTGAGAGAGGGAGAGAGCGTGAGCACGGGCAAATGGGGGAGGGGCAGAGAGAGACAGAGACAGAATCAGAAGCAGGCTCCAGACTCTGTGCTATCGGCACAGAGCCGGAAGTGGGGCTCCAACCCAAGAGCCCTGAGATCATGACCTAAGCCAAAGTCAGACACTCAACTGACTGAACCACCCAGGTGTCCCTAAATATGAAAAAAATTTTAATCTGTACTATGTGTGTTTTCTGTTTCAGTGGTAGAATGGCATTTTAGTCAATGTTCCTACTGAATTATTTATAAGTAACACAAAAATACCAGGTGATACCTACGATTCAAGGTATTATATTGCAACCCACCACCAGATTCCAAATGGAGATGTGAATCATCATTTTGGGACAGTTAATTTCTGTTTGAGATTTAACTTTTGTGATCTTGGACTTAGAAATACAAGCAATGTCTTGACAAGTTTGGCTGTATGGAAATTATCTAGCTTAGGCCATCTGGGATAGTTTTCTATACACAACAAATAATTTGGTTTAGTTCTCCAGATTAAAAAAATATATACGTAATTTGGTTTTATTTCATTATTTGGGACACTTTGTGTATTAAAACTTAAAATATTTTTTAAGTTTATTTATTAATTTTTGAGAGAGAGAGTAAGAGAGTGTACAAGTGGGAGAGAGGCAGAGAGGGAGAGAGCAAAAATCCCAAACAGGCTCTAGCATGGAGCCCAACATGGGGCTCAAACTCACGAACCGTGATATCATGACCTGAGCTGAAATCAAGTGTTGGATGCTTAACTGAGGCACCCAGGCACCCCTGTATTAAAAGTTTTTAATACAAATTTAACTTATAATTTACAGCCAGTAAGATGCATAAATCTTAAATGTATAATTATATACTTAAGTGTATACAAGTATGTATGTGTACTTATACTTCCGATATGTACACATCTATTCTCATGACCAGGACTTGGATCAAAATATAGACTATTCCCCTGCCATGCACCTTTTCTGACCAAAACACTTTGAAACTAGGTGTCAACCATAAGAAAAAATCTGGAAAGACCATAAATACATGGAGGTTAAACAACATGCTACTAAACAATGAATGGGTCAATGAGGAAATCAAAGAAGAAATTTAAAAATACATGGAAACAAATGAAAATACGAGAATCCAAAACTTTTGGGATGTACAAAAGTGGTCCTCGGAGGGAAGTATATGGCAAGATAGGTCTACCTCAAGAAGCATGAAAAATCTCAAATAAACAACCTAATCTTATCATCTAAAGGAGCTAGAAAAAGAACAAGTAATGAAGCCCAAAGCCAGTAGAAGAAAGGAAATCATAAAGATTAGAGCAGAAATAAATGATATAGGAACTAAAAAAAAAACAAACAAACCAAAAAACCATAATAGAATAGATCAATGAAACCAGGAGCTGGTTCTTTAAAAAAATTAATAAAATTGATAAACCTCTAGCTAGACTTATTGAAAAGAAAAAAGGAAGTTCTCAAAATCACAAGTGAGGGAGGAGAAAGAACAACCAACACCACAGATATACAATTATAAGAGAATATTATGAAAATCTATATGCCAACAAAATGAACAACATAGAAGAAATTGAAAACTCCTAGAAACCTATAAATTACCAAAACTGAAACACAAAGAAATAGAAAACCTAAACAGACTGATAACCAGCAAAGAAATTGAATCAGTAATCAAAAAACTCCCAACAAACACAAGTCCATTACCAGAAGGCTTCACAGGTGAGTTCTACCAAACATGTAAAGAGTTAATACCTATTATTTTCAAACTATTCCAAAAAATAGAAAAGGAAAGAAAACTTCCAAAATAATTCTATGAGGCCAGCACTACCCTGATACCAAAACTAGGTAAAGACACCACTAAAAAATAGAACTACAAGGCCAATATCTCTGATGAACATAGATGCAAAAATTCTCACCAAATGTTAGCAAACCAAATCCAAACGAATTTAAACAATATGTTTAAAAATTCACCACGATTAAGTGAGATTTATTCCTGAAATGCAAGGGTGGTTTAATATTCACAAATCAACATGATACATCACATTAATATAAGAAAGAATAAGAACCATTTGATCCTATCAATAGATGTAGAAAAAGCATTTGACAAAGTACAATATCAATTCATGATGAAAACCCTCGATGAAGTAGGTTTAGAGAGAACATACCTCAATATAATAAAGGCCATATATAAAAATGCACAAGGAATATGATCCTCAATGGGGAAAAACTGAGAGCTTTTCCTTTATAGTCAGGAACAAGACAAAGATGTCCACATTCACCACTTTTATTCAGCCTAGTACTGCAAGTCCCAGCCACAATAATCAGACAATAAAAAGCAATAAAAAGCATCCAAGTAAGCAAGGAAGAAATCAAACTTTCACTCTTCACAGACAACATGATACTGTGTATAGAAAACTGGAAAGACTCCACCAAAAACTGCTACAACTGATAAATGAATTCAGTAAAGTTGTAGGGTACAAAATCAATGTACAGAATCTGTTGCGTTTCTATACACCAATAATGAAGCAACAGAAAAATTAAGAAATGCAATTCCATTTACAACTGCACCAAAAATAATAAGATATCTAGGAATAAACCTAACCAAAGATGTGAAAGACCTATCTATCCTCTGAAAACTATAAAACAGTGATGAAAGAAATTGAAGATGACACAAAGAAATGGAAAGACATTCCATGCTTATGGATTAGAAGAGCCAATATTGTTAAAATGTCTATACACCCCAAAGCAACATACACATTTGATGCAATCCCTATTAAAATACCAAGAGCATTTTTCACAGAGCTAGAACAAATAATCCTAAAATTTGTATGGAACTACAAAAGACCCCAGATAGCCAAAGCAATCTTGAAAAAAAAAAGCAAAGCTGGAGGCATCATAATTCTGGACTTGAAGTTATAGTACAAAGCTGTAATAATCAAAACAGTATGCCTCTGACACATAAATAGACACACAGATCTATGGAATAGATTTGAAAACCCAGAAATGGACCACAACTGTATGGTCAATTAATCTTCAACAAAGCAGGAAAGAATACCCAATGTGAAAACCAATCTTTCTTCAACAAATGGTGTTGGGAAAACTGGACAGAAACATGCAAAAGAATGAAACCAGACCACTTTCTTATACCATATACAAAAATAAATACAAAATAGATTAAAGATCTAAATGTGATACCTGAAACCAACAAATCCTAGAAGAGAACACAGGCAGTAACTTCTTAGCAACCAGCCATAGCAACTTATTTCTAGATATGTCTCCTGAAGGTGAGACAGGTGAAACAAAATAAAAAATAAACTATTGGGACAACATCAAAATAAAAGCTTCTGCACAGTGAAGGGAAAAACAAAACCAAAAGGCAACCTGCAGAATGGGAGAAGATATTTGCAAATGACATATCTGATAATGGGTTAGTATCCAAAATATACAAAGAATTTGTAAACCAACACCCAAAAAATGAATAATCCACCTAAAAATGGGAAGAAAACATGAGTAGTCATTTTTCCAAAGAAGACATACAGATGGCCAACAGATATATGAAAAGGTACTCAACATCACTTATCATTAGGGAAATACAAATCAAAACTACAATGAGGTATCACCTCATACCTGTCAGAATGGCTAAAATCAACAACACGAGAAAAAATAGGTGTTGGCAAGGATGTGGAGAAAAAGGAACCCTCTCGCACTGTTGGTGGGAATGCAAACTGGAACGGCCAACTATGGAAAATACTCTGGAAGTTCCTCAAAAACTTAAAAATAGAACTACCCTACAATCTAGCAATTGTACTACTGGGTATTTACTCAAAGATTATAAAAATACTAATTCAAAAGGATACATGCCTCCTGATGTTTATAGCAACTTTTTGTACCATAGCCAAATTATGGAAACAACCAAAGTGTCCATTAACTGATGAATGGATAAAGGAGATGTGGTGTATATATTAAATGGAATTTTAGTCATCAAAAATGAAATCTTACCATTTGCAATGACATGGAGAGTATTATGCTATGCTGAGTGAAATAAGTCACTCAGAGAAAGACAAATACCATATGATTTCACTTATATGTGGAATTTAAGAAACAAATGGGAAAAAAGGAAAAAAGAGGCAAACCAAGAAACACATTCTTAACTATAGAGAACAAACTGTTACCAGAGGGGAGGTGGGTGGAGGGATGGGTGAAATAGGTGATGGGGATTAAGGAGGGCACTTGTGATGAGTCCTGGGTGATGTATGGAAGTGTTGAATCACTATATTGTGATTGTAATAAACACACAGCACTCACTATGCCAAACACTATAAAAGCGCATTACATATATCATTACATCTTCCTAACAGCCCTGTGAGTTAGGGTATATTATTATCCCCATTTTATAGGTGATGATCTGAGGTACAGAAAGGTTAAATAATTTGGTAAAAGCTACGCAGCTGCAAGTATGAGAGCCAGCTTTCACTCACAGGGAAAAAAAGACATCAGATTCTTTAGCATATTCTACTGCCATTCTGCAAAGTATAGAATGTGGATAACAATACCTACCACATAGGCTTGCCATGGAGATTTAAGAAATTATTATTGGAAACACTTAGAACAACATTGGCATATTATGAACACTAACGTGTTTTTGTTAAAGAAACAAAAACATAGAAATCTGTTGGCCAATTTATTAATCAATGATGAGAAATACAATGTCCAATGGGCCAGAATATTCATGATGACATGCGTATTTTTTCTTGTGTGCAGACTACTGTAGGGAACTAAGACAGATGCAGAAGATTGCTTGAAGGGCATGAAATCAATCAAAACAAGGAGATGAAATGGATTTTAAATGTTCTCAGGCTAAGAGAGCCTATCAATACCATTTTACAAGGAATGGTTTTGCCTGTAGGGTATGATATCCACTAGTTTAAACATCCACAGATTTAAGTTTCCTTTGTCCAGGACATTGACTAGATGGAAATTTCCGCAATTCTTATCTGTGACTCCACTTTTTCTCTGCCTTCAGCTGATCAATCCTCTGCCTGATGGATGTTTTCTTCAACCAGATTACAGAGGGTCATACTATTTCCTTTATAGGATTTCATATGTCTCTCTTATGATCCCTATGTGTTACTTAAGAGATTTACTTTATTTCATTTGTTTCTAATTTTCTAGTAAGCATTACAGTGCAGCTTCAATATTATTGGCAATATTTTATTATAGACCTATCCTTAGACTCTTGTTTGTGTTGTGTTCCTTTTAAATGAAAAAAAATGTAAGGGTGCCTGGGTGGCTCAGTCGGTTGAGCATCTGACTCTTGATTTCCACTCAGATCATGATCTCATGGTTTGTGACAGTGAGCCTCACATTACCAAGCCTGCTTGGCATTCTCTCTCTTCCTCTCTCTCTGCCCCTCCTCTGCTTGTGCGTGTGGACATGCTCAATCTCTCTCTCTCTCTCAAAATAAATTAATAAACTTAAAAATAAAAGAAAAAAATGGAAATGGTTTCCTTTAATACTCTTCTTCAACAGGTGAGGAAACCTTTAGGTTTTGAGGAGCACAGTTTAGAACCTATGTATTTGTCCAAATCTTGTTATTTTATGGACAAAGTAAGGTCCATAAATAATCTGGAGTTCATTTATAATATGAAGAAAGGTTAAGTGACTGAAGTTCATATGATAAAGTGAGAGCAGTCCAGTTTCCTGCAAACTTTTCAGTGTAAAGCATATATAGATAATCTGAAGATTCCTTCCTTTGCTATGAAGCTGACTCAGAGGCACTTCAGGAATCAACATGTATTTAAAAATACTACATATAAGTTGAGTGCCTACCACATTCCAGGCATCACGCATGGTGTGGGGAATGCAGTGGTAAGCAAGGTCAGATGAAGGTCCTGCCTTCATGAAACTAAAACCAGTGGGGGAATTTGACATTAAAAAAAAAATTTTTTTTTTACATTTATTTATTTTTGAGAGACAGAGAGAGACAGAACACGAGTGGGGGAGGGGCAGAGAGAGAAGGAGGTACAGAATCTGAAGCAGGCTCCAGGCTCTGAGCTGTCAGCGCAGAGTCCAACGTGGGGCTCGAACTCACAAACCATGAAATCATGACCTAAGCCGAAGTTGGAGGCTTAACCAACTGTGCCACCCAGGCGCCCCAACAAGACATTTTTTAAGACCCACTTAAATAACTATATTATTATCATGGTGTTAGTGCTATGAAGGAAGAGTATAGATCTATGTGAGTGTAGAGAAGTCCTCTCTAAGGAACTGATTTAAGCTGAAGGCTGCAGTTGACAACAGATTCTGAAATGAAGTGTCAGTGAAGGAAGCAGGGTGGTGGATCGGGAGTCAGGACTTCATGAACTTCCACCAAAAAAGGGCAATAGCAAGGTGAGGTAGATATCAAAGTGAATTATATATTGCAAAATACTGAATGTCAGAAATTATAATGTTTGAGGTCTTAAAATGATGCCATAAACACAGCTGGCATTCAGTATGTACTTCTAGATAAAGCAGCTTGGTGAACACTTGTCATTTGTCCAGTGTTCTAAAAGTAGTTTTTGTTTTTGTTTTTGTTTTTTACAAATGGCAATGTAGGCTTTGGCAGAGGGTGACATATTTTTCTGGCTCTGATATGCAAATTGGAAATAAATTCACGGTCTCATTAAAATTTCAAAGTATTGTCTGTGAATTTTATCGAGGGAGAAAAGAATTTATTGGCTTAGGACACTTTCAAATCAGTTCCCAGTTTCAAATTAGGAAAACGAGCTAGATATTCAAGAGATAGTATGCGTATATTTGTCTCTCTATATTCTATTCAGAAATGTTGAATACAAAGGTCAAATGTGTTTGGAGGAGGGTGGTTTGTGTGTATGTATGTATACATGTGTTATATGTATGTTTTTGTTATTACTATTATGGAAAAGAAAAATAATTTTATCTGAAAAATGCAAGTACTTTCCATTCCTAATTTGCATTTCAGGTGTTAACATTGTTTTTTAAGTTTATGTAATTTGAGGGGGGGCGGGCAGAGAAAGAGAGAGAATCCCAAGCAGGCTCCATGCTGTCAGTGCAGATCCCAACACAGGGCGCGATCTCACAAACCATAACATCATGACCTGAACTGAAATCAAGAGAGAGACACTTAACTGATTGAGCCATCCAGGCGCCCCAGGTGTTGACATTTTTGTATGAGTTAATTCTCCTTTTTGTGCTTGTTTCAACTGTTCTACGTTGATTTGAAACCACATTCTTCCTACCCACCATCTCTGTTGTTCTTCATTTGTTTGTATAGATCCAAATTTCCATTTGGTATTGTTATCTTTCTGCCTAAAGAACTTCCTTTAGTGTGTTATTGCTGCTTTTAGTGCAAGTCTACTGGCAATGACTTTGCTTAATGGTTGTTTATCTAAAAAAGTCTTTGTTTTGTCTTAAATATGGAAAGATATTTTCACTGGGCATAAAAATATAGGTTGGCAGTTTTCTTTCAGTAGTTGAAGATGTCATTCTGTTGCATTACAAACTGTGTAGTTTCTCTTTTAAAATATTCTCTACCACTGATTTTCAGCAGTTTGATTATAATGTGCCCTGATGTAATTTTCTCTGTTTGTTCTTCTTGGGGCTCATTAGAGCTTTTTGGAATTGTAGGTTTAGAGTTTTTATCAAATTTGGAAAATTCTGGGTCATTACCACTTCAAATATTTTTTATTCTGTTCCCTTTCTCTCTCATCCCCTTTTGGAGCTCCAATCACATGTATGTTAAATGAGTTAATATTTCCACAAGGTCAGTGATATACTCTTAATTTTTTTTATATCTTTTTTTCTCTCTGTACTCAATTTTGGATAGTTTCTATTGCTGACTTTTCGAGTTCTTAGGTTTTTTTTCCTTCTGTAATGTTTACTGTTATCAAACTCCTTCAGTTAATTTTTCAAAATATATATTTTTACCCATAAAACTGTCACTTGGTTCTTCCTCATATCTTCTTTATGTCATGGTTTTTGTTTATTTTCTTGAGTTTATTTAGAAGCTGTATAAAAAATATTTTAAAGTCATTGCCTATAATTCCATTATCTCTGTCATTCTAGGTATACTCCTACTAACTGTTTTTACTCTTTATTGTGGATCATACTTCCTTTTTTTTTTTTTTTTTAAATTTTCATTCCTGTTGCCGGGAGAGATAAGATAATGTGGAATTTGCTACTGGAAGGAAAAAAAAAAAAGATCTACTGAGGTCCACTGTGGTAGTAAAAGATGGCTACAAATTTCCCTCTCTTTGAATCTGGGCTGGCCTTGGGTGCTTAACCAAAGAATGTGGTAGAAGTAATGCTGTTGGATTTTGAGGTTATATTGAAAGTCTTATAGCTTCTGCCTGGGTCTCCTGGAATACTCTCCAGGAGAGCCCTGAATTTTCATGAAAGAAGCATGACTATCTTGAAAATATCACTTAGAGAAGCCACATGTAGAAACTGGAGTCAAAGTCCCACTCAAGACCAGCATTCAGCCATCCCCACCAAGGGGGTGATTCAACAACTCTATGCTATGCTCAACACAAATGTAGCTACCACCTGTCACCATACAGCATTATTACAATACTATTGGTTATATTCCCTATGCTGTACATTTTATCCCCCCAATTTGTTAATTCCATAACTGGAAGCTTGTACCTCCTATAACCTTTCACTCATTTTGCCATAAAATGATTTTTTTAAACCTCTAAATCTTAATGCAACAATAGATAACCATAATACCTACTATATGTTAGCTATTGTGCTAGGAATTTTATACATATCACATATTGCTAAGAGTAGCTATATCTTAATGTAGTAAACCTCCCCACCCTGAGATAAAATCAGTAGAATTGATAGAATAAACTCCTACAGAATGATAGCAGGTAAGCTTCAGGCCCACTGTTCTCTTTTCCTCTATTATTTCTATTCTGGCTATAAAGTTACTAGAAAACTTGGATAATAATAGGATTTATTATTGTAAGAGGCAATCTAGGAAGGAGTCTTCTCCATGTAGCATTGTCAGTATTTATTTTACTACCTGTTTTCCCTCAGTACAATGGGGAAGAGACTTCAGTTGCCTTTTGACTGGACTGGCCTTTCTCAACTCTGCTAGTAACTATCACTGTGACTTTAGGTAAGTTATAAACTTTCTGAGCCTCAATGTTTTGTACATGTGTAGAGAAGAACATTTTTGTTTTGTTTTGTTTTTTCACTAATCCACAGGGTTATAATGAGAATCAGGTAAAATAAGCTAATTGAAATTAGATAGAAAATTTTATGATTATGATTATAAAACTGTTAATAATTATTATAATTAACAAGAATTTAAGTACTTATCTCAAAATACGTACCCCCACCCCACCATGATAGATAAAGAAGTGGTTTAGAAAGAACAGACGTCTCTTATTTTCAAATTGAACTTGGTTCTGATTTAGGAAATACTGGAAGGTAGAGGTTGAACTAAAGTTTCCATGTGGTCTAGGCTCATTGCGATGTCATTTTCAAAGAAATACTGTTAAGTCAATAAGAGGAATTCCTATCTTGTAAAACTTAAAGAACATTGAAGGGAAACCACTCATAATCCTCACAACACATTTTTAAAGGTTCCTTCCTCCACTTCTCCCTCTTTCAAAGCTATAACCTGATAAACTAAAATTCTGTCAAATTTCTTCCTCCCCTTCTCTCTCTACCTCGGTCTTTCTTAAAAATGTTGTGATATGCAAACTTATCTAAACTTACTAGTTATTTCTGCCTCCTTTTTAGATATCTTACTCTACCCATTTTCCTGATTTTGTACACAACTCATACAAGGAAATGGTTTAGAGAGAGCCTTCCTTTGGGGTAAGGAGGGAGGCACAAGCTAATTACAACAACATTATTAAAAAAAATAACATTAAGGTGATTAAGATGCTTTCTTATAACAGCCTGAAAATCAGCTACTTTTTATAAGGCTGCAAACTGTTGAAAGTTGCATGAGACCCTCTAAACGGGATATGCTTTTTAATAGTCATTTTCTGAAATCATTTCAGCTAGAGGACATTTAAAATGAGTCACCTAAAAACGGCCAAAACCTCATTTTTCCCCCATGAGATGACTTAAAAGGTTTTATTGTTACTTCAACCTTAGGGACAACCTTTATTAGTATTATCACTGTATCCATTATCCAATTAAGCTTTAGTGTATCCAGGATCCAATTAAGCAGACTTGAATTTGTGTGTGCACAAGAGAAAGTGCTATTAACATTGTCAAGACATCAACACACCTTGGATGAGATTTTCCTTATTGAAAAGAGTCATTGGATTTCCCCATCTTTTCCACGATGCCATAAGCAGGTCCTGAGGCAAGGATTTGTGTGCAAGTGATTTACTAAGGAAGTGTTCCCAGGAAAAATCACAGAGGGACAGAGGGAAGCAGGGCAGGAAAGAGAAGGCCAAGGCCCAGCCTCAGCGGGGAGGAGCTCTGGAATGTCTTAGGGTTTTTCCTAACTCAGAGTGTGGGCTTTCATAGTCCTACTTCAGTCCATTGTAAACTCTTCAAATCAGCTTCAGGCATTTCTCTAAGGAGGAGGCATGATCTGCCAGAAGCAAAAGCATCCTGAAGTTGGGAAGGGGCATGTAGAAATAGTAAGAGAGACCTAAACTGATATGGAGTACCACATGTCTGGGGTTTCCTCTTAGTTATGTGCAGGTAAATAACATAGGAACAGACACTGGCAGCTTACCAGGTGCCTGCTGCTGAGCTAAGTGCTTCACATTCATTATTTTATGTAAACCTCACAACATTCCTATGATATAAGAGTATTCCTATTTGTCAGCTGGGGAAACTAAGGTTCAGTAAGATTGACCTTCTCAAGGTCACAGAGCAAATTAATTGACATAGATATGAACCCAGGCCTGCTGAAGCTGTCCTGGGAAAAAGGGAAGAGAAGCCCTTTTGTGAATTAATGAAGCTCTCTATTCCATTACCTTCTGCTTGAAGGGCTGATTACTAAAGACGATGTGAAACAGTTTATGCAAGATCAAGGGCTCCTGAGAAAGAAAGCTTTTACCCCTTCCCTCCTGAGCTGAGATGTACTAGAACCTGTCCAAAGGATGGAGATGGTTCTCAGTGAGATCTACTAAAAGGAAAGACACCTAGGGGCCCCCATGATGGAACTCCACTGAATGACGGGGCAGTATAGACTTCTGAACTAGACCCTGCATGAGTTTAAACAGTTAGGGTGCTAATAGGAGTTCTCTGCAGGGTGGGTCTGTCGCTGGGTCATCCCTTTTAATCTGACCATTATGGAAATAATTACTTGTCATGAGAATATAAGCTAGGGCATTATACTTTGAGGCATCCAAACATGGACTTTGCTTGGCTGAGTGTAAGATTTTCTTTTCTTTGAAGAACCGCTTCATCCCAGACAGGGATCTGGAAGAGTAGTGGCTTTGTTGCAGCAGTGGACTATTTCTACCTGCTCTTAGGGAGCAAAACTGACTTTGTGAAAAAGGTCTGTTTCTGTGGATTTTTAATAATACAGCAGCAAGATAGAGGATTAAACAAAACTGCCCTCTTTCTAACACCATAGAAATGAGACACTTGATGTAGATGTTTTGCATTCATGAAATTATCCTTTAGATTTCTAGCTCCCCTAACTATTCAGAAAATGAAATGAGTTTGGATGTATGTTTTCATTGAGAGAGTAGTGGTGATGACTCAAAAAACGAATTATAACATGAAAGAGATGGTGTTTACCTGTTTTTATTTTCTTTCAGACTATCTACTTGGAGAAAAGAGACTGTAATTGTTACTGTTTTCTTTCAATAGCCTAAAAGCATTTAAAATGTACTCAATCTTTAAAGATCTAAAACATGGTATTTCTGATAGTTTCATGTGGATCCTTTATGCATACTATAGTGAGCATTTCAAAGTATCTGGACAAATCAACAAACTATTATTTAAGTAGGTGCAATTTGCAACTGACTCACGATTCTTTGGATTACTCGTAAAATTGTTTCTTGCTGCCTCTCTCCAAAGATGAGCAAAATAAACCTAAATAATAGGCTTGTTTGTGGGGCGCCTGGGTGGCTCAGTCGGTTAAGCGTCTGATTTCAGCTCAGGTCATGATCTCACAGTTCATGGGTTCAAGCCCTGCATCGAGTTCTATGCTGACAGCTCAGAGCCTGGAGCCTGCTTCAGATTCTGTCTCCCTCTCTCTCTCTGCCCCTCCCTCTCTCTCTCTCACGAATAAACATTAAAAAAAATTAAGAAAAAAAAGAATAGGCTCATCTGTGACAGCAAAAAATATGGATGAATGGATAGATAGGTAATTGTAGTGTCCAAAGACAAGGGATTGGTTAAATAAGTTATGCTACATCTACTAAATGAAATATTATTCTGCCATTAAAATTTATTTAAAAGTTATATGGGAAGAGCATGAGAAGATATTTAAAATTTACTGTTAGGTAAAAAATGAACCAGTTACAAAAGAGCACATGGATTACAAAACAGTTTTATGTAAATTGTATAAGATGTGCAATAAATGTACCACAAAATGTTAGTTGAAGTTTTCAGGGAGCAGGATTAAAGATATTTAAAATTTTCGTTTTGTAATCTGTGCTTTTTAATTTGCCTACCAAAAACATCTATTTCTTATTTTGAAAGTTATTAACCATTTTAAAAAGTGTGAACAGGTGGAGCAGGGTTGCATCAAAATTATTCATAAGTATAAGCATGCTTTATAGTTCTAGAAGAGTTATTCTTTCATTAAAAGGTCAAAAGTATGGGCGCCTAGGTGGCTCAGTCGGTTGAGCTTCCGACTTCGCTCAGGTCATGATCTCGCGGTCTGTGAGTTTGAGCCCCACATCGGGCTCTGTGCTGACAGCTCAGAGCCTGGAGCCTGCTTCAGATTCTGCATCTCCCTCTCGCCCTCCCCTGCTCATGCCCTGTCTCACTCTCTCTGTCAAAAATAAATAAACATTAAAAAAAAATTAAAAAAAAAAAGCATGGGGGTTGAGGATCTGGGGTTGGGGGTAGTGGAAAGAGAGGAGTTTTGGTTCCTTCATCCCAATACAGTAGCTGTAAGCTCCCTTCATAGAGTAGAGCTGCACTGTCCCATATAGTAATCACAGCCACATGTGGCTACTGAGCCCCTGACGTGCAGCTAGTCTGAACTGAGACGTGCTGGAAGTATAAGATACATAAAAGATTTTGAAAACTTAAGAAAAAGAAGTACAGTATCACATTAATAATATTTTATTTTGATTACATGTTAAAATGATAATTTTTGGATATATGAAGTACATTAACATTAATTTCACCTGTTTATTTTGTTTTGTTTAATGTGGCCAGTAGAAAATTGTAACTTACATATGTGACTGCATTATACTTCTCTTGGATAGCACTGGAGGGTAGAGTTCAGCCTTAACATTCTATGTCTTTTTTTTGGACCACAAAGGATTCTTAGGAAGTTGTTCTAAATATACAAGATACTAAAACAATTGAAAGAAAAGAAGCAATTACAGATTTAAAAAAAAACCTTTTAAAATCTGAGACAAGATACCCTGTTGGTATTCTATAGTGGCAAAGTATAAATAAATAAGAAACAATGTAGATAGAATTGCTCTTAAAATATATTTCTCAACTGAAGCTTGATGTTTTTCCTAAAACTACACACTTGATATAATTACTATAATGCAAATTACTATTAATTAAAAATTAATTTAGTGCTATTACTATTCAATTAAAAGTTTTTTTAATAAACAAATTCATCAAAATATTAATGAAGATACTTAGGAGCTCATGCCCACTTTGTCTCCCATGTGTGGAGTTCCTTCAGAGGTATGACTGTAGGAACAAACTGGATGGTGATTTGAGATCAAGAGCGAGCGGCAAGGTGGGTGGAAACCCATGCTCTTCCAAGTATAAAGCTGTGTATGCCACTGACAGCTCAGCTTTCCATCTCCCTGTCCTCAGTTGCAAGGGTATGGGCAGGTTTGTGAGATCCAGGGCTTATACAGGGTGTACCTGGATACTCAAATCTATGGAAGGAAAAACCTAGGGATTCCCTGGTGGTTTTATTTATCAAGGCAATGGTTCTCCCTCAGCTTTTGCAGACAGGTCTGAAGTTTTATGATGCTATAATGTTATATGAAAAGGAAAGCAAACCATGGTGTGCACCCCTGAAAAACTTCCAGTGTCATGATGGAAAAATATTATGACCAAAAAGGCACATTTGCTCCATGCACACTGTATACAGAAATCATTTCTTATTGACAACCCACTTGAGTAAAACAAAAAAGATAGTAACTCCACATACACATCCCCCCCACCCCGCCCCCTCCTGGCAATCCTCTCAACCAAAACCAAAACAAAGACAAAAACAAAAACAAAAAACAAAAAACCCACGTGATTTTCCATTTTGAATGAAACAGCCTAAGTGGATGGGAGATCCACATGCATCTGTATCTGGGAGGTCATATTCAGATAATTCCATTCAGAATGATTAGAAACACTTTTCAGTAAAGTCCTTTCTTGAGTGATGCCATTGCATATAGCAAAGCTGGCTTCACAAAATGAAAAATCTTTGGTAAAAAGCATTTAACATTTATCTCAACATGGTTTTTAAATAGTGCTTCTTCTGTATCTTAATTAATTGATTCTACTTAATGGATTCTACTTTAATTATGAAAGGGGATGAAATATTCTGTTATTAATTCAGAAAATTAATAACAGAATTACTAGCAGAATTAATAATTAGAATTAATAACAAATTAATAACAGAATAGAATTAGTAACAGAATATTTTAGAATTAAGAAAAGAATTAATAACAGTATTTTATCCCCTATCATAATTAAAGTAGAATTCATTTTCAATAAAATTCAGCACAAAAATTTTAGATTTTTAAAAAAATGTATTTCGATGTGATAACCTGGAACTTAATCTTTGAGAGAAAAAATGAATTTAACCAAAAGCAACATATTTTTTTTTCTGGAAATTAAGTGAAAGACCATTTTCTGTAGCCTTTTAGCCAAGATAGAAGGGAAAAAAAAGAATCTGGTCTATTTTGTTTCGACCAGAGAGCAGGCAATTGAAAGCTCCCTGTGGCAGTGATTTCATTTTTCCTCAAGGGCTCTTGAGGGTTCACACTGGAATGCCAGTGACCTTGTTTTTTCAGAGTTTGTACCAGCCCTTCTCAAATGCCCTCTTTGCTCTAATAAATACACTCCAGTAATTGTAGGTACTAAGTTTCTAGAACCTATCAACACTATTCCCTAAACATCAAGGGGCTGTTCTTTATGACAAAACAGACTTTCTGCAAGACTCTCACTAAATTCAACATAATTCCCACCACACATCCACCTTATATTATAGTTCGAAGTGTAATGTTAAGTAACTACACAATTTATTTGGAGGCAGTTCTAGGGAATTATTTTTATAGTGCTGAGGTTTGGAAATTCCAGACAATATTGGACAGTTTCAACAAACCATGTGACAGACAACTGGCAAGGATGCAGTGTCCCTGGTATATTTTTTTTTTAAAGAAAGACTAAGTTATTATTTCACTCTCTTGTCTTTAGACAAATGGTAAATGTTTTGATCAACTTAAAGGCTACCAGGGAGCCCAACTTAGAAGTGTTTCCCAGAGCGGCGCCTGGGTGGCTCAGTTGGTTAGGTGTCTGACTTCAGCTCAGGTCACGATCTTGCGGTCCGTGAGTTTGAGCCCCGCGTCGGGCTCTGGGCTGATGGCTCGGAGCCTGGAGCCTGCTTCTGATTCTGTGTCTCCCTCTCTCTCTGCCCCTCCCCTGTTCATGCTCTGTCTCTCTCTGTCTCAAAAATAAATAAATGTTAAAAAAAATTAAAAAAAAAAAGAAGTGTTTCCCAGAATTGCCTTACTCATTTATACCATTTAGTACAGAAAATTTTTATTTCCATGAAGTAAGCAAGCATGAACAGATTGATTTGACTTGGGATTCTCCTCATCAACACATTTTAAAACCTAAAATCAAGTCACACATTTTCATTTTATCCATTGTAATGATAAATAATAGCTACTATTTATAGAATTCTTCTGGGCTCTGTGCTAATACTGTTCCATGTATTTTCTCACTTGACCTTTACAATGATGTGTGAGATTTACCATGATGATCTCTATATTATAGATTAGGAAACTGGAAATGAGAATGGTTAAATAATTTGTCCAAGGACCTTGCTCAAGGATTGCAAGGCAACAGACCCACATGCAAACACACACACACACACCTTAATCACTTTTTCCTATTGCTTCTCTGAATATATTTTATATTTAATAATATCAGTGACTATTTATGACTATTATCTGTCCAAAGGCTATAAACAGACTGAAGAGGATGTGGATGGAGAACAATAATTCAACTCAGAGCAGTTTTGTCTCCCCCCTCCTTCCATGTCTTTCTCCCTTTTTTCCCTCACTCCTATGCCCCATGTTCTCCTGTCCTATGATTTGCAATATAATTGAGAAGCTAATACATATAATCTTCAGAAGCAAATCATAAAAGAGTTTTGATAACATTGAGTAAAATAAGATGGAAATAGGTACTCATAATTTTTAAAATCCTTCAAACATTCCCATAGAAAAACTAAGGAATGCTTTCTCAAAAAGATGAAAATAAAATTTTAAGTAGAAACAAATGAGTGTGATACCTCTGAAGATATCACAATTTGTCTTTGTTATGGTTTTTAATTTAAGTTTATTAGATGATTCAAATTTTTTATTTCTTCCTGTGTCAGTTTTGGAAAGTTGTATTTTTTTTTTCTAAAAAAAAATGTCCATTTTATCTAAATTTTCAAGTTAGGACCATAGTGTTTTTAATATCTGTAAATGACACAATGATAATTTTTTAAATATCTATATGCTCTGTAATGACATATACCTTTTCATTTCTGGTTCTTTTTTCTTTATGAGCCTCATCAGAGGTTTATCAATTTTATTAGTCTCTTTCAAGAATAAATTTTAGGTTTTTTAAAAAATTTCTCTCTCCAAAATTTTAAAGTTGTGCCTATAATTCACTATCTGAACTTCTGTGCATCCATTTCTATTGCTGTTTTTTCTTTTGATTTTTAAAATTACATTCTCTTCTCTTCTTATTTGTCTTTTTTTTTTTTTTTTTTTTACATTTATTTATTTTGAGAGAGAGATAGAGCACAAGTGGGGTAGGGGCAAAGAGAGAGGGAGAGAGACTTCTGAGCAGGATCCACACTGTCAGCACAGAACCTGAGGTGGAGCTGGAACTCACAAACTGAGAAATCAACACTCGGTTGCTTAACCAACTGAGCCATTTAGGCACCCTCGTCTGCTTATTTTTATTGTGTGCAAGACATTGTACAGTACATGGAAAAAAAGCGTTGACATAATCTGAGTCCTAGAATTATTTTCCTTCAAAGAGGATTTACATTTGCCTTTTGCAGGTGGTCAGGGGCACCAGCAATCTTAAATCATTTTAATCCAATTATAGGGACTGAGATAATTTCAAACTACATCAGTCCCAGGTTTTCCCAGTACTCCTTACTCTTAGGTGGAGCCCTTTGAGATCTCAACTCAGTGTGTAGGGATTCAGCAGAGATCCCTTCTTGACAGACTTAGATTAGATTTTTTTAAACCATTTAACCTTATGGGGCTGCCAAAACCTCTGTTCAGTTTTTCCCTTAACCTCTTCTAGAATCATCAGCCACTCCTACGAGTCACTGCTCTGGGTTTCTTTATCCTCCTCTTTGCTTCACAATTTTTTCCTACCTTGATTTGTGACATTAAAAAAAAAAAAAATACATTTTATCATGCTTTGTCAATTTTCTCATTAGGAGTGGTTTATGTTATGTGTGCTTTGTGCTTTGTGCATATTATTGTGATATTCTTGAAGCAGAAGTCCTTTATACTTTGTTTTTAATTTTTACCATTGATCTGTGATTTCTTATGTCCATTTTACATGTGTACATATTTCTTTTTCATAATGTGTAAGATTTATGGTCCAATTTTAGTTCTTCAGGTTGCTTATTATTTACAGTTTCTTATCTAATCTGCTGAAAGAAAGATAACTTCTTGAAGAGTTAGCTTGTCTACAAATGCCCTCATCAATGATCACATCCTCTGCCTCTGCAGGGTATCTCCTGGGATTTCGGGAGCTCCTTGAGCTCACCCCCTTTGTTCTGTGCATGCCTTGCCCCTGATATGATATGTGCCACCTGCTTCAGAGAACTCTGCCTTCTCAGCCTATGATCTCCAGTATCCCCCTCATTTCAGTCTACTCCCTTCCTCTGCTCCGATTTTCACTGATCTGACAAATGTTCTTCATGTATATTACAGTACAAGTTAATGAAGATTTTCTAATAATCACAAATGGGAGTGTCTGCTCCTAATTTTTCTTGTTGATTTTGGTTGGTTTCCAGAGAGCAGTATAGGATCTGGGTGTCTTTACTATACTGAAACTAAATATCTCATCTTTTTTGCTTTTAAAGTGAGGGGTCTTGAGCCTAGAATGGTTCCGTGATTTGGTCAAGGTCTCATATATAATTTGTAGTAAGAGTCCAATCCTAGAACTCAAGCATCTGGGCTCCCAGTTCACTGTCCTTTCCACCATTATATTTTATTTTACATTTATTTAATAAATATTAAGTAAACAAATTAATATCCATAAAAACAGCTTCAGATTTGTCCAAACCTAACTTCCTACCTCTTCTCACATTAAAAACACAAGTACATATTCCTACTGATTTACTCAGAATTTTCTATATAAGCAGAACCAACAGGATGCATACACACACACACACATGCGCGCGCGCGCATATATATATACATATACATATATATACATACATATATATACATATACATATATATACATACATATATATATATATACATATATATGTATATATATATATGCATGCGCGCGCGCGTGTGTGTGTGTATAAGGAATTGCCTTGTGCAGTTGTAGAGGCTGAGAAGTCCCAAGATCTGCAGTGGGCAAGCTAGAGTCCCAGGAGAGTTGATGGTGGTAGTTCTAGTATAAGTCCAAGGACCTGAGAACCAGGAAAGTTGATGCTATAGGTTCTAGTCCAAGTTGGGGCTCAAGACCGAAGAAGAGCCGATGTTTTAGTTTGAGTCCAAAGATAGGAAAAAGACTAATATTCCAGGTCAGCAGTCAGGCAGTAGGAATTTCCTTTTACTGAAAGAGGATCAGGACAGCTCTTTTTTCCTTTCAGGCCTTCAGAGAATTTGGATGAGGCCCACCCACACCAGAGAGAGCAATCTGCTTTATTCAGCCTACTTGTTCAAATGTTAATCTCATCCCAAAATAGAATAATGTTTGATCAAATATCTTGGCAGTCTGTGGCCCACTGAAGTTGACACATAAAATTAACCAGCACACCCATACTATTAACTGTGATTTTAAAGTCCAGTTTTGGATCAGTGAATGCAATATACTAGCTGTTGAGTAGCATCAGTCATTGAGAAAATGAGGTTGTCAACTTAGAAAAATATAAAAGTAGATCATAACTGAAAGTGCAGCCATATATTTACTGATATTGTTATCTAGAAAATGTCTTCTTTATCATGAGTCAGATTATATATTTCACATACTTAAAAGTGGCGGGGCGCCTGGGTGGCTCAGTCGGTTGGGCATCCGACTTCAGCTCAGGTCACAATCTCGCGGTCCGTGGGTTTGAGCCCCGCGTCGGGCTCTGGGCTGATGGCTCAGAGCCTGGAGCCTGCTTCTGATTCTGTGTCTCCCTCTCTCTCTGCCCCTCCCCCGTTCATGCTCTGTCTCTCTCTGTCTCAAAAATAAATAAACTTAAAAAAAAAAAAAGTGGCTAAGTGGTTTCAGTAAGCTGCAAAAAAAAAAATATATATATATATATATATACACACACATATATATGTGTGTGTGTGTGTGTGTATATATATATATATATATATATATATATATATATATATATATAAAGACTTGATCCAAAGCATTGTAAAATTACAGATTTATTCCCAGAGTGGTAGAGCAATTCATGTCATTCAATAATGCTTACTGTTAGAAGGTAGAATTGAGGTTTTGATTTTCTAACAACCAGGCTACTGGATCTCTCATCCACCATAGATTCCTTAGATGCAGGGAACATGGTTTATTTCACTCCCCCACACCTTTCTCCCCTGTACTGTCCTCTCTTCCTTACTTTCCCCTTTCTCTTTCCCTTTCCCCTTTCCCCTACTATGGTCAGTAGATTTAGGGAAAACAAAGACGGGAAAAAAACACAGAATCTTTTTGCTCTTATCCTAGTGAGAAAGACAAGCAGGCAGAACAACTAACCTAGGTGAATGGCATGAGGTCTCCAGTGCAATAGTGATTCATTGTGCTGTTAGTAGACCTTACGGGGGAGGGGACACTTCAGTGGGGCCTCAAGAATTCATCAGCAAAGAGACACATTCCAGAGGACATTATTAATTAAATGATACAAGTAATCTCATAGTCTTTTAGTACCTTTTTTTTCTTAAGGCATCTAAGCTTACTTCATGTGACTTGCAACCAAATTACTCAAGTTATGACCTCCACCATTTCCTGTCCTCCCCATCCAGCTCTTTGATTCCATGGATTCTGACTCCAGCTTCCTGTATCTTTCTAACCCTTATTATTTGGACAACTTGTTTGGATATTTCTTCTCAATCTTCTTGTCCTCACCTCCCTTTATATTTACTTGGCCCTCTGCTTGCATATTCTTGTTAGCCAAAAAAGTAGCAACTCAATTGAACATTTGTCAATATTCAGATTAGTACTTACTAATTAGTATTTATTTATGTTTAATATTTTATATTTCGGGGGAGTTACTAGCAATTGGATAATTTTAAAACTATGACTGATTACAATTTGTAGAATTACTGGCAATGGAGAGATTGTGGATATTACTAGGAAAATTCTTTCTCATTCATTACCTCTGTTTCTGTATGCCAACATGTCTCTATTGGCCACTGACATTATATCAGGTACGTGAAAAGGGTAGACTTATATACCACAAGTACTACTGAAGCACTGCATGTGGAATATAATGTGCAAATTAGGTACTGGCCTTTGGAGCCAGATTGCCTGATTTTGCAACTCAGCTTTGCCACATATTAGCCATATGACCTTAGATAAGTTACTTGCCTCATACCCGTCTCATGGGAATTAATACACATAAAGTGCCCAGAACAGTGCTTGGCACATAGTAAGTTCTCAATGAGGGTTGGCAGTTAATTGTATTCCATATTTATTATTGAGATAACATTAAAGGTTTTGTATACACCTGTCATTTTTAAAGTGTGGTCTCTGAATTAGAAGTATCAGCATCACCTGGGAACTTGAAAGGAATGCAGATTCTTGGGCCTTTACTCTGGGGTTAAGAGTCCAATGTGTATCTTAACAAGCCCTGTAACAGGTGTTTCTGATTCATGCTCAAGTTTGACTAGGATAAAGAGCTGTACATAGAAATCAAGAAACCTGGGTTCCCAACTTAGCCTTCTAACTTATAAGTTGCATGACTTTGGGATATGTTTAATATTTCTGAGCATGACTCTGAGATCAAGGATGTTGGGCTGATGCAAATTATGATCAACATAGCAAAACAGTATAAATCCTTGATGACTCTGCTTATTACATAAACTCATTCAGTGGTTACTCACACTCATTTGGAAAGTTCCTATTGTTGGAGCACCTGGGTGGCTCAGTCAGTTAAGCATCCAACTTCGGCTCAGGTCATGATCTCACGGTTCATGAGTTTGAACCCCGTGTTGGGCTCTGTGCTGACAGCTCAGAGCCTGGAGCCTGCTTTGGATTCTGTGTTCCCCTGCCCCCACTCTGTCCCTCCCCCATTTGCACACGCTCTCTCTCTCAAAAATAAAAAAACATTTAAAAAATTAAAAAAAAGAGAAAGTTCCTATTGTTGCCCATGTATTTTGGTGATATCAGCTTCAGATTATTATGGAATCTTCAAGAAGTTCTACCTTTCCTGCTCTTTTATATTATAGGAGCTAAACCTCATGTGTGTACCTGTCTGATCTTGTCTTTACAAATATAAACAGATTAATCATCTGCATCTGCTGGTATGGGGATCTGATTTGGCCTTGAGATCTTCAGGTAGGCCCATGCATACCTTCACTTCCAATCTTTGTCTTCAGAAGATAGTAATCTGAGACAGCTTTCTGGTCATTGAAACCAAAGGAGTCTGAATTTGATTGGTCTCATCCATAATGTTGTAGTTGACTTTACCATATTAAACAACAAGGAATTGTGCAAAATAGTGTAAAGGAAAGGAATTTGAATGTAAATATGATAATGTTTTGAGTGCTCATCTTCATCTCTTTCCTTCTTTAGGAACTGATCATTTCTGTGGTTTCTAGTTCATTGCTTCAGACTTCATCTGAGTCTCAATCACAGTTCACAAACACATACGGGCATGCACTCACATACCACCACCACCACCACCATAACCACACATACATGTCTCTTCTTTTACCCTTTGCTTCCCTAAAGTGAATGTGGTAGCTATGATTCTTGTCTGCCCTTTATTCATTACTGTTTTCTAGTTACAGAAGCCCAATTTTTCATACATCCATTGCATGTGGTTCAAGTGGATCCCTACAATCTGCTCCCCACCCACCATTTTCTATGTGAGGAAGTGGTCTTCTCACTGGGATCATTAGCAATGAGGACAATGTAAGCCTAGAGCTATTGGTGCCCATCTTTGCCACCATAAAGGCAAGGTTATCTGGGAATAAACCTATGCAGAGTGTTAGTTTTACAGCTGGGTGAGGCTGTGAGGAGAATGAAAGGATCTGGGTGAGACTATTTTTTTCAGCTTTAAAATGAGTTTGGTTTGGTCCACAGTATTGCCAATATGTACCATATGTTGAAATCTTACTATATGTTAGTCATTTTGCTAAATACTTTCTATGTATTAATTTCCTTTAATACACATGGAAAATCTATCATTGCATAAATTTCTATCCTTCTTTGATCCCCATCACTGAGAAAACTGAGTCCCATAAGAGCAATCCCATGTCGATTAATAAGTTTTGCTTACCATTTTAAGTTGGCTTCTATTAATATCTGGCTTAATGGTAAAATCTGAAAAACAACCTGTCAAATAGATAAATCAAGATCTCTTTGACCTTAAAGTCCATGTCCATAATCATCATCAATAAATTGAAACATTTATTGACTTGACCAACTACCTAAACTCACTGAGTGAGTACCTGAATTTGTTTCTAGGTCTAACAATCTATGTTTCTAAGAAATTTGAAATGGCTAAAAATAGAAATAAACATATACTTCCTTCAGAGTCAGCAGGAAAATACCCACCCACCGATCCATCTGTCCATCCATCTGTCTATCTAGTCAGAATTGATCTGAAATTGTTCCCTGACATGAGTATCAGAGATTCCTTTTATGGTAACTTTTTTTTTTTAAAGTAATTTCTATACCCAGTGTGGGGCTTAAACTCATGACCCTGAGATCAAGAGTTGTATGCTCTACTGACAGCCAACCAAGAGCCCCTGAGATTCTTTTTATTTATATCAGAGATCTCATGGTACTTTTCCAGAATTTTAGGTCAAACCATATGAAACCCATATGAAACAGCTGATATTAAACTATTTTTCACCCCCAAAAATGGCAATTCCACATATTTCAACCTAATAAAAAGATTAGAAAGGTAGGTATGTGTGTGTACATCTGTAGAATAAAAGAAGTTGTTTTGATTATAAGTAGATTTTCAAAAGAATTTACATACTTTAAAGTGATCAGTTAAGTATATTCAGCTGAATTATTATACAAGCTTCCTCTGAAATATAATGACTACTTAATTTAAGTAATATCCACACTCTTGAGTCCTTTTAGTTAGCATAAAGTTGACAGGAAGAAAACAGCTCTGTTAGGCAATTAATTTCATTACAAAGAATAGATTGTTTTTTTTTTTTTTAAAGTAGGCTCCAATTCAGTGTGGAGCCCAATGGGGTGCCTGAACTTATGACCCTGAGATCAAGACCTGAGCTGAGATGAAAAGTCAGACGCTTAACCTACTAAGCCAACCAGGCACCTCAGAACAGATTTACTTTTACTTCATAAATGGCTTTTAAAAAGTAAACATTGCCATGAATATTAAGACTTTCATGGTTAATGCTGCATATTTTTAGCAGAACTCTAGCTTTGGCTTAAAGTTTTAGACTACAGATGACATCAGTTTTCTTTGTTTTGATATAACTTATTGGGTTCACAGGTGAACTGAGCTTAATTATATCTCAGTATTTTCTAAAATCATTATATCATCTCTGTCAATCCACCCCAGTTCCAAACTTGCCTTTTCTCTAGTTTTCCTCATCTCAATAAAAATCCCTGTGAGTTGTTCAAGCCAGAAACTTGGCAAAATGTAGGAGTATTTACAACTTTGTCATCAAGAAGTGACTTGCTGCCATTTGCTGTCTACATTCACAACTGAAGAAAATGCTGAATTGGTTAAATATCTGTGAAAATAAAGATATAATTGTTTCCCATTCAAGTTCATGGACCCCAGCTATGAAACCCTAAAAATCTACTTGTAGGGATCCAGTGTCCCAAAGGAGAAACGTATACAGCAGGTGCCTTCGGGTGCAGGGAGGGAGAAGAGGAATGAATCCCTCATGCAAGAGAAAGATTAAAAGGTTTCGGTTCCTAGAGTAGAATCTTCACCTCTGCATCTGTTAGTGTCTTGGGTAAGGGCCAAGACCTGGGAAGGAAGGGCTGCTTGGAGTATCTAGGAGGCTCCATCCTAAGTATTGGGGCTCCCAGTTTCAGTAAAGCACCTCTGCGGCCCATTTGCCATGGCTTTAACAACAGGTGTTTAGTGGTATGGATTGGAGGTTGGAAGAGCCCTCAGAGTGCTCTGCTCTAGGTAGGTATTGGATCCCTCTTCTCATTCTCTGGTTATCAACTAATGGAAAGGAAGCCACAGAGGACCAGGAGAGTCTCAGACTTTAATTAAAAGGTTTTTTTTTTCCTGCTGAAAACTGTAATTTTCTTTTTTAATTTTAATTCTAGTACAGTTAACATACAATGTTACGTTAGTTTCAGGTATACATATGTTATTTCAACAATTCCATACATCACTATAGAGAATAAACTGATGGTTATCAGAGGGGAGGTGGGTGGAGGGATGGGTAAAATCAATGATAGGGATTAAGGAATACTCTTGTGATGAGTACTGGGTGATATATTAAGATTCCTTGATTTCTTTTTCTGCTGCTTCATTTTTTTTTTTTTTGCACACCTTTTAATTTCATACCCACTACACACGCTTGACTCCTTTTCTTAATCCGCAAACCCAACCAACTGCCCCATCTTTTGACCATAACCCATATGCTGGGCTGTCTTTCCCATCACTGTGGCCTAACCTACTATACAGCCCTCTGCTCAGCATTCACTGTTTCCATTCTCAAAAACACTCTTCACTCTTCAACCAGGGATGTTGCATTTCTTTTCAAAACAAATCTCAAACCTGTATGTGGTTTCCCTTTCCCTTAGAATAAAGTCCCAAATCCTTAACCGTCCTTGAACAGGGCACTGTGTACTTCCTACCTGACTTTTCTCTTGCCTTTCTATAGTTTCTTGATTACATTTACTACATTTCTACATTACAGGCTATTGCATACACTGTTCCATTCTAGTCTTCCCTCCAGGGCCAACTCATATGTGAATGGCACCCCCTTGGGTTGTGCAGTGTACTACCTATACAGCTCTACACTGCAACCCTGTCCCCTGCCTTCTCTCCCTTCCACACTTCCATACGTATCTTTTGTTTGACCTCTGGCTTAAATTAAACCCTCTTCCATGTGCTCAACTAGAAACAGGTAGGTACTTCCTTTTCTACACATGATACTTCTAATTGTCATTCCACTAGACTATAATGTCCATGAGAACAAATACCATTTGTGCTTAGGATAGTTCATCAGCATCAGTACAATACCTGACACACAATGAATGCTCATTCATTCACTCATTCATCCAATAATATTTATTAAACACCTCTTATGTACCTAAGTGTAACACACACACACATACACACACAGGCTTAACAAACATTTGTTACTGAGTTTTAGAACTGAGATTGGCTTAGACAAAACCATTTACCTTTTTTTTTTTTTTTTTGTCCTGGTAAGTCTTGCTTGTATTTTCGCACAACTTGAGTGACCCTCTTTATATATTGATCTTACCACAGGCTCTCTGGAGTTCACCAACACATATGTTTTGTTATGAACACTTATAAAATCATGTGTCTGCTTCAGATTCAGAAAGTTTGATCATTTTGTTACTATTTGTTTAAGAAATGTACTTTTTTCTTTTAGTTTCTCCTGCTCCTCAGACTGCCTCTAGTTTCCATCCTATAAAATGTCTCTTGTTGTGCCTCTAGAGTCCTGACCTTTGTCTTCACAAATATAACATGCTTTTATTCCTAAGTTGATCTACAAGAGAAATGTAATCCTAGGCCTTGTTCAATTTCTGGGTTGGTTAGATTCCAAAAGTTTGTTTGTAAATCTGTTTCCTGGGAGTTTGAATGCATTTTTCCATAGGATGGTCAAATTTTGAGGCCAGGCTCCCAAAGCCTACTTCATGTATTCAATAGAGTGGAGCTAGGACCAGCTTGAGTTTTGTGTTGAACTATGAGGAGGCCATGGCCATTGCAGGAGGAGAGTTTTATCTTTCCATTCTGAGTCCAGTGTTGTTTCTAGGTAAAATTATGAAATAAGCAGCTTGCTTCCCAACACCCCAACATACATCCTTTCTCACCTCTCTGTGACCTTCCCTCCTGCCCCCTCATCCTCAGTGTCCTCATATGGGCCTTACTCATTCATTGCATGGCTGTACCCAAAACCAATTTAACCCCAAAAATTCTTTGTCAAAATTACCGTGTCTCCTCTTCCTCATTTGTAGTTCCTCTCCCATCTCTGGAAAACCAAGGTGGAATTAATTCACCCTATTGGATAGCTGACTGGTTTCATTAATTAAGCCAAAATTCTCAGTTACCCCAAAAGGGATCTTAGGCAAGGAAAACATTCGGCTTGGTTAAGGAATATGTTTTGGAACATCAAGAAATTTGTCATTTACTAATTTAAAGGACATTTCCTGAGCAGCTTTCATGAATTAAGCTGTATGTTGTCAAATAAATTCATGAACTGAGCTGTATTTAAGTTTAAGAGATGCCCTGAAGAATATATGAGCTAATGGGAAGGGCAAGTAATTCAGTAGAGTGTATTCATTACTATTAGAGAAAATTGTACACTATGAACTTTGGGGTGCTCAGGCTTCCCAGAGGAAGTGATGCTGAACTACGATATAAGTGACAAATAGAAATCTGTCCTCTGAGTAGGACATTCTAGGCAGAGGAACAACAAACACAAAGGCATGGAGGCAAAGGAAAATATGGTCTATTTGGGGAAATGCAGTCAGCTCGTTATAGATAGACTATAGGTTTCAAAAAGGGAAACGGAGCGACAGGAAACTGGCTCTGGCCATTCTTTTCCAATAAGTGGCATTTATCTACTTATTTGACATTTTGCAATTCTTCCCTTCTCTTACTTCTATACCAGAGTTTCTCCCAAAATCTACATTTGAAATTTTCTTAATCATTCTGAAAGCAATTGCAGAGGAAATTTTGGACCTAAGGGCTGTGAAAGCCTGAGCACAGCCATTTTTATGCATCGTGTTTGCTAAGTTCCTCTCTAACATAACACTTTTCTACTCTTGACTTATTCTTTGGTGCAGAGGTCAAACATGAATGTGAATTACCTAGGCGTTTTGTTTGAAACTCATATTCTTAGGCCCCATTGCCAGTGTTCTCATTGAACTGATTTGAAATGTATCTGGAAACTGAGATTTTTAACAGACTCACAGGTAATGTGGATCCAAGCTGTGTTGAGAAATAACAGTGTAGTCAGGCAGGGCTGATTTTGGCTTAAACTATAAAGTGGGAGAGGTGTCCCTTTGTGCGCTCCCTCCCTTTCTTATATACTCCTGATGCCCTTAAGCTGCCCTTGGATTGGTCAGAGCTTTAATGGGGTCCAACCAGCCATTACCCTGATGCCTAGTCCTGTGTCTCCACCATCCAAACTTACCACCTATAAAATCACAAAATATTAGCAGGACATTAGAATTGGCTGACACTTGTAATGTTAGTAAAACCGAATCATTGCTCAAATTCAATTTCCTTCTTAGTTTACCTTTGTAATTCCCAAGTGCCCTTGACATTCCACCAACTTTCAGGGCCTACGCTTGAGTCTTATTTCATTCATGTTCCTCTCTCTTTTGCTATTAAAATTTAAGGAGGTGACATTCATACACTGGATATCTAGCACCCATCTAACACTAAAACTGTGTTGGAATAAAACAAATTGAAGTTTTTACCAGTCTTGAAACTGTATGCTAGAAATTTAATATAAATTTTAAATTGAAAATAATTACTCTCTCCCCTCTTTTTGTTCTCCTTTACCACAAAACAGATTTTTCTATCATTTTCCCATTCAACTATCCAACTTCTTTGCCAGCCTCAGGTTTTCAGAGCTATTTTTTAAAGAAACATTTTAGAGGCAGTGCAGAACTTTATGGCAAGAAAACTCAATGCTCATTTAAAGTTTCTCAAACAAAGGGATTTATGTTGTTTTCAAAGTCCAATTTCTATGCTTCAAAAAATAACACGTGACATAGAGAGGTTTTGAGTTTATATCAAAACACTGATCATGATCCTAATACTCAGAACCAGACCATTTCTGTATTCATACCACATAAACAGGGTTTAAGAACTCTATCTCCAATACTCAAATCACCAGTCTAGGAAATTGAAATGAAAATTAGGATAAGGTGAAGGTTTATTTTTAAGGAACATTTGATCCCAAACAAAGTTAAACTTAAAGCATAAATTCTGTTCTTCCTGACACTCTAGTTTCTCCCTGTCATTACAGTTGGCCAAAACTATCTGTATGAAGAACCAGGTCTTTGGAAAGCATTTAGGAAATAACTTTTTGAGATTGTGTTCCACTAACACATCATGACTAATAGCTGCAGGAACTATGACCAGGTCTCCAAGTCATTTTATGTGTCCTACTTAGTGTGGGAATTCTATGACAAAGTCCGTTAGCCTTATTTTGGTTGCCAACCAAAATGCTTCCATCCAATGAAATTGTGGCAATCGGAACATGTTAAAGAGTCTTGTAACATTAACTGTAGAGTGCCATTGTCCAATCAGACCTTTAGAGCTTGCATAGACAAGTCCAGGGGTGTGCCAAGGATGAGATGAAGAGAAGAATGAGGAAAGTAGAGAAGGAATCTATTGAAGACTGTTTTCAGCCATTCTACCTGGCGTTTCATATACATTGTCTCACTCCCCACTTCCTGGACTCTGACACACAACAGAAAGATATTTATTATTTGACATCTTGTGAATCAGCCAGAGGACCTCTAAAGTCATGGATTATCTGCTGATACACAGCCACACTCTCTGGTCTAACCCTTAAATTTAGCTCATCTGGTTTCCTCCTGGGGAGACAAACACTTGCATTAAGGCAGACCTTCTAAGGATTCTGAAGAGGACCATCCCTGACATTGTTTGACTCTTCTTCAAGGCTGCAAGCAAATGAAAAACAGCCCTTTCTCACAAAGGAGCTGAAAAACCTTGATATAGAACAGATCTCCAATTGGCTTTTGGACTGAAGTAACTGAGCCAACAAGATATTTTAGAATGTTTATTGCATTTCTCAAATTCAGATGAATTTTATAGACCCATTTCTCATGGGCATATCCATTTTAATCCTAAATTAAGGATTAGTACATATTTTTTCCACAAATCACTCTATGAGTAGAAATAATCCCACAAATATCATGACCCATAAGGTTAATACATGAAAATCCTTTCATCAAGAACTAGGATTATACTCTGTCCCAAATCGAGCCAAATAAATATAGATGATGCCAGACCACTAAACAATGTTTTCTCGCACTCTAAAAGGGCAGAGTAAATATCACTCCTTGGGCCATATGTGTGGTCTGGTATGAAGAGTAAGTTTTAAGGTCCAGGCCAGTCACTTACTCTTCCCAAAAAACCAGTGCCCAGTGTCATGAGAACTTGGTTAATAAAGGCCTTAACTCATAACAGTATGGTGGACAATAAAGAATGGCTATAAATTTTCATTAGTTTGAAAACTCTTAGAGGACTGGGTGTGCATGTTTATCTTCACAGCAACAATGTTTATCATAATGGTGATTGTTTAATCCTATATAAGCATATATTCATTTAAAATTATCTAAATATCTGTACAATCATGTACATCTGTTAATATTTCCTCACAAGAACTCCATAGAAAAAAATATTAATTCATATTTTCCAGGGAACTTTTCAGTGTCATCGAAACAAAAAAGTAACTTCTTGTTAGAAGTTAATACTTATGACTAAAAATTCCAATTACTATTCCTTTTAGGCCATAAATATTGTACCACATTTTTAAAACTTGATAAATGCAATGAACTTGATAAGTGAAAAACTTGAGAATGTAAAAGCTGGCTCTTTGAAAAAAATCTAATGACACAGAAAAACAATTAGCAAGATTAAGCAGGAAAAAGGGGAAAGCACAATACATAACTGTATTAGGAATGTAAAAGAGGCTGTAACTATAAATATTGTACCAATCTATAAAAATAACTTAAAATGGTAGCATTATTTTTGTATAATTTAAAAATTTAATGAAATTGATAAGTCTCTAGAAAGAATGACCTAAAATAGAAATAGAAAAAATTGAATAGACAAATAATGATTAAATTTTATCTCTCCATCTATCCTCATCCCCAAACAAGGCATCAGCCTGAATGAATTTACAATTTATGAAACCTTCAAGAAACTGATACTCTCCTACTTGTATAAATCATTGTAGAAAAAAAGGGAAAAGGGAAAGAAGGGAGAGAAGGAATGAGGGAGGAAGAGAAGAAAACAAGAGAGAGGGAGAGAAAGAAAGGAAGGTGTTCTGACTCATTTTATAAAGCTCATACAATGTTGACACTAAAACTAGATCTGAATAGTACAAGAAGAAAGAGTCAAACCTAGTCATTCTCAATTCCTACCTTTAGCTAATTGGATGCTCTTATCTGGGCCTTTGAATCTTGAGAGTGACCACAAGATGTAAGAACAGTTGGGAAGTTTTGTTCGGGGCAGCCATGGCAGTGACCATGATAGAACCAGCACTCAGTGCCAAGAAGCAACGATGGCTGTAATGGTGTCCTTGGCAGCATCCTTGGAAGTGGGTTTGTACAACATCAGATGAAGTTAGTCAAGGTGAGTTTCTATGACTTCTAACCCTAAATCCGGACTGATACACCTATAACAGGAGTCTACCAAAAAATACAGCAAATTTCATACTTAATAAAGAAACTTTAGTAGCATTGCCTTTAAGGTCGGGAAGAGAAGGTGCTACTACTGGATACTGTAGTGGAGTTCTTAATGAACTAAAACAGGAAAAATGTAGTAATTAATACTGGAAAAGAAGAAACAAAATTATTGTATTTATATATCTTTCTGTGGGGAAAATCGAGGGCCAGTAAAATTGGTGCAGACAAGATTAGTAAACAATCACCACTAACATTCTTATACACCCACAAAAATCACTTAAAATTTAATTTTTAAAAAGTCTAATAAAAAAGTGAAAACAAAACTAGTAGATAGTAAAAAAGACCTCAATGGAGAAAATTGTTAGATTTGATAGAAAGGAAATTAGAGATGTATTCAGCTAGATCATAATTAAATTATCTCTATAATAAAAGATGGCATAAAGTTAAATGACCAGAATATAACTCCCTCATCAATACATATATTTAAAGTTAAATTAAAAGGCAACTTGTGGACAAGGAGAAGACATTTAATAATTGTATACCAAAGCATAATTACCCAGGATATATAAAGAACTAAATAATTCACAGAAGTAAAAATGATCAATCAACATTGAAAATGTTCAATCTCGGTAGTTATCAGGAAAATGAAAGTAAGAGTAATATTTATCAGATCGGTAAATATTTAATATCTGAAGATATTATCAGGATATATAGAAATAGGAATTTTTATATACTACTCTTGGGAGTGAATTCTGCTACAATCATTCTAAAAAGTAATTTGGCAATGTCTGCTAAAATTGAAGTTAACTATATCATACAACCCACCAAATCCTTTTTTTTAGGTATATAGCCCAAAGAAATAGGTACAAGATGACATATACAAGATTGTACAAGGATATTCACTGAAGTGTTCTTCACTAGAGTCAGGAGCAACTTTTAAGCCCATCAATAGGGAAATGGATAAATTCTGATGTAGTTACACAATAAAATACCAGTCAGCGATTATAATAAATTAGATTACATGCATCAACATTAATTTCTCTTCAACTCATGTATAGAGTCAAAAAAATAATCTGCAGAATGATGCACAAAGTACAATACCATGTAGATAAAATCTTAAATTATAAAATAGGTATCTATGGATATGACATATATGATGAAACTACCAAACAAAGATGATGTACATCAACTGCAGCAAAGTGAGACCTAGAGAAAGAAGGAAAGTCATGGAAATGGAACCGAGAAACTCAACTGTAACATTGTAATTTTTCAAACACAATTAAAAAAATTTTTTTTAATGTTTAGTTATTCTTGAGGCAGGGGAGGGGCAGAGAGAGACTGAGACACAGAATCTGAAGCAGGCTTCAGGCTCTGAGCTGTCAGCACAGAGCCTGATGCAGGGCTCGAACTCACAAACTGTGAGATAATGACCTGCGCTGAAGTTGGATGCTTAACTGACTGAGTCACCCAGGCGCCCTTCAAACACAATTGTTAATGATGTTTCTCGGTGATGGGCATTTGTTACAGGACACTGTGTATCTTTATGCATTCGAAATATTCCATAATAAAGAACCTATAATTAATATGTAGAATGTAGCCAGTATATGAATAAATGTGACCTATAAGCCAAATGATGCTATTGAAAAACATTTGGCAACTCAGAAACTTCATCACTCAAAAAATCTTCCCATATCTAAGACGATATCACTTGTTTCCTCTCCCATAAATTATAAGGAGATATGATTATGTTGACATTGTTTTAAAGATCTGAGAACATGGAAGTTATTAATTATAATCAGTCTTTTAAATTAACATCATAGATCTCTCCTTTAAAAATGTGGGTATTTTGCCCATGTAATCATGTTTAATGGGGATTAACCTTGATTTAAATTCATTTTTAGGCAACAAAATTATGTTTCCTCTGAGGACTGTTTAAGGAAAATACAATCTCATACTGCATAGGTACACTGCTGTAAGTCATGGATAGATGTACTTTTATAATCATTAAAAAAGGAAATTCTTTTATTTTTTAAAAAATATGTTGCTTTTAACATTTATTTATTCTTGAGAGACAGAGAGAGACAGAGCGTGAGCAGGGGAGGGGCAGAGAGAGAGAGAGGCACAGAATCCTAAGCAGGCTCCCGGCTTCGAGCTGTCAGCACAGAGCCTGACACGGGGCTCGAACTCACAGACTGAGAGATCATGACCTGAGCCAAAGTCGGATGCTCAACCCTACTGAGCCACCCAGGCGCCCCCGAAAAAGGAAATTCTCTTAAAGAACTAATTTATGTTCTGATGATTTAAAGAGAAAAATGCCCACTATTCTAGGATAATTTGAGCTTCTAAGAATCTCTTAATGCAAATACCTTTAAAGCTGATGCAGGAAATAGGAAGTTGATGTGAAACAGCAGTTCTTCACATGTTAAGAATAATTCATCTATGATAAAGAGTTCAATTTCCATTCCACATTCGTTTTGCCTTATTTTACACATGCATGTAATTTCAATGCATGTGTCATACACGGAATAAAAAACATAAACTACATAGAGTTTGTATTCAAGATAAAATTTCTAGCAAATTTCACTCTTGGTTATAGAAAATGGTACTAAGAGTGTCTTGTGTTTGTCAGATGCAACTATTTAGCAATCAACATGATTATTGAATGCTAATTACTAAAACCAGCGAGTTGTATCCAATTCTCTGTCATCAGTGTCAAGAACAGATGTCCAGAAGCTTTCAGAGTTGAGTCTGAACACCAGGACTAAGTGATGTGTCCAAGTCTGATCAATATTCTTAAGGACAACTTGCAAGGAGGTAGACCATTACATTGCCCTACATTCACAATGTTTTTTTGTAGTCTATCAGTTTAGAGAGCTAAGGAAGTTGAAATGACAAGTTTGAATCTAAGTGATCATGCTCTCCCCCTGTTCTGTGACTATAGACTTCATTTTTAATCACTGATTACGAGGAATAAACTGTCGATTTAGAAGTCAACAACACTGCTGGTTTACAGATAAAAACGTGAAGCTCCATAACTCCTCACTTCTTAAGTGTGGGCTGCACATAGTGACTTCCCTTCAAAAAGCACAGTACTGAAGGGAGAAAAATAGTAACTTTACAATACAGAAATCTGAAAAGCCTTACCATATCCAGGTGATCAAGGTTAATGTCAATAATGATAAGTCATGTTGATAGTATGTACCCTTGATATGATTTGATAAGTAGGGCATTTACCTCTGTGTTCTTCGTCCCAAACACCCCAAACCCTAGTCTGATCATGAGAAAAACATCAGAGAAGTCCCAATTGAGGGACAATATACAAAATACCTGACCAGCACTCTTAAAACTGTCAGAGTTGTCAAAAACAAAGAAATTGTGAGAATGTCAGAGTCAAGAGGAGCCTAAGGAGACATGATGAGTGGTGTTGTCTGCTCAGGATGCCATAATGAAATACCATTAAGTGGAGTGGCTTATGCAGACGTTTATTTCTCCCAGTTCTGGAGGCTGGGAAGTCCACTGTCAGGGTGCTGGCAGATTTGGTTCCTGGTGTGGATTCTCCTTCTGGATTGCAGATGGCAGTCTTCTCACTGGGTCCCCACAGGGTAGAAAAAGAGAGGGAACACTCTGAGCTCTCTATCTCTTCTTAGAAGGGCACTAATCCTGCTATGAGGGCCCCACCTTTATGACCTCATCTTAGCCTAGTTACCTTACGAGGGTCTCTCCCCCAAATGCCATCATGTTAGGGGGCAGGGTTTTGATATAAGAATTTGTGGTGGGGTGAGTACAATTCAGTCCATACCAATAATAAAATGTACTACGGTCTCCTGGATGGTCATTGGGTAAAAGGTCATTAGGTAAAAACTAAGGAAATAGGGATAAAGTATACACTTTAGTTAATAATGTTTCAATATTGGTTTACTGATTATGACAAATGAACCATATTAATATAATACTAGTGCATTGTGGACTGAGTTGTGTGCCTCCCAAATTCATATGTTGAAGTTCTCACTCTCAGTACCTCAGAATATGACTATTAGAAGACAAAGCCTTTAAAGAGGTATCTTAGTTAAAAAAATAAGGTCATTAGGGTGGGCTTTTAATCCAGTATAACTGGTGTCCTTATAAGAAGAGGAGACTATGGGGCACCTGAGTGGCTCAGTCGGTTAAATGTCTGACTCTTGGTTTCAGCTCACATCATGATCTCACAGTTTTGTAAGTTCAAGTCCTGCATCAGGCTCTGTGCTGGCAATGCAGAGCTTGCTTGGGATTCTCTGTCTCCCTCTCTCTTTGTCCTTCCCCTACTTGTGCTATCTCTGTCTCTCTCAGAATAAATAAATAAACTTGAAAGAAAAAGAGGAGTTTAAGACAACACACAGACCAAAGGACAAGCAGCAGAGGACACAGTGAGAAGAGGGGGCCAGCTGCAAGTCAAGGAAAAAGGCCATAGAAGAATCCAACTTAGACTGTACTTTGATCTAGGACTCTAGCTTCCAGAACTGTGAGAAAATAAAATGTATTATTTAAGCCACCCAGTCTGTGGTGCTTGTCATGACTGCTCTAGCAAAGTAAAACATTGGGGAAACTGGGGGTGGGGTGTATAGGAACTACCTGGACTATCTTCACGGTTTTTCTGTCAAATAGAAAACCATTTTAGCGCTGCCTGGGTGGCTGAGTCGGTTAAGCATCTGACTTCAGCTCAGGTCATGATCTCGTTTCGTGAGTTCAAGCTCCACATCAGGATCTCTGCTGTCAACACATACAGCTCACTTTGGATCTTCTGTCTCCCTCTCTCTCTGCCCCCTCCCTAGTGCTCTCTCTTTGGGCTTCACTTCCTAAAACAAAATTAAGATATTTAAAATGGTTGGGGTGCCTAGGTGGCTCAGTTGGTTAAGTGTCTGACTTCGGCTCAGTCATGATCTCGCAGTTCGTGAGTTTGAGCCCCACGTCAGGCTCTGTGCTAACAGCTCAGAGCCTGGAGCCTATTTCACATTCTGTGTCTCCCTCTCTCTCTGCCCCTCCCCCGTTCACATTCTGTCTCTCTCTCTCTCTCTCTTTCTCTCTCTCTTTCTCTCTCCTTCAGAAATAAAATAAACACTATAAAAAGTTTAAAGATATTTAAAATGTTTTTTTTAATGTTTATTTATTTTGAGAGAGAGACAGCAAGGCAGTATATGAGTCAAAAATGCCACCGGGAAGCCTGTTGTTATACCTCATACAATTCGAAAGGGTTACTTACCCTCTTTAAGCCTGTGCGCATTTGTCAAATGAAGGTGGTAGTGTCTGCCCTACTTATTTCACAGGGTTATTATGGACATCAGTGAATCTAATACCTGCAAATGCAATGTAATTAAAAGACTTGTCATTAAATGTTTCACCCAAGTCCCATGGCTATTTTAGGCAGAGATCAAATCACTTCGAGCTCTTATTAGCTATTAATCTGGTCCTCCTGATACCACTCCTAACTGACCCCATACTCAAAAACTTCTGTAGCCCAGCAGTTTCTAGGGCACGCTAAGTCATAATCTGTGGCATGTTATAATCCACGTTGGCCATCTCAAACTGCAAATGCTTGCCTTTCATGTTCAAGGTGCCCTGGGGAATGTGACATGGAGACCAACACTGCACCCTGATGAGCAACTCCGTGAACAAATCCTGCTTGCGGATTTATATTGTTTCTGCATATGAAGGAAAACATGTTTTTCTATTAAGTGTGATACTTCACAGGTGGTCTCCAAAGTACAGTGTCCAAGGCAATACTTTGTGGTGCAGAAAAAATATTAGAACTTGTGACTTGTGATTTTAGAACTTCATACTCTGAATTTCTGTTTCTGTGTGTTTTATAATTTACGTGGTATATTAATACAATAGTATGTATCTGTAAAACATACACACACATATATTTTAGAGTGCTGATTGGGAATGTGCACAAAAAAAGGTTTGGAGACCACTTCATTAGAGGACAGGAGAAATCAGACCATTGGGTGGACAAGTATAAACTGGAGCCTTGGTCTTTATTTCTCTTAATACAAAAGCAGAGGCAAGTTACACATTTTCATCTGTAGGGCTATTTTCAAACTATGGACTACTTGGTCCACATTGGTTATGTGCCTTGCGCAAATTACTCTGTCTTTCTGTGCCCCAGCTCTTCTTTCCTTAAAGTGGGGCTCATCCCAGTACCTCTGTTGTGTTGGAGAGGGATGAGCAGAAAACTCTGAATTTACTAGGATGGAAACTTTTGATTAGAAAGTCATATGGTGGGGCACCTGGGTGGCTTAGTGTGCTGAGCGTCCCAACTTTGGCTCAGGTCATGATTTTGCAGTTCATGAGTTCAAGCCCCACATCAGGCTCACTGCTGTCAGTGCAGAGCTTGCTTCAGACCCTCTGTCTCCCTCTCTCTGCCCCTCCCCCACTTTCACTCTCTCAAAAGTAAATAAAAACATTGGAAGAAAGAAAGAAAGAAAGCCATGTGGTTGCAAAGCCTGCAGGCCTCACTGCCCAGATTTATCTTTCTCCTTGTTCATTAACCAACCTTGAGCCTGACTTCCACTACCTCTGAATCAGAACAAATCAGAACGACATAAGGCTGTCGCACCCAAGTTATATGGGGTGAGCTAGAAGAAATGGCAGGAGCCATTGCTAGAACCACTTTCACCAGGAAACAGAGTAACTGAAGAGGCACATAGACTAGGCTTGGTACCCCTATTACTGAATTGACTTTGGTAAAGAAATAGATTTTTACATACATTACTAATGGTAGACATTCACCTGCTGAAAGGGAGTATGAAAGGCATTCTAAGCAGGGAGGAGAGGAGATGCAAAGTCATGGAGGTGTGAAAATGCTGGAAGTGTTTAGACCTGTGAGGACTCCAAGTAAACGTAAATATAAAAGCCAAATAAATGAAGCATGCTTATTGGGTCCACTGCTGTATGCTTTATGTATACAGCCTAATAAGTAGATGCTTAATAAATATTCATTATTGTTTCCATAGCTAAGTAGAACATATGGGACGTATCAGAACCACCTGTAGGGGGCCATTTTCTTCTTCACATTACAACCTCTGCCCTTGGAGATTCTAATACACACACAGGAAGTGTTAATGTATAGAGCCACTGTTACAGACATGGGGGTGAGTGGGTAAAGGCCATTATTCTAGGTTAGTGCTTTTGAAACTGCAGGTTGTAGGGGTGCCTGGGTGGCTCAACTGGTTAAGTGTCTGACTCTTAATTTCAACTTAGCTCATGATGTCATGGTTTTGGGGTTCAAGCCCTGCATTGGGCTCTGCACTGGCTGCATAGAGCTTGCCTGGGATTCTCTGTCTCCCTCTCTCTGACCCTTTCCCACTTGCACTGTCGCTGTCTCTTTCAAAATAAATAAATAAACCTAAAAATATATATACATACACACACACACACACACACACACACACACACAAACTGTAGGTTGTAAGCCATTGGTAGATCATGAAATCAATGTATTATATCACAACTATCCTTTTTGAAAAGTGAGTTAATATAGAACACATACATACATAAATATGTCTGTATCCTAGGGTACATTGTAAAGTATACTTTTTACTGTGGGTCATGATCTAACATGTGAAGCCACTGGTTTGCATAGTAGTTGGTGGAAGCCTTGACTAAAGCAGTAGTTAGATTCTAGTGATGACTGTGAAAAAAATTGATGGGATTTAGTGACTTACTGAGTGACTTACTGAGGTAAAGCAAAGTGCAGACTCGGAGTTTCAGAAATAGCTTAAGCTAGTTGGTGAAGTGCCATGTCTTTAAAACTGAGATTAAGAATGAGGGAGTCGGGGCGCCTGGGTGGCTCAGTCGGTTGAGCTTCCGACTTTGGCTCAGGTCACGATCTCACGGTCCGTGAGTTCGAGCCCCGCATCAGGCTCTGTGCTGACCGCTCAGAGCCTGGAGCCTGTTTCAGATTCTGTGTCTCCCTCTCTCTCTGACCCTCCCCCGTTCATGCTCTGTCTCTCTCTGTCTCGAAAATAAATAAACGTTAAAAAAAAATTTTTTTTAAAAAAAGAATGAGGGAGTCAAATATTGTGGGATTCTTTGGGGGTTGAGTGGAGACTGGGGGCAGGATGTCAGCGAGAAGATAATGAGTTCGGATGAGATGAGTTGAGTTTGAGACTCCAAGTGGACATGTCTATGAAGCAATAGGAAACATAGTCTGAAGCATAAGGAAGAGTTCAGGGTTAATGACCAAGTCTGTAGTCATTATTATCCAGATGACAGCCGACATGTTAAATTGGATGAGATTTTCTTTCTTTTTAATTTTTCTAATTGGTTTCTCCACCAAAAAGAATTTGTATCACAAAATTCAATTTCATTTATATTTCAGTACTTGAAACACTTCCTTGTGACTCTGTTAGGAAATATTAGTTTAGCCCAGAAATAAAGAATACCTTTTTAAAATTCCTTTTAAATATGATTCATTGATGATATGATTAACAGTAATAGAACCTAACTAAATGAATCAATATAGGTACATTTTATGAGACTTAAATTTTAATAAAATTTATATAATTCACTGAAGAACATTAAAAGGACAATGTGAAATTTGAGGCAGTTTGAGAAAGCGGTAGGATAAAAACCTAATGGTCTATATTCCTTTATTAAGATTGTGCCAGAATTGACCTTTAAAAGATTAAGTCCATTATGTGCTCATTATGTTACTGAATTGCACAATAATTTGTTCTAATATTGTTCAAGAGAAAAATAAGTATCTTGCACAAAAACCATAATATGCTATTCTTTTTCATTTTAAATATGAATATTAGGCATTTTCCCCCAATAACTGCTTTTCCTTGTAGAAAATTCTAAGAAAAACTTACCATATCTAGTTGTCCATTACACAAATGCCAGTTTCTATTCTTTCTCTTAAGTATTAGGTGTTATTTTTATTTTTTGAATTTTAAGCTGTTGTGGTAATAACATTAGAGATCTACGCACTTAAAGTTTTAAGTGTACGATACATTAAGTGTGCAACAAACTATTGTTGCCCGTTGGTAAACAATGTACAGCAGATCTCTAGAGCTTATTCACCTTGTTTAATTGAAACTTTATGCCCATTGATTACAATTCCCCATTTCCCTCCCCTTTAGCCCTTAGCAACTACCATTCCACTCTTTGATTCTATGTACTTGACAGTTTTAGTTACCTCATGTAAGTGGAGTCATGCAGGATCTTGAGGACATTACACTAACTAAAATATACCAGACACGGAAAGACAAACACTGGATGAGGTTTTCTAAGGAGCCTGGTAGTGTTCAGTAAGGACTACTCCCAGGAATAGAATCCTTGGGAAGGTGAACCTTTAATGAGCAGGTCTCAGGAGAGTTAGAATAGAGGCAAGATAGGAGAAGAGTCTATTCATTACAGAAATATGTTACAGAAATATCAAGCAGAATAAAAACTGAACCACTACCTTTATATAGGTGGTTGAGTCATTAAGGATCTCTAGGAGGCAGTTATCATAGAGTTTAGTAATGGGACAACTAACCAGTTTTAGCAAGTTAAAGAGTAAACGGGAAGTACAAAGTATGATCTCTAAAGAGAAAGTATGGTTTTGCTTTATGACAGAGAATGGAAGGAAGCTGACAGAGGCTTAACTATGGGGAGGCAGGGTAGAATAGGACTTTTATGTGCAGAAATTAGATAACATTTGTAAGTGGTGGTGAAAGATAATATTTGCAGGTAGGATGATGGTAATAGTGAACATAAGGCGCTTACTATGTGCCAAGAATTATTCTAAACACTTTACATAGATCAGCTCGTTTTAATCTTCACAACAACACTGAGGTAGGCACTATTATTATCCCCATTTAAATGAGGAAACAGGCAGAGAGGTAAAGCAAATTGAGCAAGTTCACACACAACTATCAGACACAGGATTTGAATCCAGCCTGGGGCACCAGAGTTTATGCTCATAACTTCTACACTTTGCTGGGGAAGACGAAGGTGCAGGAAAATAGGGCATAAAGGGCCACAATCCCTTACCCAGAAACTTTTGGGGCCAGATGTATTTTAGAATTCAGAAATTTTCAGCTTTTAATATACATATATTTTCTTATAGCCACGTAGGATCTGGGGCTGTACCTTAAACACAGTCACATTGGTAACCGACATCTTTGTAGTAAATGTATCAATAAATAAAGACCAACCTCACATCAATTGGGGTCAAGTTCTTCCAGGGGTTAACAGAAAACTGTCAACGTTCAGAGCTGTTTGAATTTTGGACTTGCAGATAAGGAACTGTGCTCCTGCAGTAGCCAAGCATATCTCCGAGGGGGAGGCAAAGAAGAATCTGGTAGTGGGATCTTGGAAAGGGTTAGGAACACCTGCTCCTTTGTGAAAAGAGAAGCAGGGCAAAAGGAAAAACAGCAAGGTTATGTCCCAACTCCTCGTTCCCATCTCCCACAAAATCCCTGTTTTCCTGTCTTAGTATAAGTCAGATGCTGATGGATGTCACCATTTTCCCTTTAAGGTCTAGAATGGCTTGTCCTTGCTTTTCCTGTATTTTACCTGACCCACCAATGGGGTCAAGGTGATTCTACCTCTTCCTTCCAGGTATAGGTGAGACAGAGAAAGGGGAGAGAGGTTGAGGGGCAGAAAATACCACAAGAGAGATTTTTTATAGTACTTGTTTCTTCTTTGTGACTAGAAGTAATTCATTAATTCATTCATTTATTCATTCACTCACTTACTCATTTTGCTACCACTGGGGCAAAGTCCTTAGAAAACAGCTAAAACCTTGGATAGTACTTTAGGGACAAGTGAAACAAAACTTAAGAGACTTCATTGTGATGCCCAGGAATTTAGAGAGAAAGAGACAGAGATTGAGAATGAATAAGACATTGAATCATGGAGTGCCTGGGTGGCTCAGTCGGTTAAGCATCAGACTCTTGATTCTGGCTCAGGGAATGATCTCACAGTTCATGAGATGGAGCCCCGTGTCAGGCTCTGTGCTGACAGGACAGAGCCTGCTTGGTATTCTCTCTCTCTTTCTCTCTCTGCCCCTCCCCTGCTTGCTCTCTCTCTCAAAATAAATAAGTAAACTTAAAAAAAAGACACCAAATCAGGCTGACATGGATGAAAAGAACAGGAGCCCAAATAGAACTAATTAAGATTGAGAAGGTATTATTTTTTTCCAGAAGGTCTGTAGCATCTATTGCTGAATCTCACCTTTCCAGCCACCACCAGGCCCAGGTTGCAAGAGTCCTTGGGTTATGTGTTTGGCTGGCTGGAGCAGGGAATCCTTAACTCAGTTGGATAGGAGAGGGGAAGTATGAAACATTCCCGGTATTCCCAGTAGTCACTTGGACATATTAATTTAGAAAAATATTGTTAAACGTAGTGTTGGCTACTAAAGTATTTCTGGTGGTCCAGTGCTTAAGGTACATGTTAAGCCAGAAACTGGAGAATGCATTCTGGTTTGCAGGTTATTTCTGATATGGTATTACAATGTCAGGCATTTCAGGGGTTAAAAAGTCTTTGGTAGGCTAGCCAGGAAATTTAACATGCATGTAAAATACATTCCAAACAACCAACTTTTGGAAAACAACCCTATAAGTTGGGGACTGCCTGTTTTTATATTCCCTTTGCCAAAGCTACTAAAATTTGTAGCAAAATAGAGATTAAAAAATAATATATTCTTGTGACTCAACAGTGTGGCAGCATCTTCAAACTGAGAGTGTAATTTTAGAGTCAATATTATTTTCTTGGGCATTTTCTAGAACCAAAGAGAATCAAGTGGCAAGTCACCACATCTGGCAATATCAATGGAGAAATTCTGCCTTTACCTTTACAGTTAAAGTAGCTCTTTCAAGTTTAATTGTCAGCATGAATGGGGGCACAGGTCGTATTCTGATCAAACCTGCTGATGTTACAAAACTGAGAGATATAGCAGGTATGCTACCGAAGAGACACAAACATTTCGCTCCTCTCCCATCTCCTCCATCTCCATGATTCAATATGGTAGTAGTTTGGAGGATCATGTTGCATTTGGTATGGAGAAAAAAAGGGGGTGTTGTGTTTAGGGTAGAAAAGACTTATGGAAGGGAAGAAAATCATTAAATAGAAGTGAGATTCTTTCTGATTTGTTTTTTGGGGCTCTAGTGGACACACCTAAGACCATGGTGGTAGATTTTTTTCTAGTATAGGAAAGAATAACAGAATTTCTCAAAAATTAGATAGTAGGTTCTCTTTCTCATGTGTATGCAAAGAATGAATATCATGCATCAAGCTCAGGAGAGTCTTACGTTGGGTAGAGGGTCAAAGTAGATGGTCTCTCCAAGTTCTTCTTCCAATACTAAAACTCCGTAAGTCCCGTGAAAATTGTAACTACTCCCGCTTTCTTCCCCAAGCAATATGATATCTTCAAAGTCAGATGCCAATGGGAAAATTCTAGTTGATGCTAAGCCCCCAGTTGGCCATACAATTGTGCAATCAAATTTTAAGTGTTCCTAATGGAGTCAGCCAACCTGGGACTGCTCATTTCCTTAGTCATGGAGATGTACTTTTGGAAACCAAAATCTGTAGTAGGCAAAAATCAGTCCAAGCCATGTGGCTTTCCAACAGGGTATGATTACAAAAAAAGGCTGAAATTATTATAACCCAGAAGGGGAAAAGTCAGCAGAATTCATTATCCTTATAAAATACATTCTTTGATCCTTCCTTCTACCATATTGTATGCACTGTTTCCTGGGCTATCTAGTGGTCAGTGAGGTCAAGATAATGTTGTGTATCTCCTGTTTCCTTTATATTGGCCTTACAGAAACTAAGAGCCAAGATTAGCCATTCTAGTTTTTTGTTTTTTTGTTTTTTGTTTTTTAGAATAGTTACTATTTAAGAAGTTCAAGTTTTTCATTGTTGGAAATCATTTGGAATTCTCTAGCATGTAGCAGTAGCTTCTACTTGATCTTTGTAAGTAAGAACTTCAAGACACTGCAATGTGCTCACAAATAAAGTCATAATGGAAGTCTGTTTTTCTCCTTTGTAACACCAAATGAACTTGTAATTGCTTGATCAATGTTGGCTGTCCATCTGGAATGCAAACTCCATGAGAGTGTGGACAAGCTATCTGTCTTATTCAGCATTCCATGTCCATTACCTAGAGCAGTATTAACACCCAAAAAATGTTGAATGAATAAATCTAGCAATGAAATGATTACCTGTTCTCTCAAATGCTGCTTGTTATCTTCCACATCACAACACACACACACACACACACACACACACACATACACACACACACACACTCCTTTGGAACAATTTCTTAATAGAATAGAAACAGTTTACCTTTTTGTTTCACAAATTGCAGAAAGAAAGCACTACTTTCTTGTTCCTATGTGCTGGATCAGTGCAAAGATTCTCTTTCTTCCTTTCAAACTACTTCATTGATCTTTGTTATCAACTATATCAAATGGGTACTGGGACAGTTCATAGTGGTGTAAGGACAACTCATCCAGCTTTCAAGATTTCCCTCTAAAGTACAACAAAACTGGGGGGCCTGGGTGGCTTGGTCGGTTAAGTGTCCGACTTCGGCTCAGGTCATGATCTCACGGTCCGTGAGTTCGAGCCCCGCGTCGGGCTCTGTGCTGACAGCTCAGAGCCTGGAGCCTGTTTCAGATTCTGTGTCTCCCTCTCTCTCTGCCCCTCCCTTGTTCATGCTCTGTCTCTCTCTGTCTCAAAAATAAATAAACGTTAAAAAAAATTTGAAAAAAGAAAAGAAAAAAAAATAAAGTACAACAAAACTGCTTCTAAGTGCCATACAGAGGGGAACAAGCTGTGGATGGCTTCCCGAGTAGGTAAATACTACCTCACGGGACAGTGGAGACCAGCGGCCTCATCAAAAATTTAGGTTAATATAGAAGATCTCCTGATGCTTATATAACTTTGAATGTCTTTTCAGGCAAAATTCTTTTCTGAGAGGCAGACCAAAGGCAGCTAGAGAGTGTGTGCTACCTGGGAATTGGGAGGTGGGGAGATGGATACTTCTAAACACCAACTTTCCCTGTCTAGCAATTTTGCCAGAAACTGGACAATCTAGTTTCTAACCCAGGATAGTCTTTTTTTTTTTTTAATGTTTATTTATTTTTCAGAGACAGAGAGACAGAGTATGAGCAGGGGAGGGGCAGAGAGAGAGGGAGGCACAGAATCTGAAACAGGCTCCAGTCTCCGAGCTATCAGCACAGAACCTGACATGGGGCTCGAACTCACGAACCATGAGATCATGACGTGAGCCAAAGTTGGGCACTTAACCAACTGAGCCACTCAGGCTCTCCGCCAGAATAGTCTTAATAATAAAATTATCTTGGTTTGTGTATTATGTACTTGTTCCATAAACACCTATGTATATATTTCATTCAAACACTGTGAGGTAATTATTGTAGATATTGATTATTATCATTGTTATTCCCATCTATCTTGCATGTGCAAAAACCGTAGAGTTTAGATGACCATTTTAGGGTTAAAGTGCTAGTTAGTGGCAAAGCTGGATCTCTATCTCTAGGTGACAAAGAAGCATGGTGAAGCAATCACAGGACGAAAGCCCATTCAATCCCAACTCTGTTTACTATCTACATGATCTTAGAAAAATCCTTTGCATTTTCTGAACTTTATTTTCCTTACTGTTTTCAAATGGGGGCTAAAGAGGTATAGAGGGATAGGGAGCAGGTGTTAATTTTGTCCTGTTTACCTCATGGATTTTTTCTCGTGGGGATATTAAAGATCAAAGTGCTTTGTAAGGTATAACTGTGAGACTGTATTACTTTCCTAAAGAAGTTTTTATTTTAATTCCAGTTAGATAACATACAGTGTTATATTGGTTCCAGGTGTACAATTTAGTAAATAATCCAATTCAAAAATGGGCAGAAGACATAAACAGACATTTCTCCAAAGAAGACACACAGCTGGCCAAAAGATACACAAAAAGATGTTCATCATCACTTACCATCTGGGAAATGCAAATCAAAACCACAATGAGCTATCACCTCACACCTGTCAGAATGGCTAAAATCAACAACACAAGAAACAAGAGTTGATGGTGATGATGTGGAGAACAGGATTACTCATTCACTGTTAGTGGGAATGCAAACTGGTGTAGCCACTGTGGCAAACAGTATGGAGGTTCCTCAAAATGTTAAAAATAGAACTACCCTACTATCCAGGATTGCCACTACTGGAAGTTTACCCAAAGAGGTGGTATTACTCATATTCCCAAGAGAGGTGTAGAGCATGGTACTATGGAGTAGCACAGGTTTCATTCAAGGCCCAGGGCCCCCTCCTTTGTACCTATATGACCTTGACTGTGTTCCTGAATCTCACTAAGCCTCAGTTTCCTCATCTGTAAAATGGGAACAATAAAAACTGCCTCATAAGGCTAACATGAAGATTAAGTGAGATTAAGTGCAGAAAACAGAATCACCAAAAGGTAATAGGAGCACCATCCTCATAATGTGTCTTCTTTACAATGGAAGAAATGGACGTTCAGTAGCTGATTGATTTGGTGTCAGGACACCCAAAGAGCAGAGCAGTAAGAGACTCAGTAAACCAGTGTTTTGTCTTGTATTGGCTCTGAGAGAAACAGATTTGGTGAGTGGAAGCTGGACAAGAAGAAACTTTTTTTCTTTTTCCCTCCTTGCTACCACCCCACCCACCTCAGTCTGTAGGCTCTATTTCTTTAGGGTTTGAGAAAATAGGAGTCCCTGGAGGCCCAAGGTGGGACTAGTACCAAAGAGAGTTTTCCTCCTCTGTTGCTACAGGAATCGCAAGAAACCTTAGGCAAGAGATTGGATCTAAGTGGGGCCATTGCTTAACACCCAGGTTTTCCTGATTATTAGGACAACACTTCTTCCCAATGAGAACAAGGTCTGAATGTGGGAGTTTTGTGAGGCCCGTAAGTAACTGGAAGTAAACTTTTCAGATGAAACTTGCTTGTCTCTTGCTGCTGCCTCTGCTGGTTCATGACAGAGCAACATGATTAACAAATTTTGGAATAAATAAATTGTAGTCACTTACTAAGTCATAGAAGAAAGTTTCTAAGAATAAAGAGGAATCATGGGACTGTGTGGCATCATATTGCATAACAATTCATTTTAAAATAGTTCAAATCTTCCAGGAAAGGGAGAAAATATTGGTAAATCAGAGAGCATCTAAAAATTCAAACAAGGCTGCTAGGTTTATGTTGGGACTTTGGGATTCGGTTGAAAGTTTGACAGAAAGGAGCAAGAATTAGTGATTCCATTCTGGTTGATGCTATTCATGTGAATTTCTCATCTCAACAGAACACCAGACAGTTGCAATTTTGAAAAATGTATTATATTTATAAGGGAACAACACCTGCTTTTGAGACACAAGATAGAAAAACTGGATCAAAACCATTCAGAAAAATTGGATCAAAAACATGGATCAAAACCAGGAAACTCATTTTTAAAATTATTTTTTTAAGGCTTACAAGAAACATATTCTAAAAAAAATATTCTAAAAAAAAATCACTTAACTTTCTTCAAAAAACAGAAGCAAACAAAACAAAACAAAACAAAAACCTGATGTAATTAGTTTTGTCTACATGAGAAAAGGGAAATGGAAAACTTTAAGATTAATATGTAGGTAATTAACATCAGGAAGGGTCCAAAATATGCAAGTATTTGAGATAGAGGTAAATTGAGCTCCTTAATTGTCCACCACTGCTTTGCAAAGTGGGTTGGCCACACTGAGTTATTGTGTACAGAAAGAAAATACATTAACATTTCTTTTTCTTTATCCCACACCTTCACCTATATATTATATGTGTCTTATATATATGTACAAAATGTGCTGATTAGTATAGTTGTATAGCATGGAATTTAGAAATAAATGTGCATATTAGGAGTACATGTTCAAAAATTTTATTGATGGGAGTACACAGTGAATTAGATATGGAGATCATGACTGAATGATTGGCCCAGTTCTAAATTCTACTGGGCAGAGTAGACATATACTCATAGTTACATATGATTATTTACTTTGGCATCAATCTGTGAAAAATATTTGGGGAATATGGATTGTGTGATGAGCGCCATGCTAGACATAGATAGGAGTACAAGAAATGTCTAAACTATAGGCATTCAGCCTGTGCCTGAATGTCTCTCTGACAGTCTCTCCATCTTGTAGAAGAGTCTGTTCCACTGTTGGAGAGCTGTTATCATTAGTATATTCCTGTTTATACTGCATCTGAATTTGACATGTGACAACCCAATTTGGAAGTACAATTTTTTTTGGTCTAAGTTTTACCTACAAGGGCAACACTGGATAGCTTTTATTATTATTATTTTTATTTTTAATCTTAATTTATTTTTGAGAGAGAGAGGAGAACAGAGAGAGAGAGGGAGACACAGAATCTGAAGTAGACTCCAGGCTCTGAGCTGTCAGCACAGAACCCGACACAGGGCTCAAACCCATGAACAGTGAGATCATGACCTGAGCTGAAGTCAGATGCTTAGCCAACTGAGCCACCCAGGCGCCCTTGGATAGCTTTTAAATATCCGAAGACAGCTCAAGTCTATCTTATTTCTCTCTTCCCTTGGGCCCTATTTGGGCTCTTTCAACTCTGTAATATACTCTCTTAAATGGCAGGCATGTGAAGTTAGTCTAGTTTGTCAATTCTGTTTTAAAATGTGATTGAAAGAAAATAAAAATAAAATGTGATTCAACCTGTGCTGAATGCATGAGATTATCATTTCTCTTGATTTGGATGCCAAGTACTATTGACAAAATTAATAATTAATATTATTGAAAATTTCATCTGTCTCTTTACAGTTGACTAGGGTTCCCGGAAGTTTTTACTGTGAACTCTGGGCTAGGACTTTACTAGTTTATTTATATAATTACCCCTATAACTGTGCAAGTTATTATTTAGACCTAAATGTAGGGTTTATATTTATCTCAGTTAAATATCATCCTGTGTGCATTTTGATTTGTAGCATGGCTTCCTGGGATTATTTTTTTATCTTGCCTCATTCAACAAAAATTAACTAAACCCCCACTAAAAATGCTAATCAGTGTTTTGGGTTGTGAGGTCATCTGAAAAAATAAGTCATAGTCCCTTTTCTTGAGTATCTCACATTGTAATCAGGACACTGGACATAAACTTCTCCATCATGCAACATGTTAAACTCTATAACAGAGGCATGTGTAATGAACATGCAAAGAAGAAAAGCATTTAAATAATTGGTAATATTTTTATATTGATTTAGAATTTGTGATTAACTTGCATATCTTATTTAACTCTCAAAACAATTCTGATGGATGATAGTGTTAGAAAATAGTCATCAATTTACAGAAGCACCAGAGGCTCAGCACAGTTAAATGACCCAGCAAATAAGAACTATCTTTTCCCCCTTTTTTAAAGGAAACCAGGACAAAGTGATTTTATTTTTCTGGCTTAATGCTTATTTTCCAAGATTCCCCAGAAATTCTACATAGTGCCCTCAGAGATTTATGACCAATTCACTTTGGCACCTAGGGATGTAATCTTTTCAGGTTTGTTGGTATAAATTCATTTAAAACAACTTCTCTACCTATACGTCAGCTGATCTTGGTCTATAATACACCTTTCAAAGTTTGAAGTCCATGAATAGAACTTTTTTATGCTCCTGTTTGTCATCTGTTGTTATTTGCTAATTTTCCAGTGTCCCCTGGCAGTGGCTGATTCTTTCCTTATTTTTCCTCTACTCTGAACACAGCTTTTGAATACTCCTTTCTGTTGAATTTTCTCTTCAATTGCCAGGTCCCTTTTTCCTCCTCTTCTCCAATGTTTGACAATAAAATATGGAAAGAGCAGTAGTGTTACTGATGAAATGAAGTAAAGTCCTTGCGATGGGGTTTTGGGGTAATGGTAGGGTTTGGAGCTGATGGCCAAGAAGGAATTCTTGAAGGAGTCTTTGGTGCAGAAGGGTGATTTTATTAAAGCACGGGGACAGGACCTGTGGAAAGAAAGAGCTTCACTGGGGCTGTGACAGGTGACTGATTATATACCTTCAGGTTGGGAGGGACTTAGGGACAGTGTAAGTAAACAAGGTTTCCAGGACCTTGAGGGGCTAGCTGTTGTTAGGGAAAACATTTATTACTATTTAGTAAAACCTCAGTCATGAGACCCTTCAGATGTATGACAGGGGCCATATGCTTGGAGCGTAATTGCCAACATATACTTGGGGGTTAAAGATAAAGGAGGTTTACAAAGGAATTTTTATGTGTTTAAGGAGACTCACAGGATCCTGGGGCGGGAAGGATAATGTTAAGCCAAGATTCCCTTTTGTCTTATCCAGGCAGCTGAGCTCCTAGAGGGAGATCACTCTGCCTGTTTCAAGGACTTGTCAATGGGCTGTAGGCAGTAAAGGAATTTAATTTTTCATTTGCCTTTGTTCCCTACATCACCATGGCAAGCACTTAAACCCTCTTACATCTTGATGAGGGTAATATTAGGGCTCCAGGGAACGCCCTGGAGTCTATAGGCTTCTGGAAATTAGGGTATGGATAAGATTGCCTTTTTCTTGACGTTTACTAAGTTATCCATGAACTGAAGGAGACTCCTGTCCTGCATGACTGTGATCTCTATCTGTCAACCATTTTGCTTTCTTTCCTTTCCCCTGTTCTTGGGCAGCCAGGAGTGTCCGAAGAATAGCACACATATCCCACGTGGGGGTGGCGGGGGGAGGTGCTGTGTGCTAGCTTGTGCTTTGCCTCATGCTCCCTCATCACTTGGAACTGTCACCATTAATTGCTTTCAAATTTTGGCCCGTCTTTATGAAATTTGTTTCTTTATTCCCTCTTTGAAAACAAACCTAGGTTATTGAACGTCTGGGCTGGAATTTCTGTTGAAGAAAAATATTCAGAGGCTCTTGGAGGGTGTCCAAGTTCTCAAGTCTTTTTTGTAAGTAGGTAAAACCACTTGTTTGAAAAACAAAATTCTCTCCTCTTAAGTCTTTTTTGTCATGTGCACTGGTGAGCCATTTTCATTGAAATTATGAGTTACATATGAGAACAGAGTGACAGGTTAAAAAGATGAACTCTTTTGCACTATATTGAGTAATTTAATAGGAAGAGGAGTTTATAGGTCTTTTAATTTTGAATCATAACATCTATGAGAGTCAACAATCCCTCTCTAACCATAAAAATTATAGGGCATCAATGATACTGAAGTTATGAGTACACAGATTATGAAGATCTAAATTTTGACTCCTACATAATCCCCACTCAATAATTAAAACCCGGAGAATTGAGACTGCTAAAAGTTGACAATCAAGCAGTACTACCAATAGAAATAACCATTCGTATACTAATCTTATCAGAAGATGTCTGCACTCATGGGCCGTCCCATCCCTAGGTCTAAAAACTGACACCATCCCAGACTGACTAAATCAAAGAACCCTAATGAGCACATGACCCAGACTATATTATGGCCAATGCTCAGACATTTGAGGCTCAAACCACAGCTTTATACCCATGGTACTTGAATTGGTTCCATTAACATATTTCAAAAAATGATCAGCATGTATACTATAAAGTCATTAAGAAGCAAAATAAGCATTAACCTTTAAAGTTAAAGATTGGGAATTTAAATCTCCCCTTAATGATATGCCACAACTAGATACATCAACTTGATTCACCAGTATTATGTCAATACTTTTTTTGTTAAAGTAGAAATTTATTAAAATCTATTTGTTTCCAATATATGAAATTTATTGTCAAATTGGTTTCCATACAACACCCAGTGCTCATCCCAAAAGGTGCCCTCCTCAATACCCATCACCCACCCTTCCTTCCCTCCCACCCCCCCATCAACCCTCAGTTTGTTCTCAGTTTTTAAGAGTCTCTTATGCTTTGGCTCTCTCCCACTCTAACCTCTTTTTTTTTTTTTCCTTCCCCTCCTCCATGGGTTTCTGTTAAGTTTCTCAGGATCCACATAAGAGTGAACACATATGGTATCTGTCTTTCTATGGCTTATTTCACTTAGCATCACACTCTCCAATTCCATCCACGTTGCTACAAAGGGCCATATTTCGTTCTTTCTCATTGCCATGTAGTACTCCATTGTGTATATAAACCACAATTTCTTTATCCATTCATCAGTTGATGGACATTTAGGCTCTTTCCACAATTTGGCCATTGTTGAGAGTGCTGCTATGAACATTGGGGTACAAGTGCCCCTATGCATCAGTACTCCTGTATCCCTTGGATAAATTCCTAGCAGTGCTATTGCTGGGTCATAGGGTAGGCCTATTTTTAATTTTCTGAGGAGCCTCCACACTGCTTTCCAGAGTGGCTGCACCAATTTGCATTCCCACCAACAGTGCAAGAGGGTTCTCGTTTCCCCACATCCTCGCCAGCATTTGTTCATTTTGGCCACTCTGACTGGCGTGAGGTGATATCTGAGTGTGTAAAATCCATTTTATATAGTGTTTTAGAGATAAAAAACATGGAGAGTCCTCAACATTCAGGCCATCAACTCTATCCTCAGAAGTGCTTCAGGAGAAGACAGATTCCTTTGCCCTCGCCCCCAAAAGATACTTCTATTTATATACCTGAAAATGATGCTTTTATAACCACCTCTCAAGAACAGTCCTGTTGAGATCCCAAAACCTCTGCCAAGTGAAGTGATATTAGCAGAGAACCTTCTCAGAATAAAAGTGCCTGATTCAGAGGTGTAGTGCAAGAGATACATAACATGGTGACTGCTTCAGAGGAGTGTGCCCACTCCCAGTAGGTGGGCCACGAAAGAACCCGAGGGCCTAGCTGAGCAGCCACTAGCTGCGGAGTGTGGCAAGATGGGACTGCATGGCCTCCAGGGCCTCTTCTTCCTTCTCATCTTCTGATGCAGCCGTCGCTCCTGAAGGTCTGGGCTCCGGAAAGGCATCGGTCACTTTACTAGGTGCTTTGCCCAAGGCACCTGTTGTGATTTCAAACAGAATTTTGTCAATTTCCATTTCTGCTGCTTTTTCCATTTCTTCCTGATCATCCATGCTTTCAAAAGTATCTTCTAACATTTCTTCTATGATGCCAGCCTTCATCATCTCTTTGGATAGCTCCCTCATGGTGGCCTGGATTTCTGGGATCTTCACAAGACTCTGCATGGCCTTCATTACTTCTTTGCTCTTCTGCAGGGAACCAGCCACTCGCAAAACCACCAGCTGGTTCTTCATCCCTATGAGCACGGAGTTCACGTGAGCATTGGAAGCATAGAGCTTGCTCACAGCAAGCTAATTTTTATGAGCTATGTATGCATTTGCCAATTCTTAATTACGATTAAGAGAAAAATGAGGACTTGTTCAATCTGTAAGTCTTCTTATTCATGAACATCACTGTTTACTTGTATAAAACATTTAAAAGTTATTCCTGTTTCAGGCCTCTGTCTGATGAGGGAGCATAAGGCAAGCTGACACCTTCCAAACCTGCCCCCCCATCATCCCCAGGTGGGATATGTGTGATATTCCTTAGGCACTCCTGGCTGCCCAAGAATAAAGGAAAGGGAAAAACAAATAACTGATAGAGATCATGGTTCTGCAGGATATGAGTCTCCATCACTTTACCAATGTCTTAGTAAATTACAAAAAAAAAAACAAAACATCTTATCAATAACCTAATCTCCAGAAACCTACAGACTCTGTTTCCTGGAGCCCCAACATTACCCTCCCCTTCATAGTGATGTGGGGAGCAAAAGCAAGAAGAAAATAGCAAATAAAATTAAATTTCTTTGTAACCTGCAGCCCATTGACAAATACTTGAGGCAGGCTGAAATATAATTATCTCTCCAGGAACTCCCTACTGTCTTAAAGTTAATGCCTTACTAGAGGGGGAAAAAACAGCCTTAGCTTGACAATAGCTAGACTTCCCACATCCTGTAAGTCTTCTTTAGCATATGAAAGTCCTTTTGGAAACTTCGCCTTTTCTTTACCTCCCCCAACTCCCAAGTATCTAATATCACCCTCATAATCCAGGGGCAGGTCTTTCTGCCCACAGGTCCTGTCCCTGTGCTTTAAAAAAAAAAAAAATCACTTTTTTGTACCAAAGATGTCGCAAGAATTCTTTCTTGGCCGTCAGCTCCGGACCCCTACTACCACTCCAAAACCACATCATGTTTAAAGAAAACTGCCATCAATTTTGTGTTGCTAGTATCAAAGTGCTTCAAAAACTACCAAAGTAGCAGTTGTAATGGGCTGGGGTTTAGGATACTTTGTTGGACTCATCTCATGTACACCTTCTAGTCTGACTCAAATCAGCAGCCTTTCAATAGGGCATGGCTTTCCAAAGAGCCACTGTAGGGCCAAAGGTCAAAACTGAAAGTGTGGGTGGGAATGGGGTGCGGAGGGCAATTCTGATCAGTGGGAAACAGGAAGTGGAGGGAGTATGCAAACTCCTTCTTATGAACTGCCCTAAAGCCTGGTTCTGCCTGTTTCTCCTTTTCCTCATTCTCACATCAGCAAGTAACCTCCGGCTCAGACTGTTTACTGGGAAACCCAGGATAGGATGGCTGTTGGCTAAAAGTATCTGTTAACTAGCACATTAAGCATTCATTTTAATCCAGGATAATTTTGTGAACCTCCTGTATGCAAAGCACTAGTTTAGTAATTATAAGTGAGGCAAAGCTGAACAGAACTCAGTCTTTGACTTTGGGCACTAATATTCTAGAAGAGAAGATAGAAAAATTGTATAGGCAGCATAGCTCCAGGGGATTCAGAAGAGTGACTTTCTAGGTCTAGCTCTGCCAGACACTGGCTGACATTTACTTCTGAGCGAGACATTTATTCTCTTTGGGCCTCTGTTCTCTCAGCTGTAAAATACAAGGTTGTGTTAAATAACCTCAAAAGTCCTCTCCACATCTAAAATCCTTTGCTTTTATAAATTTAGTCTAGGAGAAGGATGACTCCAATCAGTTCTGTATGATAGGTGTGTTCTCTGAATCCAAGTGCTGTGGGAACCAGAACTTTAGAGACTTGGGAAGCTTTTATGAAGAAGGAGGTATATGAGCTTGGTGGATTTGTAGGATTTTGATGGGCAGGTAGGGGACAAATGGGCATTTTAAGCATGAGGAAAAATATACTCAAAGGAATATAAAGGGAAAGTATATGTCTCATGCAGGAAGAGCAATGAATAGTTCAGTCTGGTTGAAGGGGTAGATGGGTGTCTACATTTAAGAGACTGGTAAAGTAGAAAATGGAAGATCCAAGCTATTGCATTAAGTTTGAGCTTTACCATGTATTCTTTGACTTAACATGTGTATAGAACACTTACTATGCTCCAGGCAGTGAATGAGGTGCTGAGAACACAGAAATCAATAAGATGCAGTGCCCTCAACAGGCCTGTGAGCAGTGGGCAAAGGAGTGAAACTAGTGTGCAAAATCCTGTAACATAAATAAAACTTAAGTACAGAGAATGAAAGTGTCGAACATCTCAGAGGTATAATAACAATAGACAGGTAGAGAGGGAGTCAAGGGTGATAGGACAAGAGGAAAGAGAGAAGGATGAGCATTTTCTTTGATAAGAAAATGAATTTGTTTTGACGTTGAATTTGAGGCCCTTCCAGACAGCCACATAGAAATGTGTAAGTAGTAGAAGAATATTGGTTTGTGACTAGCTTGAAATGTTGGAACAAGAGATTGAGATATGTGTATATTTTCTAAGTAACTCATAGGTCTGAGAGGGATTGTCAAAGAAGAAAATATAGACAGAAAAAAAGACCAAAGGGAACACCTTAGGGAATGCCCATGTTTAGGAGTTAGAAGAAGTAAGTGGCATGAACCAAGAAGAGTTAAGACTATCAGAAATGGTGGCAACCAGCATAAAGGATGTCAAGGGAAGAAAGAATTTCAAGAAAGATTGGGGGGGGGGGGTTGGACAAGATCAAAGGCTCCCCAAGTTTGATGGACCAGCTGCATTAAAATCAATTGAAACATGTATTAAAACTATGTAATTTGTGTCTTGATGGATCTTCAAGAAACTACTAACAGTAGCTGCCTTGGAGGGAACCTAAGGACTACAAAGCATGAGTAAACTGTATGAACTGATATCCTAGCCCTCCAAGTCAACTACAAAATTACATCACTGTCCCTTCCTTGGTTCATGGCTATGGCTGTATGAATTGTCCCATATGAGCAGCTAAAGGTAGAAGACAAAAGCCAGAGCTTGGTTAGTGGATCATTTGGTTTGGTATATAGATGTTGGTTAAGTATATCCACCCAAAATGGACATGAGCTGCACATGGAGGGGGCCTTGAAAGACAGCAGCAAGGGAAAATCTTCCCAATGGGTAGATTTCATGGAAAAATAAGAATATATATGGAATCAAGAGCAAAAGGATTGGCCAGCCGGTCAGAACCTGGGAAGAGAAAAGCTAGAAGATTGTAAGAAAAAATGTCTGGGCCAGATGCATGAGTATGAATATATGGGTGTAGGCATAAAATGTGAAGATCTTTGTATCAGATATTGACCAGCAATAAGCAGTCACCAGAGAATAACCATTGAGTAACTAAGGCAAAATGACTTGATCAGTTAAGAATACCTAGTCTTTGTCACTGGCCACCCCAGAACTAGCACCACTAGCACATTAAGAGGGTGGAGACCACATGTTAATAGCATGGGCCCCCAATAAGCAAGGCTGATTTCTTTCCACCATTGAAAGTCCAACCAGTTAGCAAGCGAGCTCAATGTGGCACTATTTCTTGAGGGTACAACACTGTTGCAAATTGATCACAGTGAGGCCTTTCTTCCTGGAAGGACCAGTGGTATGTCATAGTAGTTACACGTATTCTTGGTAACTATTCACCTTTCCTGCCTCTACAGCCTCAGCCAAGCACCGCTATCTGGAAGATTTTAAAGTATCTGATCCAGGTATACAATCTCGTACAACACAGCATCTGACCATGAGACCTATTTCACAGAAAAAGAGATAGGGAGGTAAGCTCGTGGTCATGGGATCCACTGGTCATATCAAGTACCACATAACCCAGGAGTAATTGGTTTTACAAAGCAATGGAATAGCCTGCCAAAGGCATAACTTGTTGGCAATACTCTGCCATGGTGTGGTATCATCATAGCAAATCACAAATTTCTATTTGGATGTTGTGTCCCATTCGGAAGAATGTGTGGGTCTTGAAATCAAGGGGCAAAAGCAGGAGTGGCCTCAGTTGCCTTTATACCCAATGACCCACTTAGGAATTTTGTGTTTCCAATCCCCATAATTCTAGGCTCTGCAGGAAACTATAAGCTATGATTTTCACCTGGGAGTTTTGGACTTTTTATGTGCAGGGATCAGTAGACTAAAGGAGGAGTTAGTATTTTGGTAGGAGTAACTGATCCTGATCAGTGCGAAGAGGTAAGTCTGCTGTGACCCAATGACGGTAGGGAGGAATATATGTATATATGTGGAATTCATTTAATCCACTTGAACATGCCTTAGCACTTGCTCAATTGTAACTAAAATGAACAATTCCAGCAACTCCTGCCTGAAAGGAGTATAGTTACCATGGGTTCAGATCCCTCAGGAATAAGAGCTTGGATTATACCAGCAGATAAGTCATCGAGGCCAGCAGAGGTTAAAGCTGAGTATGAGGGGAATTTAGAATGGGCAGTGGAGAGAAACGGAAGCACCAATTGTGGTCCTGACATCAACTGCAGCAACAGGGCTGTAGTTCATCCCCATAACCTGTCGTCTAAATTTCCCGCAGGAAGACAGATCCACTGAAATCCTGGATGCTCTGTTTTCCAAATGTGTATGAGGAAGTTGATCACATCACAAGGGTTGCAACAAGCATGGAGGTGAGCACTCTATTCAAGACGCACTTCCATTGAATCTGTAGGTTGCTTTGGGTAGTATGGACATTTTAACAATGTTGATTCTTTCGATCCATGAACATGGAATATCTATCCTTTTGTTTGTGTCATTTTCAATTTCTTTCATCAATGTTTTACAATTTTCAGAGTTCAGGTCCTTTACCTCCTTGGTTAAGTTTACTTCTAGGTATTTTATTCTTTTTAGCATAATTGTAAATGGAATTGTTTTCTTAATTTCTCTTTCTGCTACTTCATTATTAGTACATAGAAATGTTACCAATTTCTGGATATTAACTTTGTAGCCTACAACGTTACTTAATTCAAGAACTATACTCAAATATATATATATATATATATATATATATATATATATATACACACACATATATATATTAAAAAAGAACTCACTTGCTGTTAAGAGGGAAGGAGTGCAGCTAGCACTCCTAATTGGCTCATATCTCAGTATGAGATACCAGTAACTTGTGCAACAGTAGCGCTCCCTTACGTGCTGATCAGAGATGCACTTTGTGGCACCAGGCAGTCAAAGAGTGTGATGTGGGGAAACAGCGGGAAGTGATCATCACTACAAAAGCTACCATTGGTTCAATCCAAAAAAGGATCTAAAAATGTCCACTGGATTTTGCAGCAAAGGTTGTTAGTGACTTTGGCAAGAGCCTTTTCAATTGAGTAATGGGAGCAGAAGCCAGATTGCAGTAAGTTAAAGAATGAATGGAAGTAAAAACGTCAAAAGAACAATTTGAGAAAAGTCTTAATGAATGTTCAGCTGCAAAGGGAAGGAGGCAGCTAGGGAAGCAGCAGTGGCGGATGGACTGAGATGTGAGAACTATGGCGGGATTTTGTTTTAGTAGAAAGAGACTGGAGTGTGTTTAGATAACGGTGGGAAGAATATGGGAGAGGAGACAGGAAAGGTCAAATTAGGGTGAGGAGAGCAGGGAGCATGGATGCAGGTGGACGATAGTCTGCTTGCATTGTTAGAAGAGTAGAGGGGAAAGGATGGGTGTAGATGCTTTTAAATTGCTTTATTTTGTTGTTTTGTTTGTTTTTACAGTCTCATTCTTTTAAAAATCCCTGCATGATAAGTCTGTGTTTCTCAAAATATCTGATAAAGCATCACCCCTCTCACATATTCTTTTTCTGCTGAATGAGAAAGCTCCCTGAATAAAAAAGATCACCTTGTACACTTGAACAATTACTTCCCTGGTCTTCACAACGGTTCTCCGAAGTAGGACAGAACCATCCTATGGTTTCATTTAACAGATACAAAGATAAGAACACAGAAGGATGAAAAGTACCTTGCTAAAATGTTCACCAGTAATTTCCTTATTCAGTGGGAAACTTCCATCCTGTACTCTTCACGATGACTTCTCTCATTCAAGAGATTTCCCCTCCCTCTTGCTATTGAAAATGAAGATACTGGATATAATGTGAAAAGAAAGAGTAGCCCCTGCAAGCCACTGAGTTTTTTGATCCTGAGATATATACTTTCTATAAAGTAAGTTTCTTATGAGTAAAAGGAGTTCTTCATAAGTACATTAAAACTTCTATTGTCACACAGAACTGAAGCAGACAGAACCTTAATAGAGTGTTTCATGCTTCATAGCATACATTTCAGAGCTTCTGGCTTTGTTGTTTTAGATTCCAGGGATTCGGGATGGTTGTGAAATGAGAACTTGGTTATGCTACGTAAGAAGGCCAGCCAAGCATTAAATAGGGGCATCTGGAGAGTCTGGAAACCCTAATAGGCTTGTCAGCCAAATTCTGCCATAGAACAGTTAGATCCTTACAGATTTATGGGCCCTAATAGGACAGAGAACTCCCATCCATGGTTAGAATTTCAGTCACTTTACCCTTTACCCTAACAGTAACTCCCCAGGGACAAATATCTCTGGAAGAAGATAAGCAATCTTATAAATATTTAAAATGTGCTTTTTGCACAGTGGACAAGTGTTTGGTCTTAATAAAGCCACACGAGGGGCGCCTGGGTGGCGCAGTCGGTTAAGCGTCTGACTTCAGCCAGGTCACGATCTCGCAGTCCGTGAGTTGGAGCCCCGCGTCAGGCTCTGGGCTGATGGCTCAGAGCCTGGAGCCTGCTTCCGATTCTGTGTCTCCCTCTCTCTCTGCCCCTCCCCCGTTCATGCTCTGTCTCTCTCTGTCCCAAAAATAAATAAACGTTGAAAAAAAAAGTTAAAAAAAAAATAAATAAAGCCACACGATCCTCAAGCCCAACAGCTGCTGAATGGTCCCTGTGTGGAAGCATGCCCTCTCCAAATCAATATAATACTCACACTGAGGGTTAAATCAGACCAGCTCTCACAGGCTCTCATGCCCACTACTGCATTAGTGATAACAGTTAACTTCGATCAGGCTTTATTCTGGTTTACTAGGTATTTCACATACACACTCATAGCATTACCTCACATGATCCTTATGACTACTCCATGATGTGGGCATAACAGATCTTACTAGTTTGTTCATCCTGTGAGTTGAGCAAATAGATTCTTCCACACAGTGAGTTGGTGGAGAGCTAGGATTTGACTACACGTCTTCTGTCTCCAAGTTCCAGAGTGGGGAGGGAAGAAACAGCTGAGAAGTAAGCTCCAGTAAACCTAAGGGAAATAATAATCTACTTCTTTCATTTAACCTTTTTTTATTCTTAGCAAATTTCCTTTATTGGCATATTGGTTACATTTTTTTAATGTTTATTTATTTTTGAGAGAAAGAGAGTGAGGGGGGAGGGGCAGAGAGAGAGGGACAGGGATCTGAAGCAGGCTCCACACTGATAGCAGAGAGCTGAAGCGGGGCTGTAACCCACAAACTGCAAGATCACCACCAGAGCCAAAGTTGTACGCTCAACCAACTGAGCCACCCAGGCACCCCTATTGGTTAAATTTTTAAATGGAGATATAAGATAGAGAAGCCAATATTATTTTTTTTGGTGTTTATTTATTTTGAGGCGGGGGGGGGGGGGGGTGGGAGAGAGAGAATCCCAAGCAGGCTCTGCACTGACAGGGCTCAATCTCACAAATTGTGAGATCAGGACCTGAGTCAAAATCAAGAGTCAGATACTTAACCCACTGAGCCACCCAGGCACCCCCAATATTATTATAATAAATACCATTACAAATGGGACATTGTTTAAGTTCTGCACCTTGCCTATAACACAGAAAAACCCTCTGCATAAGTATTGGCTCTTAAAAGGGTATAAGTTACAGATAATGGTTCATGCATTGCTATTAAGTCACTTCTTTCTAGAAGTGTTGACTAAGATTCCATGGGATCCAGAAGGCATAAGCGCATGGTGTTGCTCAGCCCGCTGGTTAGAAACACTCTCCTTCACCAAACAGGTACTCTCAAAACCTTTTGATGTGGGAAAGTAGTTTTGTAGCTCTAAGCCTTCGAGAATAACTATGAACATTTTTGGCATTCTAATGATCATCTCTGAGGTGTAAGGCATTGAGACATGGAGTGGGACTGCTCTCTACACTAGGGTGTTAGAAATGAACCTGGCTGAAAAGTCCTGAAATTACATAAAGCTTGGCCTGTTTACACCTGTTTTCCTATCAGGCCACTTGTCTGATGGCCCACACTCTTTCCCTGCAGTGTGGTTGAAATGTAAAAACATTATGCTAAGTTAAAGAAGCCAGGCACAAAGGTCACATGTTGTATGATTGCATTTATATAAAATGTCCAGAATAGGTAAATCCATGGAGACAGAAATCAGATTAGTGGTTGCCAGGGGGTATGAGGAGAAGGAGAATGGGGAGTGACTGGTTAATCAGTAGGGATCTCCTTTAGAGATGATGAAATTAGTTTGGAACTAGAGGTGATGGTTGTACAACACTGTGCATGTACTAAATACCAGTGAATGGCACATTATATGAATTTTATGTCAATTGGGGAAGGGGAGGGAAGGGAAGAAACACAAGGGAAGGGAAGAGACCAGATTTAGGAAGATAGCTACTATGGAAAGAGGGCCTTGGATTTGAAGCTAGAGGACCTGAGTTTGAATGCTCTTTCATTTACTGGCTGTGAGATAAAAGATAAGAGAGACCACATTTCTGGGTCTCAGATTCCTCATCTAAAGTGGAGTCAAACAAAGCTGTTGTGAGTCCCAAGTGAGATACCATATGTGAAAACACATAGCATGGGGCTGGACACACAGTTGACACAGTATGTAATTAAACAAACAAAAAAATAACAATGGCAACAGATTTTTAAGGCAGTGCACAAAACACATTTAATTCATATTATAGCTCAAGCAGTTATTATGTAATAGAATAACAGATTAATAATTCATAAGAGATAACCATTATGGCAATTTTCAGTAATCCAAATGCTCTAAAGAACTAGATGCTTTTGTAATTATAGCTCAGAGTTTATTTTTCTGGCATCAAGGCATTAACCTAAATCTAAAAATTAATGTTATGGCAAATTCTTCACTCTAGTTCTGTGTTTGCACTACATCAAAAGTAACAATTTCTCCAATTTATGATGCACATGTTTAAAAGAAAAACCTTAATATCTCTGAAACCAGAAATCCACTGATTGAAAGGGAGGCTGGATCCCTCGAAGGAAATTTTCTCAGTGTCCCTTCAGAGGTGACTTTCAACAACCAGGTGGGTAGGATGACTCATTCTATGGATGTCAACTGCAGTGCTGGTAGAGTGGGTGTGAATGAAATGGTCATGGTGGCAGGGATGGAAGCCAAGCACAGGTTCGTTTTCATCAAATCTAGTAAAGATACTGCCTCTTTGAATAACCAAAACTACCAGTAGTAGAACCCTACACTGCACCTTTGATAAGGCAAATTTCCTCCAAAAGAACAGCTAGCCAATTGGTGGTAGTTTGATTACACTGGACCCTTTCTACTTGTCAAAAGTAGTAATTCATTTTAAAAAGAATTGTGACTTTGGCTTTGAGTCTGCCTTCCCTGACCTCACTGCCTCCACTAGGGTCACTATTCGAAGGCTTATAGCTTGCCTGATCTACCAGTATGAGGTCCTACAGAGTTCTGCAAGAACCAACTTGTTGCACAACACTACAATAGCACAACACTCAACCAAGAGACCCATTTCATGGGAGAGAAGGTACAGTAAAGGGCACATGACCATCATATCCACTAGTCTGACTATGTCTTTAATCATGCAGAAGCAGATTGCCTAGCAGAATAGTGAAATGACCCATTAAAGGATCAGCTAAGGTTCCAACTTGGGACAAAGCCTGGACGGTTGGGGATCCACCTCAGTGAAGTGTACATGCTGAACCAATAGCCAATATATGCCAGTACCCATGTAGCTAGAATACATGGGTATGAGGACCTAGAGGTGTTGGTAGGATTGACCCTTCTCACCATCACAGTGACCTACATTCAGAATTTGAACTGCCTGTCTCTGTTCCTGCCAGAGGTCCTAGTTTTTGGGTGTAAAGACTACTTCCTCCAAGTAAGGGCCTTATGCTATAATGATCACCTGGTTATTTGGGCTCATGATACCAGTAGATGAATGGGCAAACGTAGGAGTTTCTCTCCTGATAGGAATAAAAGAACCATGAGAAGCTATGGTTGCTGCTTTACATCAGCAGCAGTGAGGAGTATGTCTAGAACCCAGGGATTTATCTGGGACATGTCTTGGTTCTTCTGTGACCAGTGATAATGGTGAAATAGGGCAAATATAGCTAAGGGTTTAAAACCCTTGGAGTTGAAAGTCTGGGTCCTTCTTCTAGGCAACCACAGGCCAAAGTCTGGGCAGTGCTGAGAGAAATCTAAAATCAGAGTTGAGGAGAGATATGACTATTAATTACAACCTTGGGATCAGCCACAATAGAGGAGACTTCTGCTTATTTCACAAGCCCTCCTGCATTATGTCTTTGCAAAGATTGCATTTTGAAGGGAGCTCTGTGGCAGATTGGAGATGTATCCCCCTCTATCTCAGAAAAGACATAAGGTCATTTTATTTTTACAAAACAGAAGGTCCCATATTTTGGTATGAGAGCCAGACATAATTAAAAGCTTGGGAAGGGGAGCCTGGGTGGCTCAGTCGATTGGTTGGTTGGTTTCGGCTCAGGTCATGATTTCATGGTTCATGAGTTTGAACGATGCATATGGCTCTGTGCTGACAGTGTGGAGCCTGCTTAGGATCCTCTCTCCCTTTCTCTCTACTCCTTCTCGACTCACACTGTCTCTGTCTCTCAAAATAAATAAATAAACTTAAAAAAAAAAAAAAGAGGGCCTCCTGGGTGGCCCAGTCGGTTGGGTGTCTGACTTCGGCTCAGGTCATGATCTCGCAGTTTGTGAGTTTGAGCCCCCTGTCAGGCTCTGTGCTAATAGCTTAGAGCCTGAAGCCTGCTTCAGATTCTGTGTCCCCCCTCTCTCTCTGCCTCTCCCCTGCTAATACTCTTTCTCTGTCTCTCAATAATAAATAAACGCAAAAGAAAAAGAAAGAAAGAAAGGAAGCAAGCTTGGCAAGATCTGAGTGGTTCATAGGGCGAATTGCATTAAAGACCTCTTAATACATCACTTGAGATCCTCTCAGCCCTACCTGTCCTATTCTAGCCACGCCACAGCCTCCAGATCTATGTGAGTGCTGACTAGCTTCATCCAGGTGCAACCTGACAGAGCTGTACCTCAGCCCTGCCTCTGTTCCCCTCACCTTCCACCCTGGGGCATTTCTGTAAACATCTAGCACTCCATCATTATCCATGCACAAGAAACCTGGAAGGCTGGTGGAGATAACACCCCAATCTACAAGGTGGGGGCAGGGGGATAAGAACTCATGGATAAAAGTTTCCCTTTCCTCCCTCCTAGAGCAAGGGTCCAAGATGCATAGCATTCTCAGGTGGCCATATGGGATCAACAACAACTTGCCTCTAGTAGCAGCAAACTCTCCTTGCCTCCTTTCTTCATGTCACCAACTCACCCTTCTGCTCCTTGGAATCACACTCCCCAGTGATAATTCTCCACAGGCTCTGCTTTCTGGAGAATCCAGGCTAAGACATTACTGACTCCTTTCTTTCACTCAGACTCCACACACTCTGTGAGGAAATCCTGTTGACTTTACCTTCATCATAAATCCAGGACTCAACCATTTCTCACCACCTTCCCTGGTATTAAGCCAGTTGGAGCCATGGTCATTTCTCACTTGATTAACAAATATAGTAGCCTGGGTGCTCCTAGGAAAATGTAAATCAGTTTATGCAATTTTGGGGGTGGAGCTCAACATCCTTAATAGCTATTTATCTCATTCAGAAAAAAAATATACATGTATGTATTTGTATGCATTTATATTATTTTATACTTATTTAAGGTATATATTTATATTTACATATTTTTAGTGTCTTATAATGACCTACAAGGTACAACGTGCTCTGTCCCCCATAACTCCTCTGATCTCATTTCCTGCAACCCTCTCTGCTTCAGGCACATTTTTCTGCTTGTCACTTACAAACATACTATGCAAGTTCCTCCCATGTCCCCCCCTGACTCTGGGTCTTTCCACTTATTCAGAATTTTCTCCCCCCCAGCCCCAGATATCAGCCTGGCTTAGTTTTGGGGGCTCCTTCAGGTCTTTACTCAAATGTCACTTTGTCAGTGAGGCCTTCTCTCACCACTTAAAATGCAACCCCCAGCCTTCCTTCTCCCTGTCCCTCCCTTTATTTTTCTCCATTATACTCATCACCATCTGACATACTATGTGTGTTACTTACTAATATTTTTGGCTATTTCCCCCCTGCTAGAATGTATGATCAAGGAGGTCTTTTATTATATCTCTCCATATCTAGAGTAGTACTTGCAAATATTAAGTAATCAATAAATATTTGTTAAAAAGAAAAAAAGAAGAAAGGAAGGAAGAAACACTAACCACAATAAAATGCCACCTATCTAGAGTAAGATTTCCTATCATCTCAAACTTTGGACCATGGCTATGTACCCAAAAATAACTGGAAAGGGTGTTGAGAGAGAAACAGAGCAGCCACAAAGCTCACTAAAGACTGTCACAGGAGAGCCCCTCATTTGTGCCCTCTCTTGAGATCATTTATTTATCGTCATGTACAGATCCTTTCCCTAAAGTTAGCCTTCTAGTTTCCCAGCTCATAAAAAGATTGAAATAACAAAATATAAAGTGACAGTAGCTGGCAATAAGAAAAGACAATTTCAGTCCCTCTCTGGAGTTGAGTAATTATGATAATACTCGGGTGTGGGTAAAATTAAGCTAATGCCTGCAAAAATGTTAGCCAAGAGCTTCATGTATCATATAAATAGAGAGATCATGTTTTTGAAAGAAAAACTGGGACGCAGGGAGCTCTTTCCAGGTGCAAAAGGGGTGTGGAAAGTTTAGCTAAAATGATGAGAAAATATTTGAATTTCTGGAATGTTCTGATGGCAAGATATTTTAAATAGGGCTGTACCAGAAAAAGCCAGGGCAGATTTACATGTCAATACATGTAAGAGAACACTTATAAGATGCTTTAAAAATCACAAAGGTCTGCTTTGTAATTCTAAGAAAAGGATTTGCTCTGAAATTTTCTGACATCCTATATATTCTTAAGGATTCATACAAAAATGAAGAAAGTAAGGAGAGTCTGACATCAAAATGGAACACTGTAAAATCTAATTTGTAGCTCCGAACAAATGGAACCATTTTTACTCATACTTTAAATTTCCTTCAACTATATCTTAATTGCAGTAATAAAAGGCAAAAGAGTAATTAAGCAAGCAGATTCAGTGAGAATGGAAACAGGAGAGGTAGAAAGGATTTAATGTCAGATATAAGGCATTAGACACTTATAAAATCTGTTTTTAAACAGTGACTTGAAGAATAGCCACACTTAGTGAACTTCTGTGAGAAGAGCCTATTCAAAGGATGAGCTAAGTGTGAGGCATTAAAAAATAATCATAGCAATATAGTCAGGAGAAAAAAAATCACACTCAAAGGTCAAGAAGTTTTTGCTTATTTTTTAAATATATGTTTTAGTGTTCTTTGTAATGCAATAAAAAGATTAAGTCATGGTTAATACCAAATGTATACTGTCACACACAAAAAAGCCAAGTTATTCCAGAATATAATTTCTTAACTTTTTTGGGTGGGGGTTCAAGGACACCTTTAATAATCTGAGGTAAGTTATAGTTTCTCTCAGTCGTGCCCTGATGTACAAATTTTCATTTAATCACAGATTTCCAGGAGGATACACATGGGCTCCTAGGAAGCCCATGAATCTCTGGTTAATAAACCTTCATCTCTAAGGTAACAATTAACATACTTTGTACCATAAGAAAACATTAAAGTAATCAAATAGTTGGATCAATTAAAATTAATGATTTCTCAGTTCTGGAAGGGGGAAAAAACTATTCCAATTAATTGATAAATCCAAATACAATCCACGCATTTAACAACATATGGTAAGTTTTTATGAATTAGTTTTCTCTGTCCACTGCTTCATCAGAGCCAATAGAAGAAAACACTCCAGGATAGCCAGAGTTTGTTCACACAGGTGAAACAGTTAGACATTCTGGATCCAGGCATCTGAGAATAGGACTGAGTGGGCTTGGCCTCTGCAGAGCAGGTCTGGCTGTTGAGGCTGGCTTCTTAAGCACACACAGCACTGCCTTCTAAAGTACTTTACTGGCCTCTTTCAGTGACTGCCATTCTGTACACCATCACTTGAGTCAAATTACTGGGATATTCAAATATAGAGTTGCATTATCCTAAAGGTAGAAGCGAATCCTCTGAAAAGTTACATGTGAAGCCCCACAAAAAACAGCTACATGATGGAAAAGAATTCAAAATTGTCACTCATTTTTTAGAAGCTAAATAAAAAATAACAAACCCAGAGACTTCAAAGAAGTGTCCTGCTTGCTCTGGATTGCTTCAGGTTGTCCCAGATATCCTGGGGCTCTCTTCTACTTTCCTCTTGCTTAGGGGTGCTACATTTGGAAAGTTGAGGAAGCACTGGTAGAGTCAGTTTCTTGGAGGTGGCTGTTCAAAGGAGCATCTTTCACATGGTTTTTGTATCGTGAAATAGGATCAGATGGGTGGTGAGGCATGCGGTGCCCCAGCAGATGTCATTTTAATGTCTAAAAACTAGTGTCTCAGGTGGTCAGGAAAAACACTAAACAAAAGTAGAATTTCATCTACCTTAACAGGGCAATAAACCCAAGGACTCTGAAAAAGAATTAAAGGGTGTGAAGAACCCGATGGCATGATATTAAGGTGCCTCTGGAGACCTTCATCCATGCATTCATTTATTAAACCAGTATGTAATGACTACCAATCATATGCCAGGCTCTTTCTGGGCACTTGGGATACATAACTGAACAAAGTAAACCACAAAAACAAACCAACACAAAAACCTAGCCCTGTGGGGAAAGATATAAATAAGAAACACAGACAAATTATATCGTATATTAGAAGGTGCCAAGCTCTATGGAATTTTTTTTAAAAGCAGGAATGCTAAATGTTAAGTAGAGTGATTACGAAAGCCTTATTGAGAAGGTAACATTTGAACAAAAACTGGAAGGAGGTGAGAGGATAAGCCATGGGAACATCTGGGAAAATAAGGTTTGAGACACAGGGAAGAACCTAATGTGGAAAAGCCTGACAAACATGAGGAACAGCAAGGAGGCCAGTGGAGTAAAAGTTCAATTATGAGTACGAGTAATAAAATAGAAAAAGAAAAAAAAAAGAAGGTCTGAATCATGTAGGCCCTTTTGGGCCTCTGTAAGGACACTGGTTTTTATCTTGAGATAACTAGGAAGCCGAGGAGCGTTGTGAGCAAAGGACGGACGTGACCTGACATTCGTTTTAAAAGATGTCTCTGGCTGCTGTGTGAAGGATAGACTGTGGAGGGCAAGGCTGGATGCAGGAGAGCTGTTTGGTGGCTCCTGCAATAAGCCAGAGGGGAAGATACAAGTATCTTAACAGAGCCAAGGAAATGCAAAATTCAGTTGAAGCCACGAAGGAAGTTCACTACCATGTAGGTGGGGGTTGCAGAATTTAGGCAAAACCAAGAGACCAACCCTGTTTAAGTTATTGACTTATAACGTGACAGTTACGTGACAATAAACAAGGCTCAGGATGTCCCAGCATGTCCCGTGGGCCTCTGGACTTAATGGTCTATTAGTAAGTTCTATTAGTAATTTATCCTCCAAAATCTAATTTGAGAGTCAAGGGAATGCTCTTAATTACACCTGGATAACAGATGTAAGAGGAGGCTCCTTCTGGATAGGGCAACCCTAACCATAAGGAACCTAGGAAGCCAGTGGACGTTTCCATAAGGAACTGGTATTCTTAACTGGTGGGGGAAGAGCCCAGCTTGCTTAATGAATAAACATCTTTTAATTTGGGAAAATTTAGAATTAAAAATAGAAATGTGGAGGGGGGCGCCTGGGTGGCTCAATTGGTTAAGGGTCCGACTCTTGGTTTCAGCTCAAGTTGTGATCTCACAGTTTCAGAGTCCGAACCCCACACTGGGCTCTGCACTGACAGCATGGAGCCTGCTTGGGATTCTGTCTCCCTCTCTCTCTACCCCTCCCCTGCTTGGTCTCAGTCTCTCTCTCTCTCTCTCTCTCTCTCAAGAATAAATAAATAAACATTAGAAAAAATAGAAATGAGGGGTCCCTGAGTGGCTCAGTCAGTTAAGTGTCTGACTATTGATTTTGGCTCAGGCCATGATCTCACAGTTCATGAGACTGAGCCCCACATCGGGCTCTGCGCTGTGTGGAGCCTGCTTGGGATTCTCTTCTCTCATTCTCTCTCTGACCCTACCCCGCTCATGCTCTCTCTCTCAAAATAAATAAACATTAAAAAAAAAAAGAAATAAAAATCTAAGTCAGACCCATAATATTAATTTGTGTTGAATTTAAGAATACTCAATATAGGATGCCTGGGTTGCCCAGTTGGTTAAGTGTCTGATTGCAGCTTAGGTCATGATCTGGTTACTCATGGGTTTGGGCCTGGCGTTGGGCTCTGTGCTGACAGCTCAGAGCCTGGAATCTGCTTCGAATTCTGTGTCTCCCTCTCTCTCGCTGCCCCTCTCCTGCTCGTGCTCTGACTCTCTCAAAAGTAAATAGACATTAAAAAAATAAAAATAAAAAAAGAATACTCAATATATATTTGGTATTTTGAGTATTGTGTTATTTAAACTCAGTCTATTGATTGGAATATCTAATAGATTGGCCTTGCAATTTCAATTTAAAATGTATAATTGAATAATTTATATTGACCTGTGATTTAAGTTGAAATGGAAATTATTTTTTACTGAATTTCCTTATAAAGTGTTTACTGGGAGTCAATAAATTAACCGTTCTAAGCGTTCTGTGTGTATCGTAGGGGATATTGTGCTTCACTGGAAAAGTTTGCATTGACTAGAGCATATTCTTCCAGGATTCTGAGTCTGATTCAATGGGAGCTCTTTCATAATTGTGTAGATTGTAAATAATTGATAGCAATGCAAAATAATTCTGTCTATAGACATGGCAAATTCTGTCCTTTCTGGTAGAGCTTCAGTTGACTTCCCCCATCCCCTGACTATGAAAGAAGTCTTTTGCCTCCATTAGCACGTCCATTTCAATATTCCTCATCTATAAATCTATTTTGTGGATTTTTAACATAATTGCAACATTTTACCAGTTTCTTCACTGTAGTGGGTTGAATAGTGTCCCCCCAAAATTCACAACCACCTGAGCTTCAGAATGTGAGCTTATTTGGAGATAGGGTCTCTGTAGGTGTAATTAGTTAAGTATACATCATCTTGGATTAGCGTGCACCCTAAATCCCATGACTGGTTCCTTATAAGAAGGGGTGGAGGACACACAGAGACTTACACAGAGAAGAAGGTCATGACTCAAGAGACAAAGACTGGCGTCAGGCTGCTACAAGCCAAGGAAAACCAAGGATGGCAGGCAGGCATCAGAAGTTAGGAAGCAAGGAAGGATTCTTTCCTTGAGCCTGCCAGGGTAGCATAGCCTTGTCAGTACCTTGATGTCAGACTTTTAGCTTCCAAAAATATGAGAGAATAAATTTCTGGTGTTTTAAGCCATCCAGTTGTGGGTACTCTGTTATGGCAGCCTTAGGAAACTCAAACAGAGTTAAATAAAATCTTTAAGGTGTTCAATTTATTGCTGTAGGAGACTCATGATTTTACCTTTCTTTGAAAATTATCCTTTAATACCATTAACTCATTCATACCTCCCAGCAATCCAACGAGGCAGGTACTATTATTATCCTCATTTTACAGATGAAGAAACTGAGGTACAGAGCAAATCCTGATAGTGCCCAGAGCATGCCCTCCCCAAACGTGGCATCTTGGCACTTTGGATATTTTAAACTGGAGAAATCTAAGAAACTGCTAGTGCAGACAGGGCTATCTGACCCTCTCCTACAGCAGGTCATAAGCCCCCCGCTGTGTGGAAGTGCCTTCCCTATACCCAGAGGAAAGGAGTATCCTTTTCTGCAAAGACGAAAGGAAGGCAAGAGGAATCTGAAGGAATAAACTCGCTGTTTTCCCCAGTTTTCTACACTTAGCTCACCCCCTGTTTTTGTCCTATCACATTGTTCCATGACTTCCCACTCTTTATCAAACCCGATGTAAAAACAATCAAGGTTAATCGCTTCTTTGGGTCTTCATTTCCTTATTGAGAGTTAAGGAATGCTATTAATTACACCTGGATAACAGGGTCTTCATTTCCTTATTGAGAGTTAAGGAATGCTATTAATTACACCTGGATAACAGGGATAAGTGGAGAATCCTTCTAGATAGGGCAACCCTAACCATAAGGAACCTAGGATGCCAGTGTCCTCACTCCATGTCACATAAAACTTATTTTAAGTAAATATGTGTGCTTTTCTCCTGTTAATCTATTTTCTTTATTGTTGCTACTAGGGGTCCTAGTCAAGGATTTAGAAGAATAGAAGGAAAAATGTTTTTCCCTTCTCTACATTTCCAAAAGTATGCTGAAGAAATGGTAGACCAAGGCATTCAACCATGATGATCTCACTCCAGAGAGAGTGCCCTTAACCATTCTACTCTCCTGCTCCTATAAACAGCACTGGGATGTCTATAAAACTTAGGATTCCTGGTACTAATAAAGCTTAATTTAATAGACTTTCTAGACTTTTCTAAGTATTTGGAAAGCTCATTCAAGTGCTTTAAAAGAAAACGTATTATGTTTGTACTCAAACTATTATTTTATTAAATTATTTATTAAAATATTATTAAATTATAAAGTCTTCCATCAAAAAATATGTCTTCCTTAAGGTAATTATTATAATTAAATTTACAAATAAAATAATAAATATATGGAAAACTCAGAAAAGAACTAGTCTTTACATTTATTACTTTAATGAATCAAATATTTGTTTTTAAACAGTTACCCCTAACAAGTCATTTTTTTTGTTGTTGTTGGCACAAAAGCTGCCTCCAGAATTGGAGAATTGGAGGAAAAACTGACATCAGAATTCACCTCGACCTGTACTGTGTCACAAAGAAAGTAGCAACGTATATTGTTGCCCCTCAACTCTTTCACTGTTCAGGTTAGAATTCTTCAAAGCTCTTCAAATGAGTAATTCAATCCCCTGGAACACCACTTCCTCACCCTCTACCTCCACACATGCAACTCCTTATGCCTACTAGTTTAGGATCCTACTAGCTTAGGATGTAGCTCATAACATTCCCTGAACCCAAGTTGAAGTCAGTTTCCACCCCCCATTCCCACCAAGTACACTCTCAGCACACTTACACAATTATAATTGCATGTTTATGAGATTATTTGATGGATATTCAGCTCCACCCTAGATTGTAAAGACCCCTGAGGACAGGGACATGTTGATGTTGTTCTCTGCCAAGTCCAGAGCGTTAGCACATGTCTGGAATGTAGCCAGTGCTTAATAAACGTTTGCAGGATGAAGGAAGTGATGAGCAATGGTGAGGGCAGATAGCCCCTCTTTGGTGGAAAATGCCCCATTAATATGTGTACTATTAGAAGGACCCAGTTCTTCACCTCCTACTACAGACACCAAAAGTGGGGAAAAGGGACCTCCCTCCTCCTACTCCCCCCAGCAGCTGGGACACAGCAGGTAACCTACGGCAGACAATCAGATGCTTCCATCTAGAATATCACTTTCTGACTGGTGATTCAAAGTGGCAGGAATGGTTGAGATGTTACTGATAGCAGTACACAGACAGCCCAGCAGCTACAGAACTAGGTGCCCAGCACCACAGATGTCCAGTGGCTGTGGTTATGGTGTTGTCTGTGGAGTTGTTCCAACCAGATGGTTGGCTGTGGCTCCAACTCCCTGGCTGCCCTGGGCTCTGGCTTGTTTTAAAAGCCAGGTTCTACAACGATTCCGTAAATTACATGTTATTGTTTCAGAACATTTCGTCCCTCCTTAAGCTAGACAGACCAGGTTTTCTGTTACTTACCATCAAAGACCTTGAGTCACACACACAGAGGAGAAAAAAGAATAATAAATCATGGAGCCCAGAAGCATGAAGTGACACCATCTCTGTAAGACATAGAGTATTTCTGTATTTGGCAAGCATGTGGGTGCTAAAGCAGGGGGCTTCTTTTTAGGTGGGAAATCAAATGCTATTCAGGTTATGACCACTGATTGTGACTAAAACAGTTGTGAAATATGGAATAAATGCACAATTTCCTAAGTGTGGAAACCAAGTATGATGTGAGATTATTTTAGGTGGAATGCCCACATGGCATTAAATAATATTGAATAACAGTGAAAAAGTGATTCCTTTTTCCATGGTTTTTCAATTCTTCTGATACCACCAAGGACAGCATGTTGAATTGGTACCTCTTGAATATTTCTCTAACACTTACACTCTTCCCTTCCTTTAAAATTTAATTTAAATTTAATTTTTTTTAATTTTAATTTATTTTGAGAGAGCGAAAGCAGCAAGAGCAGGGGAGACGCAGAGAGAGAGAGAGAGAGAGAGAGAGAGAGAGAGAGAGAGGGAGAATCCTAAGCAGGCTCTGCACAGTCAGTGCATGGAGCCTAACCTCATGAACTAGAAGATCATGACCTGAGCCAAAATCAACAGTCAGATGCTTAATCAACTGAGCCACCCAGGTGCCCCTATCCCTTTTCCCTTTTAACAAGGGAAAGTCAGCCTCAGGCTTAGAGCATTCACAGGCAATAATCTTGAGCCTAGAATGTAATTATATTTGTGTTTTCAATGTTTTTAGCTTTCTGGGTTACCTCCTAATTACAGCAAGTTATGCTAATTTCCCATTTATAGTCATAATATAAGCTTTCTAAATAAATTTCTTTCAGTTAAAGAAGTGAAATACTTAAAGATACTGAATGTATAATAGCACAGGTGGAACACAGATCTGGCAAAAATCCTGAAGATCAACATCTGTGAGTGTCTTCAGCTTCGAAAATAGTGGGCTAGTCCATCAATTAGAGCCACAGATACAGATGCAGAATGCAAATTAGCAATAATGGAAGCAAAATCCAGAACCTGAAAACAGTAGCTATAACAGCTCCTTCAGAAACATTTCTGAAGGGAGGGATGCCTGGGTGCTTTAGTCAGTTAAGCATCTGGCTCTTGATTTTGGCTTAGGTCATGATTTCATGGTTTGTGGGTTCAAGTCCCACATAGGGCTCTGCACTGACAGTGTTCCTTCTCTCTCTCTCTCTCTCTCTCCTCTCTCTGCCCCTTTGCTGCTCTCGTTCTGTTTCAAAATAAATAAGCTTAAAAAATTAAAAAAAAGAAACATTTCTGAAGGCATATAAGTGTGTGATGGACAAACCTTCACTCCACTGGAGTTGAAGGAAGTTGGAGGGGGTGAGGTAGTGATTGTCACCATCATGAACCTGAAAGTGGATAGGTCAAAGGACAAGGCAAGGTAAGGTGGCACTTTCTTGCGGAAGAATCCACACAAATCCAAAATGAAAATCAAACCCCACCCTCATTCAAAGAAGGGGTAGTCCTCTTGAGCACACAGGTAGCAAATGGCAATTCTCTGAATGAGAGTAATGGGTCCATCTTGCTATCCTTGGTTCTGAGGTGATATGATCTATAATTATATGCCAACATTAAAATTTTTCATTTTATTCTGCTGGATTCATTTAATTTCCCTTAAATCAGTATTCTCAATCAGGAGGAGCATTTTTTTTTCTTCAAACTACCTGCATATCAAAGATTCTAGAATGTTCCACTGGGGAGTGGGAATATCAGCTCTCCCTTACTTCCTACCTAGTTAGAATCACTGTTATAATAAGAGTGAATCATGCTGTCTTAGATGGGGGAAGTAGAGAAGATTCAGAACCACCGTTTCAGTGGAAGTCACAAACAGTGAAACTGTCTCCCATCCATCTACTGAACCACACGGCAAGTGTATGGGTAATGCAGAAAGGGACAGTCTTGTTTACTTTTCAGCACCATAATACATGGATAGAGACTAAGGCTTAGGAAAAAATGCTCTCAGCACCATAATAATTTGTAAAACAGCCAGCCATGGTTACACAGCATCTAGATTCAGAAAAATGGTTGCCACCCAGAACAGGGTTTAAGGTCTGTTTTGTTTCAGCAGGAAATGCCTACTATAACACAGATACAGTCTTTCTTTTCCTCCCTCCCTCCCATTCTTTCTTTTTCCTTTCCCTCCTTCTTTCTGTTCCTTTTTCTTCCCCTGCCCAACTCTTACTTTTCTAAGTTCTTACACATTTTTCTCTCCTTTCTATTTTTTTTCAAGACCATATTGGAGAAAAGCTGGCAGGGTTAGACCTGCTTTCATCTAAGGGCAGGGGGCTTAAGAGTGCAGCTCGGAGCTATTTCAAATCTTGGCACCACAACTGATTAACTGCATGACATTGAACAAGTGGCCTTGCTTTTTGTGCCTCAGTGTCCCCATCTATAAAACGAGAATAGTAAAATTACCTACTCAGTTGGATTTTGTGAGGAGTCAATTGGTGAGTTTGTGTAAAGTGCTGAGGACAGGAGTAAGCACAATAAAATGGTTAGCTTTACATATTTGACTTCTCTCATAAGCTTTCCTTTGACAAGAGTTCTACTGCCCCCCCCCCCTCCCCGCCAGGATTTGAAAATCACTTTGCTACTGTTGCAGATGGCTGTGGCCACTGTCTAAACTGGCATGCCTTTTCACCCACACTCTTCATCACTGTCTCTTCTCAGAATAACTTCGTTCTTCAGCACACCATCCCTCCCCTCCCCCTACTCCCATTGTTTTCAAGGTCAGATTCTCCCTGCTACTGTCTTTATCAAGTTCTTACTCTTTGTGATCCAGCGAATCCTCTCACTTGCATCATCAGACATCGGAATGCACCTAACTGACGCCCCTCTTTTACTCAGAGGTAAACTTGGGTCTTCCCAAATAAATGACCTCCCCTATTTTCCCAGCTGGTGAGAGGGGCATGAAGAGAACGGTCTCCTGACTCTTAGTCCCTTGCCTTCCTCCAACATTATCCTTTCTCCTCGACATTTGGTGGAACTGTAAACCGATGGCTCCAAGTTCCCCTCCACTGTCAGAGCCATGTTTCTCTCCCATGACTTGAAATTCTACCCCCTTCAAAACTGTCTCTAAAGAAGTGGTGGACGGACAACATCTGAGGCTTGCATATTCATTGGCTCACTTACTCAACAAGCTTTTGCTTGCGCACCAGAAGAGTTCCAGGCCATATGCCAGGTGTGGGGAATTCAGAGTTGAAAGACAGGGTCTCTGTGCTAGAGGTCAATTCTTGAGTTGCTATTAGTGTTATTAATATCTGAAGTGAAAGATTCAGCCAGGCCTGGGCTAAGTGAAGAGCAGCTCTTGAGAAAGGGCAGCTCACGCTTGCATCTTGCACCAGGGTTTTAGCTTTTCCCGTGTTTTGAGTAACTAGGATGGCAGCAATCCCAGGTTTGGGCAGTTGCGTTTTTACTCACTGCGCGCGCGCGCACACACACACACACACACACACACAGCCCTTTGGCTTACTCTCACGCTCTTTTTGTGCACTTCTGGCCATCTTTGCAGCTGTCCCTGGCCTCTCGATGCTCCCCTCTCCTCTCCCAGGTACTCACAGAGTCTGCGTGCTGGGCGGTAGGCTGGGGATACGGTGAATATCCTTGCAGGTGACTCTGAAGTCATCTTCCTGGTGACACTCGCAGGGCGGAGACGGACACCCTTTCCCCCCCAGGTTCCTGGGCAGGGAGAGAAGTAACGCCAGCTGCAGCAGGGGCGTCTGCCTCATCTTCCAAGGGTCCCAAGGCTAGTTCTTCATCCTCCACTGACGTCTCGTTCCCGGCCCTCTGCGCCTTGGGCTCCCGCCGTCTGGAAGGCAGACGGAGGCGTGGGAGGAGAGAGGACTCGCTGGGGTTGTGACTTCAGCACCCAAGAGGAGGCTGGAGAGGGGAAAGAAGAGGCTCTTAAGTGTTCGGTTTCCCTAGGCAACTCTCCACCCAAACAAGACTAATTGCTTCACTCCCGTCCCCGGAGCTACGCAGCCCGCTCCGTCGGTTCCCCGACACTCAACACCAGTCCGGGCTGTCCCTTCTGCGTTCCAGCCGAGTTCTCTCCAAAGACTAGTTTAGAAGCTGCCTTGTCTCTAAACCCAGTGGGCCGCTTTCCCCGTGGGTAGCCTCCCACGGGCACCTTCTGCCGGGTCCACCGCACGCACTCTAGCCGGAGAAAGTCCCCGCGGCTGGACTGTCCCGGGGCGGACGGGGGTCCTGCAGAACTTCAGCTTCTCCCCGCCTAAGATGCCTCTGCGGAGAGTCGGCGGCGGACACGCGTCGGTGGCCACCCGGAGTGCGGCTGCAGCCGGGCGCGACACCCCGGGCAGATCGTCGTTGCCCGCCGACTTCCGCGCAAACCTGGGTCGCAGGGCGCGACCCTCCACACGCACCGAAACCTGGGCGCTGAGTCGCCTGGCCGCGCGGGGCTCTCCAGGCAGCAGCGCGCTCTGCGAAGCGGGCTAGGGACTGCGCTCGGGGGCCATCTGCCGTGCACAACGGGGAACTGCAGGAACAGTGTCGTGCGTGCTCTGATCCCAATTCCGAATCCAGCTTTGCCATTAGATTTGAAGCTGGCCGGTCAATCCTGGTCTGCTCAGGAATTTTATTGAACCACATTCCGCACCACCACCACCCCCAAGATGGGAAGAAAAAGGATACATAAGTTATCTTCTACTCATCATTCTTCGCACAGTAGCCAAAACGATAGTTTAAAATATAAATCAGATTGTCCCAATTTCCCTCTTAAAAGCCTTCGGTTGCTTACGTATTCTTCTTGGAGTAAAGAGAATATCAGCTCTTCACATACTGTGAGATTCTATTTATATGTTCTTCTGGGACAAGGACTGGTAATGGAAATCCAAATAACGATTAGAGATTGACTAGGAAAAAAAAATAGGAATGAACTCACAGGGGTTATGGGAATGTTCTATATCTTAATTAGACTGGAGGTTAAAAGGATGTGTACATTTGTTAAAAGTCATTGCACTCTACATTTAAAATATGTGTATTTCAAAGTTTGTAGGCTTTTATTAATAATCACCCCAAAATGGAAACACCCCAAAATTCCTTTGACTAGGTAATGGGTGAACAGTGACACATCCGTACCATGGAATACTCATCCACAGAAAGAAAGAAAAAGAAAGAAAGAAAGAAAGAAAGAAAGAAAGAAAGAAAGAAAGAAAGAAAGAAAGAAAGAAGAAAGAAAGAAAGAAGAAAGATTACTTGTAAATTCTTTAGCCTAACCAATAAGGTCCTACTATAGGGGCTGGTAGGCTTTTCCTATAAAGAACCATATAGTAAATATTTTATCACATTTTCTCCTCCTCTTCTTTTTTCATACAACCCTCTACAAATATAAGAGCCATTCTTAGCTTGTAGGCTGTACCAAAGTAGGCCTGGGGCAGGCTTTGACCTGAAAGCCAAAGTTTGCTGATCCCTGCCTTTCAAGGTCCACCCCCTACCATCACTTTGCTGGACCTCGAACAAGTTTCTTATCACCTCTGGGATTTGCTGTCGCTGGACCTCTATGCTGGAACATGTCCCCAGATCTTCAGATTATTCAAATCTTGCTTTAAACACCAATGCCTCAGAAAGTTTTCGTCTGAAAATCCTGTCTAAAGTACTGTCTCCCCTGATCATATTATCTTGTTTCACTGTCACTTATCATTGGGTGTTGTTATTGAGTAGTTCACTCATTTATTGCCTGTCTCTTTCTGCTCTCCCCTCCCCATCAAAATATAAGCTTTCAGTGAACTAATCAGGAAAGAAGCAAAAAAGACACAATTACCAGTATCAGGTATGAGAGAGTTGATACTAGAACATATTATACAAGCTATGAAGAGGATGATGAGAATGCTATGAACACATTTATGCCAATAATTTTGAATTTATTAATGTTTTCAAAGAAGCATACATTTGTTTCATAATTCTATATTGTTTTTCTATGTTCCATTTAATTGATAAATGCTCTGATCTTTATTGTTTGTTGTTTTTTTATTTTTTATTTTTTGCATCCACTGGGTTTGATTTTCCTTCTTAGTTTCTTAAGGCTGAAGGCATTGATTTGAGACTTCTTTCTTTGATAATATTATAGATATATTGTGCTATATTTTCCCTGTAAGTACTAATCTCATAAACTTTGATATCTTGTAAATTTATTTTCATTCAGCTTACAATACTTTCTAATTTTCAAAAATTTCTTCTTTGATTCATGGGTTATTTAGAAGTGTGTTAGTTTCCAAATATTTGGTGATTTTCCAGATATTGTTCTGTTACTGATTTCTAAAAATATTCCATTTAGAGAAAAAATACAGTTTTTATGACTTGAAAATGTTTAAGTTCAGTGACACTTGTATTATGATTCAGAATGTGGTCTATTTTGATAAATGCTCTGTGTACATTTGGGAAAACAAGTGTATTCTCCTGCTGTTGAGGCATGCATTCTGTAAGTATCAATAGGTCATATGGTTGATAATGTCATGTATTTTTTATGATTTTTCTACTTATTATATCAACTATGATTTATGGGTACTGAGTATTTTTTACTACATTGGGGATTTTTCTTTTTTTCTATTGCATTTCTGTCAGTTTTTGCTTCATGTATATTGACATCCTATACATAGATGTTTAGAACTCTTATTTTCTTGGTAAATTGATGTCCTTACCATTATTAAATGGGCTTCTTAATTTTGGTAATATCCTTTGTTTTTTAATCTACTTATTGATAGGCCCAATCCAACTTTCTTTTGATTAGCATTACCACACTATTGTTTTTCAATATGTTATTTTAACCTCTTTATGTCTTTATATTTAAAGTGCATTTCTTACACATGCCACAGTTAGGTTTGCTCTCAATCTGGCAATCTCTATCTTTTATTTTGGTTGTATAGATCATTTACATTTGATGTCATTATCGATAATAAGTTTAAGTTCATAATCTTGCTACTAGTCTCATATTTGTTTCACCTGGTTTTGGTTTTGCTTTTTTCCCCCCTTTTCTGTAAAAACCTTTTTTGGGATTAATTCAGGAAATTTCATCATTCCATTTTATCTTCTTTGTTGACTCATAGCTATGACTCTTTGTCTAGTTATTATTGTGGTTGTATTAGGGTTTATAGCATACATCTTTAAGCTATTATAGTCTGCCTTCAGTTGATATTACACTACTTTATGTATGATCTAAGTACTTGACTTTCATTTTTTCTCTCCTAGGGCCTTTTTTTGCTTCTGCTGCCAGGAATTTTACCCATGCATAAGTTACAAGCACTACAATACATTGTTATTTGTAAGATAGTCAATTATGTTTTAAAGAAACTTAAATCATAAGACTTGAATTAGCATTTCTTGTAGTACACATCAGTTAGCTATGAATGATTTCAGCTTTTGTGTGCCTGAAAAAGCATTCATTTTGCCTTTATTTTTCAAGTATATCATTGCTATGTATAGAATTATCGATTGATAGTATTTTTCTCTTTCAGTATTCAAAAACTATTGCTCGATTGTTTTGTTGCTTGCACTGTTTCCAAGGAAAATATTCTGTCATAACTTTCTTTGTTCTTTTGTAACACACTTTTTTTCCCCCTCCCTCAGGCTGCTTTTAAGACTTTCATTATCACTGGTTGAGAGTAATTGGATTACCATGTGCCTTGATGTATTTTTCTTCATATTACTTCTGTAGTATTTTGAGGTTCTTGGATTTGCATATTTGTGGTTTTCATCAAATTTGAAAAAAATTTAGATATCATTTCTTCATATTTTTCTATCCCCTATGTCTCTCTGCTCTTTTGAGAGGATTCTGATTATTACACTTCTATTAGGCTGATTAAAGTTGTCTCACAAAGAGGTCAACTGATATTTATTTCATTAGAAATATTTTTTCTCTGTTTTTCATTTTGGATAGTTTCTTTTGCTATGTCTTCAAATTCAGGATTCTTTTTTCTTCCTGAAATAGTTGATCTGCCACTAATCCTATCAGTATATATTTCATCTCAGGTGAAGTTTTCATATCTAGAATTTCAAATTAAGCCTTTTCCATATTTTGCCTATCTCTGTAACTTCTTGGACATAAAAACCACAGTAACTATTTTGATGTCTGTATTTTTTTAATGCTGTAACAAAGTATCACAAATTCAACGGCTTAAAACAACAGAAAAATATGGGTTCCTGGGTGGCTCAGTCAGTTGAGCGTCAACTCTTGATTTTGCCTCAGGTCATGAACACATGGTTCGTGGGATCAAATCCTGCATAGGGCTCTGTGTTGATAGTGCAGAGCCTGCTTGGGATCTCCTCTCCTCTCTCTCTACCTCTTCCCCACTCATGATCTCTCTCTCCCTCTCTCTTAAAATAAATAAATAAACTTAAAAAACATACAACAACAACAGAAAAATAATTCCCTCATAGTTTTGGAGGGGAGAAGTCCAAAATCAAGGTGTTGTCAAGTACATGTTCTATGTGACGTCTCTAGGGGAGTAACTTCCTTCCCTTTTGTAGACTCTGATGGTCACCAACAGTCCCTGATGTCCATTGGCTTCCATCATTCCAATCTCAAGATGTTTTCTGTGTGTGTCTCTATGATCCAAATTCCCCCTACATATAAGGGCACCAGTCATTGGACAAGGGTGAGCCCCAATCCAGTATAACCTCAATTTAACTCGAATATATGCAAAGACCCTATTTCTAAATAAGGTCACCTCCACAAGTACCAGGTGTTAAAACTTCAAGATATCTTTCTGGAGGACACAATTCAACCCACAAAAATGTCCTTGTTTGGTAGTTCTAACATTTTTGTTAATTTTGGGTCATTTTAGAAAGGTTGCATTTTCCTTCTTCTTGGCATACCTGATAATCTTTGTTTGGATAGCAGACGTGGGAAATTTTACTCCTTTTGGTGCTGGATTGTTTGCCTTCATATAGTGGTTTTTGATGTTTGTTGTCAGGTATGGTTAAATTACTTGGAAGCAGCTTGATAGTTTTGGATCTTGCTTTCCAGGTTTGTTACATGGGGCCAGAGTAGCTTTAATCTGTTGCTACATATTCCCCATTCCTGAACCAAGACTTTTCTGAGTGTCTACCCTAACAGTCCACGAGTAATAAAGCATTTCAGTTCCCTGTTGGGAATAGTCACCCATTCCTGGTCCTGTGTGGCAGTCAGGCACTTTCTCCTCCAATCTTGTCAGATGCTCCTTTCTCTAGTTTCTTCACATGCATATGAAAATGCATACTCAGCTGAATACTCCATGGAGACCCTTTGTGGTTCTCTGGAGTTTTCTCTCTGTGTAGTTCTCTTCTCTCCAGTTTCTATCCTGCAAACTCCAGTTACATTGGGCTTTTCAGATTCTCAGCTTTGTTTCCTTAATTCAGAGCATCCAGCCACTGCCTGGCTTCCTTCTCCTTGTACTATGACCTAGAAATTCAAGGCAGTTAAGTTGTGCAATTGTAAGGCTAACCTTACTTGTTTCCTTTCTCTCAGGGATTATTGCCCTTTTTTGTCTGATATTTACTGTCTTAAAAAGCATTGCTGTGGGACGCCTGGGTGGCTCAGTTAGTTCGGTGTCCAATTCTTGTTTTTGGCTTAGGTCATGATCTCAAGGTTCATGGGTTTGAACCCTGCATCGGGCTGTGCCCTGACAGAGCTGAACCTGCTTGGAATTCTCTCTCTCCCTTTCTCTCTGCCCCTCCCCTGCATCCACAGTACTATTACAGTGTCATTAACTATGTTCTTTATGCTGTCCCTTTTATTCTAGTGACTTATGCATCCATAACTGGAAGCCTATATCTCCCATTTTTCTCATTCTCCTTCTCCCTCCCCTCTGGCAACCATGGGTGAAATCATATGTTATTTGTCTTCCTCGATCTTTTTTTACTTAGCATAATAAGTAAAAAGTCCATCCATGCTGTCACAAATGGCCTGATCTTATCATACCATGTCTTCCTTATCCATTCATCTATTGGTAGACACTTAGGTTGCTTCTATATCTTGGCTATTGTAAATAATGCTGCAATAAACATAGGAATGGGGATGCCTGGATGGCTTGGTCGGTTAAGTGTCTGACTCTTGATTTTGGCTCAGGTCATGATCTTGCAGTTTGTGGGATCAAGCCCTGTGTCAGACTCTGCACTGAGGGCATGAAGCCTGCTTGGAATTCTCTCTCTCCCTCTCTCTGCCCCTCCCCCACTTGCACTTTCTTTTTCTCTTTCGAGATAGATAAACACTTAATGCATAGGAGTGCACATATCTTTTTGAAGTAGTAGTTTTGTTTTCTCTGTGTAAAATATCCAGTAGTAGAATTATTGGACCATATAGCATTTTTTCTTTTAATGTTTTTATTTTATTTTTGAGAGAGCACAAGTGGGTGAGAGCCAGAGAGAAGGGGACAGAGAATCCAAAGTGGGCTCTGTGCTGACAGCAGTGAACTTGATGTGGGGCTTGAACTCATGAACCGGGAGATCATGACCTGAGCCAAAGTCGGATGCTCAACCGACTGAGCCACTCAGGTGCCCTGGACCACTTGGTATTTATATTTTGAATTTTTGGAGGAACTGCCATACTGTTTCCATAGTGGCTGTACCCAGTTTACATTCCTACCAATAGTGCATGAGAGTTCCTTTTTCTCCACATCCTCACCAACACTTGCTATTTCTTGTCTCTTTGATTTTAGCCCTTCTAACAGGTGTAAGGTGATATCTCATTGCGGTTTTGATTTGCATTTCCCTGATGACTTTTTATGTGTCTGTTGAACATCTGTAGATCTTCCTTGGGAAAATGTCCATTCAGGTCCTCTGCTCATTTTTTAATTGGATTGTTTGGGGTTTTTTTTGGTGGTGAGTTGTGAGTTTTTTGTATATTTTTTTATTAATCCCTTATCAGATATGTCATTTGCAAATAACTTCTCCCATTCAGTAGATTGCCTTTTTGTTTTGTTGATGGTTTCCTTCACTGTGCAAAAGCTTTTTATTTTGATGTAGTCTCAACAATTTATTTTTGCTTTTGTTTCCCTTGTCTTACAAGACATATCTAGAAACATGTTACAATGGCCAACACCAGAGAAATGCCTGTGTTCTCTTCCAGGGTATTTATAGTTTCAGGTCTCACATTTAGGTCTTTAATCCATGTTGAGTTTATTTTTGGTGTGGTAGTGGAAAGTGGTTCAGTTTCATTCTTTTGCATGTAGCTGTATGGTTTTCCCAGCAGCATTTATTGAAGAAACTGTCTTCTCTCCGTTGTATATTCTTGCCTCCTTTGTCACAGATATATTGACCATAATCATGGGTTTATTTCTGAACTATTCTGTTCCATTGGTGATCTGGCAATTCCACAGAGCTGTGTTCTTGGTTTAAGGCTCTGCTGACACCATTTTTGACAATCTGAATCGATTTTAAACAGGGCCTGACATTTTCATTTTGCACTTGGACCCACAAGTTATGTGACTATGTGACCAGTCTTACCTGAGGATCTAGATGCCTAATGCTCAAAAGCCAAGAAAAGAATACTTTTTCTTTTTTTTCTCCTCCTCTTCCTTTCCCTTTCTGCTTCCTGTGGTCATACACCTTCTCTGAGGCCATAAGCATAGAATAGCTTAGCTGGCTGAAATGGAGGTTGGAGGAGAACCAAGTGGAAAAAGAAAATACTTGAGGAAATTTTTGGTTAGTATTTCAATTATATTTTCCCATCACATGGAAATAATCAATTTGCTGTTGTTTCACAGTGGTATGAGTTTTCAAGGTATTGGTGAAACAAAACTTCTGCCCCTTTTACTTGAAATAACACAGCCTCTGTCTGCTGCTCACCAGCTTCTTATGTAATAGTTGTATTCCCTTTCCTATGCTTACTTATTCTAGATGAGTTAGGGTATGATGATCATGTCAGTGCTTTCAGACTAGCCCCATTCCAGAACCTTCTGTTGATTAGGCCGCTTAGATGTTTAATGTTTGGTATGGTTCAGAATCACTTCTGATAAACCTGCCTAAAAAATTACATGTAATGTTAGGACCTCAGATCTCACAGGCTGGACAATTAGGATTCACCAATGTCATCTTAGTCTAGGGTCTTTGGATTTCAATCAACAGAACTTAAGCTTCAAGAGGGAAATCATCAGTAGGCAACAAGGTATATTCTTTGATCTAAGTACCTAGAAAACAACGATAAAGTCTCGATGTACATGGAACTAACATTCTGGGAGATCATGTTATATATCAGCCAACATATATCGAGTGCTTACTATGGGCTAGACCCTGGGCGAAATGCTTCATATACATTAATTTCTTTTATCCTCAAAACAACTTTACATGTTAGGTACTATTCTTATCATCTCCATGAAGACACAGAGTGATTCAATATACTTGCTTGAGGTGACATAGCTGATAGGTATTACAGCTAAAATTTGAACCCAAGTGGTCTGAGTCTTGAATCTGGACATTTAACCACCTCCATCTTTCTCTAAAGTATCTCAGAACACAAATACATAAAATGTAAGTGGAAATAGCAAGAGATTAAGGCCAGGAACTTGGAAATTGTCAGGAACCAAGATTCTCTCCTCTTAGGCTCATTTCCTCTGGGGCTGCGCGGTTTACTTTTGCTGATTTTCTCATTTCTCTCCTTCTCTGAAGATTAGATTTTTCAGTTTCTCCTTGAACATAGATAAAGATGGTCATCTCACTGAGAAAGCCTCAGTTTGTACCCTCACATCAAGACTATTCAGGCAACCAATTGAATGCTTGAGTCCCAATTTTAAACCCTCAGAGGATAAAGATCCTGACTGGCCCAGATTGTTTCAGCCACTGACCAAATAGCCATGGTCAGAAAAGGGGCTTTGTATAATATAAACAAGGCTTTGGGGCCCAACACTGTGGGTAGAATCATTCCCAGTTAAAGGGTGATATGGGTGAGGTATGTCAAAAATATCTGCCACATCTACTATTATCAAGGTATGGTGTTGTGGGAAGATCATTGATGACACTAATTGTAAATAGGTAAAATTTTGAGGAGATCATGTGTTATAGGCTGAATCATGTCCCCCTTCCTCCCCAACCCCATACATTGAAGCCCTAACCATCAATATTACCATATTTGAAGATAGTGCCTTTAAGCAGGTAATTAAGGTTTAATGACATTTTAAGGGTGGGGCCCTAATCCAAAATAACTAGTGTCTTTATAAGAAAAGGGAGAGACATCAGGTACTTGCCTACTTCGGGGAAAGGCCATGTGGGGACAAAGAGAAAAGACAGCTACCTGTAAGCCTAGGAAAGAGGCCTGAGGAGAACCTAATGCTATTGATACCTTGCTTTTGGACTTGCAGCTTCCAAAACTGTGAGAAATAAATCTCTGTTTTTTAAGCCCCCCACTCTGTGGTATCTTACTATAATGGCACAAGCAAACCATCATGTAATTACATCATGTAATCTCTCTATACTTCTATTTATATTGTTTGCAGAAGATGGCTACTGCTGGTGATAATCTTTGTGGGTTTTTCCAGCTTTAACATCAGGTGATTCAACTTGAGTGTGATTTTGGGGTTGGATAACATGTGCCTGTCATACTGATTAAAAGCAATAAGTGTCATTGGGGAGTTATAAGACACATTTTGTGTAAAATATTTTTTTATTGGCTTTCTTATTTTTGTCTATCTTGTAAAGAAGAAGAAAGATTCTATGATCTGACTTCACTATATTTTTTCTAGGTGTCATATCTGTGGGTTGAGAGCACACTATATGACAAAAGTTGCTGTAATTTAATAGTGTATTTTAAAATATCTTGGTCATAATGAACTCAAATGTGATTCTCCACCCATTAGCTCCAGTTGTGTTTTTTGATTTTGCTTTATTTTGGTAATGTCACTTTAAAAATGGGGTCTCCTGAATTGAATTTATTCTCTAAATATGGTTGGACCAGTGAAGAGAGGTTGTGGACAGTTTTTATTACTGCTGACATTAGCTGTTTTGGTGGTCATTCTTCCCCCATTTGATCAGATATCACTTCCTTAAAAAGTTTCTATTTTATGTGTCTGCATTGAAACCTACCCAGTACTCTATCACCCAGATTTGTAGGAATTTGTTTAATGGTATGTTTTTTCACTTAGAGCAACATGTTCGTCTCCTCACATTTACTGCATTTTGAGTGTCTAATACAATGTTTGGATACTAGAAAGATACGGCATACATTTGCTGAATTAAATGAATGAATGTAATTGTTTTGAAAAATTAAAACATTAACAGGTAAATAATAGAGTTATTATGCTTCTGCATGCATATGGGGAAATTTTATGGCTGTTCTGAATTATCTTAATCTCTGTGTCAGGTGGAGTGTATTCTTGAATACAACTGTGAGCAAGCAGCTTGAAGATAGATGAAAATACATAGGTAATTTTTAGAAGAATTATGTTCAAACTGGTTATGAAATAAACTTTACCCCTCAGTGTTGGCCAGAGAAAATGTTGGAGTTATTGTAACACATCAAATTTATATGCTAATTATTTATGTTTTTGTGTATGACAGGGAGAGAGAGAGAGAAAGAGATGTGAAGGGAGAGTGGGAAGTGAGGAAGGGCTGAGAAGAGAGGTACTGATTTTAAAAGATTTGGCCCCTGCCTTTGAAGGGCTGAGTCTGATGGAAGAAACCAACAGGGAAATGGAAAATTACAGTACAAAATTATTAGAATAGGGAAACTATGCATTTAATGCGATCTAGCTCTTCTTGAAGTAGCCAAGAAAGCTTTCACAGATAAGGTAAATTTTGATTTAAGACTTGAGGAAGTGATCAATGGTCTTTTTGGCAGAGCACAAAGAAATGAGGCTCTACATGACTAATTGATTTTTCACTTCTTAGCTTTTCCGAAGTTAAGTTCTTTGTTGACGTTTTTATTGCCTTTTCTCAGCTGAAACCGACTTCTCTGAGTGGCATACGTCTGTCTCATGTTCTAGAATGACTGTGGAGATGACACTCTAGACTCAATGTAGTAGCAATCATGAAGTGACAGCCTTAAAGACTTTGGTTTGCCATTAATGAGTTAATGTGATCTTGGGTAAGTCACTCACTCTTTCTAGGCCTAAAGGGTTTTATTAGATAATCTTCTCTGTTCCCTTCCAGTTCTAAGAATTTGTGGATCTTAGGAAAAAGACATTGTGCTCTGGTAGTAAGAGGATTTGTACATTTCACTCATGGAAATTACTCTTCCCTGTCTGAAAGCAGTAAAAGAAACGGAGTCTGTCATTATTGCAACTACTTTGAATTTTTCTTTTCTTTTTTTTCTTAAGTGAATATTTTGGACTTTTCTGATTAAATTACCGTTAATTCACTCTCAGGTGTTTGCTTCCTGTAGAAGTTACTGGCCCTTTAAAAAAAAAAAAAGAACAGGGCAAGAGGGCGAGGCCCAGGGACTCAGATGCCAGCTAATCCGGCTTCTTCCGGGAAAGTGGCCCTTAGGCCAGTCGTATGACATGCTGGGATTTGAAGTTTCTCCTAGGGCCTCTCTCCCTGGACGACTCCTTGCTTTTGAGGACAAGATGGACTACAACTCCCAGAGTGCCAAGCGGCAACAGCAGCGGGGTCTTGTTCGCTCGCTGTGGCTGGGCGGCTAGTTCAAGTTGCCATAGCTGCGAGTCTGGAGAGAGCAGAGTCGGTTGCGCCGCAGCGTCAGGTCAGTTGCACCTTCTGGGTCGCTGGCGGCCGTGGGAGCCGGGAGGGGCCTCGGCGATGATCCGGCTTTAAGGACTTAGGGTCCTTTTCTATCTCAGGTACCTGCCCTCAAATGCCTACTCGCCCTTTCTTTACTGCTTCCTTATCCTATCGTAGTCGTTTTAGGTCTCACTTCCCCTGGTCCCAGAGGTGGGGACACAAAAGCTACTAGGAAATCTGGAGTGGGGCCTTGGGTGGGTGGAGTGTTGCCAGGGTAGGGGGAGACAGCGTGCCTGGTATCCCGTCGCCCTTCTCTCGGCGTGAGTGTTCACAGATTCTGGCCAGGTCATCCAGGGAATTTGAATTACGTAGGCTTTTTTTTTTTTTTTTGAGCGGTTAGTTTTGTTGCTAGCAGCTGCGAAGCCTGAGCTGTCAAGGATTTGGGCTCATTCTGGTGTTAGCTTGACTGGGATATAACTTGACGTTTTTGTACCTGTTCTATGGTTACAAAAGTTTGCTACCCTTGGGAACACTGTATCAGCGACCTGGCTTTCCCAGGCCATGAAGGAGGTTGCCCCAACATTAGCTGTTAACAGTCCCTTATTTGAGTTATTTAGCAGGAACACCTGACATTGAATTCCAGCCTCATCCTTTATTGGTTTGATGACGCTCAGTCACTTGCACAGACGTATTTAAAACCACGTTGCAGGGGCGCCTGGGTGGCGCAGTCGGTTAGGCGTCCGACTTCAGCCAGGTCACGATCTCGCGGTCCGTGAGTTCGAGCCCCGCGTCAGGCTCTGGGCTGATGGCTCAGAGCCTGGAGCCTGTTTCCGATTCTGTGTCTCCCTCTCTCTCTGCCCCTCCCCCGTTCATGCTCTGTCTCTCTCTGTCCCAAAAATAAGTAAACGTTGAAAAAAAAATAAAACCACGTTGCAGCTGTTCTCAGTTTTGTGTGGAGTATCTAGCACAGGACCTGACACAGAAATGCTCAGTATTTGTTATTTATTTTATCAATTATGCAGATCTTTGCTGTGTAATAGAAATAAAATGTGAGCCACACACAACGTTTACATTTTCTGGTGCCCACGCTAGACAAGTAAAAAGAAACTGGTGAAATTAATTTTAAGAATTTATTTAGCATAGTATGTCCAAAACGTTTTCATTTTAACATGTAGTCAAATATAAAATTTATCGAGATATTTTACATTCTTAAAACAATTTTTTTAATGGCATTAAGTCTTCACATTCTTTTATGTATTTTACACTTACAGCACGTGTCATTTCAAACTGGCCAGGTTTTAAGAGCTCACTAGGCCACATGTGGCCAGTCACTACTTTATTGGCAGCTCAGATAGAAGATTAAAACTTCAGCCATTTCACATTGGCACAGAACAGTTTGGTTATTGGTATAACTCACCTGGGGAAGTTTGCCCCCCCCGCCATTTTTTTTTTTTTTTTTTTAAAGAGTGAATTGTGCACTATACCTGTGTCATCCCAGTCTGTCCTCTCTGTCATTGCATGATGTGGGCCATTTTGAACCTTCTAACAGTTTACTTTAACTTTTCCACAATACTTTTTTTTTTTTTTTGAGACAATGACCAATTATCAGAATAACTAGCTGGGTTTTTGCAGATTGCTTTGAAAGTAGTCACAAAGAATTGAAAACATTTCTGTCCGTAGCTCTTTCCTACAACCAAAGGCATTTTACTTACTGATTTGCAATACTAAATGTGGGAAGAATTGGGTAGCTTATAAAATGTTGCCTTTAGGAGTGCTATCAGATAGTTCCTTACTGGCTTAGAAATACAATTTAGCCATCAAATTCAGAAGTAACATGTTAATTTCGTTATCTGCCTTAGTTTACCCACTAATAGATCTGCTCAGGGACACTACTTTTGGCCAGACTTTGGCTACAATTCACCCTAGCCAGCCCAAGGGGTGACCAGGCATGAGTGGAAGTGACCAGTGAAGACTATGCTGGCTGGGCACTTGGATGTAAAGAATTCCTGTGAGTTCACTGGGGCTTTTACATGATCTAAGGATAATTTTCTGTGTTCTCTGATATGCACTAAATTGTGTGTAGTGAGAGTGAGCTTATTTTGATCTTTCATTGTATAAAAAAATTAAGGTTGTGTGTTTTACCCCCTTGTTTCATTTGTCTGTAGGTGATTTGGGGAAGGTGTAGGGCAACCAAAGATTGTCTACTTGACTAGGCCTTTTGCCCTGAACCTCATGAAGAAATGATAGGAGGCAGACATATGTGCCAAAGAAGAGCACTGAGCTCAGAGGAGAACAACACGGAGTTTTGGGGGTGTGTTTTGTAAGTATGCTTTCTCCCTGAGTTTCTGAGCTAACAAATTTTTGCATATGGTGGATAAATATATTTCAACAGGTAGACTTGGGGGGGGGGGCAAGAAACTCCTTTCTAATATGTAGTACAAAGATAAAATAGGTTGGTTGTGAAAGGGTGTTACAAAAATGCAGATGAACAAAATAGATTTGATGTTACAGAAATTCAGGGGGAACAAACTAGATACCTCAACAAAAGCAACAGTGATGTATCTGTTTCTGTTTGACCAGTATTTGAGAACCTATTTTGTCCCAGGCACTGTATTAGGCACCTTTTGCATTTTATCTCTGTGCCACTTTTATTATGCTTATTTTCATTTTACAAATGAAACAGTTGAGGTTAAGATAGAGTTTTTTGACGTTCTTGGTATCTGGAGCCCCAAAAGAGTGGTCTTTGTCTCCAGATCTGTTGATTCCAAATCCCAGTCCTGTCCACTACAAAGAGGACCCATTGCTGTTTATGACTGCTCTTAAGTCAGATTTGATTTAGAGTTAGCGTTTTTAGATTAGGTATACCATATAAGCAATGTTTACTGTTTTTTGTCTCTTTATATATTCAGAGGGTTCTGTTAGCTTTTTCAGTTTTTTTAAGGTACAATGTTCTTTACATTATTGAGGTAAGAGGTAGTTATAATTTGTGATTTCTGTAGAGTATGCATATTCAACACGAATTGAAAATCAAGGGTGTAGTGTTAAAAACTCAAGTGTTGCAAAAACAAACAAAACTCAAGTTTTGCAACATAGATTTAAAATTCTGGACACTTTTTAACATTTTCATGTTGCATTTTGATAAAGGCACTTAAACATATAGGGGAGACCCATTGAGACCTTGCAGTAACACTGTGTCCAAGATCTGTGTTGTACAAAGTCCTTAGATTTAAAGAATTTTAGAGCTGGAAGGTCCTGCTAGGATAATCTAGCCCAGAAATTCTCAGCTGCAGTCTTGACACATCTGGGAGTAATGTGCAAATAATCTAGAGTTTATAGTTATCCATAGAGTATTGTCACTAGGTTGATTCTACTAGAAAGTGTTTTCAGTATGTTCATAAATATCCCATAGTGTGTTTTTATTTCTTGTTAATATTACAAGTCAGCACATAAAATTCTCCTTGTGGGTTTTAACTGCTACCAGTATCCCAATGACTGGATACATTTACGGTATTATTTGTGTTTTTTCTTATTTATTTATTTACTAACATAAATAACTCTGCAATGAAATTATATGTACACCTACAGGTAAGATGTATACATTTGACTTCTACTGTTTTCCTGGAATAATATTTATAGATGTAGAATCTAAAAAAATTTTTTTAAACATTTATTCATTTTTGAGAGAAAGAGAAAGAGACAGAGCATGAGCGGGGGAGGGGTAGAGAGAGATTGGGAGACACAGAATCTGAAGCAGGCTCCAGGCTCTGAGCTGTCAGCACAGAGCCTGAAGTGGGGCTCAAACTCATGAATGGTGAGATCATGACCTGAGCCGAAGTTGGATGCTTAACTGACTGAGCCACCTGGGCGCCCCTATAGATGTAGAATCTATATACCTACTCGATAGAATCTAGATGAATATTACTTATTTTTACTTGTCAGTTTTCTAGAAAAGCTATTCTGTTAATACTCTTACAGTAAGGGGGTGCCCATGCCAAAGCTTTTTTTCATTTATACAAAACAGAGAAAGGAGAATCTGATTCTATCATTTTAGTTGGCATTTATTAGTGAAATAAAGTATGTTGTATGTTTGTTAGGGCTATATGTGTTCTGTGAATCGCCTGTTTATGTATCCTTTGCATCCTTTACAACTGCACTATTCTTTTTTAAGTTAATTTTTATTTTTTGAGAGAAGGGGAAAGGGGCAGAAGGAAAGGGAGCAAGACAATCTTAAACAGGCTCTATGCTCAGGCAGAGCCGGACGTGGGGCTTAATGTCACGATCATGACCTGAACTGAAATCAAAAGTTGAATGCTTAATTGACTAAGCCACTCGGCACCCCTTGCTTTATATTTTTAACCTTGTTTCTGGTGTCTTGTTATTAATGATTATGAGTGGTCCTAAGAGGCTGATCAGGCTTTTCTCAGATATAACCCCTCTCTGAAATTCTTATAACTCTTTTTCTTTCTTATTTATTTATTTTAAGAGATAGTGAGAGGGAGAAAGAGGATCCCAAGCAGGCTCCATGCTGTCAATGTAGAGCCTGACACAGGGCTCAAACTCACACACTGAGATCATGACCTGAGCCGAAATCAAGAGTCGAATGCTTCTACGACTGAGCCACCCAGGCGCCCCTGAAATTTTTATAACTCTTAATGTAGATCTGTACAATGCTGGTGCTTACAGTGTTTGGGAGATGGGAGTATCTGTGGTTACATGAATCCAGTTAGCTGATGAACATTTAGAGTCTACCCTGTGCATAGGAGTTGCCATATAAGTGCTCATGAGTGAATGAATGAGTGCTCATGGGTGAATGGATGAGTGAATTAAAGGTAAACCTAAACTAAGCTTTTCTGAAGAGAGATGTCATTGAAAAAGTGACCTATGATTAGTATTTTAAAGGAAGAAGAGATAGGCAAATTTTATAGATCCTAGAAAGAAGAGAAAAGCTTGTCATGCGAGAGTGAAGGCTTTAAAATGGGAAAAATGGGTGAGTGGCAGTTGGTACATTGAAACAGTACTGAGAATGGACCCAGATGATAAAGAGCCTAGGTAATTTGGAGTTTAGAGCTCTGTAGTACAGATAAGCAATAACTGAGGAATTGAGGAATGCCAGTGCAAATGACAATGATAAGGTGATTTGTAGTAAGTCAAGGAAATCCTCTAGTTTTTTAATTAAAAAAATTTTTTTTAGATGTTTATTTTTGAGAGAGAGACAGAGTACAAGCGGAGGAGGAGCAGAGAGAGAGGGAGACAGAATCTGAAGCAGGATGCAAGCTCTGAGCTGTCAGCACAGAGCCAGATGCAGGGCTCAAACTCACGAACTGAAGATCATGACCTGAGCTGAAGTCCGACAGTGAACCAGCTGAGCCACCCTGGCGCCCTGGAAACCCTCTAGTTTTGATTCAGTTATAAGTTTCACACACGTATTCAAGTCAATTTGAAATGTTTATCCTTATTTACTCTAAATAGACATATTATCAAGTATCAAATATTCCTATTGATACTGCTTTTCAGTTAAATCCATATTGTTTGAAGGCTTAAGATAATTAATCTAAGCCATTTATCACTAGAATTATTTCATGCAACAATTATTTAATTAGTACATGATGTTTGCAAGGGCCTGTACTTTGAAATTTGTCTCTGGATTAATCAGACAGGAGAATAAGGAAAATTTACCTGTAAATTCATTTAAAAATGTTCCAACTACATGCCCAGCACTATGCTAGGTATTGAAATACAACCATGAACAAAATAAATAGAGTCTCTGTTGAAATTTAGAGTCTACTGAGGGAACAGACAAGTAAACAGCCAGTTTGTCTATCGGCTGTAACGAGGTCATATCCACTATGGGCACTTGGCCTGGAGTTGGGTGGAAGCAGTGAAGGAAAGTTTTTTAAGGGGCGTTTTCTGTGAACTCAGATTTGAAGGAAAAGGTAAGAGTTAACCAAGGGAAAAAGAGTGAAAATGTTCTAGGCTGTGAATCTGGCAGTGAAATGAGTCTGACCTATTCAAGGAATTAAAAAAAAAATATGTGTCACAAATATTTACATTTTATGGGCATGTTTAATGTCTTACTATGATTATAGAGCTATAAGAATGCAGAGGAAGGACAGATCACTTCTGGCTGGAGATGAAAGGCATCCGTGAAGTTATATTATCTGTGCTATGCCTGGAATGATGAGTGGACTTGAAATAAGTGGCAATAGTAGACAGCAGGTGTTCTAGACAGAACTAGTGACATTAGTGAAGAATGAAGTGGTGGGAGAATCTGGTGTAACAGCAGCTGAATGTGGGCCTTATGCTTGTTACAGTTCTTTTGTGGGAGAAGGGGGGGGTGGCTAGCTGAAGGTCTTGAATTCCTGAATTCTTGAATTCAAGAACCTAGACTCAATCTTCCATGGGCAATGAAGTGTCAGTGAAAGTTGGAATGGATAGGAAAAGACTCCTAGTTAGAGAAACTATGTTGGTGGCTAGGAATGAGTCGAGAAGAGTCCTGGATTCTGAGTGGTGCCATTGGTGAAGAGAAGGGATAACTAGGAATCTTGGGCTTTGGAGAAAGGTTCAAGACTCAGCTCTGCCACCTGGTAGCCCTATAACCTTGGACACTTAATACTCAGTTTCTTTACGCCTTTTGTATATATATCAGGACAATAATACTTTGTAGGGTTATTGTCATATGGCAATCTGTTATGTGAAAGCACTAGTTATTCAGCATTAATATTGTCTCAACTGTTGTTTTTTTGAAGGATTTTGAAATTGAGGTTTTTAAAGTGGGGTCTACTTCCATGGACTCCCAATGATTTAATTTTTAAGTGTAATTTTTAAGTGTAATTTTTAATTTTTAAGTGTAATTTTTAAGTGTAATTTAAATGATATTATGTTTATTTAAATAGTATTTAAATGATATTATAGTGCATGTCATTATAATTGGATTTCTTTCTAATCCTGTAGATGTTTTTAAAATTTTTTTAAAATGTTTATGTTGATAGAATCCCAAGCAGGCTCCATACTGTCAGCATAGAGCCCAATGTGGGGCTTGAACCCATGAACCTTGAGATCATTACCTGAGCTGAAATCAAGAGTCAGACGCTTAACTGACTGAGCCACCCAGGCGCCCCTAATCCTGTAGGTTTAAAATTTTTATTCATACTTTTAAAAACATTCCCAGAAACAGTTCATGGTACAAGTCAAAGTTAAGAACTCCTAATACCTTTTTTTTTTTTTAATTTGTAAGTTATATTCTCCCTCCCTCCCTCCCTCTCTCTGTGTGTGTGTGTGTGTGTGTGTGTGTGTGTATAATTTTTTTAATGTTTATTTATTTTTGAGAGAGAGAGACAATGCAAGTGGGGGAGGCACAGAGAGAGAGGGAGACACAGAATCCGAAGCAGACTCCAGGCTCTGAGCTGTCAGCACAGAGCCCGATGCAGGGCTCGAACCCATGAGCTGTGAGATCATGACCTGAGTTGAAGTCAGATGCTCAACTGACTGAGCCACCCAGGTGACCTAAATTATTTTCTTATACTTTGGAAAGAGTATATAAATCATTCTATTTATCCACTTTTAAAATTAAGAATAAATACCAAACTCTTGAATGAGTGTATCAGTAAGTATGATAAAGATATATTCTATGTTTTTATTATAGAAGAGTTACAGGAAAGATCTAAAGATGCAAAGTAAAAAAAGAATGGGGCAAGAAAGAAATATGGGGATTGAGAAAGAGTGGCAGAAAAAGAGAAATAGGAAATACATTTACATCATGAAGAGAATGCTTTTTTTAAAAAAAATTAAGGTTTTAGGGTGTGGTTTCTGAAAAAATAGATATGCTTTGCTGTCTGAAATGGGTTGTAAATATCCTTTTTACAGTTTTTTAAAGTTTGTTTGAGAGAGCGAGAGAGTGCAAGTGCGGGAGGGGCAGAAAGAGAGAGGGGAAGAATGAATCCTAATCAGGCTCCACACTGTCAGTGTGGAGCCTGATGCAGGGCTCGATCTCGATCCCGGGGCCTTTGGACTCTTAACTGATTGAGCCACCTAGGTGCTCTAGTTGTAAATATTCTTAACAAGAGACAGGATTATTTAAAAGACATCTTAAAATAGCTGTAATAAATTGGATTAATGGCAGATGTAAGTATTTAATGCTTTATTATGCTCATTATATAACTCTTTAAGCAAGCACATATGGAATATTCCAGCCTGAAGTGCATTTCTTGGAGGGGGAGGATGGATCATAAGAAACAGAGTAGGGGAGGACAAAGAAAACGTTTGAGTGATTGGGCAGTGTATTTGGAGTTTACATAATTCTTTATGTATAGAATGCAGTGGAGAAAGCAGAGTCACAAGGTGTGACTTCCAGTTCTGTTATTGTAACTTTTTAGCAAAGCCATCATGGACAAGTATTTTAGCCATTTCTCTTCAGCAAAGGTAGAGAGTTGTAATTATACCAACTTCACAGGATTGAAATGGGAGATCAAAAGAGAAAAGACTAACAAATGCTTTGTAAGCCATATAGCAATATGCAAATTTAAGGTACAATAGGAATAAGAACAATTTTCCTTTCTTAAAATTATTTGGTTCCCTGGGAAAGTCAAGAGGAGTTTCTGTTTATACTTTAAAAACTAGGAGGAAGAGAACAAATGTGCTTTATAATATACTTAGGAAATTGCTGGTTTCTTTCAAAAAACTTAATGTTATACAGAGAACAAATATCCCCAGCTGCTATTTATGATTGTTTAGATTTTTTTTCTCAAAAATTGCTAGCCTGTCACTTGTTTCATCAACTGCTTGGGCTTATTTTGTGCATCCTAATTTGAATCTTTTTTTTTTTCTTCCACCATTAGAAGACAGTCTGAAACCCACCTGTTTTCTGAAGGAGAGTAGGCTTGAGAAGAAACTTCAGGAAATTCACCATCCTCTGAACTAAATCAAATGATTTATTAGTAAACTATATTTTTCAGCTAGATTAGCTCTTGCTGCATAGCAAAGCAAAACTGGAGGCATATGACAATACATGTTTATTGCCTATGCAATGGGTTAGCTAAGCTGTCTGCTTATCATCTGTAGACTCACTGATTTGTCTGTGTTCATCTGGCTGATCTAAGCTGGAAGTCACTGGGCAGCCATGGATCCCACACCTTCCTACACCATAGCCTGGGCACATCCTGGTGATGGAAGCCTTGCAAGAGAGCAAATTCCAGTGTGTAATCTCATTTCAAGCCCCTGCTTGTGCTCAAATCCTATTGGCCAAAGTGAGTCATATAGCTAAGCCCGGTTGCTGGGGCCCGGGCTGGTAACTCCACCTAGAAGTAAGGATAGTGTGTATAGGGAGGGATGAAGATTAGAGCCAAATGCAATGTACTGCACTCTTGTTCTGAAAGTACTTACATCAGGGAAACATTCTAAGTAGTTTCGGTCCTTCTGCTCAGGAGTAGTATATCCTTCTGGTTTTATAGTCTATAGGGATGGCTTATAGCAAAGTCGTATTACCCAATTTTCCTTCTTGTCTGTAGAGGAAAGCATTATCTTTTGAACATTTAACCTTGATTCATTCTTCATGATTGAATTGCTTGTTTTTAATTAGGGAATGAGATTGGTAGACTTCCTTTGTCTTGGTTCTTCATCTAAAATAAAGTTGCAAGCACAACTGCTCAGTGGGGCCAGTGAGGTAACTCACCATGTGAAGCAGGTCCAGTGGGGACCGGGGCAAACAGGAAGGTGCGTGCCTGACTCTAAGGCAACTACGGCGTCCCATGTTGCAATGGGAGAATTCACCCCCAGTGTTGCCAGATCGTTGGATTTTTCAAGAGAAGCTAGAAATTGGAATTTTTATATGAAGTCTCTTTGTTTTCCAATTAAAGCTTTAAAATCACACAATGGACATTATTTTTAAGTGCATATTGGTTGTCTGTAGTCCTCCGGTGTTCATCCACCCATTTAAGCAAAATGGCGTCAGAAACTTGGGGATGCTAGTCTCCCTTGGTCCATGCTGGTATCTTGCCCAGTCTGAAGCAGTTTGGACAGTTACTGGAAGTTGTCTCTATGCACAGAGGACTTCATTCTTGCCTGCTATTTGGGGAATAGTGTAAGAAATATTTTTTGGGTGGCAAATGCAAGAGTTCAAAACTAGGATTTAATTACAAATAATAAATCCATCTTGGGTTCGTCAGCATCCATTTCTCTTGTAAGTTTTTCTTGAGTTTTCATTTGCTGTTTTTTATCTTGACATGTTTTACTTTTTATTTAATTTTGTAAACTCCCTTGTTGATTTTAGAAGTGTGTGTGGGTGTATATCTAAAATATCTGTATCATTTTGATGGTGAAACAGGGAGGGGATTATTAAGTAACTTTGTTTTCTTTTAAAACTGATACTGATTTTTAGCAACTGGCACATGTATAATTATCTGAGCAGCTCCTAGTGTTTTTCTCCATGTCCGAGTAAGCTGTCCTTTTGTATGGTATATGGCCTTTTCCAGAAATAGCCCTGCTTGGTGGGCACTGGTCCCTGTAACTCTGTTCTTGAACTCAGAGGTACTGGAGTAAAGGGAGCAAAATGCAGCCTAGGAGCTGAGCCTGCCTGGCTTCACCCATGGAATAGAGTGTGGGAGCGTGAGCGGGAGAGAGAGGAAATGCATGGCAGCAACAGGAATAAATGGGACATACAATAAAAAAATCAAATTGTGTGTGTGTGTGTGTGTGTGTGTGTGTGTGTGTGTGTGTGTGTAAATGTTAATTCTCTAAGTTCTTAACTGGAGATGATGATTTAACCAGCACTTGCGCTCCTTGCCCATGCCCTGGGGACATTGAGCAATATCTAGAGACAGTTTTAAATTTACGCCCTGGTGAAGGAATGTGAGAGCTTTGCTTATTTGTACCTTCTTTAGTTCCTTTGAGACAGATGGGTTTTAACTGGTTCCCATTTCTTTTTCTCATCCATCTGTCAAACTTCTACTCATCCTTCGAGATGAGTGGAGGGATCCTTACCTGACTCCCCTGGCATTTTGTCATATTACTTAGCTCACCATGTGTACCACTTTTATGAGTCTTTTTCTCCCCTCAAAGACTGTGATTTTTTAATTTACTTGTATCTTCCATTTCTAATGTAGTGATTCAGTAAATGATAAATGCACGAATCTGTTGCCTCTCTTTGATTCTGTTTCCTTTGTCTTACATTATCTACTAACTGGCTGATGGACTGGACAGTTGACTTTGATCTTCTATTAATTTGCCAAAAGCTTTTGAGGATTTGAAGTTCCAAAGGAGCACTGGCATAAAGAAGACATGTACAATTAATAATTGTACGTGGTACTTTCTGCTGGCTTGTTTACTTTTTCTCTTGAGGGAGAAAATAAAGCTCTCAAGTCCTATAGCTATTGAAACAGTGAGAAATGCTTTCTAAAATTTGAACTTAGTGATTAAGCTTAAAAGACACTTCCCACCTCCCCCAATACTCCCCCCAACACATCGTTACCTTGAACATTGAGGACACTTGCCTTGGACAGGGCCAGCTGAGGAGCCATCACCTACTTAACATGCACTAGTCAGCCTGTGTGAAATATCACCCCCTGAGGCTGGGTGCTTATCTTTTATGGAACAGCTTGCAAATCCTAATTGTTTTAAACTGGCTCTGAGGAAAAGAGACTTGAGGACCAATAAATTATAACTCTCCTACATACAAATGTGCATCATTATAATGAAGACAGTCTGATGGCTCTTTAGGTCAAATAACAAAAGAGGTGGACGTGAGCCTGTAAAGATTCACAAGTCCTCTTATAGGGTTGAATGTAGTTTTACTCTCTCTGGTTGGTGTTCAGGTCTGTATATGGACATTTGTTTTTGATAGATCCTTAGTGGGAGTGAATTGATGAGAGTTCATTACTTGCTCTGGTGGCTGTATGTCTTCTTTATAAGGTTCATTAAGACAGAAGCAACAATATTTATGCCTTTAAATACTGATGTGTTGGGAACAGCTAAATAAACTATTCTAAGAATTGTACCATCTGGTTTCAGACTGAGAGTGTTCTCTAAGACTCTGCAGACTTTCACCCAAGGTCACCCCTCTTAGTCCTTTCTAGTGTCTTGGAAAAAGCTCACCATCTAAAAAGCAGACAGTGTGCATATTATCACTTTCTCATCAATGAGAAATTTTGTTGTACCAGTAGGTGGTAGTAAGCTGCAGAGAACATTTACTGCTTTTTCTTCAGTGGAAAGAAATGCCTTTCTCACCTTTAACCGGGATTTAGGTGATTCAGCTTCTTTAAATTGTTCTTTAAAAATAATTAAGTAAATAAATAGCTGGTTCTTGAAAGAGCTCTTCAGTCATTCTTCAACTTTAGCCACTCTTTTTTTTGTCAACAGATGTTATGCTCAAATTTCTTATGATGATGGGAATGGAGTTCTAACCCAATTGAATTTTCTTCTTTTAAATCATTAACCATAATGATAAAGATTTTTCTTGAGCATACATTTATGTTTTTCTACTAGTCTTAATAATTTTTCTTTGGGCTACAAATTGTAACTGCGATGAAAAAAATCATTCATGAACCAGTTTTAATTTGTTCCCAAAGCAAAATTTGATTGCATAAGCTATCAGTGCATATTAGTATGCCTTCATGTAGTCCTTCAACTTTCAAGTTTATTCTAGTATTTAGTATGTTTCTTTATGAGAGTCCGTTTTTAAGTCTAATGACTGTCAGCAAAATTGCAAAGGTGGAATCATATAATTGAAAAAAAAAATATTCTTTTAGCTCCTAAACTCATGATAAATGGTTTCTTTGGTCAGTCAGTATTGTACAGTGTGAAACAGTAGAGACTGGCATTGTGATCCCATCTCTTGAACTCCTTCATTGGTGAAGACTAGTGACATGACCCTCCGTAGGCAGATGGTCAAGCAAGTTGCCTGGGAGAAGGAAACAACTACCAAGAACAAAGGAGTTCTGAATACAGCTTTTATTTAAACACCTTTTCCAGGTTGTCCACTTGTTACTAATCTGTTGTATTTATCTTTCTTTTAAGTATACATTATATTTTTCTTTCCACAGTTATTGTGGAAAATTCAGGGAAGATAGGAATGTTTAAAAAAAATAGAAAATGACTGTAACTGCTGGATAGTAAATATACTTTTGGTATATTTTCTTCCCCTTTTAAAGTTGTCTTTTCCCACTCCTTTAAATTTGTTTACTCACAGTTTATATTCACACACAGACAACATATAATGTATATTACAAAATGGGGACTCATGCTTTTATCCTTGCATTGCTATTAAATGTCTCCAGAAACAGACTTTTTAGAATCTGTATACTGTTTCATTGCATGAAAGGTACTGTGTTTTAATCATTGTTTTATAGTTTGAAATTTAAGTTTTTATTTTCCCTCTATTATAACTTCCCAGTAAATATCCACATATATAAATTCTGTACGTATTCCAGATGATTTTGTTAAGGGAAATTTTTGGAAATGTAGTTAGTGGGTTATAGGTACAAACTGCTCTTGATACATACTGCTTGGTTATTTTCAGACAAGTTATGTCAATTTACACATCCCCCTTAGGACAGTACAGGACTGCTCTTTTCCCTACCAACCTGGCTAACCATAGATATTATTATTTAACAGAAAAAATTTTAATGGGCTAGCAAATCATCTCATTGTTTAATTTACATTTTAGATTAGGTAGAACAGTTTTTGTGTGTGTGTGTGTGTGTGTGTTTAAATTAATGGCCATGCATACACTTTAGTTATGTGACCATTCTCAATATGCTTTTATCAGTGTGGAATAAATCTAATGCTCTGGGTACAGTTTGGGGGGAAGATTTTCAGAGGCCTGGTCAATTTTCATTAACACCAGTGATAATAGGATATACAATATTTTTTTAAAAATTAAGTTTTTAATTATAAAATAATACAGTCTCAATGGTGAATAAAGTGTGTAATTGACACTGTTTTGTGGTCTTCTTCTTTAGTCAGCTATATTAAGGGATCTTGGGAATTATTTTAATGGCTCTCCATATATTCCCTGTAGGTTCTGATTATGTGGCTGGCATGACCCTCTTGCCAATACTAGTGGCCACTCCTTTCTCTTTTGTTTCTCCCTCCCTCCGTCAACTCTGTGTCTGGGGAGTCATGGTGTTGGCTGATGAGACATGGGCATCTTTTGATAAGGTTGAATCTCTGCCACCACGGCTGCCTTTTGTGTTGTGACACTTAGGGTAGGGGCTCACTCAGTTACTTTTGAGGGTCATGTTTGACCTTGTGAGTTATCAGTAGTTAAAGAGAGTGCTCAGTTTTTATCAACAATGAAAGTAATCTGAGTTCTGTTTTTATTACGGATTCTTTAATGCTTCGTTCAGCATTTATGACACTTATGTATAATTAACGTGCTTAGTTGCTGAATGTTTCATATTTTATATAAACAAAAGTCCCACGGAATTCTCAGATCAATCTCATCTTACATCTTGATGTCTCTACAGGAGTTCCATCAGATGCAGGAGTTTGAACATCTTTTATTGCTCAAAGTAATTGAAATTAATAGCTGAAGACTGTGTGTGTGTGTGTTTACCAGTGAAATTCATGCTGGAAAGTGTGATTTTCTCTTATTAAAAAATATGTAATCCTTAGTAGGGGTAAGTGAGAGGTCTTTCTTTTTCTTTTGTATTAAGTGACAGCTACACTTAATTTAGTTCATGTTTTATTTTAAATTCGGATACCTCAGTGTTTTCACTTGTTATACACATACTTTCCAGGTGCATTCAGAATAAAGATCCAGAAAGTCTAGAATACTGTAGATCATTAACAAAAGGTTTCATTACACTGCATTTAATAAACCAGAAAAAATGGCCATATAGATTTTAGGAAGATTATAACAATGTTGAAGATTGTTAACCCTCCATTAAGCAAAAAATGAAATTATTGGGATATTCAGCAAACTTCCACTTTTGATCAGTGAGTTTTCTCTCATTCTTCTCTATCCCAATATTTTTTTTTCTTTAAATTCCATAAAAGATTTTCTGAAACTTTTGAGATTGTCATGCATGAAATGATTTTCTTTTGCATTAAATCAAAAATTGGGGTAAGGATGGGAAGAAAGCATATTTAGGGAATTTTCTGCTGATGAAACTATACTCAGGATGTTTGGCTTTCTCTTTTGGTGGAGATGTTGAGGTTGCCTTCTTCTCACATACTTGTTATTATGGAATTTTTACCTCTGTTAATAGCATTTAATTCTGTATTTTAAATTAAGGTTCATGAGGGGTGCCAGGCTGGCTTAGTCAGTAGAGCATGCGACTCCTGATTTCACGCTTGTGAGTGTGAGCCCAACACTGGGTGTAGAGATGATAAAATCTCTTAAATCTCTAAAATCTCTCAGAGATAATAAAATCTCTTAAAAATAAAATCGTAACAAAAGAAGGTGCATGAGAGTGTTCACTGTACACTGAATGGGGTTTCCTTATTTTAGGTCATTTTGTGACTGTTGTATTTTTGTTTAAAGATAACACATGTTGTTACAGCTTTGTAGAACGGACGTCAGGCTAATATTGAGACCTATTAAGACCTACTAAGTCTTAGCTTAGAGAGTAACTTTTTGGTTTTTCAGTTGTAGAGATGCCAATCTACGAGCACCTTCTACCTTGCAATGTTGTAAGATTACGTGAGATACTGTATGTGAGAGTGCTTTTAAAATTTAGAAACATTGCACAAAACTAAAAGACTATTATTATTTGCAGTTGTAAACATGACTAAAATCGTATCTGAGGAATTGTTCACATGAAGTGGAAAAAATGAAGGAGAGAGAATTGCGTGGGGAAGTGACCTGTATTTTCAGGCTACGTGTTTAGAAATTGTGATATGCCAAAGGACTAATGTAATAAATACTTAAGATCACGATGCAGGTAGTTAATTTAATCTCATATGTCCATGCTCTTTCCTATTTGATTGACCTTGACCTGGGTTTGTTTTCAGGATTGTGTACATCAATGGCAGAATCCTCCAGCGATTCAGAACACTTTCGCTCTCGTGACCGATTGAGTCGATGGACTGCCAGGTCAACATACAGGGAAAGTCTAAGTCGTCCTACAGTAGGCGTCACCGAGAAGGTCAACACTATAACGAGTACTTTACAGGTTAGTTTAACAGTGGTTGCATTTAATAGATTTTCAGTAGTTTAAACTGAGAAATAGTTTTGGTTAGTGTATTAGTTTTTTGCTGCCATAGCAAATTACCACAAACTAATTATATAATTAAATAATGATATATAATTTATAATTGTTTATAATTAATAATTAAAATACCAAAGTTATTTTCTTATAGTTCTGCACATCAAAATACAACACTGGTCTCATTGGACCCAAATCAGGGTTCGGTAGGGCTGCATTCCTTCCTGGAAGCCCATGGGACTCTGTTCCTTTGCCTCTTCCAGCTTTCAGGGGCTGCCTACATTTTTTTGGGATCCTCTTCCTTCATCTTCAAAGCGAGCAAGGGTGGGTTGAGTCCTCACTTCACATCACTCTGACTACTCTTCTGCTTCCCTCTTCTACTCCTAAGGATGCTTGTGATTACATTGGGTTCGCCCAATAATCCAGGATAATATTCCCATCTCTAGGTCCTTCACTTGAGCTGTATATCATATCTACAAAATCTCTGTTGCCATGGGAGGTTACAAATACACAAGTCACAAGGATTAGGACTTGAACGTCTTATTGTGCCTAGCACAGTCAGTAAAGATATTTGAAATATGTGATAGGTTGTGGAAGCATTTTGGGATGAGGCAGTATGCCCAAATAAAATGTGTGGGAGTGAAACGAGTAGGAAGTACCACAGTTTAGCTTCTTGTGGTCATGTGCCTTTGAGAGTAATTGCTCATATTTTGACTAGGCAGATTATTCATGGATGAACAATATTGAGATGCCATTTTTATTTAGGGGCTAACTTTTGGCAGTTTGAAAGGCAACCTTTTAGAAGTTTGAGTGGAGGCAGTATATATCCTTTATGTAGAAAGGGCTTGGGAAAAGAGGTGGGTGAAGGGTAACAACACAGCCATACCGAGGGTGAGGGGGGGTGGGGGAAGAAAACTCAGAAATAGAGTTTTTTTTTTTCCCCAGCCCCTTAATCTCTTATTTTTGCTTTGCCTGGATAAGCATGGATTTTGGTTTTTAATTGCTTTGGGTTAGTATTCTTTAAAAAAAATTTTTTTTTTTAACGTTTGTTTTTGAGAGAAAGAGAGACAGAACATGAGCAGGGAGGGGCAGACAGAGAGAGAGAGGGAGACACAGAATCCAAAGCAGGCTCCAGGCTCTGAGCTGTCAGCCCAGAGCCCGATGCGGGGCTCAAACTTGTGAACCACAAGATCATGACCTGAGCTCAAGTTGGACACTTAATTGACTAAGCCACCCAGGCACCCCTGGGTTAGTATTCTTAATGAGAAGAGGCTAATTTCTGGTGGAGGGGCCATAATTTGATTTAAAACTCACAAGGCTCTTTTTAAACTTACATAAACTAGCATAACATTGGATTTTTGGAGTACAAATAAATCCTTGTACTTTCCAACCAATGAGGAGACACATTAGTAAGTGTATCTTTTTTTGAAAGAAATGCCTCCATTAATCTCTGAGGTAACACCTAGCACATTTGGGTGGAAACCATTTTTGTTGAGATTAGAACTAAATTTGTTGTTTATAGCTAAAGGTTAAAGGATACTTTTTCTTCTAATCAAGTTCCACAGTGAAGTAATAATTAAAATAACATCGTTCCTAATGATTTGCTTCTCTTATACACAATCTAAAAGGTTTGTTCTCTCAGGATTCCTTTTCTATGAAGGAGGTGTGAATTAGTTGAGGTACACAAATTAATAATGAGGAGTCTTTTCAAATTAGGGTTTTGTTCCTGACTTATCGTGGAACATTGGATAAGGATTTAAATTACGTACTTCAGATTTCACACAAGTAAATTGTGGATGGATTTGAGTTTCTCTCTCAGTGGTTTTTATATAATTTATCTGATATTTAAGAAGTACTGTATATTAATATCCAACTTAGGTAGGATATAATTGTACCTTTCACAAATGGTTGACTTAGTTGTTTGACATACTACTAAGATTGAGAAAAGCGTTGTTTGCAACAATTATTAAAATCCATTTTCTTTTTTAAGGACACCAGTCGGAACCTGCGACAAGTAGACCAGATGCTTGGACAGTATCGAGAATATAGTAATGGACAGGCGGGTGCTATAGAACATGTGAGAATGTTTACATATGTTTGTATTTTTTCTTCCCCACCTTTTTGGAAATGCAGTTGTTGAGAAGTAGGGATCTGAGATAAAGGAGAGAACCACTGTGAACCTTTAGCTTTTAGACTGCTTTACTATTTTGTAGTAGGTTAGCTTGTCAGATGGATTGCCAACCAGCTTATATAGAGTAGTCTATTGAATTTGAAAGTTTTAAGTCAAAGGAGGAAGTATTCAGGATGTTAATTAAATTGAGACTCACTAAATTTGGGCTGGGGATACTCCTCATGGGAGTTAAGAATTTTATGGAGGGTTTCTTTTAAAGTAATACATGCTCATTGTTTAAATAAATTATAAAACTATCTCTTAGCTCCTCTCAGTTCTACTCCAAAGAGGTAACGATCTGACAGTTCCTTGTGTATCCTTCCAAGCATGTTCTATGCATGTATACACATAACTACCTTATTAATAATAGGAGTTAATTCTTTGCTTTTTAGTTTATTAGTGAAAACTTAAAAAATATTAAGTAGTAGCAGGAACAAACCTACTTTGTCATGTTGAATGTTAGATGCATAATTATGGTAGCAAATTCCCTTTGAATTGAGGAATTGAGAAATGAAATTATGTGTTAGATAAACTTCTGTATAGATAAACATTTAAAACACAAAATGTACTCTATGGCATTAAGCCTCTGTAGGAGGCCTAGAGCTGAATGATGCTGAACTTTGGGGGTGTGGTTTTATACACAGGAGGTAAATAAACTCAACAAGTATTCCATTTCCATCTGAGTTATTAAGTACATAGAATGCAAAGCTACTCATAAAATTAAGACACAGGAGAGCAAGAGTCTTTGATTTTGCTTTAGGTCATTCCTTAGTCCGGTCTACATTCTCTTCCTTAGTTCCCCCAAATTATTGGTCTGTTAAAACAGTTGGCTCTCAGTGTTTTTTCCCTGCAGCATACAGAGGAGTCTGTCATTCATTGTCTTCTATTAATACTTACTCATGAGAGTGATGATTTTTACCCTGCCACCTGTAAGTTACCTCGGGCAAGATCTGCCATAATCTGTGGGAATATGTATAATTTGGAAAGAGTATTTCCCATGACAAGTGATTCTGATGGGCTCCTCAATGAAAATTGCTTTCTTAGCATGAAATCGTTTTATTTACTGGTATGGAATAGATCATACCTTAAAAGTGAGGTGGGTTTTTGTTTTGTTTTGTTTTGTTTTGTCTTTTTGTTTTTGATTAAGATCCCTTTAGTTCTAATTTATTTTTTAATTTACATCCGAGTTAGTTAACATACAGTGCAATGATGATTTCAGGAGTAACTCCAGTGATTTGTCACCTACGTATAATACCCAGTGCCTATCCCAACAAGTGTCCTCCTTAAAGCCCTTTGCCCAGTTAGCCCATTCCTCCACCCACAATCCCTCCAGCAACCCTGTTTGTTTTCTGTACTTAAGAGTATCTTATGGTTTGTCCCCATCCCTGTTTTTATTTTATTTTTGCTTCCCTTCCCTTATGTTCATCTGTTTTGTATCTTAAATTCCACATATGAGTGAAGTCATATGATATTTGTCTTTCTCTGACTAATTTCATTTAGCATAATACCCTCTAGTTCCATCCATGTTGTTGCAAATGGCAAGATTTCATTCTTTTTGATCACCAAGTAATATTCCATCGTGTGTATACATATATACACACCATGTCTTCTTTATCCATTCATCTGTTGATGGACATTTGGGCTCTTTCCATACTTTGGCTATTGTTGATAGCGCTGCTATAAACATTGGGGTGTATGTGCCCCTTTGAAACAGCACTTCTGTATCCTTTGGATAAATACCTAGTAGTACAATTGTAAATCAATGTGTGTTTTGTTTAGGGAGGGACCCTGGAGAGTAATTTTGTTTTTCTTTTGGAGGCTATGCTGCAACTCCTATAAGTCTTCTTGCTATAAAACCTACTGTTTTCTTTCTCTTCCTTCCTTCCTTCCTTCCTTCCTTCCTTCCTTCCTTCCTTTCGAGAGCAAGAGGGAGAGAGAACACATGCGAGTGAGGGAGGGGCAGAGGGAAAGGGAAACAAAGAATCTCAAGGAGGCTCTGTGCTCAGCTTAGAGAACCCTGTAGGGCTTGATCTCAGATCATAACCTGAGCTGAAATCGAGAGTTGGAGCTTAACCAACTGAGCCACCCTGGCGCCACCGCCCTTTTTTAAAACATTTTTTTTTTTTTTTTTTTAGTTAATCCACTATTTAACTGTTAAAAATTTCTCTATGCTAAATATACATTGCCTTGTTGAAATTAGCATTTCTTTTTTGAAATACGAGAGACTTTCTGTAAAGTGAGACCAATTTGCTTGCTATAGGGAAGACAAGAATTTTTATTAACTTAGATTATATAAATGATTCTGTTGCTCCACCTTATGAAATGGATAAGTGATGTGTTTGTGTATATCTATGCGTATTTAATATTTGTTTTATTGGGTTTTAACTTTGTGAACATAATTTACAGAAGTTGAGAGGAAATCTAAACATTTGATGTAGTGTTTCCCTCCTGAGATGATCTTCCCCAACAATAGAACTGTGAGAATTACTCCTGTTGGTTTGTAAAGCCTAAGGGTCAAGAGTCCGGTCACTTTTTTGATGACGTTTACTTGAAATATATACATCATTTCACTTTTTTCCCTTGAATCTTTATAACCTCCAATCCTATATTTTATTTTTTGCTCCTTAAATGTGAAGGTCTCTCTATGAGGAGTTGAGAGCAGTGTTAAAGCATCAGCAATGGGTCTGTAGGACCTTCTAGAGAAGCAGCACCTTCCTTTTCTTGGTCTCTTTGGGAATTTCTCCATATGCTTAGTATATCCCAGACACTTTTTGTATATTAACTCATTTAGTTCTCTCAATAATCCCATTAGGTAGGTACTTTGATTATCCTCATTTGCAAGATAAAAACGCCGGGCACAGAATGCTGGCTAACTTGCCCATGGTCTCATAGCTAGTTAGCAACAGACCCATGGATAGGCTGTTATCCCAAAGCTCAGCATCAGGATTCATTTACCTCACTGAGTCATGGTTGCTCACATTTTTGTGATGCTGTGAGTTCATATTTCTGAAGATTGGGATTTTGGATTCAAAGTTTGAAGGGCTAAATACTTTATGTTGCTAAACTACATTTTAGAGATTATTCTAACTGACTGAACAGCAGAAACCCACTGTCACACAAGTCATTAATGTTACAGCTGATACAATGTCCAGAATGAGAGTTAGGTGAGACAAATAGAGAAATAGAATTGGGAAGAAATCTGGCACTGAGCTAGAATCGGCATTGACAGATTGTCAAAGTTGGCAGGTCTAGCTGCCACTTAGGCAATATGTGGGTTCTGCAACTTGCCTACATCAGCATCAATTTTTCCCTTCCTCCTAAATAACAACCACTGATTTTTTTTTTTTTTTTACTAGCCTTTTTTGCAGCCATTCCAAATGATCCGTATTTAGTTGATAGTATGTCTCAGGGTCTTTGGGCCCAATGAACTTCTTGACTTTATGGAGTGTCAATTTGCATTATTTCTCATGCTGTAAATTTCTTGGGAGGTCTGGGACATTTGGGCAAAAGGGGACCTGTGGGGAAGGTTTTATTTGAAAGCTTACTGTGAAGATTTGGAATATATTATACTCCTGTACTAAATAGTGCAATTGATAAGCTTAGTATTTAAAATATTTCTAAAACTGTGCATTCCTATTCATGAGAGAATGGGGTCTGTTTTTGTGTTAATACTGTAAAAATGGAATGCCCTCAAGAAAGAATATTCAACATAAAAAGTTAATACCTTTTGCAGTGGAAATTTGGACTGTAGCTGAGACTCCAGTAGTTAATATTGGTTATAAAAGAAAAATACAATTGTCTTGATTCAAATCAGCAGACTTTTTAAGTTCATATTTTAAAGTAAAGATTGTTGAAAATATCGTAATATCAGATTGGTGAAGATATAGTAATATGAAATTAGAACTTAGACTTGCATTCATATGTAATTTCTCTTCTAATTAAGTACTCTGATTAAAATTTCCTTTTGAGAGTAATAGGATGCTACCATCTGGCATATGGACTTTGGAAATTTGAATGTTAAATAAAAAGTGGAGGTTTTTTTGTTCTATTCAGTGGGTTTCACTTCTCAATATACTTAGTGACATCCCAGAATGATAATGGTAATGGTTGAGGGCCAGGCACAAACCACTTGTAATATCCCAAAGCTAATGGTATCTGCCCTTTTTTTCTGGCTGAGTTTTCCTAATTGTCCTGAAGGTGAGACTTGTTCAGTCTTTTAATAACGTTAAAGTTAAGTAGTAAGAGTCTATGGGTAAGAAATTATAATCAAACAAATTCTGTTATGACTTTTTTATAAATGTATTTTGGATCTTAAGAATTAGGTTCTTGGAGTATATTTAAAATTATATTACTAAGTCCTTCATGAAACTGCTGGACAGGAGAATAATTTTTACAGAATTTTGCTTTGAGGGTAATGGAGAAATGTAGACTCTGGAGTCAGACTTGAAATTTAATCCTGATTTTTCCACTAGAAACCATTTCATTGACTTTGGACAAGTTACTAAACTTTTCTAAACTTGAGTTTCATCATCTGAAAAATGAACATAGTTATATATCCCTCATTATAACTAACATTTAGTGAAGTGGTCACACAGTCACACTGTTTAGAAACTTGCTAAACATTCATGTTTCTGTTGTTTCTTTAATTCATCTGATAATCCCTACCTTGAAGCATTTGCTGTGTTCTTTTTTAAAAAAGTTTTTTTAATGTTTATTTTTGAGAGAGAGAGCGAGTCTGTGCGTGCGCAAGTCAGGGAGGGGCAGAGAGCAAGGAAGACACCGACTCTGAAGCAGGTTCCAGGCTCTGAGCTGTCAGCCTAGAGCCCAATGTGAGGCTGTAACTCACGAGCTGTGAGATCATGACCTGAGCTGAAGTCCGATGCTTAACCGACTGAGCCACCCAGGCGCTCCTTGTTTGCTGTGTTCTTAATGTAGTACGTGGTACATTCCAGGCACTCAGTATTTTCCTTTCTTTGAATTCATTGGGCTCAGACTCAGTTTCATTTGTGTATCATTGTGACTATAAACAACATAATATGTTGCAACATTCACAGGGATATGTATGTCTGATTATTTTGACTTCAAAGTATATGCTAAATTAGACAACATACATAAGATTACTTTTTATCCATCTTGTGTTCATGAGTATGTCTGTCCACTCATAATACATTAAGATGCTAATAAGAGCACACTCCATCTTCCATGAGTGCTCATTTATTAACATCAAAATATTATATACAAATATTTTTTGAATACTTTCAAAATTATTAGAATGTAGTGGTATACGGGCTTTGAATATATGGGAGTTCATTTAAAAATGAAATAGTTACATAAATAAAAATGATGTATTTTTGTAAGGGAGTTTTTCAATTTCAGGAATACTATTATGGGCTCATATTTCCATAAATCAGCATATGGAGAGAGGTTAGGCAAAGCAGCTGGAGCTAATGATCTTTTGGTAAATAAAAAATAAGATAGCAGCAACCATTTTAAAAATACATTTGAGCAACAGATGGTGGGACTGGAAAAATATGCAAACCATAAATTTTCACTCTTGTTTAATTTTTTAAAACTCTTCTCCTCCCCCTCCTCCTCTTCCTTCTTGTTTTAATAGTAGAAGATAAATAGACTGTGAGGAACCAAAATAGAGCTGATACAATTAATTCTACAACCAATGTATTTTGTAGTCTCTTGTCAGGTAAGCTTTGGAATTGTGTAGAAAAATAGTCAGTGAAGGAAAGCCAGGCATAAAAGCACTTAAAGTGTCCATGGATGACATCATTATCCTGGACAGAAGTTTTAAAATGGCATCTTTTCTGCCTCTCCTGTTAGCCTGCATTTTTGCCAAGCTGACCTCTAACATGTGTGAATCGAAGTACTTTAATTTTTTGATGTCATTATTATAGACATATCTGAACTTACAACACTGTTTCTGTGGTCACCAGTGCTATATATGTTGTGAATGTTTGCTGAATCCTGACTCTTTAGTGTTAGGTGAAAATAAAACTAAGTCATTAAGCAGAATATTTAGATATTTCTAATTTCTGCTGAACTATGTAGCTAAGTCAATGCAGTTATCCATACCTGGCCAAATTTGCATGCATTTCTGTATAATCTGTGTTATGTTAGGGGACATATTTTCTTAGTATGAAAATAAGAGACAACTTAGAGTAAAAAAAGTACCTGAAGAAACTGAATGGAATCTTTACATAGTTTCCAGAATTCAAGGCCTACTTTAAAGTGCAGCATTTATAACTTTTACCAAGGTTATTGCTGGCTTTTTTTTCCCCCTTCAGTTGTGTTTTTATTTGTGTGGAAGGTAATTAGTTGATGAGTGGTAGCTAGTATATTTGTGTGTGAATAATCACTATCCTTTGTGTATTTCTATTATGGTCTCTAGAATAATGGTAAATATCTTTTAAGAATTTCCTAATGACTATTTTTGTGTGATTATTTTCCCCCCTCTCACAGTGAACATAGTCAAGGATAGAATTAGTTTTTTAGAGAATGTGAATTTGTGAGATACATTATTAGTGAAGCAGTTACTGTTGCTATATATTTACCAAAAAAGTTGATACATCTCATCTTCCCATATTGAAGCCTAATTTTATTGAATGGCTTTTCTTAGGTATTTCTGATAGTGTTGGTGGAGTTGATGCCTAGTTTCCTAGCTGTTTACTATTGCTTGGAAACTTTGCCTTCCTAGGGACTGGTCAAGAAATTTGCTCTTACAAATTTTGGAAAGTCAGTATTTTTAACCTAAAAAAGCGGACCAGAGCTGCTGGTCCCCAGTAGATAGAGTTAACATATTCTTGGCTGAATACTGCTTTAAAACCGCTACTGGATGCATGGAGCAGCCGTTTGAGGACCCTGAAAAGCAAATACGGGCAGTTCTGATTGCATGGTTTGGCTGTGCATGAGTTCCATTACCCCAGTTTGTTCAAATAACACCAGTCCCTAAACAGCACAGTTTGAATTTCAGTTAACAAAGTTTGTTAACTGTGAGTAACTGCAAAAAGTTCAAACTTTGCTTCTAGTTCTTCATTTCACATATTACTATGTAAATAGCAGATCACTGCTTTTGAAGTCTGTTGCTGATTGGTCATAGGTAATAAAACACACGGTTGTGTTACTTCCTTGTCTTCTAATGATAAACCAGTTTGCCATTTTACAAGAACAACAAATAATAAAGGGATTGGCTAACAGTGCAACAATGAGATGGAAAGTGATCATGCTGGGAGTGAAAGTTGAATCATATTATGGAGGAGTTATATGTGGAATTATAAAGACATGACTGAGAGTGGGAATATTGACGCTGCTGCTACTCAAGGGTCCCTAGATTGCCTACAACTGCCATAACAAAAACTACCTTATACTGAGCAAACTAATCTTCCCTAGGCATTATTCTAATTATTTTACGTACATTGTCTTACTGTATCCTCTAACGAAAGTATGTGAGAGTTATTATCTGATATGGTGTGAAATATATGGATAGGAGCAGAAGCAGCATAGCTGAGGAAATCACTGCTAGGCTTCCCTCTGGACTTTCTGAATCATGTGTTTTTTGTTTGTTTGTTTGTTTGCTTTTGTTTTTAACCAATCACACCTCTTATTTGGAGAACCCATTGCTGCCTGGATGATCTCCTTTCATAGACTTGGTTTGCAATATAGTTAGTCCTTTTGAGTTATACACTCTTTTCCAGTTCATTAAACTTGCCTTCTATTTTAGTCTCTAATTAGAGTTCTCCTTTTCCTCCTCCTCCTCCTCCTCCTTCTTCTTTTTAAAGTTTAAAGGCACAGAGAGAGGGGGAGAGAGAGAGAATCCTGAGCAGGCTCCTCATTGATAGCGTGGAGCCCGATGTGGGGCTCAAACTCAGGAACCCTGAGATCATGACCTGAGCTGAAATCTAGAGTTGGACACTTAACCGAGTGAGCGACCCAGGAGCCCCTCTGATTAGAGTTTTTCCAAATAGAGTCTTCACAGAGCTTACAGAGCTCTATGAGAATTTTAAAATTTGATATTTTTATTTTAATGGTAATCTAAAAGCTTATGTTTTACAAAATTTCATTTATTTACTAGTTGCCAAAATAATGAGTTGGTTTCCTACTCAAAAGTAGTGACCAAGGACTTTTTTTCTCTTTGAGGATTAGCAACTCACATATTTATGAGTATTTGAAGTGTTTGAATCCATTGTAGTTCATATTTCTATTGATGCTCAAATTATTTCATCATTTCCTAGAGGGAGATCTCTTGACTTCTGAGTTTGAAGGCATGTCTTGACAATTTGGATAAACTACCTTATAATTGCCCTTCAGTTTCAGTGACCAAGTTTCATTTGTATTTATCCCAGTACATAGTAGTAATGCTTCAATTATTTTATTCTAACATCAAATGAAAGGAGATAAGCGAATAGACCTAAAATGTAAGTAATACATTTATGTCAAGTTGAGGTGAAAAAAATGCGCCATAACATGTTCTGGGATGCGGGGCTTATAGTATTTCAGATAGGGGAAATTGGGTGAAAATGGAGGCATCACTTGGTATGTATAGAGATAGTGATGCTAAACTCTTAGAACCTGTACCATTGGAGTCTGTACCATAGTCTTGTGGGGAGCGTTACTTAGTTTCAGCAAAAAGACATCATCCATCATAGTAAATCTTAAATGAGTTTTATTAGTATTTTTTTTTCTTTGTTTAGTGTTTTTTTTTGTTTTGTTTTTTGTTGCTTTGTTTTGTTTTTTCATTTAATTTCAAGTTGGGCCTGCTTTTTGCATCTAGTTAAGGGTTAAAATCCTAAAGAATATGGAACAACTTTCATAATATCATTATCTCTTTATCTCTTTGTTTTTGTGTTTTAAGAGTTATTGGCTTCATACATCATGATTAGATTTTGTGCAGTATCTCTTGTGTTACTCCTACTTGAAATGTAGATTTTAATTCTATTACATTTTTAGTTTTGTATCTTAGGATCTGTTTTTGCCATATTTGTAGGAGTAATTAAAAAATGTTTACCTTTTACCATTTACATTATAGTTCTTGGTTTTTATATATCAGCCTGTTTATCTGTTCAGTGGCCTAGATATCTTTTTAGAGTTTTAAAATGAGGTTGCCAAATAATTGGTCTAACCTTTTATAAATTTCCAACATTTATTATTACTTCTAGATTTTAGGGTAATGTATCATTTGTCTTATTCTGTACTATTTTCCATATGGTTCCATGGTGGGGTTTTATTTTGGTTTTGTTTTTGTTACTAGGAAGTGTGTGTGTGTGTGTGTGTGTGTGTGTGTGTGTGTGTGTGTGAATGTGTGTATAAATTCATTTTATTCATCAGCTTTTAGTTCCAGCTTAGGGTTTGTTAGCAAATAAACCCACATAAAAAGGATGCTGGTAAGTTCTCCTTCTGGCATCAGTAGATAAGATTATTTGGGATCAGCTCTCCTATTTGGAACAGTTAGAAAAGCAAAAAAAAAAAAAGAGGTGGGCGCCTGGGTGGCTCAGTTAGTTGAGCATCTGACTCTTGATCTCAGCTCAGGTCATGATTCCAGGGTCATGGGATTGAGCCCCATGTCAGGCTCTGCTCTGAGCATGGAGTCTGCTTAAGATTCTCTCCTTCTCTCCCTCCCTCCCCCTCTGCCCACTTGCCTTGCTCATGTGCTTGCTCTGTCTCTTCTATAATACCAAAAGTGAAGTAAAAAATAATACTGTGACTGTGAATCTAGCAGAGAAGAACCAAGGCTGCGGGGAACTTTATAGTCTAGGTCTGATAAAGCTCTGGCAAAAATGGAAGTCTAGAAGGAGTCCTGCATCTGGGACTCTTCTCTTAAGTTAGTAGCTGATTTCAAAAGAGATTGCTTAGAAGCAGAGAGGGTAGGATGAAAGCTATCAATAGACTGAAGAGGCCGGGGAGACCAAAACTAGAATTTAGGAATCTTCCAGCTTTCATTTGAGACCCCAAAGAGTGATAGTGTAGGAAAAATGATGAGGTGAAAATGAGAGAAGAGATGAACTGAAAAATAGACCAGCCCTGGTGGGAGCAGAAGCCCAGTTTTCAGTCATCTTGGTTCCTAACTAGATTAAGGTGGTTTCAGTTTCCTGGTGATTCTAGCCTGACTTTGTCCTAGAAGAAAAACCAAATCTCTTCTGAAGGAAGATGTCATCATCTAGAGTTTCAAATAATCTCCACAAGTTTTCATATACAATGTCTATGACATGATAATCAGGCATAAGAAAATATAAGAGGTGACTGAAAATCAAGGGAAAAAACAGACAATAGAAACATACATGCTAATATTAAAAAAAAAAATCTGATTAACCTGTTCAAGAAATTAAAAGACAAGATTGAGGATTTTGACAAAGAATTGGAAACCCCCAAAAAAGAACCAAATGAAAATTACAGAAACTGAAAAATATAACTAAAATAAGCAAATAAATAAAAACCAATCCTGTTGAGTATAGGTTAAATAGCTGTTTTTTACCAAAAAATGGCTGGAACTGATCCATGAATTCAGCAAAGTCGCAGTATATAAAATCAATGCACAGAAATCAGCTGCATTCCTATACACCAATAATGAAACAACAGAGAAATCAAGGAATAGATCCCATTTACAATTGAATTGGACGATAGGCCAGCATAAGGTATCCAAAAAGAAAAATGGATGAATGAAAGAACCAAATAATTCAGAAAACGATGACATGGGATTTGGTAAAAAGATAGCTTGAATATATCTCAATTTTCAGAAGGAGAGGGAGGAGAGAAAGGGGCAGAAACAGTATTTGAAGAGATGATGGCTGAGAATTTATAACAGGGAAGATACTGAGGTACAGGTTCTATGATCTCTATGGGTCAAAGATGGGATAACTACAAGTAAAGCTTCACATTGTCATATCACAGTAAAGACATTAACAATCATAGTCAAACAGAAAATCTTAATAACTAGAGCTTAAAAGGGCAGACAACTCACAAAAAGAGCAGTAATAAGAAACAGCAGCTGACTTTGCTTCTAAAAGGATAATGACATCAGGCTTCACTTGAAAGATGTGAATAATAAAGATAAACAAGAAAAAGTTAATAGAGCTGGTTCTGTCACTAACTTGTGTGATCTAAAGTCATTTTACATTTCCAGTCCATTTTTCATGTTATAGTTTAGATTTGAGCTTCTTAACATGGTTTTACTTTATTTGGAGCTTACCCTAGGTTATTGATACACTGTTTTGTGTTCACTGTGTAAATACTTTGGTCTACTTACATGTTAGATTTAATGTTACTTATGTATAAATTACTCTCAAGGTCGACCTTGTTTTCCTGGGCCTCATCTGTTTATTTCTCTGGATTAATAGGCTGGGTTCTATAGCTAGTGAATGCACAGGCAGGATGGTTTGGGTATGTAGATCTCAATTTAGAGAAGTAGGGGACAGAGGTGTGGAAAATTACCTCCCCCCCCCCCCCCCGAAATGAGAACATTAGAGGTACATTCTTGAAATTTTATTTCTTTTAATCCAGAATTTTAACCTTGGTTTTCTAGCAGAGCTAAAGCCAGATAACCAAAAATGAAAGGGTTTGCTCATTTGTGATTCATATTCTTGTGTTTCATCTTGTGCTTTCCCTTCAATGGAGGCTACCTTTTTTTCTGCACAGTTCCCCAAGGAGACAACTCGTTTTCTTCATAAGTGATGTTCTACTCTTTAATTCTGGCTGAATTTAGGAAACCCTCTCCTCTCAATCAGTTTTTTTGACATTCTCTTTAAAGAGTTATGGGTGACTTGTTCTATGGATCAGTTCATTATTAATATTATGTTTTATTTATCCTTGGATAGGATGCCTAGACTTTCAGGTTCTGAATTCCTAGCAATTCAGGGTATGTGGATTTTCTTCAGCTTTAATCTCTGTTCCCTTGGGTTTCATTTGAAACCTCTTTTCAGGTCTGTAGCTGGGTACAGCTCTGGACATTATTCTTTGTATTTGGTGTCTTTTTATTTAATACAGCCTTTTAGGTCAAAAAGATGTTTTCTTATAACCCCTGTTGGCTGACTCCCTAATAATCTGAAGAGAGCATTTGGACAACTGTAATCCCTAGTATGTATTAACAATTTGACATCTGACCACATAGTTTTCTGGGATTTGAAGTCTTTGAATCAAGAATTTAAAAAATGTTCTGATACACAATTGGACAGTGCACATGATTTTAATAGAAGCAGTCACTCTAAGAGCTGGTCAGTTTCCTGTTTGTTACAGATCTGGGGCTTCTAAAGGAATGTTTACAAGAGAGGAAGACTTTCCTTTCAGACACATTGGCCTTCTTATGTTTCTAAGCATGGGTGGCACATACATTAAACATTTTATCTGGAGACATCTCTTTCACATTCTGCTAATAGAAAGATGGAATAGGTAGCAACAGATGTTATTTAAAACCAGATGTTAGAATTGGCTCTAGAATATTTATGTTTACTATGTTTCTATTTCCTAACATAACTTACTTCAAATTTTTTTCGGATATAAAGTCTCTTTGGAAAGTCAGATTTTTCTGAAACAGCTTTAAAAATCTCTTGTCTGTTTGTATTTGGAGTTGTTTAAAGAGAATAAATTTTCCTTCACTATATTCTTTAATTTAGTTAAAAGAAAGCTTGGAACAATCAATAGGCCAATTGCGGAGTCAGCGTTTATTGAGAAACTCAGGAGGGAGAAGTATTTCTGTTACAAGTCTGAGTGCAAGTGACCTCGATGGTGGCACTGTGACAGGTAAACTCTTCAGAGATGTTTTGAAACCTTCCCCTCCCCCCTTTTGTTTTGTTTTGTTTTGTTTTGTTTTACAGATATTCCTGAAGTACATATTGAATGCATTTAATCTTTGGAGAAATAGAACCCATACATAAAATCATACAAATGATGTTTAGAAGATGCAGTTGTCAGTTATTTTATGGTGCCTAATTTGAAGTGTGTTCAGTGAGACTTTGTTACTCTATTACTTTTGTTCTCAGACTCGGTAGACCACAGAGGGTTTTACCTGACAAAACTTGGATTTAATTGTCTGCTTCTAATCAAAAGCAACACACAAATAGGATTTACTGTGTGTTATACTTTTTCGATTAGAAGTCTTGTCCCAGCTTCACAGTTTTTCAAAGTCTGATTAAGAAATATCCTATGACACTTGTTAAAAACAGGTGAATTTTATCTTTGGTGTGCAGCTAGATTTCAATGGCTAGATTAAAGCTGATAACACTTGGTTTGCCTGTAGTTAATCCTACTTAATACTTTCCTACAGCACTGAGATCACATATGAATAGAAAAGTATGCAGTGAAGAGAGGTGATTTAGATAGAAGTGAATATTAGCAAGTTGCATTGTTAATAATGCTATTGATCATGATAATAAGGATTAAAAATTGGACACAACCAGCTAATCTTTTTCATGTAGTTTTTATTGATTTTTAAACTATGTTCAGATTTTAGATTACTTTGTTGGAAAAATTCTGTTTTATTGGTATTAAGTTATATTTTAGAGAGAGAAGTTATTTTTATTTTCCAATTTATTATTTTTAAAAGAATATATTGCTTCTTTGAAAAGTATAGCAAATTAGAACTTTTGATATTTTCTATTTCTGTGTTATTTCTGTTGCTCATTTTATCTGCTTTAAGAACAAGATGAGTGCCACTTTGTGGCCTTAGCAAGATACTTGGGAAATAGTCTGGGTTAGGGCGTGTGTATATCCATGACTGATGTATATTTTCTGAGCAAGATTTTACACGTTTCTTCTCCTGCATGTTTTTATTCTCTCCGTTTTGTTTCATCTCTAAAGAGAGCTACCGTTTTCCACCTACCTCACCTCTCAAGGACTATGGGGATCATCAGGGGAGTAAACGAATTAGGTCCAGAACTGGTGTCCGATTTGTTCGGGAGACTGACGACATGGGCCAGGTACTTTGTACTAGTCTGTAATCTGCTTTTATCTTTTTTTTTTTTTTTCTTTTTAAACCAAGTAAACTATTTTATTTTCAGTGTACTAATTATCATTTATTTTGTACTTTGTTCTGGAGGATTATGTTTTGTAGAATATTTAAAAATGAGTTTAGTTTTGAACAATGTTTTATTTCCTTGTTCAGGTGGCTCATTCTTCGGTAAGCCCTGCTAAGTCAGCTACTTTCTATTTTGCTAATTTTGGTTTAGTGTAAACAAGTTAGTCCTTGTGTGGTTAACCTATTGATTTTTTTCATTGGTATTTTTCTGATTGTTGAATCATTGGTAGAGTTACTTAATTAGAAGCAAGAAATTTCATACTCTTTCCATGTATTTCATGTATTCAGTAAAGATTTTGGAAGTATTCATTCTAAGGGCATATATCTTTTTCTGCTTCTTTAAGCTTCCATACAAGAGCTGAAAAAATGTTTCTTGTTGCTTTGTGTAGCTAAATTAATTAGACAAAAGCTAGAGGATGTTCCTGACTTTGAGGTTTTTGTCTTGGTGGTTTCAGGATTGCAGCCTCAGAGCTTGTCAGGATACTCACCTGTAGCTTTTGCTTGTTACAGATTAAGACAGAGATAACAGAACCAAGTGCATGAGATGTCCCCTTGTAGAAACTTTTCCTTTACTGTGTGGGTTTTGGTTTTTTTTTGGTAGGTGCAATTTACTAGCGTGTATTGTATGATTAAGCCTAGAGCAGAGAACAATATCCTAATGTTGTTCATTTACTTTTCCATTCTGTTTATTTAGTGCCATTGTTCTGGGACGGTGCTTGTGCTTGGGAATAGAGATAAACAAAGACCTTGTGTTTTTGTGGAGTTTGTAATCTAAGGGGAGGGGCTAGATATTAAATAAGTACACAGATGGATCCATAATTGTGAACTGAGATGCATGCTGAACAGTAAGCATAGGGTCATGGGAGTGTGTGGTAGAGGGACTTGCTCCAGACAGGGAAGGCTTCTTGAAGAAAGGCTGAGCTGAAATCTGAAAGTTGAGTGAATCATTTTGGGTAGAACAGATACCTTGATAGGAAGGAAGCTAACACCTAGGGCAACTTAAAGGCCATGTGGCTGAAGAAGTATGAAGGACCAAGACTATGCATAGTCTTTGTAAGAGGATAACAATTATTTTGAAAAGATCATTCCACCTCTAGTGTAGAAAATGAAATCAGTGTGGGCAATCCAGTTAAGAGGATATTGCTGTGTTGTGGGTGTGAGATGGTGGTTACTTGGATTAGGATAAATGGAGTTGGAGAGAAAGTAGGGTAGACTTAAAAGCTATTTGGGTAAAATGAAAGGTCTTGACGATCAGATGACCATTTGGGGAGGGGGAGAATGATTGTAAAGGAGGGGTCAAGGATGAGTCCTTGGATTCTGGTTTGCAAAACTGGAAAATCATTGCAAAACCTAAGTGAATGGTCTGCTCTTCATCCACTGTATTACCTCCACTCCTTTTTAATTGTTCTTCCTTATTTTAAGTCTCTTAAGATGACCTTTAGCTCCATGTGATAGTGTACTTTCTTATTTATTAAAAAAATTAAGTTTGTTTATTTTGAGAGAGCAAGTGGGGTAGGGGCAGAGAGAGAGACAGGGGAGAGAGAGAATCCCAAGCACCGATGGTGCAGAGCCTGATGCAAGGCTCAAACTCACATACTGTGAGATCTTGACCTGAGTTGAAATCAAGAGTTGGATGCTTAACCAACTGAGCCACTCAGGTGCCCAGACAGTGTGTTTTCCATAATGCTCTGCACATCATTTGTCATTTGTTTGCATGTCTATATCCCATGTTAAATTCTGAACCCCTTGTTTCCTACCACAGTTGCTGGCACTGATTAGTTGCTCAATGTACATTTGTTGAAATGGATTGATTTGTTGTTTCTGCAAATCTCTATAACTTAAATATTTTTTTATTGTAAATTATAGTATACAGATACATATATGGTATACATATTTACAATTAAAAGTACAATAATGTAAATGAAAATCTATGTAACCACCATACAGGCCAAGAATCCAAGCATCATTATACCCCTAAAGCCTCTTTTACACTTCCCCTTTCCCCAGGGCTATCAACTATCCTGACTTTTATAGTAACCATTCTCTTGCTTAAAAAAAAAAAAAAAAAAAAAAAAAAAAAAATTATAATACATACATCTTGTTTAGTATTCCCTGTGTGTAAACTTTATATAAATAGAATAATACTGTATATCTTCTTCTGCTTTTTTTTCAATTGATGTTATGTTTTTGACATTATAGCCTTACTAATGTGTACTTAGGTTTGATCATTTCATTTTTATTGCTGTGTTATACTCCACTGGGAGAACATATCACAATTTATATATGTTCCATTCTTAATGGACTTTGTGTTTATGGACACAATTTATATATGTTCCGTTCTTAATGGACTTTGTTTATGGCTACTTCTGTGCTAAAATGACAGTGTTGACTAATTTTGACAGAGTTAATATATCCTGAAAGCCTGAAATATTTACTATTGTACCCTTTACAGGAAAAGTTTACTGACCTCTTTTTTGAGGGGGCAGGGGGTATCTAAAAGGACTGGAATTAGTGTACTATAGAGGATGTGATGGTTAATGTTATAACTTTTTAAAAGTTGCTTTTCTTTGGAAAAATGTTTTAGAATAGACATTTATTTTGTTATGTTTTATTAACATGAAATTTGGGCATTACAGCAAAAAGTAAGCTCTTCCTCTTCATGGAAGAATTAAACAGAATCCTAAATGGATAACTGTGTTTTGCTTTTACTAGTTTCATGCTTTTCATCAGTCCCTCCGAGACCTCAGCAGTGAACAAGTTCGGCTTGGAGATGATTTCAATCGGGAATTTGCCAGAAGAAGCCGGTAAAAGCAGAATATGGTTTTTGTTGGAGGCATAAGTTATTAGAAGAACATAATAAGTTCTGTAATTGATATGTTTACATGAATTCAAAAACAGTGCTGTTTTTATACCAGTATTTTAAAATTTATTAATAGAACAGTTTAAAATCCTTTGAATTTAGAATGTATTGTGACTCAGTGTTAGACAAATTAAATTCATATTTTTAAAAACATGTTAACTTACTTCACTGGAGTACTGCCATTATGGAGAGATACATTGTGAGACCTTAGCAAAGAGGTTGATTTGCAAATAGTTGGAGAGAGACAGAGAGAGAAACAGAGATGGAGACCAGATCACCAACAGTGAAGCTTAAAAAAAAAAAAAAAAAGCATAGTTTGGAATTTGTCAACATGAGCCATTGTAGAATCCAGTATTTTAGCTTTCAGTTGAAATCTTCAAAAGTGAGCAGTTTATATTTGCCAGCTCTGCAGTTTTGTCAGTTTTATGTAGTGCCCAGCAAATATCACCTTATTTAAAATTTCCTCACTGTCTTTTCATTTTCATTAGCAGCGACAGTTGGCTTTCATTTGGAGGCCATATTTTTACAGGAAACCAAAGGCTTTATCCTTCTCTAGAGTCAGTCTCTAGAGTGACTCTCTAGAGTTCTTCTCTAGAGCAGTGATGGGGGAACAACAAAGCTGAATTGAAGTTTGTTTACCAAGTTCACTTGCTAACTCCCATTCCATCTAACAAAATCATTCCATACACCAGTTTTTTGTTGCTGTCTCAAAAAGGGTCAAAGCTATAAATGTTAAATATGTGATTATCAGCTGTACTCTGTGTAACTTACCTGCTTTTAAATGAGGAACATAGGAAATTTAGTAATAAGAATTAAAGACCTTACTCTTACTACTATTAGTAGTTAATATTATGGAACACTTACTTCTTGCCAGATTTAGATTTAATTCTTATAACAACCCTAATGAGGTAATCATCATTATTTTTTCCATTTTTTGGATGTGGAAAAGGGTCGAGAGATGAAGTAACTCAGCTTGTTGGCGTTCAAATGGGGGTATGTGGCAGAGTCAGGATTCAGGTATAGGCATTACGGCCCCAGAGTGTCTGCTCTTTACCACTTACAGCACCCTGTGGTTCAAATCATTTTCATATATAGCAGGTATAAATAAAGAAATTAAGTTCCTGAATTTTGAGCTGTGTTATGGAGTTGTATTGTCATTCTTTTAAACCAGTATTTGTTAGTTAACTTAAAACTAGGTATTTATTTTTGACAAGTTGATAAAATAAGCAAAATGGTGTCAACATTCTAGTATAGTCTGTTCTTGGATTGCTTTATTGTGTAGCTTTTACACATTTGAAGAAAGGGTACAAATTAAGCACTAGTAACATGAATTTCAGGAATTTGTCCTGTTGGAAGACCCAGGAGAAATTGCAGGTTTGATTTCGTTAATTGGTTTCAGTGGTCATTTGGATGTGCAGTGGTAGACTGGGGATCTTCTGATCCATGAGCTGGTACCATCTGGTAATAGTTTGTGTGATCCAGAGGCATGTGTGAGGCAGAGAAACTTTATTTAAGCCAAACTAGAAGTCAAGTTTCTTGTGAAATTGGTGACTTAACTTTCTTGTGAATAGATGAGGAAGATATCCGGATCCAATTCTGCTTTACTTGTACCACAAATCCTTAATTTACGTTTATAAAAATACTGGGTAAGAGGTAGCTAGGTTAAATGTAGGTTTCTCTGTGATTCAGAAAGATTGATATTTAATGACTAATTTTTCATTTTTTTTGATATTTATTGCAAAAGGTATATGAATAATGAATGTACTGGAAAGCAAGCTTTTAGAAAGCATTAATAAAGTTTAACTCAGAACTCACTTTGGATGCCATGTGGAAAATTTATTTGAGAAGGGCAAGTTAGGAAACTGTTGCATTAGCATGTGAGAGATGATTGCTTGACCATGATTCTGGCAAGGAGGAGATGGACATAGATATGTTTAAGACAGATTTTTGGAGACTGAAGAAACAGGATATGGCAGTAGATTGGATATGGGGGGTAAAGAGAATAAACCAAGGGTGACTCCCAGATGTCTGATTTGAGTAGCTGGGTAGATGGTAATTCCACTTCCTGAGATACAGAAGACTGGTAGGGATATGCCAGGTCTAGAGGTTAAGAGTTTGGCCTTGGATATGTTAGGTGTGAGATATTTGTGAGACATCCAGATGTAATATATGCAGCTAGATGTTTACTCTGGAGCTTAAAGGAAAAGTCTCTGTTAGAGATACAAATTTAAGAGTGGTGAGCATACAGGAGTGGTATTTGAAAATGGGTAATATCTAGCAGCTTTATGGAAAGTATCAAGGACAGGGCTTAGTGCCAAAAAGTTCCAGTATTAGAAGTCTCATATACACAAAAGAGGTGGCTTGAGAAGGAACAGCTAGTGAGATGTGGGAAGTCCAGTGGTACAAAGAACCACAAAGCCAAGAAAGAGGTGCAAGTAAGTTTTCAGAGATTTAAAGACTTAGAATATTTACCTTTAGGATAACTTCTTCTGAGTAAATTACCTAAGAACACATAAGTAAAGTAAAATGGTAACCAAGAAAAAGTAAGATACAGGTGATGAGAAATAATAAAACTAACCCAGAGATTTGGTGAAAGCAGTCCCCAGAATGGTAACCATGTAGCAAATCCAGGAAATATTCACTCTAAATTAGAGTAGGAAGTAGGTGTCCTTTGAGAAGAATGTAATCCACAAGAATGGAGTCGATTCTTAATAGGTGATTCTGTAAGAAGTCAGAGAAATATATTAATAATGTGATACATAAGGGCCATATAAGGCCAAAAGATAATAAGAAACTCTAGAAAAAACCAAAAGCACAAGACTGTTAACAATGTAGGTATGAAGCTGATGAAAATGGAAACATGATAGGACATAACCAAAAGCATCAATTCTTTATGATTGAATAGTTCATAAGAGGTATAAATATATTATGTAATTTACATAAGTAACCAGTAGAAAAACCAAAAATAGTAATGAATGTATCTGAAATTGGAGAGGGGTATCAGTGAACTAAATATTTCAAAACAGAGAGTTAATTGAAAGTGTCTAGAGATAAAAATGGCGGAGTTAACAAGCAAAAGAATGAAGCATGGAAGTGGTTGAGCATGGGTGCCAGTGGTGAGTGGAACCAGAGTTAAGGAGGTGTGAGAGAGGACGGGCTTTGGTTTTATTTGTAATTCTTTCAGTGCTGTTTCATTATTTATCATGTATGTTATTAATCTGTTAGGAAAAAAGGTAATAGGGAGGTAAGTTGATGAGGACGGACTTTGTACAGCACACACTGATGTAATTTGGTTACGGATTGCTAGAGAGGATTTGAGATCACATTTAGTCCTCCCCCCATTTCCTTTCTTCTTAATTTAAAATGAGACATATTGCAACCTACTTGTTTATTGAAGGTAATGGTCCAGTGTAGCGCTTGTTCTCAAAGTGTAATTCCCAAATCAGCACCATCAGCATCAACTTGGAATTTGTAGAAATGCACATTCTTGGATCCCATTGCAGATCTACTGATTCAGCAGTCTGTCTTAATAAGTCCTCCAGGTATTTCATATGTTTGCTAAGATTTAGGAACCACTGCAGTAGAATATTATGTAATAACATGTTGTATATTTCACTGTTTGTGTATATTTTTTCAAACAGCCAACTTAAAATATTTTTTTTTTTTTGCCTAGGTCGGATGCTGAAACAAAAAGGGCTTTGGAAGAATTAGCTGAAAAACTTAATGAAACCCAAAAGCAAGAAGTGGTGAGAACTGTTTGTTTATAAAACAAATTTCATACACAGATGTTAGAGTGGTGGGCCTGGTTGTAATCGCGCTGAAGTTTAGTAGATCTTAACTTTTTGGATGATACATGCCATTTTATCTAAATTATGTTCTTGTACTTCTTATAAAATGTTCATGAATTTGGGGTGTTTAAGATTAAAATATTTACAATGGTAATATATTAGAGATTGAATTATTATTTGTCTAATTTTTAGTTTCCTTATGAATATTCAGAAGATATTTTAAATTTCACTGACCCAGTGATTATATGGCTTTTCTTAAATGATGTTTTAGAAATACGGAATTTTTTGATAGGGACTCTGTAGCACTCCTCATTAAGTATTTTCATTTCACTTAGGTGTGTAATCAGTTGCTGGAAAGACTCCTAATTCTCGAGTTTTATTTTCTCAAACTCAGATTGTTGAGGGTCGTCATTCAGGGGTTTCTTTTAACCAACCCACTGTTGTTGGTGGAATTGAAGTGAAAAATGAAGTACATACAGTGTCTGTTTCTTTGCATCATCAGTTGTTTGTTTTAGGAGAAAAAAACATCAATAGAAATTGTCCTTAAACTTGGAAACTTATCAACTTAAGGAGCAATGTGTATTTATTCATATCCCATAGCACCTTTTGTTTTTTCAAGACCAGGAATGGTAGCAGAATTTTTTTCCGTAACATGTTTTATTCAAACGGAAAGTATGTTAGCAGATATTTTTTTTCTGCAGTTTTTACTATGTTTATAGATCCTTACACAGATATGTTGAGTTTATTTTAGAATTTGAATTTATTGCCTGCATATGCTAAGAGACGGATATACTCTGTTTTCAAAGAGATCAACTTAGTTACTCTTTTTGCAGTGAAATTTGCCCATTTCAAAAATTTGAGTAAACATCTGGCCATATGAAAAGTACATTCTTCTTGTGCTCTTGGTGCTGATTTCTTTGCGAAGCACCCCAGAGAGGTGAAGATATTATGTGTATCTTCTGTTGAAACAGACAAGATCTTCACAGTTAGTGCGTGATGATATGGCATTTGATGTGTGATCAGAATATGGGATATTTCTTTTTTTACATAAAGTCTTAGATTTTTCCAGGCATTACCAAGATTTAAATTGTGCCAGTCTAAAATACCTTAACTATTGCACTTCAAAAAAAAAAAAAGTATTTTCTCATATTAACAGATTGGTGCTTTTCTTAGTTAATTGCAGTGGTTTACACAGCAAGAAATCTATGCCATTGTCTGATTTTCATACTGTCTAAACAGGAGTGGAATGCACACACTTTTAAGAATGTAGCTTCAAGATCCTCTGTAGCTTAATAAATGATCTTCTGGCTCTTCTCCTATAATTCTAGAATGGAACCTGTCACCTGACAGTGGAACCTGCTGAAGCTTCATCTTTTTTTTTTTTTTAATTTTTAATTTTCTAAATTTGGAGGTATAATTTACTTACAGAAAAGTACATATATTATTGTGAAACTCAATGAATTATTACAAGGTGAACAGGCCCATTTTAACCACCACCCAGATCTAGAAATAGAACATTACCACTGTGTAAGAAGCCTCCTCATTCTCCATCCCAGTCACTAAATTCTCCTTCTTTTTCAAAGATGACCACTCTTGTGACTTTTTAATACCATTGGTAAATTTTGCCTGTTTTAAATATTTTATATAAATGGAATTATACAGGGTGTGTTTTTTATGTCTGTTTTTTGCTAATCTTGCTAATCATATACTTGTAGTTTGTTCATTTTTATTGCTCTTTGGCATTCCATTGTATGGATTTACCGCAATGTATTTTAACATTTTATGATGGATATTTGAATTAATTCAAATTTTGGGCTATTACAAAGAAGGCTGCCATGAGTAATCTTATTTATTATTTTAGTGCACATGTATGTGCAGTTCTGTTAGTATGTAATGTGGAGTGCAATTTCTAGGTGCCTTCAAATTTAGTAGATACCGATAAACAGTTTCCAAAGTGGTTATGTTAATTTACACTCTCACTAGCAATGTAGGAGAATTCATGTTGCTTTTTATCCTTTCCAATATTTGGTATTATTAGTCTTTAAATAATAGCCATTATGATAGGTGTGCATAGTGTCTCATCATGGTTTTAATTTGCATTTTTATGATTACTAGATGATGAGCATTTTTTACATTTTGTTTTTTCCAGAGTTTCCAATTTCTTACTGAATTGCCTAGTAATAATCTACTCCATTCTTGTAGTCATTGGCAATTTCTTTTTTGAAATACTGGTTCATTTCTTTTGTTCCCCTTTTTTTATTGGCTTCCTTGTATTTTTGTTATTGACTTGTGGGAGGTCTTATATATTTTGTATATGAGCACAATGTCAGTTATATGTATTTCAGTGTTATCTCCAATAGTCTTCAGCCTCTCATTCTCTTAACTCTCCCTTCATGGGGTCTTCTGTTAAAATAATCTAGTTCAGTTTTCTATCTTTTCTTTTGTGGTTAGTTTTTGTTTTTTTTTTTTTTTTAAATCTGTTTAAGAGATTGTTCCCTATCTTCAGAACATGAAAATATTTTCTTATGTAATGTTCTAGAAGCTTATTGTTTCAACTTTTACATAAAGACTTAGTACGTACTTGGAATTGGTAAGTTGTTCAAGGTGTGAAGTAGGGATCATACATTTTATATGAATATCTATTGATGCAGTTTCATTTATTGAAAGAATCAACCCTTTGTTACTACTTTACAGTCCTGTCTTGGTGATACACCAAATGTTCACATTTGCAGGCTTCTGTTTCTGGACTTGTATTTGATCCTGTGGTTCATTTGTCTATTCCAGTGCCCATATCACATGGTCTTGATTACTGTTGCTTAATGATAAGTTGTGCTATAGTAGAGTTAGTCTTTTTTGTTTGTTTGTTTTTATTAAATATAATTTATTGTCAAGTTAGCTAACATACAACGTATGCAGTGTGCTCTTGGCTTTGGCAGTATATTCCCATGATTCATCGCTTACATACAATACCCACTGCCCATCCCAACAAGTGCCCTCCTCAATGCCCATCACCCATTTCCCCCTCTTCCCTGCCCCTCCCATAAACTCTCAGTTTGTTCTCTGTATTTAAGAGTCTCTTATGGTTTGCCTCCCTCTTTCTTTGAAACTATTTTTTTCCCTTCCCTTCCCCTATGGTCTCCTAAGTTTCTCAAGTTCCATATGTGAGTGAAAACATATATCTGTCCTTGTCTGACTTATTTCACTTAGCATAATACCCTCCAGTTCTATTCATGTTGCAAATGTCAAGATTTCATTCTTTCTCATTGTCAAGTAGTAAGTATACCATTGTATGTATAAACCATATCTTCTTTATCTGTAAGTTGATGGACATTTGGACTCTTTCCATTATTTGGCTATTATGGAAACCATTGCTATAAACATAGGGGTTCATGTACCCCTATGAATCAGCACTTGTGCACCCTTTGAATAAATTCCTAGTAGTGCCATTGCTGGGTTGTAGGATAATTCTATTTTTAATTGAGGAACCTCTACACTGTTTTCCAGCGTGGCTGCACCAGTTTGCCTTCCCTCCAACAGTGCAATTGGATTCCCATTTTTCCACATCCTTGCCAACATCTGTTGTATCCCGAGTTGTTAATTTTAGCCACTCTGATCAGTATTATGTGTTATCCCAATGTAGTTTTGATTTGTATTTCCTGATGATGAACAATGTTGAGCATCTTTTCATGTGTCAGCCATTTGGATGTCTTCTTTGGAAAAGTGTCTATTCATGTCTTCTGTCCATTTCTTCACTGGATTGTTTTTCGGGTGTTGAGTTTGTAAGTTCTTTATAGATTTTGGATACTAACCCTTTATCCGATATGTCATTTGCAAATATCTTCTCCCATTCTGTCGGTTGTCTCTTAGTTTTGTTGATTGTTTCCTTTGCATTGCAGAAGCTTTTTATCTTGATGAGGTTCCAGTAGTTCATTTTTGCTTTTATTTCCCTTGCCTTCGGAGATGTGTTGAGTAAGAAGTTGTTGCGGCTGAGGTCAAAAAGGTTGTTGCCTGTTTTCTCCTCTAAGGTTTTGATGGTTTCCTGTCTCATGTTTAGGTCTTTCATACATTTTGAGTTTATTTTAATGTATGGTGTAAGAAAGTGATCCACGTTCATTCTTCTGCATGTTGCCGTCCAGTTCTCTCAGTACTGTTTGCTAAAGAGACTGTCTTTTTTTCCATTAGATACTCTTTCCTGTTTTTTCAAAGATCAGTTGGCCACACATTTGTGGGTCCAATTCTGGGTTCTATTCCATTGGTCTGTGTGTCTGTTTTTGTGCCAGTACCATACTGTCTTGATGATTACAGCTTCGTAGTAGAGGCTAAAGTCTGGGATTGTGATGCCTCCCACTTTGGTTTTCTTTTTCAACATTACTTTGGCTATTCGTAGTCTTTTGTGGTTCCATACAAATTTTAGGATTGTTTGTTCTGCTCTGAGAAGAATGCTGGTGCAATTTTGATTGGGATTGCATTGAATGTGTAGATTGCTTTGGGTAGTATTGACATTTTAACAATATTTATTCTTCCAATCCATGAGCATGGAATGTTTTTCCATTTATTTGTGTCTTCAAATTCTTTCATAAATTTTCTATAGTTTTCAGCATACAGATCTTTCACATCTTTGGTTAAGTGTATTCCTAGGTATTTTATGGTTTTGGGTGCAATTGTAGATGGGATTGATTCCCTGATACCTCTTTTTGTTGCTTCATTATTGGTGTATAGAAATGCAATTGATTTCTGTACATTGATTTTGTATCCTACAACTTTGCCAAATTCATGGATCAGTTCTAGCAGCTTTTTGATGGAATCTTTCAGGTTTTCCATGTAAGGTATCATGTCATCTGTGAAGAGTGAAAGTTTGACTTCTTCTTTGCCAGTTTGGATGCCTTTTATTTCATTTTGTTGTCTGATTGCTGAGGCTAGGACTTCCAACACTATGTTAAACAACAGTGGGGAGAGTAGACATCCCTGTCATGTTCCTGATCTTGGGAAAAGCTCTCAGTTTTTCCCCATTGAGGATGATATTAGCTGTCGGCTTTTCACATATGGCTTTTATGATGTTAAGGTATGTTCCTTCTATCCCCACTTTCTTGAGTTTTTATTAAGAAAGGATGCTGTATTTTGTCAAATGCTTTTTCTGCATCTATTGCCAGGATCTATGACAGGATCATATGGTTCTTATCCTTTCTTTTGTTAATATGATGTATCACATTGATTGATTTGTGAATATGGAACCAGCCCTGCAATCCAGGAATGAATCCCACTCAACCTTGGTGAATAATTCTTATACTGTTGAATTCGACTTGCTACTATTGTGTTGAGGATTTTTGCATCCATGTTCATCAGGGATATTGGCCTATAATTCTCCTTTTTAGTGGAGTCTCTGTCTAGTTTGGGAATCAAGGTAATGCTGGCTTCATAGAATGAGTCTGGAAGCTTTCCTTCCATTTATTTATTTATTTGTTTATTTTTGGAACAGCTTGAGAAGGATAAGTCTTAACTCTGTTTTAAATGTCTGGTAGAATTCCCCTGGGAAGCCATCTGGCCCAGAACTCTTATTTGTTGGGAGATTTTTGATAACTGATTCAATTTCTTTGCTGGTGATGTGTCTGTTCAAATTTTTTACTTCTTCTCATTTGAGTTTTGGTAGTATATGGGTGTCTAGGAATTTGTCTATTTCATCCAAGTTGTCCAGTTTGTTGGCATATAATTTTTTGTAGTATTCTCTAATAATTGTTTGTATTTCTGTGGTGTTGGTTGTGATCTCTTCTCTTTCATTTGTGATTTTATCTATTGACGTTCTCTCTTTTCTTTTTGAGACGTCTGGCTAGGGGTTTATCAATTTTGTTGATTCTTTCAAAAAACCAGCTCTTAGATTTATTGATCTGTTCTGTTTTTTTGTTTTTTGTTTTTGTTTTTGTTTTTGAATTCTATATTGTTTATTTCTGCTCTAATCTTTATTATTTTTCTTCTGGCTTGCTTTTTTTTGTCTGTTTTTTTTTTTTTTTGTTTTTTGGGTTTTTTTTGCTGTTCTTTTTCTAGTTCCTTTAGGTGTATGATTAGGTTTTGTATTTGGGATTTTTCTTGTTACTTGAAGATAGGCCTGAATTGCCTCTTAGGACTGCCTTTGCTGCATCCCAAAGGGTTTGGACTGTCGTGTTTTCATTTTCATTTGCTTCCATATATTTTTAAATTTCTTCTTTAATTGCCTGGTTGGCCCATTCATTCTTTAGTAGGATGTTCTTTAACCTTCATGCATTTGGAGGCTTTCCAAATTTTTCTTGTGGTTGATTTCAAGTTTCTGAAAATGTGTATCATATGATCTCAATTCTTTTATATTTATTGGGGGCTGTTTTGTAATCCAATATGTGATCTATCTTGGAGAATATTCCATGTGCAGTGCATTCTTTTCCAGTGAGAAGAATGTGTATTCTGCTTTTGGATGAAAAGTTCTGAATATATCTGTCAAATCCATCTGGACAGTGGTCCAAGGCCATTGTTTATTATTGATTTTCTTCCTAGATGATCTGTCCATTGCTATAGTAGAGTATTAAAGTCGCCTGCAATTACTGTATTCTTATCAATAAGATTGCTTTGTGATTATTTGATTTATGTATTTGGGTGCTTTCATATGGGGGACATAAACATTTACAGTTGTTAGTTCTTGATGGATAGACCCCGTAATTATGATATAATGCCCATCTTCATCTCGTTATAGCCTTTAGTTTAAAATCTAGTTTGTCTGATAGAAGTATGGCTACTCCAGCTTTCTTTTGACTTCCAGTAGCATGATAGATGGTTCTATATCCCCTCACTTGTAATCTGAAGGTGTCCTCAGGTCTAAAATGAATCTCTTGTAGACATATAGATGGATCTTTTTTTTTTTTTTTTTTTTTTTAATCCATTCTGATAGCCTATGTCTTGATTCGGGCATTTAGTCCATTTACATTCAGACTGATTTTGAAAGATATGGATTTAGTGTCACTGTGTTATCTATAGGTTTCATGCTTGTGGTGATGTCTCTGGTCCTTTGTAGTCTTTGCAGCATTCCACTCACAGAGGCCCCCTTAGGATATCTTGTAGGGCTGGTTTAGTGGTCATGAACTCTTTCAGTTTTTGTTTGTCTGGGAAAGCCTTTATCTCTCCTTCTATTCTGAATGACAGTCTTGCTGGATAAAGGATTCTTAGCTGCATATTTTTCCTATTCAGCACGTGGAATGTTTCCTGCCACTGCTTTCTGGCCTGCCAAGTTTCAGTAGACAGGTCTGCTACTATCCTTATGTATCTACCCCCTTTGTAGGTTAAGCCCGTTTGTCCCTCGCTGCTTTCAGAATTCTCTCTTTATCTTTTGTTTTATTATTTTTTTAATGTTTATATATTTTTGAAAGAGAGAGAGAGACAGAGTGTGAGCAGGTGAGGGACAGAGAGAAGGGAGACACAGAATCGTAGCAGACTCCAGGCTCTGAGTTGTCAGCACAGAGCCCGATGCGGGGCTAAAACTCACGAACTGCGAGATCATAACCTGAGCTGAAGTTGGATGCTTATCTGACTGAGCCATCCAGTCACCCAAGAATTCTCTCTTTATCTTTGTATTTTGCCAGTTTCACTGTGATATGCTGTGGTGAAGACCTTTTCTTGTTGAATCTGATGGCAGTTCTCTGTACCTCCTGTATTTGGATGTCCGCTTCCTTCCCCAGATTAGGGAAATTCTCAGCTATAATTTGTTCAAGTAAACCTTCTGCCTCTTTCTCTTCTTCTTCTGGAACTCCTATGATACAGATATTACTACGTTTCATTGAATCACTTAATTTTCTAATTCTCCCCTTGTGGTCTAGTATTTTCTTATCTTTTTGTCAGCTTCATCATTTTCTGTATTTTATCTTCTGTTTCATTTATTGTCCCCTCTGCTTCCTCCATCCTTGCTGTCACTGCATCTAGTTTATTTTGCACCTCATTTGCATCTCATTTACAACATTTCTTAATTCATTGTGACTGTATCTTATCTCCTTGATCTCTGCGGCAGTAGATTCTCTGCTGTCTTCTATGCTGTTTGCAAGCCCAGCTATTATTCTTATGACTGTTTTTCTAAATTCTTGATCAGATATATTGTTTATATTTGTTTTGAACAATCCTCTAGCTGTCATTTCTTCCTGGAATTTCTTTTGAGGAGAATTCTTTTGTTTTGTCATGTTACCTAGTTTCCTGTCCTTTATATGTTTTAATAACTTGTTATGTGTCCTGTACCTGTGAGCACTACTATATTCAAAAAAGGTCATATACTGTCCTGGGACTGGCCCTTCAGGAGGTGTTTTTGGAGTGTGTTGCATGCTCTCTGTTGTGAGTCTGGTTGCTTTATCTCCCTATTTGTGGTGGTGGTTTGGACCTTCCACCTGGTGTGCTTTGATTTGTGCGTTGAAGAAACCCTGGAAAAAATTTAAAAAGGAGAGGGTGGTGGAAGAAGCCTTATCCCATACAAAGAGAGAGAAATGACAGGGGTGGGGAAAAAGAAAAGAAAAAAAAAAAAAGTGACCAGGCAGAAAATCAGAGAAATTATATGGCTTAATCCCGAGAGAGACAGGAAAATAGAGAAGAAGGAGATATGAAAGAGATGTAAAAAGAATAGATTAAAAATGTCTGCTTAAAGAAACCAACAATCAGAGAAGGGAAGAAATCAGAGGAAGAAAAGGAAGAAAAAATGTATATATAAAATAAGAATTGACTAAGAATCAAATCAGAAAATGCAAAACTGGAGAACTGATACCTGATGGTGCCTTGGAACCGGGGGCTGCGCTGATCTGGAGGAGAGGCTGTCTGGTTCCTCAGAGCCCATCCTGCTCCGGTAAATACACAGTTATCAGGCAGGGAGGAGTGGGGTTTGGTGTAGGTGGGCCCGGCCTCCACTGGGAGGCCGCTGTCCTGTTCCCTGAAGCCTCACCTTGTTGGTGATGGGGAGAAAAACGATGACAACCTAGTTTCTCCTCCCCAGACCAGGTGTCTCAAACCACTCTGTTCAGGGTGTCCTCACAGTGTTGCGTGGGCGTGAACCCGGTTTGTCCTGCTCCACTGTCTCCTGTGCCTCCCAGTGCTCTGCTGGGATTCAAACCCCCATGTCTTAAAGGATCCTGCTCTGCCCTGGTTCCAGGGTAGTGTCATTCTCCCCAGCCAGCCAACAAAGGGCCTCTGGCTGGCAGGTGCCTGCCGGGTCTTTTGTCCTTGGAATGGCTATATACCTTCTTCCTACCGCATTCAAGGGAAGGAACTGCTCTCTCCTACTTCGCCTCTGAGCTCACTACCCAGCCAGGGGCTGGCTCCGCCTTCCCCCTAGACACACATAAAGGGTGGCAGGCTCCAATCTGCCAGTTGAGGAAGACTCACAACCCTGGATCATGTTAGAAATTGGTTCTTTCTCTTTTTTTTCTGTTCCCCGGTCCATGGTTTTTCTCTTGTCCAAATACAATCCTACACTTCCACAGCCTCTCTTTCTCTTCCTTTTGTCTCCACAGAAACGGATCCCTCCCCTCCTTGCCTCCCCACCTATTTTATCTTTCCCAATTCGCAGTCACACACCTTTGGCCTGACAAGTTGTCACGTGGGCCCCTGGAGATGTTTCTGTCACTCTGTAACCAGGATTCCTGGAATTCCAAGTCTTCTGGCCTCAATACTGCTGTGCTGATGGATGAGGGAGATTCGGGTCCCCCTACTTCTCTGCCATGTTGACTCCTCTCTCTTAGAGTTAGTCTTTTTACTTTGTTCTTCAAGTTTATCTTGTGTAATTTTTACTCTGCATTTCTGCATACATTTTGGAATCAGCATGTGAAATTTTAAAAACCTGGGATCTTGATTAGATTTCATTGTGTCTATAGGTCAACTTAGCATTGAAACGTTTACAATGTGAGTTTTCCAGTTCATGAACATAGCAAATCCTTCCATTGCTATTTTATAGTGTTTAATCTAGAGGTCTTATGTCTCATACATCATTTTTAAGATTTGCTTTTTGACTTTGATATTTTTATGACACTATAGAGTGTCACTTAATATTATAAAAATTAATCTTTGTCTTTTATTTGGAGGATTTACCCTATCACATTTATGTAAATATTCATTTAATTTATATAAATCTACCATATTATGTTTCCTTTCAGTTGGTTTCACCTGTATTTTTCTTTTTTTACATTTTTTTCTTGTGTCCTTTGGATTTATTAGTTTTCTTTAAAAATTTTTTTTTTAAAGTTTATTTATTTTGAGAGAGAGAAAGCGTGAGACAGGGAAGAGCAGAGAGAAAGGGAGAGAGAGAGAATCCCAAGCAGGCTTCACACTGCCAGTGCAGAGCTTGAACCCATGAGCTGTGAGATCATAACCTGAGCTGAAGTCAAACATTTAACTGACTGTGCCAGGCACCCCAAGTTTTCATTTTAAAATTTTTTCCATATTTATTATCTTGGTTATTGTACCTTCTTTTGTTATATTTTCATGGTTAATATAGGTATTAAAACATGCACTCTTAATTTATCAAATCTTACTATAAACTAGCCCTTCAAGCTTTTTCCAGAAAATACATGGATCTAAGAACACACTAACTCCTTTAACTTGTGTTTCCACTTTCATGTTCTTATTGTCAGTAATTTTCATTCTTTATATAATTGATCCACATAACACATTACTGTTAATGTTTTATACAGTAATATTTACTCTTTAGCAGTCTTCATTTCTTTCTCATTCCTTTTTGCATTTTGAGATTCCTTTTCTGCCCTAAGAACATAATTTGAAATTTCCTTTACAGTGAATATATACTTGAAAAATCCAGTTTAGAATTTCATTTGGAATGGGTTCTTTGGTGACAGACCCTCTCTGTATTTGTCTGAAATGTCTTCACTTTCTTTGTTGAAAGAGATTTTCACCGGATATAAAATTTGAAATAGTCCTTTTTCTTTTTTCCCTTGTCTGTATTTTGAAGATATTTTATCATTTCTCAGTTCCATTGTTGCTGTTGACAAGTCAGCTGTGAGTCTTGGTGCTTTTTTTTTTAATTTTAATTTTTTTTTTACATTTATTTATTTTTTCAGAGACATAGAGCACAAGTTGGGGAGGGGCAGAGAGAGAAGGAGACACAAAACCCAAAGCAGGCTCCAGGCTCTGAGCTGTTAGCACAGAGCCTGATACGGGGCTTGAACTCACAAACCGGGAGATCATAACCTGAGCTGAAGTTGGACACTTAACCCATTGAGCTACCCAGGCACCCCTTGTTGGTGCTTTTTTTTATTTATTTATTTAAAAAAAATTTTTTTTTTTTTAACGTTTATTTATTTTTGAGACAGAGAGAGACAGAGCATGAACGGGGGAGGGGCAGAGAGAGAGGGAGACACAGAATCGGAAGCAGGTTCCAGGCTCTGAGCCATCAGCCCAGAGCCCGACGCGGGGCTCGAGCTCACGGACCGTGAGATCGTGACCTGAGCCGAAGTCGGACGCTTAACCGACTGAGCCACCCAGGCGCCCCTTGTTGGTGCTTTGTTGATAGTCATATATATTTTTCTCCAATTTGATTTTGAGTTTTTCCTCTTACTCTTTGGTTTTCTGCAATTTTACTATAGTGAGCTTAGTTGTGTTCTTTTGATTTGTACCTATTCCCTTTGTTTCTTAGGTTCATTTTTATAAATTTTTATTCATTTTTTTCATTCTTTATTTTGAATATTTTCTTCTGAACTTTCATATAATTACTTTCTCTTCAGCTTAACCAACTCTATTAATCCACCCACTGCTTATCATGTTTCACTTAGAATTTTCATTTCATCATTTTTAATTTTGTAGTTCTTTGCCAAAATCCTTAATCTATGTATCTGTCTTTCATAACTCCATTGTTAAGATCTTTTTTTTAAATTTTGTTAATGTTTATTTATTTTTGAGAGAGAGGGAGAGGCAGAGACAGCACAAGCAGGGAAGGGCAGAAAGAGAGAGGGAGACACAGAATTTGAAGCTGTCTCCAGTCTCCAAGCTGTCAGCACAGAGCCTAATGTGGGGCTCAAACTCACAAGCTGTGAGATCATGACCTGAGCTGAAGTCAGAGGCTCAACTGACTGAGCCACCCAGGTGCCCCATCCATTGTCTAGATCTTCTAATGGTCTGTTTTTTTCTGTTCTTCTCATTTTTCTTGGATTTCGATCACAATTGTTTTTGTGTCCTGTTTATTTTTGATCAGTTACTTTTGTTTGACAGAAAATACATTTCATTCTTCTTTAAGAATGAATAATTTGATAATTATTGTGTATGAGAGGACATAATTACTTTTTGTTATAGATTAAGAGCTATAGCAATCATGGATTTCCTTGTTATTTTTGCCGAGCTGTTTCAATGTTAAACTTCAGTGCTGGGGTTCAGCTGTTTCTGGTTCACCTTATTGCTAGTGGATAGCTCTTCAGGATTGTAGCCTGAAGGCTGGGTGTGGAGTGGGGGAAGTTTAACTAGGGATCTCCTTCCTTAGAAAGGTACCCAACTCCGGTTTTCCTCCCGTAACTCCACACATTGGTTAAAAACTCTAGCTTCTCAGTGTCACAACCGCTTTTTCTGAAGCAGGCTGATATTTCAGGGAAAAAAGATGGACTAATCTCTTTTACTTTCTTTCTTCTCTTTCATGTTGGTCTCCTATGTCTTCTTTTTTAGCTTTCTAGTGCCTTAAAACTGATTTTTGTTTAAAATATTTCTAGTTTTTCAGTTTCTTTTAGTGGAAGGTTTGGTGTAAATTATCTGATCTGTCATTTTTGGAAATGAAACTCTCTGAATGTTTTCATATGTATCAGATTCTTTTACTATACTTGATATTTCTAATGCTATTTTTGCCAGGACTTGTTATTTTGCAGCTGTAGTATGAAGCTCCTTTTGCTTGGTACATAGGTGCACAACTTGTGAGCATGCTTATAACAAAGACTTTGCTCCAAACTCAGAAATCCTCAGTGTTCTGCTGAGATTTTTTAGTTCTGAGTAAGCTGTGGACATTGTTTATTTGGGATAGTTTGAGTTTGGAGTTTGAAAGTACTGATTTGCATAGTGCACATCACATTTGTTAATGGTTCACCTTTCACTACTGACAAAGAATCCATAATGAAGAGTTATCACTTTATTTCTATTTCTTTCATATAGTAAATAAAACTAGTAAGAAGTCTCTACATGGTCAAGGGCATTAATGGGGATCTGACATGTAATTACTGAGCTAAAAGTTAACAGTTGAATTTAAAAAAAAGTCCAACTTCTTTCATACCATTATTACCATGTATCAAGATTTACTACACATCAGATAGACCTATGATTGCACAACTGGATGTCACACTTCACTAACGCTCACCTCATTGGTGTAATTGGTGTGTATAATTTGCCAGTTTACCCAGCTGTCCAGTGTGCCCAGCTCATCAGGGCATATCCTGTTATATTGTCTAAACCTGGAAAATTATACACACTTATTGTGCGCTGGTTGAGTTGTTCATCTGCCAGTTCATCCCATCAAGTTGTGTTGCTACAGCTTGTTTTGTGTTTTCTGTAATTTCCTTTCAAAGTAAGGGTGTCACCTAAGTGAGGGCATCTCATACATCATGTGGGTGTATGTAGTCCTGATTGAGAAACAATTTCCTAATGCAAAACTTAACAATAATGTTGAATTTTAGAAGGTCTTCTGAAGGCCACATGATGTTTGCTTATAATTTGTACAAGGCTTAATATAGATTTTTGTGACTCACTTATTCCAATTGAAGTCAACATTTACACTTCATAACTGTTTGACATATTGTGTTGTATTTGTGAATTCATGATAGCATGCTGTCAGAGAAGATGCAGTTTTGTTATTTGAATGTTAAACTTCACAACATCTGCAGCTGTTTCCCATCTAGATTTAAGTTCAAAATACAATTACCAAAGTGAGACATGTTCACTGTGGAAAACTTTAAAATACTGTACAAATATAGAAAGAAAAACGAATGCCTGCCCTTATCTCCCACCAATTTCAGTTCTGTTGGTAACCATTGTTAATCACATTTATTGTACATTGTTCTAAGGTTACAGTTGCTTATCGTGCATTTTCTCAGTAACTAAAATTTATCTTAAAAGTTTACAGGACACAATTTTCTTTGAGAAGTACAAAGTATTGGTTCCTATCACACGTGCCAAGATCTGATTTGTTAATCCTTTGTGACTCATAGAATTTTGTTGGTTTAGTTTCTTTCTTTCATACTTCCCATTGGAAGGGAATAGTTATTGATTATAACATAATATTATGAAAAATATTTTCTGTTAAGACTTAATTTTGGTAATAATCAATATTGCATGGGCCTCATACCACAGGGAAATTTCAGCTTATTAGTTGTCTCCATTCTACCCATTTGAGTGTGATATGTGTATTTATTAAGTTTGATTATTCATGGAGTAAAAGTCTATTTTATTTTAGTTTTCTATAGGGCAGTAACTGTTTAAATTAAAAATGTTCATGTGGATCCAGTTTCTGCAAGAATTGGTCATTAATTGAACTTTGAGAAATCTGTCGACACCGCATTTAGGATGACATGGTTATTGCATAGATTACAGCAGCAGAATATATAACAAGTATTTACTGAAATGGATTTTAAACCAGCAGATATTGTTCAGGATATGAGGAATCAACATACTGAAAAGCCAGAATACAATCCCATAAACAGAATGCTTTTGCTTCTTTTACCTTCTTTCATTAAATGCTAACATTAAAAGACATTCTAATTTGTATTTTATTATTTTGCTGTTTTTATAACAGCAGATTTAGGGCTTTTTCAGATCTTAGTAATAAATTTAATTGTTTCATATCAACTCTGATATGTTACCTTTCCAAATTTTTTCTTGTGGTTGATTTTGAGTTTCATAGCATTGTGGTCTGAAAATATGGGTGGTATGATCTCGATCTTTCTGTACTTCTTGAGGGCTGATTTGTGTCTCAGTATGTGGTCTATTCTGGAGAACGTTCCATGTGCACTGGAGAAGAATGCATATTCTGCTGCTTTAGGATGAAATGTTCTGAATATATCTGTTAAGTCCATCTGGTCCAGTGTGTCATTCAAAGCCATTGTTTCCTTGTTGATTTTTTGACTAGATGATATGTTCATTGCTGTGAGCGGGGTGTTGAAGTCTGCTACTATTATGCTATTGCTATCAATGAGTTTCTTTATGTTTGTGATTAATTCAGTTATATATTTTGGTGCTTGCACATCTGATGCATAAATGCTTACAATTGTTAGGTCTCCTTGGTGGATAGCCCCCTTGATTATGATATAATGCCCTTCTGCATCTCTTGTTACAGTCTTTATTTTAAAGTCTAGATTGTCTGATATAAGTATGGCTACTCCGGCTTTCTTTTGTTGACCATTAGTATGATAGATGGTTCTCCATCCCCTTACTTTCAATCTGAAGGTGTCTGTATGTCTAAAGTGGGTCTCTTGTAAACAGCATATAGATGGCTCTTGTTTTCTTAAATATTCTGTTACCCTGTGTCTTTCGATTGGAGCATTGAGTCCATTGATGTTTAGAGTGAGTACGGAAAGATATGAATTTATTGCCATTATGATGCTTGTAGAGTTGGAGTTTCTGGTGGTGTTCTCTGGTCCTTTCTAGTCTTCGTTGATTTTGGTATGTATGTATGTATTTATTTATTAATATTTATTTATTTATTTATTTATTTTTCATCTTTTCTCCCCTCAGAAAGTCCCCCTTAGAATTTCTTGCAGGGCTGGTTTAGTGGTCACAGACTCCTTTAATTTTTCTTTGTCTGGGAAACTTTTTATCTCTCCTTCTATTTTGAATGACAGCCTTGCTGGATAAAGAATTCTTGGCTGCAGATTTTTCTGACTCAGCACATTGAATACATCCCACCACTCCTTTCTGGCCTGCCAAGTTTCTGTGGAGAGGTCTGCTGCAATCCTGATCTGTCTTCCCTTGTAGGTTGAGGACTTTTTTTCCCTTGCTGCTTTCATGATTCTCTCCTTGCCTGAGTATTTTGTGAATTTGATTATGATATAACTTGTTGATGGTTTTTGTTGAAACTAATGGGGGTCCTCTGTGCTTCCTGGATTTTGATGTCTGTGTTTTTCCGCAGGTTAGGAAAGTTTTCTGCCATGATTTGCTTACATAACCCTTCTACCCCTATTTCTCTCTCTTCCCCCCTATGATTCTGATGTTGTTCCTTTTTAATGAGTCACTGATTTCTCTAATTTTTAAATTGTGCTCTTTTGCCTTTATCTCCCTTTTTTTCTGCTTCATTATTCTCCATAAGTTTGTCCTCTATATCACTGATTCTCTGTTCTGCCTCGTCCATCCTTGCTGCTGCTGCATCCATCCGTGATTGCAGCTCAGTTATAGCATTTTTTACTTCATCGTGACCAGTTTTTACTTCTTTTATCTCTGCAGAAAGGGATTCTAATCTGTTTTTGACTCCAGCTACTATTCTTATTATCGTGATTCTAAACTCTGGTTCAGACATCTTGCTTGTATCTGCATTGGTTAAGTCCCTGGCTGTCATTTTGTCCTGCCATTTCTTTTGGGGTGAATTCCTTTGTTTCGTCATTTTGAAGGGAGAAAAGGAATTAATGAGGTAGAAAAAATTAAAGTAAAAAAATTAAAATTAAAAAAATATTAAAATTAAAAAATTAAAAACACACAAAAAGAATCGAATAAGTGATGCTAGATCCTAGGTGTGTTTTGGTCTGGGTGTTGAAAGTGGCTTGATAGATTAGAGAAAAAAGGGGAAAGAAGAAAAAAAAAGGAAATCATTTGAAAATTTGAAAAAATGAATACACTGAAGTAGACTAAAATGAAATGATGGACGTAAACTAGAACTTGGAAAAATTCACACAAAAGTAAAAAATATAGTAACAAAATTAAAGAAAAATATTTTTAGTAAAAGTGGAAAATCAAAGTGAATTATTTCTCTTTCTGTATTCAAGAAAGAGAAAAGAAATGAAAAAAAAATGAACAGATGGACCTGCTAACATACTGAAATACGACTGAAATTACTTCGTTTTACCCTGGATGTCAGACTATGAAGCACTTTATAGTCCATAAACTAAGCAGGTGGTGAGATTTCTGTTCTTGAAGAGTGAGGTTGGCCCATTTGGGCGGGGCTGAGTTTAACAGCTCAGTTCTCCAGTAGATGGTGCTGCTAGCCTACTGGAGTGGATTGTTGTGGCACTTGTAGGTGCATATGTGCATGTGTGGGAGTGGTGAAAATGGCATCACCCAGCTACCCAGTCTCTAGTATTGGAACTGTCTTCTCCTTGATCAGCAATCTCTCACCCGTCCTTTGTCTTCAGCTTTCATCCACTCCCTACTTTTACACTGTCCATGACTGAGCCCCAGGTTTTACCTCTCTCCCGAGTTTTGTCTCAGATGTGGCCATTTTCCCTGGCCCCTTACTTCTGAGGGACTGCAGCTTTGACCCGTTCTGCCCCTCTGCGGAGGGTCTCACCAAGCAATGGCTGAATGCTGGCCGCACCCAGGAAAATTCGCATTACTGTGCTGCTGACGAAGCCCATAGACTGTGGCCAGGGGCCCGCCGGCTCCGGAAAAAGTTCGTTAGATAGTGTAGCAGCAGCATTTCAGGGATTATGGAAAATCACAACACATATTTGGCACTAGTGTTCACCCTTAATGACCTTGTTCCAGGATCAGCGATGTTGCCGTTCTCTGGGGTCTGCTCGGCCCAGGTTGCCTCCCAGCCTTTAGCAAATGTCCTTCCAGCAGTGGAACTGCTTCTCCCTGTGTGGCTCAAGAACCTCCTGGACCCCACTCTTCTCCTGGGGATTTGCTGTTAACCAGAGCACTGCCACGTATTGAGCTGTGGAGTTGCAGACGATCTGCGGTCCCCCTGTTTATAGTCTTAATGGAATTTAAACCCTCTCCTTTCTCTTTTCTCCCTTTTTAGTTCAGTCCCTGTGGCTGTTTCCAATTTTCCACTTTCTCTCCATCTGCTTTTGTGGGGGGTGTTTTTCCTGTATTCTCCCCACCGTCTCTGTTCTCTCTCCACACTCAAAAGCACCTCTCTGCCCTCTGTGGCTTCTCTGTCCTCAAGTTCACTTCTCCACACTGTGTACCTTCTGACTTCTGTGGTTCAGGTTGTGCATATTGTTGTGTTAATCCTCAGATCACTTTTCTAGGTGTGCAGGATGGTATAGTGTTGGTCTGAGTGTATTTCATGGATGCGAGACACAATAACTTCCATGCTGTTCGTCCATCTTGGCTCCCTCTACATTCATTGTTTTAGAACTCTTTTTATCTTGTAAAACAAACTATACCCATTAAGTGCCAACCCCCCAAACTCCCGTTTTCTAGTCCCTGGACATCACCTTTCTACTTTCTGTCTGTATGAATTTCACTACTCCAGGTACCTCATATAAGTGGAGTGATACAGTATTTTTCTATTTGTGACTGGCTTATTTCACTTATCATAATGTCTCCAAGGTTTATCCATGTTGTAGCATGTGTAAGAATTTTATTCCTTTTTAAGACTTAATATTCCATTGTATTGTGTAAATCACATTTGGTCGATCTATTTATCTGTCAGGGGACACTTGGGTTGCTTCCATCTTTTGGCTATTGTGAATAATGCTGCTTATGAACATGGGTCTACAAATAACTCTTTAAGACCCTGCTTTCAATTCTTTTGAGTGTATGTCTAGAAATAGAACTGCTGGTAACTCTATTTTTATTTTTTAAGGAAGCAACTTACTGTTTTCCATAGGATCTGTACAATTTTATACTCCCACTAACAGTGTACCAGGGTTCCAGTTTCTCTCCAACACCTGTTATTTTCTGTTTTTTTTTTTTTTTAATTTTGTTGTTCTGTTTTTTTGGATAGCCATCCTAATAAGTGTGAGATGGTTCTGTATTATTTATTTTCTGATGAATGTTGCTATTAGTTACTTTTTACATTCATAGTGAATATAAAGGTATTTTAATTTTGTAAAAATTGCGTGAATTAACCTTTTGTTTTTTTAGTATTTATCCAATATTGTTTTCTGCTACAGTAGGTACTGCATTTATTTCAGATGCAGTAGTAAATTGTTAAATGGGACAAGGTTGATTACTAGGATAAATGAAAAGCTTAATGCTAAAGGATGTTTTGAGTTTTTAGTAAAGCACTGTGAATATCACAGTAAATATCTTAGTTGTTTTTAAGCAGTAGAAATTGGAAACCCAAGAATGATCATTCTTAATAAATAGTAACTGCTAAATTTTTTGGTAGGATATTTTTGTTCAGTGTTTATTGACAGATTAAACCTATATTGACCAATGTCTTTTTAAAAACCAACTTGATTTGAGCTATAATTTATCATAAAATTAATCTGCTTTATGTGTACAGTTCAGTGATTTTTAGTAAATGTACTGAGTTGTGCAACCATCACCATAATCCAGTTTACAACATTTCCATTGTCCCAGTAAAATTCCTTGTGACCAAGACCCTCCTGGCTATATAGAATTGTTGGCAAAAGATTTCTTATAATGAGCTGTATTGATTGCTTCTCTTAAATGAATCCAAATGTTTTCTATCCCTTGTATCCTGCTTCACCAAATATACATTGTCAAATAGGTAAATTTTATTTAGGGGTCTGTATAATGATACACATGAAATGTGTTTGAATTTGTACAACTTTTAGCAAGGAAAATCTTGCATCAGAGAAAGAAATTTTTTCATGTTTATTTTAGAGGGTCCCAATTAAACATTTTTCTGTTTGACTTTAGTTTTTGATCTTTTATAGCTGGTTTATTTTCAGTAGATCACAGTAGAAAAGATTGACAAGCTCATGAAAAACGCTTTTAATTATTTGCTGCTCATAGACATCAAAACCTTTCTAGGCAGGTCATGTTTATAGATAATTAAAATGAAAAAGAACTAAATAGATCAGTTTATCATTAATGGAGTAATAATGCAGTTGTTGGCAAACTTGGCATTTTCCTTCTAATTCACCAGAGGGCACTCTTTTCTAGTCTATTTTAACTCTGATCTTCTGATTATTATATTATACTTTGAAAGATTTAAGTCCTTCATTGGGTTCTAGGTCTGGATTATTTGGAGACTAATGATTGTTTTCTTCTGTAACTTTCAGTCAGTTTTTTTGTGATCTGCTTTATAATAAGCATCGTTAAAAAGGGCACTATAAACAAGCTATTCTTAAATGCTATATAGGCAGTAGTGTATGCGTCATGAAATATCTCTTCAATGTTGTCTTTTATTGCCTACTAGCTCTATCATGTCACTGTTTCTGTCTGTTGATGTTAAGGTTTCAGATCGGGTGGAACGACGGCTTCAGGAAATAGAGAGAGAGATGCGCACAGAAAGGGAGCTGGTGGAAAGACGGCAGGATCAACTGGGACTTATTTCTTTGCAGCTACAGGAGGTTTGTAAAAAAAATACCTTCTCAGAGAGTAAATCTTAAGTTTGGTAATTACTTAGCTGCTGTTAAAATGATTAGAGTTCCTTGGTTGTTGCATGTGGCAGTATATTTCATTCCATATAAGAAATATAGCATATAGTTTGCATAGTTCAGTGTGAAGAAGACAGCCCTACCTGGTTCAAACCCAAAGTCTGCTGCTTGCTAGCTTTGTGACCTTGAGCAAGTTCCTTAGTTTGTCTGGGCTCATTTTCTCTGTGGAAAGTGGAAATAATAATAGTTTTTACCTAATCAGGTTTTTACCTAATGTAGTATCTGGCATGTATTCAAAATGTTAACTGAAAGTATTATTATTCTGATAAATTTTCCTTGGCATGAACTAGACCAGGGGTCAGCAAACTATGGCCAATGGGTCAAATGTGGCCCACTGCGTATTTTTGTAAATAAAGTTTTATTGGAACAAGCTGTTCCATTCTTACTATTTGTGGAAGGTGGTGTTTATTTTGTTCTTTGTTTTTATTTTAAAACACCGTGGCAGCATTGAGGAGTTGTAAAAGAAACCATCTGACCCACAAAGCCTGAAGTATTGACTGTCTGGTCCATTTATAAAAGTTTGCCAACCCCTAGACTGGACTATGGTCAAACCATTTCAAAATTGAGATCACTTACCTTTCAGGTATCTTTTGAAATTTCAGACTTATGAGGGCATTGAAAAAATTACAACAAAGGACTTCTGTATACTCATTACCTAGATTCTCCCAATATTCACGTTTTACCTGAAGAAATTCACATTTTACTTGTTTTATCATTATATATGTATGTATGTTATAATAATCATAATAATGTAAAATAATTATTTTTATTAGATACGATTTTTTTGAGCTGGTTGCAGACACGATGTAAATACTTACATAGCTAAATAATAAGGTGTGTACATTCTCTTCCATAATCACAGGAAATTAATTTTGGATCAATACTATGATATAATCTATAGTTTTTTTTTTTTTTTAAATAACCTATAGTTTTTATTCAAATTTTGCTACTAACATCCTTTTCTGGTCCAGGGTACAGTACAGGGTCACATATGGCATGTGACCATCATGTCTCTTCGGTCTGGAACAGTTTTTTCAATTTTTCTTTTTTGTCATGACCGTGACAACTTTGCAGAGTACTGGCCAGTTATTTTGTAGAATGCCTTTCTTTTTGGTTTTTTGATGTTGCCTCATGACTAAATTCAGGTTATGTACTTTTGGCAGGAAATCCAGAGAATTGGTATTTCACTTTTCCCAGGATATCTTACTAGGAGGCATGTAATGTCCATTTGTCCCTTTACCAGTAAAAATGGAACATTTGGTTGAGGTGTTATCTGCCAGGTTTCTTCACTGTAAATTTTACTATTAGGCCTTTTTAATTATTTATTTTATGGGGAGATTCTTAGAAACTTGGAAATAGCTTATATCTTATCATACTTTTACCCACAGATGTTAACATTTATTAATATTCTCTCTTGAAACAGTTAAAACTCCTAAGTGATGCTAAATGGTGATATTTTTTTTTTTTTTGCACATTGCATCATTTTTTCTACATTTATGAATTGGATTCCTACTGTGTGGAAGGGCTTTGCTTTTTCTCTTAATGTTGGTGTAGATTTGTGAATTCTCACTATATTACATTAGTGATGTTTTATTACTATCATTGTAGAAAATTAATTTGTTGAAATTCCCTTTAAATGTGTCTTAGATCTATACATAAAGTATAAAAAATTAAAACAAGAAAACTTAAAAATTAAAAAAATGATTTCTTTCTTCTTTACAAAATGGTTTTCTCTAAAAATGGTGTTCTACAAATGCACTTATGTGTGCATGAACATCACTAACCCTTATAAATTGATGGATTAAAATTTTTTCCTAAGTATTAGGAGACACTGCCAATTGAAAATTAGGAGCAAAAAGTGCAACCTTAAATTATAATGTAAGCTGACAGAAAAATCTACTTTTGTTTTCTAAAGTTCCGTTTTTCTCCGTTTCACAAAAGGAGGCATACCCTTGTTAGTTGGTAATTACTTTGAAGAGGATACTTTGTTGAATAATTAGATACAGCATGTGGGTAGCCTTTTTTTTAAAACCTTGATTTTTATACATTTGTTCTCAAAGCAAATTGCATCTGGTGAGCTTAAGAATAGTACTGAAGAGACAATTGTTCTTTTTTACAAGAGAAAATTAGAGAAATTTTCTGTACTTATTTTCCTCTTTCTTTGCAGAATGCACAAAATTACAAAGAAAGAAGGAGAGGAAGATTGCTTCCCACCCCTATTCTTGAGAAACCAGAGCCTGAATATTTGCATTGTAATTGTCAATTTGACTAAAAGCTTGAGTTGTGATTTGGAATTCCATCTCTGACAATACAATAGAGGATCACTATTGATGAGAAATGTTTAATTTCATATTTTGTCACTTTAAGTGGTGACCTATATGCTTTTAAAAGGTGGTTTTGGATTAAACAATGCAGTGGAAGCTGGAAAGGATTAATTTAGGCTGATACGTTTTCCTACTCCCAAGTTAAGTGGCTTAGGCTGTTCTGGAAAGGTCATGTTTAAGGAGAGGAAACACTTTGCTTTTTGTTCAATATTAAAAAACACTTTTGCAAATACCTGTACTGTACGATCATAGTAATTGATATATTTTGTTTCTGGCTGTGGTGAGAAAATGAAAGTATAGGTGAGTAAGGAGGCCTGATTTTAGCCACTGTGCTCTTCTGCCTCCTTAAAATGTATAATTCAATCTTGGTGAATATTATGACATTTAAAAATTGTTAAGAGATTAGGAGTATTCATTAAAAATTCCAGGATGTCAGAGATTTCTAGGTATAATGTCATATTACAGCAAGGCAATATGTAGTTTTGGTTAAAACCTGCTTCTTTTTAGTGATCTAATGAGGTCCTTAGAACTTTATTCCCATTTAATGAAAAACACAGTATTAATCATTGGAAATAGTTTGAGAACGACACTCTCCTCTTCTTGTTTAGAGGTCTTAAGAAGGAATTGTTCACTTTTTAATGTGTATGTGTGTTTTTCCCCCTCCTGGTCTAAGCATGTGAGCTGTGGACACTCTGGAATCTACTCCCTTTATTAAGTGTCAGCTACTCATGTCCTACTGATGTCACGTGAATGTCAGTTTTTCTTAACTTGGTAAGGACCTTCACTGGCCTTCAGACTTCATATTTTAAACTATGTTGTTTTGGGATCTCAGTAGAGGCCTTTTTAGAGAGGTGAATATTTCATATTGTGCAGTAAATATTCTTTTTATATATCTTTTTAAAATTTTGAATGGTTATTCTAGTACTCTGAACTTTTATTAATCAAATTCAAATATTGTTCAGCCTATAACCCTCGGTCTTTCCTTGTCAAACCAGTATGCAAACAATAAAATATTTGTTTAATGTTTATCATATTACAAACTCTTAGTAAGCTAACTTTGATTAGTTAAATATAGTGGAGTGGGGTTGGCATGGTGAGTGTTAGGGTCACAAATGAGGTCTTTAGAAGTAAGCTCAAGTCAAAGCTTTTTCTTTTTTGCAGGCCCCAAAATAACATAAGATCCTAGATAAAATTTCTAACTCTTGGCTATGGCATCTTGGGAATTCCTGACTTGTTTTTTTTTTTTTTTTTTTTTTTTTCCTGTTTCTTGTAAATTGATTGTTATTTCTCCATCTTCATTTGAATTACTTAAAACAAAATACATGAGACAAATGCTGGGTGCATATTTGTAAATGCTTCTCAGATCATTTCGTAGAATATAAAGTGCTAGCTTTCCCACTTACCCCACCAGTAATATTCCATGCTTGCTGATGATCTTGGGGGAATCAGGTGCCTCAAGGTTTAAAGGTGCTTTGTGGAGAAGCCTGTGGGGGAAGGTAAAGGATGGAATCTTAATTGAAGATGGTGAAGATTAGTGGGGAATTGTTAGTGTAAGATGGGAGTCCAGCTCAGTGGTTTTTCAGTCTGTCTGTCTATGGGAAACCAGATTATGTGAGCCTCATCAGTAACATTAAAGTCATGTACAGAAAAATTAAAGTGATTGATAGATTTCTTTTCAATATTTTTCTTCATCTTTTGGCATTCGTACCAATTGTGAAAAACTAATGAAGAAATAGCTGTTTGTTCCTTCCCAGAAATGTCATTGGGGCTCCAGAGATGCTGAGTAATATGGATACTTCACCTAAGAAAAGCCTTGGGTACAGTTTATAAATGTATTTAGTTTGGACTCATTAAGGGAGAAGCTTCTAAGGAAGCCAAGAATGTTTTCTTAATGTCCTTTTAATAGCTTTAGCATCTCCCTTGAGACTTCTGTGTCAATTCAGAGGAGAACCTAGTCAGGCAAATGTTCTAACGTGCCCCTCATTAACCCTTTCCTTTCAAGGCTCCCCTACTCCGGTTTGAAACCACAGGGGCCTTTCTAAGGCTGGTTGATTTTGAACTCCCCTTCACTTATCTTTCTAGGGCTGAATTGCATAACTTTTGCATGGCACTTTATCCTCTAATGTTGGCATAGTCTGTGCCCCCACATTTTCACATGTTTATTTCTTAGTACACACTTCCCTTACCCCATTAATGTTATTAGATGCCTTTTATATAAATGTCGGTTCAATCATCCTGACTTTGACCATCCCAGTAGCCTTCTTGGGCTTTGAGAAAGACCAGTAGAATTTACAAGCAAACAGGAATGTAAAATACAAGTTCCGTGGAAAGCTCAGAAGATGTACTGTATTTTCCCAGTCCCTGGGACATGAGTTCTAGAATGCAGTCCTTTTCAGGCCCAGGTGACTGGGGGGGGGGGGGGGGGGGGGGAGGGGGGGATGTGGTAAGCAGAGAATAACACAGTAAGGGTGACATTTGGGGCCTTCAGACTGCCAAGGGCCTGAGAGCACTGAGTATCACAAAAGCACAACTACATGTGTACTATTCTGTAGGAAAATGTGTGTAGCTGGGGGAAATTCAAAAATTCTTGCTCTAGTGTGTATTCTTTATGGAGTGGAGCTGTTTGTGTGGGATAAATCTGAGCCTTATTTTAAGCCATGGTTTTTATTCCATAAACCCGGATCCCATCAACTATTTTTCTCCTTTTACAGACATGGCTTTTTTCTCCTCACTATTCAGCTTCTAGTGATATATTTCACATGAGGTTTTTTTGTCTCAGGTCATTACTAATTACTATTGCTATTACTATTTTTATTAAATATTAAACATTTATTAATGTATTTATTAAATATTTTATTAGTATTTTGTATAAATATGTTATTAAATATGGAAAGTAACCACATTTAATAAATGTATAACTGATGTGATCATATCATAAATGCTCATGCATTCTTTTTAATGTAGCTTTATTTATTTGTTTGGCTCATTCCCCTATCTCTTATGTGTTCTCTCGTTATCAACCATTAATCCTACTCACTAAGAAAAAGGAACCAGTGTAAACATGTGGAAGAGATCCCTTTATATTTTCCCTAATTATTGCTCTTAATTGTCCTAGACAGACATCTGTGGACCATATTACTCCTTTGCATGTATAGGATTTTTTGTATATTTTATCTTGATAAAATGGGATCACATTATATATATGTACATTCTGCATTTTGCTTTTTCCTCCCACCAATACTTCCTGGAAATTCCTTGAACTAGCTGATGTGGTTCAAACTTAATCTTTTATTACCACGGTTGGATTTTTATCATAATAGAGGTTATAAGATTATTTTTTCAGAAGGTTCCAACCTTTTACATTTCTGTTCATGAAATGGTTGAGAATGGCCCTTTTCTCTCCATTCTCTTTAATATTTGCCAGGCTCCTGGGTATAAAGCATTAACTCATTTTTATGTTTATTTGCATTTCCCTATTAGTGAACTTGAACATCTTTTCACATATTTGTCGGCAGTTTGCATTTGTGCCCGTACAGATAGCTTGCTTATCACTGCTCATTTGGAAATACTGGATTGCTTGTGTTTTCCCTCAGGAATTTTACTTTTTTAATGACAGGAGGAAGGAATCTGTGTTGTTTTTTATGTGACTAATGAGTTGCCTCAACATCATTTTTGAATAATTTGTTCTTTCCCCTCTGATTTAAATGCTACTTCTGTTATATATCTAGCTCCCCATGGTGTCTGTCTGGTTCTATATACTTTTGTATTGATCTGTTTGTCTATCCCCGAACTGATAGCATTTTGTCTTCATTATTATAGCTTTCATTATATCTTGGTAAATGATAATGAAAATCTCTTGTCATGTTCCATGAAAAATACTGCTGGCATTTTGATTGTAATTGCACTGAATATATAGATTAATTTGGAGAGGTATTTTCTAATGTTCTTCCGTAATGTTTTATAATTTTATAGAAAGGTCTTATACATTTTTGTTAGAGTTATTCCCAGGTATCTTAGGGTTTTCCTTTCTATTGTGAATGGAATATTTTCTTTTATTACATCTCTGATTGGTTATTTAGAATATGTAGGAGTATAGTTGGTTTTATATGTGGCTTTTGTATGCAATGCTTTTGCTTAATGATCTTATTTTCTAATTTGTTAGCAACCTTCATGTATTACTATCATGTACTATATTTTGTGTAGATAATCATATATAAAATGAAAGGCAGTTTAGTCTCTAACTTTATTCATTTTTTTTGTCATTGCTTTATTGCACTGGCTAGAAACTCAAGTGCAATATTGAATAGAAACAAAGATAGCAAGAATTTTTGCTTTGTTCCTATTTTTATAGGAATGCTTCCAAAGTGTTAAAGTGTTTCATATTGTTTGCTTCTGTTTTTCTTTTTTTTCAGTGCTGTCCTTTATCAGATTAAGAGCATTGCCTTCTATTCATAGGTTTTCAAGAAGTTTTTTGTTTGTTTGTTTCTTAAAAATCATAATGTGTTCTGGAATTTATTAAATACTCTTGCTGCTTGCTGTATTTCTCTTTTGATATTGAAATGTGAATGTTACCAATGAATTTTGACCCCTCCTAGCACTTGTTTATTTGGTCAAAATGTGTTGATTCTTATACATTGCTGAGTTAATTTGCTAGCGTTTTCTTAGGATTTTTATCTTTATGTTTATGATTGAGGGCTTATAATTTTCTTTGTACTTGTCTTCTTGGATTTGGAAGCAAGGTTACATTAACCTCATAAAATGAATTTGTAGATTCCTTCTTTTTCTATTTCCTGGCTCTGTTTAAGAGAGAGATTGTCTATTTCTTGAATGTTTGTTAAAACTCACCCATAAAACCATTTATACCTGTTATTTTTTTGGTTGCCTGAGGTTTTCAATTTCTTCCTTTCCCTTTCTTCCTTTTTCTCTTTCTTTCTTTCTTTCTTTCTTTCTTTCTTTCTTTCTTTCTTTCTTTCTTTCTTTCTTTCTTTCTTTCTTTCTTTCTTGGTTTATATAGCCTTTTTACTTGTTAAGTCAGTTTGGTAATTCATGATTTTATATGTTATCCATTTTGCCTGTATTTTGAAATTAATTTTAAAAAGCAATCATAGGGGGCACCTGGGTGGCTCAGTCGGTTAAGTGTCTAACCCTTCGTTTTGGCTCAGGTCATGAGTTTGAGCACTGAGTTGGGCTGTATACTGACTGTGGAGCCTGCTGGAGATTCTCTCTCTCTCTCTCTCTCTCTCTCTCTCTCTCTCTCTCTCACTCTCACTCTGCCCCTCCCCAGCTCCCACATGGACTCTCTTTATCTCTCTCTCAAAATAAATAAACTTAAAAAAAAAAAAGCAATCATAGCTCTGATTTATTATTTTTAAATCTTTCTCTGAAGCTATTACTCTTTTGCTTTAGTGTTATTTAGTTATTCCTTTTTCCTTTTTCATTATTAGTCTTGCTAGATATTATGATTATTAGTTTTCATTTTGACTAGCTTTATTACTCCATCACTTCTGTTTTAACTCTATTACTTTTTTCAAACTTTTTTGTTTAATTTTTTAGGATAATTGTTTCATTTTTTAGACTTGCAAGTTAGAAACATTAGTTGATCTGGTTTTCAAAATTAATACTGAAAATTCAAGAAATTACCATATGTTTTGATATGCTGTTCTTTTTTTGTTTTTGTTTTTGATGGCTGGTTTAGTCAGTTTACACTTATTAATTGATGCATTTGGAAATTTTTTTAAATCATTTTATGTTTTTTTAAAAATATTTCTTTCCTTTCCTTTCCTTTCCTTTCCTTTCCTCTCCTCTCCTCTCCTCTCCTCTCCTCTCCTCTCCTCTCCTCTCCTCTCCTCTCCTCTCCTCCTCCTCTCCTCCTCCTCTCCTCCTCCTCTCCTCCTCCTCTCCTCCTCCTCTCCTTCTCCTCTCCTCTCCTCTCCCCCTTCTTTTTTGTTTGGTACTGGATTGAAATGTATATTCATTCTAATACTTCTGGCTCTAAAGCTGTAGATTATATTTCTATTTTTTAGATGGTTATTCTCAAATTTTAACCATTACATCTATAACTACAAATTATTCTAAGAAATCTGTGCTCTAAGCATAGTGATGTCCTCTCAGTGTCTTATCAGAACATTTTTCTTCTGACCCTCAGCAAACTTCTCTCTCCTTATCCTTGAGGTTTCATCGTTGTCTCCTCTTCAGGAGGCTCTGTTCCCTCCTTCCCTCTCTTTTCTAAAAAAGCTCTTTTCTGCCCCAGTTTTTTTCTTTTTTATCAAATTACTTGAGCTTTTCATAGCACTTAAAAACCGCCTGTAGTTGTATATTTGTTTACTTATATTATGGTATGTCTCCACCACTAAAACGGGAACTCTGTTAGCAGGAACTTTGTCCATCACGCCTGTTTTCCGGGGCATGTAGTGCTGTGTGTTTCCCACAGCAGTCATTCCGTGAGTACTTGTTGAAGGGATGACCGTTGTTTTCACACAGGAGTGACCGTTTAGCTATATGTAGCACACTTGGTTAAAAAAACTTTTTTTTTTTTTCCTTTCAGGTTTGTCTACGTTGTATTTTCCCACTGCTCTTATTTCTGCAGAGAACAAAGTAAATGCTAACAGATTTTAACTTCTTTGAAGTTGAATATATAATAGTCTAAGTGATTTAACTGGAATCTCACAAACATTCTTCAAGAATTCAGACCATCACAATTAAATTCTCACTTTTTAGAGTATGTTGATATGGTGGTTTACTGTTTTTCAAATTGTGTTGAGAACTTAGGACAGCTAGGTTACTGGTTTCTTAATGTAAAACCGACAAAATTAGAAAAAAAATTAGACTAGAACTGCTCAGATACATGAATTCTGAAATTAAGACTTTAAAATATTAGTTACAGATTTCTGAAACAGTGTTGATTTGGCTGTGTGGATATGAATGAACTGATTCTTCATGGAGTTGTTCCCATTTGGGGTCACTACCAGAGGCTGATTGGCTTTGATTTGGGAACATAGCAAATAATGGACAGAAAAGAGATACATTATTTTTCTTTTTAATTTTCAGAACTTTTGAAAGTTCTTTCAATATAGATTTTTCACATAATTTACACTAAATGTGTCAAATGTAGATGATAAAAGTCTTAGGAGGATACTCAAAAATAGGAAATTACTGCATGTTTTTGACCACTAGTCGTCAGTATTGAACCATCAATTGTGACCAAGCAGGCATCCTTGGTTAAAGTTGCTAAACTTTCTTGGAAAATGATTATAATACATGTATCTCTACTATTAGGACTCCCTGAAAGTATACTTGGCACAGACAGTACAACTGAAAAATAATGTAATTATTTAACTTTTGTTATTTGAAAATTTACATTTGAAACAGTGTTGCTTTTTACTGTTGAAAAATAAAATATGACGCATTGAGTATTATATATTAAGACATCTGTTATATTTACCACTAAAACTATCATTTCTATGCCTTTTGTTGGAGTTTCTTTCATGCTTCCCATTTAGGGTTACAGTTTTTCCCTCTCTCACTCCGTCCCTATGTGGAAAAAGTCTTTTTACTTCTAGTAAAACAATGAGAGACTGTAATTTGATATGAGAGTTATTCCACTGGAATCATGTATTCTCGTGCCCTTTTCCATGGTTCATGTATCTAATATGTATAGAAATGTGCCAAAGATGCACTTTCTCTAAATTTTTATCTTCTATAGATCCAAACTTTCTCCTAATTATTGTTTTCGTTTCCTTAATAATCACTGCCTTTGCAATCTGTTGTCTACCCAACCTAGTTACAGTCATTTTCCACTGTTCTAATGCTGTTTGATCTTTCCTCTGTGTAATCTGTTTGTGTTTCTTTACCTGGCAGAAAAGCATTTTTTATAGCTCTATTATGACTCATTGCATTCCTAGTTAATTTACCTTTGTATTGAGTACTCATGATCCTTTTTTCTTTTTGTAAATACTGAAGCTGTGGTATTCATTATTTATTGCCCAAGAAATGGGAATCTGCTTAGAGTTTCCTAATATATCTTTGTCCATCTTATGGCCAAGTTAGAACAGTATTTACACCTCTAACTTTATTATGTAGTCATTTGATGGGCCTTGTATGGCAGTGAGGAAAAGTTGTGTGATTTCATATTTTTATCTGAGATTGAGATCCTGAAGCATTGTTATCCACTGTCAGTCTTGGATGGGAATCCTGTTAGAGGAGTGCTGTGATTCAGAGCCACAAAGACTTGGGCAGATGTGGGTTGCTGGAGCTCCATTTCCTGTTCTTTCCTCTCCTGACCTGAGAACTTGTACAGAAGGTGCTAAATTACATCTTTTTGTGTGATTTGTCCTAGTAAGTAGCTCCTATGATTGATACAAAGATGGATACTCATCTTGACAACAAAAACAATTTTAATTTTATATTTAAAAATTTTTATGTGGTTCTTTTCTGTCCCTTCCTTTGCATTTCTCTCATCTTTCGCATCCAGTCCATCATTAAATTCTGTCTAATTTAAATTCTATTTTAAAAAGTACATTCTGAATTGGTAACTGCTCATCTCCTCTACTACTATACTTTCATCTATCCTCTTGTCTCTGTTTTCTCCTGCTTGGGCTGGTGTAGAAGCCCCCTTGTTTCCATTCTTAGCTTCTTACAGTCTTTTCCCCACAGAATCAGATAGTGCCATGTCATTCTCTCTGAACCCTTCAATGGTTTGTTTATCATCCTCAGAATGAAATGTGAAGTCCTCAACCTACAAGACCCCTCTGATAGGGTTTCTACATGCCCCCTCACCCTAATTCTCTGTCATTCTTCGTGTCCACTGTAGGCCAACGACACTGTTGCTTTTCCACAGCCAGGCACCCTCCTGCTCTTGGACATTTGCACTTTCCATTTCCATAGCCAGGAATTTTCAACTCTGAAAGCAGTTGCGTTGTTTACCCTTATGTCATTCAGAGCCCTACTTCAGCAAGGCCTTATTAACTATCCTAGATAAAATACCCTTTCCTCACTCTTGAGGCCCTTATGTTGTCGTACTTTTTCTTGATAGCACTTTTCATTACCTATCATCTGTCTGTCCTCTGAGCAAAATGCAGGCACAGTTTTGATCATTGCTGTATCTATAGTTCCTAGGACAGTGGCTGACATGGAATAAGGTCCCAAAAAAGTGTTTCTTAAAGAAAGGAATGAATAAATGTTGTCTACTATGTAGTCAGAATTGTATATAGTAAAATATTCATCAGCACATACCTTCATGTACTTACTATATACCAGGTACTGTGCTGGGGACTAGGGATTTCATGGTACTTACAATGCTGTCTTCACTTTTAAGGGCTCCCATTTTAGCTGAGAAAGAAACGTTAACATCTAATTCACTGAGGGTGTTATTTAAGCTTTGAAATGGGCTTCAGAGTGTTCAGAGGGGAAATAATTCCCTGTTCTTGATCCTTTGGGAAAATTTGGGTGGAAGAAGTGGCATTTTTGCTGAGACTTTGTGTTTTCAGATCACTGTAGGCATTTCTTTTATGAGTGTGATTCTGCCCCATTGCTTATTGCTACATGATAAGCACTTTACCAATCTGTGGCTGAAATTCTTATTTAAATTCTGACTCACTATAGTTTTGATTTCAAAATTGTTCTCTCTCATTTTGTGACATGTTAATTATTTTCTTCTCTCTTTTATGTTTGTTACCTGTGGATTACTAATGTTTTTGCAAGGATAAAGTAAACACTTTTCTGTAAGGTTGTGAAAGAACCATTAATATTACCATGCTGTTAAAAAGGAAATAGATGGAAAAGAATGATGGTCTATTATGGGATTTGTCTTTCAAAGCTGGTTGAACACTATTTGGCACAGCTTGAAATGTGCAAGTCCAAGATATATCATGTTCTCCAGTTTTCTTCCTTAGTCTTTTTCTTGATTTACCTCTTTGCCTCCTGCACCCCTCCCTGCTGATTTAACCTATAAGTCTGTTTTATTAGGCTTTGATCATTTCACATGACACTAAAACACTTTTAACATCTTTTCTGTGGAAAATATCTTTTCCCCCAAAACTCCTTGTAGAGGAGAAGCTGGAAGAGATCTTTTATGTTGTCTCTTTCAACCTTGTACTCACTCAGTACTTGTGTTTCTATTAACAGAGTAAACTTCCCATGGATATTATAGACAGCTTGCACAAGCCATATTCCCTTTCAGTTATTGGGAAATACTGATAGTGATAGCTGGTCAGATTAAAGAATATTCCAGATTTGATGATATATTTCAGAAGCCTACTATTTAATGTTGATAACACAAAAGTTGATAGGGTAGAAATATTTTCTACATCATAGGAGAAGTAATATGTCAACTGTTAACATGCCAGCAAAGGCCTTTGGATTCCTTTGAAGGATGCAGTTTTATGAGATGATGTATAGATATAAGTTGTCCTGAAATTCTTAAAGTCTCATTTCTGTATAATTAACACTTATGTCATCTATTCTTAGGCCTTTTACTTTATTAAGAAAATATTACCTAAGACTATTAATTATTAAATGTTTATAATGTGCTTTGTCTCCTTTTACCTCTCCGTTTTCAGTGACCTTTCTTCCAAATCCTCCAATGTAGATAACATATTTTCTTATTATTCACATGTCCTTGAACGAGGTGTATTCTTCCATATATTTTCCTGGACTGATCAATTTGCTTGTAGCTTCCTCATTTCTACTCTCATTGAAGTTAGCCCTCTTGTGATTTTTTTGATCCTCTTTTTTTCTTTTTTCTTTCTTTCTTTTTTTTTTTTTTTTCCCCCTGATCATTTGCCCTCTAGGTTCTTAAAGAGCCGTTTCTTATTTTCTCCAAAATGGCCATTATGGTCTCTGGCTCATTTCTTTTTTAAGTTTTTAAAATTTATTTTTGAGAGAGAGAAAGAGAGTACAACTGGAGGGGAGGCATAGAAGGATAGGTGAGACACAGAATCCAAAGTAGGCTCCAACCTGAGCTGTCAGCGCAGAGCTGGATTCATGGCTGAACCCATAAACTGTGAGATCATGACCTGAGCTGATGTCTACTGAGCCCCCCAGACACCCTCCTTTCTTTATTTCACCTGTTATTTAAGCATATGTATAGATGTCCTTGTAAAGCACCTCACATTCTGTTTGGAAATAGTTGTGGTTTGCATTATAAATAAATACTCTTATTGCTGCTGTGAGTTACATTTAAGTCTGACGCATTTTATGTTCGTACCATATATGACTACATCTTAAAATATTGTTTAATCACATTTATTTTGCTATGTGTACTTATTTGTTGTTGCCAATATTGTCATCATAAACTGTAACAAATAAGGCTAGCATGGATCTGTGCGAGTCCCTCTGTAGCACCATATGCAAATAGACATTTAATGCCGCTAATGCTATGATGATGAAAAATATCTGTGCTTTTGTTGACTGAACAGCTGCCTGACAATAGACTGAGATTTTCTGAGTGCAGGACTTGTTTAATTTCTACTTTGTGCTTTTCTTGAAGAGTGTAATGTTTCTATCTACATTTTCAGTGAATCTATCCTAGACCATCTGTTTATAAAGCCCTTTTCCATCATTATCAATTAATATTTATTGGGCAGCTACTGAGTGCATAGTGATATTGTGTAAACAGAGACCACTCTGCTACAGATAGACTTATTCATTGACTTGGTACTGTTTTATTTTGATTAGAAAATGGTAAAAAAAAAAAAAATCCAGAAGCATAAAATAACATCCTCTAACTGTAAACAGTGAAAGATGTTGTATATTTACAGGGCATTCTGCTCAAATACAAATAAAACTCGAGAGATTTTAAATTAAATTTTTATAATTATCTGTGATCTTCTGTTTGTCAACAATTCTAACTCAGTGGTCCTGTAATTAGAAAGTCAAATGAAGTGTCATATCGCTCTGGGATTTCTAATAAAACTGTGAGTCTCTTTTTTGAGAGGAAACTACTCAGATAAAAACAGACCCTCCACTAAGAGCTTTTGCTTTTGGATTTTGAAGGAAATCCTGGAAAGTGCACTTGTTGGGCTCACATTTAACTTTACTTGCAAGATTTTTATTAAGTAAAAGATTGCATAAAAATAAACTCCATTCCAGTAAAAGCAATGGCATTTTAAGGAATAATACTCATTACCATTGTTGCTTTTGTATTAAAGAAGGCAAAAAACTTGTATGTCTTTTCAGCATACCAACTTTGCAGGCAGTGATTAAGATTTTGTTTTGCATATTGGCAAATTTAATAACATATAAAGAATGAAATCTTGACAGTAGTCAGTAGGGGTTTTACTTTAGAGTTATTTTTATAGTCATTGTAGTGGATCTTGCTTATTCATCCAGGATCTCTGGACTAGTTATTCTTCTATGTGGCCTTTGGCTAAGATTTAGGGTAAAGACTATGACCATGGAACAGAGCAGAGGGAATTGGCTCTCATGGTGATTGAACCCATGACCTTGGTTGGCTTTGTGGGCACAGGGTGCCCCAGCCAGTCATAGACTCCATAAATATGGACATAGTAGAAACAGTAAGTTTCCTTTATAGGTCAGCAATAAGTGTCTATCTGTCCTCCCACGATAATTTCTATAAAAGTTCTTTGGATTCCTGAAGAAATAAACACCTTAGCATAAGAAGACAAAAAAAAAAAAAAAAAAAAAGAAGAAAAGACATCTGGGCCATTCTCAAACAGAAGCTTTGAGTTTTATGTTTCAAAACCTCAGGTATCTTTAAAGAATGTCATTAAGGATTACAATTACCATCAGAAATAATACCAATGTACTTAACTACTGATAGATCTTACTTAACTACATGATACTTGATATTACTCTGCCTTTTGAAAAACAGGAATGGTTGCATCTTGTGACTCCATGCACTATGTGCTTACCACTTCCATCTGGAAAATACACATAATTCAACTGGCACAAGTTTTTAGAATTTCCTCCTTACTTTGATATCCCGGAAATCTGTATGGTGTTATAATAGTAATGATTACAGTTGGATTCTCTTTGGACTTTATCATGTAATTTCTACTTTAACTTATTAAACTTATTTTTTTTTTCTTTTTTGTAGTGGTAGATGTTGGTATAGAACTTTTGTTCCTTGGTTATGGCTGAAAAATAAATTTCTTTGAACAATTTAAGTAAAATCTATCTGGCTATTTTTAAGTTAGATATTGGTTCAGGGATTTAGAATATGAATGCATTGTTTTCTGCCTTAAAAAGAAAGTTAATTTTTTTTGTTTTGCTTGGTTTTTGTTGGCACAGATAATCCCCAACTGGATGAACTTAAAGGCTAAAATTTTCCATGACTTGAGCTAGTTCTCATGTGGGAGGAATCTGTAACTTGATTTAGGAAAAAACAAAATTTAGAAATTCACAGAACTTGACAGAAATAAAAGCTCTGTTAATTTAAGTGAGTAGTACTAGTTCTGAGCAATAAAATCCTGCTGCATTATGCATATATATTCCTTTTCAAAATATGTATTATTCTATTGATGTTTGATGGTTTTAGAGCTCTGATTTAGGTTTCCAAACAAGAATTTTAGAAATAGACACCAGATCTCCATCTTAAAAAAAAAAAAAAAAGGAGTTACATGAGTTTATTACAGTATTCTATACATACTAAGTACTTAGTAATTTTTTTTCTTGATTTGAAATATAGCAAATGTTCTTAAAGCTATTTAAAATTTTTAATATACATAAATATAAACAACTTTTAACTTTATAGTTCATGTGGTCTTATTTGGCTCACAATAGCATTATATTGTGAAGCTTAAAATATTTGCTGACTTTTATTTTGTACCTACATGAAGAATTTAATTATAAAAAACATAGCCAAATGAGCTATAAAGCAATGAAAAGACATAGAGACACTTTAAAGGCATATTATCAAGTGAAAGAAGCCAGCCTGAAAAGACTACATACTGTATGATCCCAACTATGTGACATTCTGGGAAAGAAAAACCATGGTGACAGTAAAGAGATCAGTGGTTGCCGGAATTTGGGAGGTAAGGGATGAATAGGTAGAGCACAGAGGATTTTTAGGGCAGTGGAAATACACTATAATACTGTAATGATGGATACATGTCATTCTATATTTGTTTAAATCCATAGAGTGTACGGCACCAAAAATGAACCCTAATGTAAATTACGGGTGATTATAATGTGTCAGTGTAGGTTCATTAGTTGTAACGATGCACTACTTTGTTGAAGGAAGTTGATAATGGGGGAAGTTATGCCTGTATGAGGACACCGGTGTATATGGGAACTCAGTTTCCCTCTCAATTTTTCTGTGAACCTAACTCTCCCCGCCCCCCAAGGAAAAAAAAAGTCTTTAAAAATATATAGTAAGAGCAACAATTTTCTAATTCTCAGTGACTTGACTTCTTCATTCTTTGTTACTGGGAGGAGAAATCTGACTTGGAAGTTTGTACCTTTTCAGGTGTGATGTTACTGACCTGTTGTTTGATATGAGCACAGACTTGTTTTTCTATAGTCTGGTTGGTTTACCAGTGAGTCATCTACATGTTCTTGCCCTTGTGACCAAAGGCATGCACTTGTAGCACTGCTGAATGATGAGGATGAGACCAGATAGTTTATGTTCATCATTTTTTTTTTTTTAATTACATTTCAGTGGCCTGTGTGGGAGTTATCATAAGACCTTTATTTCATTCCAGCTTCTTCATTCTTACCCAAGCTGACTGGTCCCTTTACAGTAGACAAAGGGCCTTTAATTCCCTATTTGTTCTTTATTTTTGAGTGTGTTATTTTTTAGAGCCTCTTGATAAACATGCCTGTTGTCAAAGTTGTGGGAGCTTTTATGGTCAGATGAGATGTCTACAAACATTTTCCTTTTCTCCTTTCCCTTACTTTTTAAAAGAAAAGGCTGTTCCCCCCCCCCCCCCTCGATTTTATAAATAACTGAGAATTCAGAATCATCTACCTTCAAAGAACTACAGTAATATAATACTCAATATGTTAGTCTTTTTAATGGAAATAGGTATACTTAAGGAAAAGAAGAAAAATTGTTGTTATTAAAGATTTAAATGTGCCCCAGGGACCCACTATTAAGGCTCAGTGTTGTTGCTGTAATCTTAAACATGTAAAAGACAGTCTGCATCCTGGAGCAGGGTACCTGATAGCTTTATAGCTAAACTGCTTTTAAGGAAAAAATGAGCTTTAAAAAGCAAAATAACATAATAATAGAAATTCATTGGCATGTGATTTTTTTCCTCTTTTTATAACTGCTTTTACTGGGTCAGTTTTAATATAATTCTCAGTTTCTTGATCTAAGTCAATGGGAAGGAAATCTAGTGTCACCTTATATGCTTAAAAAGGTAGTAAATGAGTTAAAGTTTGTTATTAAGGTTTAAAGAAATATCTTGTATTTTCGATTCAGTTAGTTTTAAAAATCTTTATCTTTGAGTGTTATTTGCGTTTTCAGACTTTTAAAGTGCATTAAAATATATGTATGGGGTCTTAGGAGTTAGATTTTCTTTCTTTGTGTTTCATTGTAAACTATGTAATGTAGAAAATAGATTCAGTAGTCTGGGCTAGAATATTGCACATGTGTTTGTTTACTGACTGATGGTCTAATGTTCAAACTTAATGACATTTCTAGGTGATGTGGTGGAAACGTAGTAATTTGCTTTGGGTTCTCCTTAAGACCTCACTTTTATTCCTCTACTGAAAACAATAGTATTTAAGTTCTCACTGATTAAAATTTTCTAAGACTTCTATATCTGTAGAGTAAAAGGAGAAATAAAAAAGGGGGGTGTTAAATAACATTTTGGGCACCAAGTAGAGCTATAATAGAAAGGTATATTATTTGGAAAAGAGATATCACAAGTTAACTGGTCAGATGTGGAAGGTAGAAAGTGAAGAGGAAAGGAAATTTTATTGCATATTCCTAGGTAGCCAAAAGAATTAGAGGTTCTTTTATTCATTTATCTCATATATGGAAATTCAGATTTTTAAAAAGTTGACTTTCAGAAGAATTATGTTTTTATGAGGCATAATTCCATGTACTATAAAACACAATTTGTTTAATTAAAGTTCAGCTTATTGATTTCTATTTTTTCGCATCAAGTAAAAGTATTAATATTTATACTAATTATAAGAAATGAAGATTAAATATTTCTTAGCCTAAGCATGAAAATAATTTCTCACATTGCCCTTTAAGGGGAATTAATTCTGGTAACTGATAGATCTTTACAGGGGTGGGAATGTAGGGATGTTGGGTGTGGTTATGAGTTTAAGTTTTTGAAATTGAGAACCTCAAGAGAGGCAAACTGCTTTGCATAACCTGGAGAGGGAGATTTAGAAGACTGTGGGGAAGTTCCAGAAGGTGCAAAGAAAGTAAACAATGAGGGGTGGACAAGATGTGAGGGAACAGCTAATAGCCCAAGAGAATTGCGAGAACAGCCAGTGTTTGGTGGCTCTTTGATGAGCATACTCCACTGATCTGTAATAGTCTTCTGTAAATTCCAGATCCTAACAGTGTCTTTCAGTTTTCTATGGATTTTGGACTAATACACATTTTTTTTTTAATCTTTCATTCTAGGCACTGAAGAAACAAGAAGCTAAAGCAGATGAAAATGAGGGAGCCGTGAAAAATAAGCTAAGACAGACTGAAACTGAGAAGAGTCAAGTAAGATTTTGAGAAAGTAACACTGTTTGGAGCCAGTGATATTTGTTGAGTGTCTTAAAAGTTGTCCCTGGGATCATTTGTTAAGACACAGTGAAGCCTTTATGTTCTGATATGGAATCACTTGGTTTGATGGCTCTGCCATTCTCTGTTGCTTGGTCTGGGAAACGCGTACAGGTCATTTGCTACCTTTTCACCTGGCCACTTCCTTTCTAGAGGCGAGTCGAACTTGGAACATGCAAGGAGCTTGACTTTGCTGAAGGGTTAGGAAAAAGACTTGTTTAAAGGATGGGTATTTTGAATATATTCATTTTCATCATAGAAGATAGGCATAGGCGCAACCTACAGGAAGAATCCTCTATTCTCATTAGATATTAAGGACTTTTGACATGTATTCATGTCTGCAAACCTATAGAGCCTAGGGCATTAGAATTAGAAAGGAATTTAGAAGATAGATAACTCTCCTCAGTTTGCAAATGAATAGATTCAAGGGTGAGCCCAATGATAAAATGAAAATTTGCCCCCGATGTAATATTCTTACTCCATATCACTTTTAAAATCTACCATTGCTTCCTTGATTTTTATTCACCAACCTAGTCAAGTTAAATGATGCATCCATGCTGCCTTTCTGGTAAGCGAGTTAGGTCAGGTCATCGTGCTTGCCCTTTGAGGGTCGAGGCTGCCAGAATTATCCAGTGGTCGTGACCAGTATGGGCCATGGTAGATTCTGAAGCCATTTTGACTGAAGTGTGATTCCTTCCCTCTTTATTTCTTCAAAAAAAGAAGACAAGTCAGATAGTATTTTGTGTGGATTCTGTGATTGTATACATACCTTATTATTTTTTTTTTTTAGAATATGGTATTTTATTGGCCACATGTATAATTTTTTTTAAAACTTGTATAACCAGATTTAAAAATTATTTTGAAATAGTTACAGATTCATAAGGTGTTGCAAGACAGAATGTGCAGAGAGGTAATATGTGCCCTTCACCCAGTTTCCCTCAGTGGTAACATTTTGCATAGTTGTCATTCCATATCAAAACCAAGAAACTGATTTGGTACAGTTCACAGAATTTATTCAGATTTCACCAGCTTTATGTGCGCTCATTTGTGTGTGTAGTTCTGTGCAGTTGTATCTCATGTATAGATTCATGTTGCTGTCACCACAGCAAAGATACAGAAACACAATGCCCCATTATGCTACTCCTTGATAACCATACCTACCACCTGGACCATATTTGAAGGACTAATATATAGAAAGTAGTTTGGTCAAGTGAAATAATAATTTAGGATAACTATCACAAATCTAAGCACTTAATAACACCTTAATATAAATTTGTGGTTTCATAGAACAGCCTTACTGTTACAAAATGCAAACATGTCTAACATATGTATTCTCTGGGATTTTAACAAACATGTGTCCCATCTGTAGGTGTGAAAAAGTAATTTTACTCTTCTCGGTTCTTTGGCTAATTTAATAATTAAGTTGACATAAGACAGGTTAACAGGAGAAAAACAAATTTGATTTTGTATGTATAGAAGCTGCATAAAAATAAGAGCCTCAAAGACAGGCAGTTGAGGCTTATATGCCATGCTGAGCTAAGGAAAGGGGATAGAGGTCTGGGGCTTCAAAGGAGAGGAAAACAATTCATAGGAAGATGAGAAGAGCAAATGTTTGGTAAACAAATGTTTGCCTTGTCTTACAGAGAAGTCTTTCAGGTATAAACAGTTATCTCTGGGAATAGCTCTCTTCCTGGTACAGACTCCCTCTCTAAATTCTTTAATGCAATTAAGGGAGAGGTAAAAGCTTTTCCAGAGTCTGTTGGGTCTTGATTGCCTTCAGCCCCAAAAATCCGTATGCCAAAGAGGCCTAATTTGGGGTGGCACATTCCTCTCCCCTTCACATCCTCTTAGATTTTTCAGCTTGTAGGAAGCTAGGCACATTCAGACTTTGTAGGTATTTGCACACTTTCTTTGAATATGTATCTTATGACTATATTAAGGAAATTTTAAGTATCTTATTCTGAGATTAAATATTTTTAAGTTTTAGGAATGTTACAAATATTGGAAATATTAGGAACGTTAGAATATTATGAATACACAAAATCACCATTTAGATGAAATATACTTTAGTCATTGGGTCCTCGAAGTTTTTATTCTAATTCAGTTCATATGACATTACATGTACTAAAGAAAAAAAAAGTGTTTTGGAATTTAGATTACAGTGATTTAGAACTGGAAAGAATCTCAGAGATTGTCTAATACAAAGTCCTTATTTTAGAGATGACAGAAAGGAGACCTAAGGAAAAGAGGGTCATAGTTAATATGCAGCTGACTTAGAACTCAGACCCCCTGAGGTCTGGTCTGGTTCACTTTGTTGTTATGCAAATAACATTATTTTCTTGGAAGCATCAATATGTTTTGATAGCAAGATGTTTTCTCCTGTTAGCTGTAAATATCTTCTGAAAACTTTTCCATTTTTCTACTCGTAAACTATGCCTATAATAATTTAGTTATTTTCTGCCCCACTGGACATTTTTCTTTATCCTCTGTTGAAACTCTAGCTTGAACAAGAATTGGAGCTATCTCGAAGGTTATTGAATCAGTCGGAAGGCAGCAGAGAAACACTTCTGCATCAGGTAAATCTATGCAAGCTATGATAATCTGCTTTTAAATTAAATCAGGACTGGGGTCCCTTGGTGGTTCAGTCGTTTAAGCATCTGACTCTCGATTTCGGCTCAGGTCATGCTCTCACTGTTTGTGATGTCGAGCCCCGTTTTCGTCTCTGCGCTGACAGCAAGGAGCCTGCTCAGATTCTCTCTCTCCTTCTCGCTGCCCCTTTTTCACTCATGCATGCGTGCTTACTCTCTCAAGATAAATAAACATTTAAATAAACTTTAAAAAATAAAGATAAAAATTAAATTAGGATTGAGTCGCCTTTTCTATTCAATGTCTCTGTGAAAGGTAGAAGATCCCACCTAGATCTAGAAGTTTTTTTTCCCGCCCCCTAAGGAATGTATATTAAAACGCATAAGCAAAAGAAGAAATCCTTTCAGGAAGAGTCAGAGAAACCTAGTAAAAAGCACTGGCCCAAGTTCCCACTGTGATAGTGAGTGCTGATCCAATTTAGGATTTACCTCTCCTAGCATAACCAGTGTAAAAATGAGACTGGATGCATGAGATAAAAATTTCCCAGGAGTTTAATTTTATTCAAGGAGGCATTGGGAGAGTGAAGGAAGAAGTAAAATACATTAAACAGACCTTTGCATATTCAAGTTACTTTGCATTATTGTCTTATATTTATGGTTTTCAAGATGCTGCCTGCCCCTTTTAACCAAAGATAAAGCTTAATTTTAAAGCATAGCATTTTGTAGCCCATAAGCCTGTAATGAGAGTTTGGTTCTTCTGCTATTTAAAGTTCAATAACTTGAAGTAGTCATCTTACATTGGATAAGGGCATGTGTGTTTCTAATCGCCTGTCAGTGTTTGGTAGAAACTGCAGTTGTACCTTTTTCTGTTTTGAGGTGTGGCTTGCATAACTCACTACATAGTATGCTAGGTAGGCAGAAATGTCAGGCATCTTCGATGCTCAGGAGTATTACATTTTGACAATTAATGCTAAAAATATATCAGAACATCTAATTTACAAAACCTTTAAAAATGTTCACTGACTTTGTTCTGCAGCCAGTGTTACAGTGGAATTAATGTTGGCAGAGTTCAGGTTTTCTTTTTTTCTAGTTTATATTTGTAGTCATTTACACTCTGTTTTTTTTTTCTTTTTTTTTTTTTTTTTTTGGTACTCTGACTTGTGATTTCTGAGCTCATCTTTTGAAGTAAGAGATTACCATATTCAGGTTGTCATTGACTTAAACTGAGTCTTTTTGATACTCCTAATTTGCTTAATGGTCACTGGAGACATACCTGCTATGCCTTAGGCAATTTGCTAGTCTTTAGAAATACAGATGAATAACATAGTTCCTGACCTCAATGAGTTTATAGTTTATTCAACAGCATTTATTTCTCACTTATTTTGAACAGTACTTTGATATTATAATATGCTAAACTGTGATCTTTTCACTTGAGTTTACCGGTCAATAGGCCATATTCACATGAAAGAGAAAGAGTAAAAAATATAAAAATGATTATGTAGGTGGTTTGGGTTAATAGTGGTGGAGTGCACTGAGTTCACAATAAGGGATTTTTGGTGTGTGTGTGTGTGTGTGTGTGTGTGTGTGTGTGTGTCAAATTCTTTGTCCCGATAGACACACAGAAGGGGAAAAAGACATTCATTCTCTGTGGAAGTAATAGGAGAAATAAAGAAAAGGAGTGAGAGACTGTTCCACTGTGCTTGGCATAACAAGGAGGTTAACTGGGCTTCCGTTTGTGCTGACAGAAGCCCATGAGAAGTAATTTTTTTCCCTAGAAAAAATAATATACAATAATTTGTGAGTTCATTTATTCTTTTCCTGCACTGAAAACTGATACAAGTTTCATTTTTGACTATACGTGTTTAGGTAGAAGAGCTCCGTACACAACTTTTGAAAGCAGAAGGTGATCGAAAGGGTTTACAGCATCAAGTGTCTCAGATTTCCAAGCAACAATCAAACCATCAAGATGAACAAGGAGATGACTGGAGGTTTAGGAGAGGTACAATTGTGATTTGCAAATGTGTGGGTTGTTTTTGATCTTCCTTAAATACTTACCACTTTCAGAATTGCATTTCTTACATTGCGCTCTTGTCATCTTATTTCTTGATCTACAGGTTTTCAATAAGCTAATCATGATTTAGCATCTAGTTTTTAAAAGCAGACTGTGTTTTTTAGTTTTATGTTTATAGCAATATTAAGCAGAAGATACAGAGATTTTCCCTGTGCCCCCAGCTGCCACACATGCATAGCCTCCCTGCCCTCCCCACCCCATATCAACTTTCCCCCCCACAATGGAAGTATGTTTGTTATAACTGATACCCCTGCCTTGACACATAATTATCACTTGAAGTCTATAGCTTGCATTAGGATTCACTCTTGGTGTTGTGTATTCTATGAGATTGGACAAAAGTATAAATGACATTTAGGTGCCGTTACTATATCCTAGAGTAATGTCACTGTCTTAAAAATCCTTTGTGCTCCACCTATTCATCCCCTTCTCTCCCCAGCACTGGTAACCACAAATCTTTTGACTGTCCCTATAGTTTTGCCTTTTCCAGAATCTGATATAGTTGAATCATACAGCCTTTCAGATTGGCTTCTTTCATTTAGTAATATACCCCAAATTTTCCTCCATGTCTTTTCTTGGCTTGGTAGCACTCTCTCTCACCTTTTGTTTTGTTTTTGTTTTTCTTTTTTTTAAAGCATTGTCTGAATGTACCACAGTTTGTTTATCCGTTCACCTACTGAAGGCCATTGGTTGCTTCCAAGTTGTGGCAATTATGAATAAAGCCACTGTAAACCAAACATCTCTATATAGATTTTTGTATAGACATAGTTTTCATCTACTTTGGGTAAATACCAAAGAATATAATTGCTGGATTGTATGGTAAGAGTGTATTTAGTTTTTTAGAAATCATCTCAACTGTGTTCCAAAGTGGCCGTATCATTTCTTCATTTCCACTGGTAATGAATGACAGTTCCTGTTCTTCCACATTCTTGTCAGTATTTGGAGTTGTCCGTGTTCTGGATTTTGGCTCTTCTCATAGGTTTGTAATGGTAGCTTGTTTTAATTGTATTTTCCTGATAACATATGATGTGAAGCATCTTTTATTACTCATATTTTCCACCTCTATATCTTCCTTGATGAGATTTTTGTTAAGGTCTTTGGCCCAGTTTTTAGGTGGTTGTTTGGCTTCTTGTTGAATTTTAAGAGCCCTCTCTCTTGATTATTTTATATAACAGTCCTTTACCACCGTGTCTTTGTGAATAATTTCTCAGTTTTTTCATTCTTTTGACAGGTCTTTTGCAGAACTGAAATTTTAAATTTTAATGTAGTCCAGCATATTAATTATTTCTTTCATGGAGGATGACTCTGCTCTTGTCTCTGAAAAGTCCTCGTCAAACTCAAGGTCATCCATAATTTCTCCTATCTTCTAAACGTTTTATAATTTTGTGTTTTATGTTTGGATCTGTGATCAGTTTCAAATTCCTATAAAAGGTGTAAAGTCTGTGTCTAGATCCTTTTTTTTTTTTTTTTTTTGCATGTGGATGTCCATTTGTTCCAGCACTTTCTGTTGAAAACAACCTTGTCTGCATTGTATTGACTTTACTTCTTTGTCAAAGATCAGTTGACTGTTTTCATGTGGGTCTGCTTCTGGGCTCTGTATTCTGTTCCATTGATCTATTTTTTTTTGCTACTGCCACAGTGTTTTGATTATTGTAGCTTTATAGTGAGTCTTGAAGTTACATAGTGTTAGTCTTCCAACTTTGTTCTTCTTCAATATTGTATTTGCTGCTCTGGATCTTTTGCCTCTCCATATATCTTTATTATTAGTTTGTTGGTATTTATAAAATAACTTGATATTAATTTGGATTATGTTGAATCTATATATTATGTTGGGAAGAACTGCTATTTGGCAATATTGAGTCTTCCTATCCATGAATATGAAATACCTCTCCATATATTTCATTCAACTATGATTTCTTTCATCAGAATTTTTTAGTTTTACTCATACAGATTTTGTTAGATTTATATTTAAGTGTTTCATTTTTTTTTTTTTGGATGTGAATGTAAATGGTATTATGTTTTTAATTTTAAATTTCCCTTGTTTGTTGCTGATATTAGCATCCAATTTAATGTCTCCTCTGCTTTATTTTTAAACCCATTTCAGACCTGCTTATCTCATGGGGCTTTCAGCCAGAAAGAACCAGCAAAGCTGGTAGTGGAGTTTCTTCCAAGCTTCTTATTTCCATGCCTAAATGTATATGTGTGTGTGTGTGTGTGTATACACTTGTCCTTGTACTTAATTGGAAATACCCCTATGTTTTCACTTTCTTTTATTCCAATTTTAAATATTTACAATTAAAATTAAGATTTTGTCTTTTTTTGTTACCCAGATAACAGTGACAAAAATTAATCATCTGGTAGAAGTGGTCATGAACCATACGACTGGCTTTTTCTTATGTAGATTAGGAATACTTTGTGCTCGAGAAACGTTAGAATACCTTTTTAGTGGTGGTGTTGATTTAGGTTGTGGAATTTAATGAGTCTGGATGTATTTCTTTTTGGAAGTCCACTTGTAACAGAAATGGTAATATTGGAATTTTATAATGGTTTCTAATAGACTAGTCCAGATTGTTCAGCTGTAAATTATTTCAGTAATGAGGCTTCTTACTCAAATGTCCATATTATTGGAGAAACTCTTGTAAGCATTTGGTGTACTATCAAATTCAGGGAAGATAAATATTTGCCCAGATTCCCCACACATAACTCAGTATGTTGCCTAAGTTAGAATTTCCACATTGCCAGAAAATCTTCACTAGATGGCAAATTCTGACATACCTATCCTAACATAATTGCATGCCATTAAGTTCCCTTAAGTTTCATGTGATGTTATAATTGAAATATATTTTGACATCAAATATTTTAAAATTTATTTTTAAAAGTAAACTCCTAAGGTTTTCGATTATTCATCACATTTTCATAAGGATGTACACAGGAACTCTTATTTTGTTTGGAAAAAGACTCTGTGGAACGTGTTATATATTTCCTTGCCTTATAAAAATATAGTTATTTTTGGTATAAGTCTTTGAGGAGTAAAAGAATCTCCCATTTTCTTAACTGTTTATCAGGTTTAAAAAAAATCTGCAAGTTCTCTCATCAGTATAATAGACTTCTTCACCTTCTCTTAACAGTTCTAGAGTTTTCATCTTTATAGAATTCTTGTATTACTTTAAAAAATTCTGCATAAGAAATCACTCATTGTCTTTTATCCAGATAGCCAAGTCTAAAATACAAAGAACATCCAAATTATTCCTTCTCTTCTCCATCTTCTTTGTCCCTATTTATAGATCCTGATATTTCTTGAATTTGGCCCATCTTGTTCTTTATTCCTACTACGCCAGTTTTGGCATGCTTCGTCTCATTTGTATTACCCTCTTAATAACTTGTTCTAGTTCTCTGTAACCTGTCTTCTATACTTCTGCTACTAAAGGGATGCTTTCTAGGCCACAAACCACTCATGTTACTCTTGCTTAAAACCTCTTGTCCTAAGTTATTGACCTTTTACTGCGTACAAGGCACTTTGCTACCCATTGTACATTGTCTCCTCTATGAGAAGGGTACTAGTCTTTTTTCCATTTTAATGATTAAAAATAAAAAAGAATGAAGAAGAAAGAGATTGAGTACCTTGCCTAAGGTCTTATTGGTGGGAAGTAACAGACCCAAATCTTTTTCTCCCCAAACTTGAGTTTGTAAAACTGCTCTCCTGTAGTGACCCATTAGTGATTTCAAAGTGTAGCATATGAGACAGTCTTCTGGGTTTGGGAGGAGAGTGTTTATAGCACTACTTATATTTTATACCTTATGTTTTAAGTATTTTAATTTTGCTAAATGTTTCATTATGTATGTGTGCCTAGCTATACATATCCATACCAATTTATATGTGTCTAGATTATGAAATTTATCAAATTATTAGGTCTCACATTAAACATATATGTTTCATGAAATATGTATTACGGTAGTGCCTGGGTGGCTCTGTTGGATGAGCATCTGACTCTTGATTTTGACACAGATCATGGTCTCACAGTTCATGAGGTTGAGCCCCACATTGGACCCATGCAGTGCAGAGACTTCTTGGGATTCTCTCTCTCTGCACCTTTCCTGCTCGCTGTGCACTTGCTCTCTCAAATAATAAATAAACTAAAAAAATATAAAGTATATATTATATATATATATATATTTACACGTGTATTCATATATATTAATATCTCTATATTTTATATACTATATATTCCTGTTACTTTATCTATATACACTAACATATATCCTGAAATGCATGTCTATATATAGACAGACACTCTGGAGATATGTGTTATATATACACACATATACATATCTAAACATAAAATTTAAAATATATATTTATAAAATTGATGAAGACATTTACACATAAACAAATATTGCATATTTTCACATTGGAAACTGAGCAGGGGTGGGCAAAGTATGGCCCAAGGGGCAAATCCAGACTTTTGTAAATAAACTTCCTTGGAATATAGCTATTCCCATTCATTTATTCACTGTCTAGGTTACTTTTGCAATACAATGGCAGAGTTGAGTAGTTGTGACAGAGATCATAAGGCTAAAATATTTACTATTTGACCCTGTACAGAAAATGTTTGTGAACTCCTGGTCTATGGGATAATTTCTAAGCTTCCTAGCAATGTATAAACACCCTGCTGACTCTCGCCCTTCCCTTGCTCATAGGTGGTAGCTATGTGGAAGTACTGTTTGCAGCTACCTCAATATTAAATCCATTATCGTACCTCTGTGCTTTATGGTGCTTCCTTTCCCTGAGTTATCACCCTAGCTCCCTTGCTTGGTGAAATTCTGTATTCATTCTTTAAGTCCAACTTAGTTTCCAATTCTTCCTACTCCAGTTTTTCAACAAGATAGAGTTAATCACTTTATGTAAAACCTTGGTTTGTGAACATAATTCATTCCAGAAACATGCTTGTAATTCAAAGCACTTGTATATCAATGTGAATTTCCCCATAAGGAATATTGGAAACTCAGATAATTTGTTCCACAACCCAAAAATATTCATATAATAATGATTACAATACTGTAATATAATACAAAATAACACAGAAAATACAGAATATAAAGAAAAATAACTTAACCTGCATTTACCTTTGAAAACCTTCGGGGCTGGTTTGTGAGGGAGACCAGAGAGGAGGGTTACTGTGTAGGACAGCTTTCCCTATCACTAATGGAATCACTGCTGTCTATTGGCTCAATGGAATCTTTTTCTTTTTGTGCACTTTTAACAAGGAACCTATCCAATGACCTAGAATGAAGCAAAGCGTTCTTAAGCTTACTCTTGTGTGGAAAAGCAAAGGACTGTCCATAAGGACTTTGAAATGACAAAAAACTAGTGCCAGTTGTGGGCACCTTCCAGTGTTCTGAAAAATCACTCATTTCTGCCAAACACTGTGGCCTGATACTGAGCATCCAAGCATGGGAGAAGATCACCCACAATCCTGCAGTGAGCAAGTGAGCGAGCCAGCGAGCGAGAGAGAACCATTGACTCCGTTGTGATCATGTGATGTTTGACGTCACGTACTACTAGTATTTTTTATCAAGATAAAATTTATTAGAAATGTTTGCTCATCTTGCAGAACACTCTCAGAACAAGTTACTCACATTCCAGTGTTTTACTGTATTTCTTTCTGTGTGATAACTGTATCTGTAAAATCTGTATAGTATCTGTTATTACTTTTATGCTATTAAAAATTCCTATATATTTTCCATTCGTGTATCCACATTCATCCAAGATGTGAAATTTTGAACAGTGTGATTGATATCTCTCAGTTCAGATGTATCTTGTGAATGATGTATAAATTGAATTTGCTAATGTTTCCTTCCCTTTCCCTTTCCCAGAAAGGAAACTACTGGAAAAACAGTAGTTTTAAATTGGTAGTAGATGTTCTAATTTTTGGTATCTTAGACTCCAGGAAGTACTTTATTTATATGTTTTATTTCTATTCGTGGAGTGTAAGTTCATCGTGAAAGGGTTTTTATGGTGTTTATCTTTGAAGAAGATGGTACGACAGTGTCTTGTGTGTCCTAGACCAAGTGTGCTGAATTTAATGCCAAGTCTGTTTATATTGTTCAGTGATGATAATTTCAGGTAGTAGTCTCCAGAATTAGTAAATTAGTTAGTGGTCCTACACAATCAGAGATTTAACAGTATCATTTGTTTATTTTGCAAGAAATCATCATTTTGTGTGTCAACTTCAGTAACCTTCAGCTGATGTAGAACTTAGCCAAAAATTCTTTCAGTATTTCTGTATTAGAGTTTAGAGGCAGGGATGTAAAGAAAGTTAAAGAAAAAAATATACAGGATTTTCCTGAACTCAGTTCTACTAGAAACCTGATACCAACTCAAGTTTTAGTATCACAATGGAATAATACTGGATAACACATCAACGTATACATTTTAGAAAACTGAGTGAGACTTGAAACAATAGACTCGCAAATTCTGAACAGTCTGTAGAGTGACAGTGTTAATAAGTGGATTGTGTTAGCTGGAATTTTCGAACGTCAAGGCTTTGTACCATTTGAAAGTACATTCTCCCGTGAATGAAGAACAATCATCAAGCTTTACATTTTCTCTTTTAAGGGGTTGAGCGGGAAAAAGAGAATCTGGAGAAGCAGATGTCAGATTTGAGGGTGCAGCTGAACTTCAGTGCAATGGCATCTGAGTTAGAGGAAGCGAAGCGGTGCATGGAGCGAAAAGACCAGGAGAAGGCACATTTTGCAGCGCAAGTAGAGGTGACTTTGCTATTTTCAAGCTGTATTTGAAGGACATTAGTTTTGTTTCATAGAATTGCTTAATGAAGTTTTAATGTAAAGTTGGTGATATTTTATGAACTCTAGTTTGAGTAAACATAACATAAAGTTATATAGATGACTACTTTATATATAGAAATGTCTGTAGATTCATTTCTCTTTCATTTGGACCTTAAAGCCAGGAACCTATTAAACTTGGCAGTATTTTTCTTCTAGTAGCAAACTGAGCCCTTCCTTCAGACAGAAAGTACCTTTATTTGAAGGAATGGTGAATTATCATTTATTTTGGGGCTGAAACTGGAAGACGGCACAGCAAAGAGGGTATTATTGGTATTTCTTCTTTGGAACCATGAATGTTTTTAAATCTCTGCCTGCTGTGGAAGAGGTGGAATTACACTGCCTCCATTAATTTAGGGTGTGTGGTAATCATGAATGAGGTGTAAGTAGGTAGCTACCTTTCCCCATTTGCCTTTTTTTTTTAATGTGTATTTATTTTAGAGAGAGAGAGAGAGAGAGAGAGAGAGAGAGAGTGCATGCGCCAGTGGGGGAGGGGCAGAGAAAGAGGGAGATGTAGATTCTCAGGCTCCAGGCTCTGAGCTGTCAGCACAGAGCCTGACACGGGGCTCAAACTCAGGAACAGAGAGCTCATGACCTGAGCCAAAGTCAGACGCTCAACAGACTGAGTCACCCAGGTGCCTCCCCCCGTGGCCTTTTATCTAGCGTAGACAGGGTAATTATCTGAAAATATTAAAAATCAAAAGAAAGAAATTCATAAAAAGGAAATGTCTTAATACCATTTATAATTACACAAATTAGATCAGACATGGATGACACATTTAGAAATAAATATGTATCAGCCCTCCCTTTATATCTGTTTTTTCTTAGTGGAGTTGTATTCCAATTATAATAAGGTGCCATATTTGAAGAATTTTCTAAACTATAATGAAAGGTAGAAAATTGGTGTTAAAGATATCAAACTTTATATAACCCAAAGGAAATATTTAATGTTATGCTAGTCTGAGTTTCTTTTTCATCTTGGAAAGATGCATTTTCTTCATTTTCATCAATGGAAAAATGTATTTTAGATTTGCTTCAAGATTCAGATTGTAAAGCTGATGAAATACTGACATACTTTTTACAAAGCCCTTTACATGTATAATAAATACTTATCAGAGACATTATCAGAGCAATTGTAATTTAGGACTTCAAAAGTTTGCTTTACAGGTATTGTTTTAACCCTTGATCCTGTTGTCAAAAGTGCTAAAATATTATTTTGCCAAAGTTAAGTATTAAAAAAAAAAAAACCTATACTAGTAAATATCAAAGGTAGAAAAATTCCTTGGCTAACCTGTTTATAACCACATATTGGTCTGTCCTTCTTCCCTTCCTTCCTTTTCATTGTTTGATTTCATTTACCACTTGCAGAATCAGTTGAAAAAAAATCTCACATAAGCATTTAAAAAATTACTTATAATAACCTAATAATGCCCTTATTCAAAGAGCCTGGCTTTCCCCTTGCCCTAACAATAGATCTTTTACATTTTCACCTGGATTAGGGAAAGACTTGGAGTTCTCTTGGATTAGTTTGGGTTAATTATACAGGTTTCGATGTGAAAGACAATTGGACAGAGAGGTTGAGCATTTACTCACATATTAAACACTTAATGACTGTCTTGTTACATGTCAGGCACTATTCTAGGTGGTGGTGACATGGCAATGAACAAAAGTCAGGCAGATTTCCCTGTCTCTATGCAGGTGACATTCTAAAATTGATGAAAAAAGTTCTTTGGGTTTGTCTCAAGTCTAATTCAAATTTATTTCGGAGGATGAAAATGTTTTTTTCCCTGTTGCCATTAAAATGGTATTACAAAAAGATACTGTTTTTTCTGGAAGAAATTCCCATTAACCAGTTTTTATTTTCCTGACATTATTTTTAACAATAAAATAATTAAATTTATAACCATTGTTTTAGATTAAAAAAATTTTTTTAATGTTTATTTATTTTTGAGAGAGAGAGAGAGAAAGAGAACACCACGTGAACAGGGGAGGAGCAGGGAGAGAGGGAGACATGGAATCCGAGGCTCCAGGCTCTGAGCTGTCGGCACAGAGCCCAACATGGGGCTCAAACTCCTGAACCACGAGATCTTGACCTGAGCTGACGTTGGATGCTTGACCGACTGAGCCACCTAGGCGCCCCCCACCATTTTAGATTTTATGACATTTCTGATTATGGCTTATTTTTCATACCTTGTGAAGGCCCTTTGAATATCTTTATTCCCAAGCTATTCTCAGAATGACATTTAGTGTAGGCTTTGTGAAGGTATTGGTCATGGATCACTCAATGTAACTTCTAACAGTCATTTTATTGAAATTTAACTGAAAGATACTTAGTCTCTATTTTTCAGATATGTTTGATAGCATTTATTTTTCAAAAATATTTGGTGTTGCCTTATACATTCTGTAAAGAATGGCTATTAATCCTCTTTAGTTCCTTTTTAGAAAGCAAATACGAATAAGACAAGATGCTCAGAATGTGACTGTTGGTCAGGCCCCCAAATATTTGCATAATACTCTTTCTTTTGGCTTGTTCAGTCAGTAATCTTTCTCTTTTTAATGTTTATTTGCTTAATTTTGAGAGATAGGGACAGAGAATCCTAAGCAGGTTCCACGCTGTGAGCACAGAGCCCAGCTTAAGGTACTTGATCCTAAGAACCATAAGATCATGACCTGAGCTGAAATCAAGAGTTGGATATTCAACCGACTGAGCCACCCAGGAGCCCCTAATCTCTTTTCCTTCCTGAAGCCTTCTTAGACTCTATCAGCTGCAAGTGATAATCCTTCCTTCTGTACCTCATCCTTTTGCTCACATCACTAATGTTCTTATGGCACCTTTCTCACACTGCCTTAAAGTAGTCCGGGCAGATGTCTTTAAAATTTCAAAACGAGTTGAAATGAAGGAGAAAGGGGACTGCATTAGAAAGTTGCCCTGTCAGTAGGACAAATCTGACCTTGATGTCCTTACCTTGGTGAACACCTCATGTTTCAAGATCTTGTCCTCACATCTGGAAACTTGAACTTTCTGTGTTCTAGAATTAATGTGACCCAGGAAACTGGTTCATACTAATAATGAAATTTACTAGAGAGCAGTGTATAAAAGAGTGCCAGCTCATTCATGTACCCTCTGGGGGTTTCTTTATGGATGTTTAAACACTGATCTCTTATGCAGGGCACCAGTCTCCCAGTTTTCTTTACCTAGGTTTTAGAAGGTTGAATTAGTGACCAAAAAGTTGCTTGGTGAACACAGTCAGAGAATAATGTCTGAAGAACTGTTTGTTCCTGGCTATTGTAAGGTTCTCTCACCCTCCACCTTTCTTTACCATAGTCCTTGTAACCAGAGACCTGCTTATTTCCTTAGATTCCTATCTTTATTTCTGGAGTATGTTGAACTGCCCTCCCCCCCCCTTTTTTTTTTTTTTTTGTCTAACAGTCTTCTCAGCTTCCACTCTGATGCTCAACCTTCTGTTTGCATTTTCTTCTGATATGTTGCGGTGCACAGATTTTGCTCTGGGCTATTTACCAGTATGCATTGATGTTGTAATTAAAACTTGTGGCATTCTGGAAGCCACTTATGAATTAAATACTTATATCTTTTTCAAATCATAAATGAGTATGGGTTAAGAACCAGGTCTTGTCTCTATACTCCTTTGTGCTCCTTGACAGTGTCTTACCCATATTAGTTGCTAAGTTAGTATTTGTTGACCAAAATCGTAAATTATACAATATTTTTGTGGTTATTTTTTAAAGCTAACATTTGTTGTCTGGTCATTTTTTAACAGCACGTTAAGGGTATCTGGGTGGCTCAGTTGGTTAAACGTCCGACTTCAACTCAGGTTATGATCTCACAGTCTGTGGGTTCCAGCCTCTCATTGGGCTCTGTGCTGACAGCTCAGAGGCTGGAGCCTGCTTCAGATTCTGTGTCCCCCTCTCTTTCTCTGCCCTTTCCCTGCTCTCTCTCTCTCTGTCAAAAATAAATAAACATTTAAAAAATAAATTAATAAAAGTCTGTTAATTTCTGGAAGAGTTGTCAGTATTCCAGAGGACCTTTGCTCTTTCTTATTGATGGCGTCAGTTTTTGTTGATCCAGAGTACACATTTTAAGCAGTTGTTTCACACAGGAGAAAACCAGTGAAAACACCTTGTAAAAACCAGAATGAAAGGTGCATTTGGGTTTGCATAATTTACCTTTAAAATTATACCTAAAACCTTAAATCTGTATATGCATAGAAAATACTAAGTACGTTTTTTTTCTTCTTCTAAACTTGAGTTGAACCTCATTAACCTTGATAGGCTATTTGTATTCATAAGAATTCCAAGTATCCTTGATCATTGATTCCCCCTGATTTAATCTCAGCCTCCATCTTCCATCAACTTACTTTTCTTGAAAAAAAAAAATTTGACTTTTAAATTCAATGAGGAACTTCAAAGAAAGGGAAAAAAAAAACCCAAGGTGCTGTACATAATTTAGATTAAATGTTGAAAGTGATAATTGAGTGACAACTGACATGATTATTCATTAGCAGAAACTTGGGACTGTAATGCCGTAATTTACTTTTAAAAAGAGGATAGTGGAAAACAGGAATGATAATCAATAATAACTTTTCTTTTTGATGATTAGTACATTAGGAACAGAAGGAAGGTTGTTCCTTTTAACGCACTTTTAATATAAACTCTTGATTCTTGGATTTCTTATACAAAGCTGGCTACTTTACTATGTACTTTGCTATAGTGTTATACAATACTATACAATATTACTTTTAAACCTTCTTAGAGATCTTAATTGCCCTGTCTGTAATTTCTACTGTTCTTTTTTATCTTAATAATTTATTCCTTATCTAAGTGCTTGTTGTAAAATAAGGTATTATCTGAGTACTAAGTAGTATTTAATGCATAGATTATAAAGAAAACAAATATTGACAGCAAAGCTTTATAACAAAGGCTAAAATTGTTGAACCTAGTGGAGAGGAGATCTGTCTTTGTTATTAACCAAATTCACTGACAGTGAAACAGATTGCTAAGTCCACAGATGCTCTGTACTCCAAGTTCTTCATAAAGGCAATTACTGGCAGAGATGCCCTACGATAAAAACTCTAAAACTAAATAAACCTTGACACTTTGAGGAAGATTTAGTTTCTCAAATCTTACATCTATATGGAATAATAAAGGAATTCTAGGAGCTGTGAAGAGAGGCAGCTTTTACATTTTCTGTAACTTAGAGTTGCGTGAATATTTCCATAAAGCTGGAAAGTAACAGTGGACCAAATATCTTAAGTTTTCTTTTAAGGTATCACCAGTGTTTGCTGTAGTTTATCATTTGAATACGGTCAGTAAAGCAATAATTTGGGAATAAAAGTGTCTATTTTCAAAATCTTTATTTTCTGAAGTCATGATGATATCTGTTTCATGTGTTTTATATATAAAATACATGTAAATTTCATGTATTTTATGTATATATTGACATAAATTTCATGTATTTTATGTATATAATGAATATATATAAATTGAAAAGACCTCTTTGTGGCGTGTGTGTGCGCGTGCACGTGCATGGACATAGATGCATGAAGTTGGCAGGGAGAGAGGGAGAAACATTCCTCACAAAATAAGTATTGATAACTTATGTTAGTTATCGATTTGATATTAAAAGCAATTATAAGGATAAAATATACCGTTGGGGATAATTATTGAAGGACTTAACTATGGAAAAATACGTGATATCAAATGAATAAGGTAACGTTTTTGCAGAATCTAACTGATTTATAGTTCTTTTCTTGACTACCACAAATGATATTAAAGAGCTATAAAGTAGACTTTATAATAAGCATATTTGACTGTTCATGCATTATCCCTATAGTTTTCACAGTTAATTTTAGAGTGATTTTAATTGATAAGGTATCATTTTAAGTGGAGAGTTAAATTACATTTTAGATGTTTGTTTTCAGGCAGCTTTCTACAAGGAGAAATGAGATTAAGCTCAGCCTCAAACAACAAAAAAGTCCGTGGGCCTGTTATACTCTTGAAAATGTTTGAATGGTATAAATTATCTTTACAAAACAAAGTTTTTAATAAGTAACACATGGCTAACATAAAAGTCAGTGTTAGCAACTTTTTTTTTTTCAAATATATTACACATTTAATTTCTGGTACTTGCAAGAAATATGTGTTGATGTCAGTGCTTATTTTGTGGGGGAAACTATCATGATGTTAGACTATGGTTTGCTTTTCCTTAGAGAAGATTAACCAGTTAGGCAAATTTTTGGCAATTGTCATTAAAGAGCAGTTTATGCGTTTGTTAATGGTGGATTACCTTGTTGTAGAACAAACTTCCTAGTGAGAAAAACTGGAAAAGCTGGGTAAGACATGTATTTAAAAAAAAAATACATATATCTTTGAAGTTGTCAGAGAGTTATCTGGGTGCAAGGACAGGAGGAGTCCTGTATTCTGCTCAGGAGTAGAGTGCAGAGTGATTAGTCTGACACTGGGTGCCACTCTTCCCCTGAAATGTCACAAACTGAGCAAGGCTTACCAATAGAGCCTAGGTTCCTGAAAGAAGCAGGGCCCTTGTAAACGTCCCACACTCTCAGTTGGGATACCCAAAGGGCTCCTGGGTGAGCGGAAAATGCACGAACAGTCACAGAAATGTAGCTTTGAATCTGCTGTGACGTTATCTGTCCCTACTCTAGCTGCCCATCTAAATAAGAGTAGATCTTTTGTGGGGGTGGGGGGAAAGGTATTATCCAGAGCCCTCGTGTTATTTCTGTAATTTGTCTTACAGTGTCTAGCATTTTATCAAAAACTTAGCAGTCAGGGGCGCCTGGGTGGCGCAGTCGGTTAAGCGTCCGACTTCAGCCAGGTCACGATCTCGCGGTCCGTGAGTTCCAGCCCCGCGTCAGGCTCTGGGCTGATGGCTCGGAGCCTGGAGCCTGTTTCCGATTCTGTGCCTCCCTCTCTGTCTGCCCCTCCCCCGTTCATGCTCTGTCTCTCTCTGTCCCAAAAATAAATAAAAACGTTGAGAAAAAAAAAATTAAAAAAAAAAAAACTTAGCAGTCATATCAAGAAACAAAATGCACATTACTAAAAAGCAAGATATAAGCAGGAAATAGAAATAGGTATATAGGCTGTTCAAATATTGGAATTAACACATCAACTTTAAAACAATGGTTATTAATATGTTAAGAAATTAGATCATAAGATACTTAATTCTAGCAGAGAACAGGACATTATAAAAAGAATAGAAATCTGAGAACCAAAATATATAGTAACTGAAATTAAGAGCTGGATAGGTAGGTAAGGTTTAACAGAAAATTAGACACCTTTTTTCTTATTCTTTTGAAGAAATTTATGAGGCTTCCATTCATATGTATGTTTAGGTTATATTATTTGTGGTTTGGTTACTGGCTTTATGATCTGTTTTTCTATCTTCTAATTGGTAAAAAGAAAAACAATTTATTCAGTCTTTCATTCAATAAATTTTTATTAAGGGTCTATTAGGTATTGAGTCTGGTGATAGAATCAGGGGTTATACACATGAAATCAACATTCATTGCCCTCAATAAAGTCAAAATCACCTAACTTCTATTTAGCACTGAAGTTTCAGTTCACTAGAAAAGCCAGGCCCCCTTCACCCTTGAGAGGAAGAATCATAGTGAGACTTAAAATGAGGAACAGGGATGTGGGGGGTCTGAACCTTAGGAAGTAGGCATGAGGAGCCTCCATCCCTATGGTACCAGGATGGCCTCCCTCCTCCAATGGCAGAACAATAAATGTAAAAACAAAGAGTCCTTGAAGACAAAAGCAGAAATACCTTCAAATATAAATTGGTGTTTGGTGAATGAAAATATGAACGATGGTTTTATAGTCTCATAGGCTTAACAATTCCATTATTTTGTCACATTGGCCCGTTCTATTTGTCCCTTCTAGATTACAAGAAACTGAGACACACTCAAATGAGGTTTCATGTAGGGAGGCAAGAAACTATCTTGACAGCTGCCCTTCCGGGGTTCATGGAGAAAACAAATTTTATACATGTTACCACACTGACTCTGTCATTGAGACTCCTTAGATTGCAACGATAAGAAAACTTGAGGGTGCCTGGGTGGCTTATTTGGTTAAGTGTCCGACTCTTGGTTTTGGCTCAGGTCATGATCCTGTGATTTGTGGGTTTGAGTCCCGGGTCAGGCTTCCTTCTGGCAGTGCAGAGCCTGCTTGGGAATTTCTTTCTCTCTCCTTCTCTTTCTGCCCCTCCCCACTTGAGTTCAGCACTCTCTCTCAAAATAAATAAACTTAAAAAAAAAAAGAAAAGACAGGGTGCCTGTGTGGCTCAGTTGGTTAAGCATCCGACCTCCGCTTGGGTCACAATCTCACAGTTCATGAATTCAAGCCCTACGTCAGAGTCTGTGCTGATAGCTCTGAGCCTGGTACCTGCTTCAGGTTCTGTGTCTCCCACTCTGTCTGCCCCTCCCCTGCTCACATTCTCTCTCTCCCCAAAATAAACAAACATTAAAAATACTTAAAAAAAAATAAAGAAAAGAAAAAAAAAGAGAAAACTTGAGCCATTTTTAGATGACTGTCTTGGATTCAGCATTAATTCATTGGTACAGTCATCTGTGACCATGGTGGTGTAGTCATAGGACTCTACTACAGTCTTTTTTTTTTCCCCCTGTGAATGGATTTGAGTTACTATTGAGTATGAATTGCTTTCAAGCTAAGAAACTTCATTGAATTTTTCTTGTAAAGCTGGTTTACTAGCAACATATTTTCTTAGTTTTTGTTTACCTGAGAATGTCTTTATTGCACCTCATTTTAAAAAGATAATTTTGCTGGATTTAAAATCTTAGTTGACTTTCTTTCAGCACTTTGAATATGTCATCCTGCAGGTTTTGTTTCTTCCTTGTTTCTCATGAGAAGTCTAATGTTAATCCCATTGCATTCCTGTTCCTGAGGAGCCACTATTTCTTGTACTGCTTTCAAGATTTTATCATTGTCTTTGCCTTCAGTGTTTGATTCGGATATGTTCTTTGTATTTAACCTATTTGCAGTTCATCAAGCTTCTTGGATATGTAGCTTATGTTTTTTTTCAGATTTGGGAAGTTTTAGCTATTATTTTCTCTTACATATTTTTTGTTTCTCTCCATTCCATCTAGTGTTTTTTTTTTTTTTTGTTTTGTTTTTTTTTTTTTTTTAGTTTATTTTGAGAGAGAGCACGTGTGCGCACAAATGGGGGGAAGGGGCAGAGAGAAAGGGATAGAGAGAATCCCAAGCAGGCTACACACTGTTAGCACAGAACCCGATGTGGGGCTCAAACTCATGAACCATGATAGCATGACATGAGTTAAAATCAAGAGTCAGATGCTCAACTGACTGAGACACCCAGGTACTCCCCTCCACCCCCATCTAGTTTTTCTGTTGCATGTATGTTGGTATCCCACATTTCTTTGGGGCTTAGTTCATTTTTATTTTTTCTCTTTCTCCTTAAGGTGGCATAATCTCCATTGATTCACTGAGCCTTTCAAATGAATTTTTTATTTCGCTGGCTGTATTTTGCAACTTCAGAATTTCCATTAAAAATATAATTTCTATCTTTTTATTGCTATTCTCTATGACATTGTCATTATACACTCTTTTTATTAAAAAAAATGGTTTCCTTTAGCCCTTTGAACACATTTATTAAGGCTTTTTAAAAATCTTTGTTAAGTTCAACATCTGGTCCCCCTCAAAGATAGTTTCAGTTGTCTTCTTTTTTCTTTGTAGAGGTCACACTTTTTATTTTTTGTTTATTTTTTATAAAGTTTATTTATTTTGAGAGAGAGAGTGCATGAGTGGTGGAGGGGCAGAGAGAGAGAGAGAGAGAGGGAGAGAGAGAGAGAACACCCCAAACAGACTCTGTACTATCAGCACGGAGCCACCGACGCAAGTCATGAACCTGATCTGAAATCAAGAGTCAGATGCTTAACCTACAGAGCCAACCAGGCACCCCGCGGTCACACTTTTTAGATTTCTTTTCATGTCTACTGATTTTTATTGAAATTGGACATTTTATGTATTAAGCCTGGATACTAATTCCCCACCTTTTGGGGTTTGCTGTTACTATTTGCCTTTTTGTCTCTCCTGTTACTCCTCAGAGGGTACAGCCTTAAGTATGTGTGGAGTCTCCTTGACAACCAGGGATGATTGTGGTTTTAGCTGGGTTCTCTTTGACTTTCTAGTTCCCTGACTCTCCCCATTAAACTTTTGACTTTTGGATAGTCTGATTCTGTTGATACTCCACCTGGCTTTATCCTCTCCAGTAATTGCTAGCTGATCTTTTTTTTTTTTTTTTTTTTGGACAATGCCCTGGAATTGTACCACAGTCTGATTTTATTAAAGACCGCTCTTCTTAGCTTTTTCCTTGACTCTCTCTATTAAATTTCTAGCTGATCTGTTGTTTCACTTGTTGCTACTAGTATTATGGAAATTACCAGCTTCTTAACCACTCGCCCCCAAGATCTTCATCATTTTTGACATCATCCTTAGACATTAATTTCCTTATGTTCTGTTACAAGTAAAGTCAGTCCCCTTAGAACTTTGAGCTCTCTGTTTATGTAACTTCCCTCTTCTCAGCTGAGCTCAGGGACTGTAGCCTGCTTCCCTTTGGGGTGGTGCCTCAGCTCTTCAAGTGTGGTGCCAAGTGGGGATGGTAGCCCCTGATCTTCTGAGCTTGTCTCTTCTGTTGTGGAACCTTCACTGTATGAGAGAGCTGGGGCAGGAGCAGTCTAAGTCTGCGATGCCTTCTGTCCTATGAGTAGAGGCTGGTTGGGAAAAGAGACCCTCAGTCCTTTGACTGTGTCTATTTGGCATAGAGTTTCCACACATTCATCTGGGGGGTGATGGTCCCTCTATGGGTCCTTGAATCTAAGATGAAGGATGTTGTAAAATTTACTAAACTACTTTATGTTAATAAGTGAAGGATACATATAATAATCTCTAGGGTAACCACTAAAAGAAGAGTAATGGGTATATAGCTAATACAGAAGAAAAAAGTGAAACAATTAAAAATTATTTCCAGGGGTGTCTGGCTGGCTCAGTCCATAGAGCATATGATTCTTGATCTCAGGGTTGTGAATTCAAGCCCCACTTTGGGCGTAGAACTTACTTAAAAAAAAAAAAAATTACTCCCCAAAGAGAACATAAAAGAAAATCTTCACAACATTGTGTAAATGAATATTTCTTCCGAAATTTCCACCTTACACTTGGCTGCATTAGGAAAATGAAAAGAACAAGCAACCCTGGGAGAAGATATCTGCAGAACATATATGTAACAAAAGACTGGTATCGTGTTTATATATCATTCCTGTATATTTGGTGACTTACAACTGTGCTTGGTTGTTTTAACATTTGTAAAGTATATGAGAAAATCCTATTAGTATCGCAACAGATAAAGCATTTATGACAGTTCAATATCCATTAATTAGGGAAACTTTTAGTTTCCCTAGTTAAAAGGGAGAGAGGGAAACTTTCTGATACTGAAGAATATCTACTAAAAACCTATAGCAAATGTCATACTTAATAGTGAAATACTGATTTTATTTTATTTTTATATTTTTAAGTTTATTTATTTTGAGAAAGAGACACAGAGTACACGAGCAGGGGTGGGGCAGAGAGAGGGAGAGAGAATCCTAAGCAGGCTCTGCACTGCCAGCGTAGAGCCCAGTGTGGGGCTAAAACCCACAAACTGTGAGAGCATGCCCTGAGCTGAAGTCAAGAGCTGGATGCTCAACTGACTGAGCCACCCAGTCACCCCTGAAATACTGATTTTAAATGAAGGAAGCACTTTCCTCTATTCAATAATGTAATAGGGTTAATAGTCCAGGCAATAAAGGAAAAAAAAGGGTATCTGTTAGGAAAGGAATTAATAATGTCTTTATTTCCACCTGATATTTTAAAAAAATCCATGCACTCTACAGGTAAATTATTAGCATTAACAAGTGAGGTATATATTTAAGCTAAGATAATTAAAACCACATATCAAAATAAAATGAACTTTGATCAGACCTTTAAGGCTAAACTAAAAACCACTGAATCATGTTCAGTCACATTGTTTCCACAAAACATGTTGTCCTAAGTACTGATTAAAAACAAATAGAATTTTTTTTGCACTCTTGGTTAATTTATGTAATTTATTTATTTTTTTTTTAAAGAGAATATACATAATCAACATTAAGGTCAAGAAAAGAATTCTACCTGTACATATGAAGAAGAAAAATTAGAGTATCAAGTCATTATATTAATATGAATCCATGGCTGCTCTAGATTAGCATCATCTGGTAGCACTTTCAGCAGTGAGGGAGATGTTTTAAATCTGTGCTGTTCAATATGTTAGTCATATGTACCCATAGAGGACTTGAAATGAGGTCAGTGTGGCTGAGTTTTTAATTTTAATTTTACTTAATTTAAATATAGGTGGAACTTAAATGGTGGGAATGTGATTGGATGGTGTGAAACTAGGTTAGGAGCCATGTCTTATATTCCTGTGGGTGTAGAAAGCACACTGATTTTCCTTTGATTGTCTGAAATATGACCTGGCTGTGTCGTGGGAAGGTGGTGTTCTTGGACTTGATTGAGAACTGATTAAAGGAACATCCTTCATAGCCAGCCCTTTCTAAGTGTATAGGAGTCAAGAAAGGGATTATTCTTTCTTTCTTTCTTTCTTTCTTTCTTTCTTTCTTTCTTTCTTTCTTTCTTTCTTTCTTTCTTTCTTTCTTTCTTTCTTTCTTTCTCTTTCTTTCTTTCTTTCTTTCTTTCTTTCTTTCTTTCTTTCTTTCTTTCTTTCTTTCTTTTATTGTGGTAAAATACACAAAACATAAAATTACCATCTTCACCATTTTTTAAATGTACAATTCAATGGTATTAAATAAATTCACATTATTGTACAACCATCCATTCTCATCCCCACTGAAACTCTGTATCTATTAAATAACAACTCCCACTTCCTATCTCCCTCAGTTTCTGGCAACCACTATTATACTTATTATACCACTCTGAGTACCTCACTGAAGTGGATTCATGTAGTATTTCTATTGATGTGGTTGGCTTATTTCACTTAACATAATGTCCTCAAGTTTTATCTATGTTGTAGCATATTGCAGAATTTCCTTCTTATATATTCCATATATGGAATCCATATATCTATATATCTATATCTACACACACACATACATATATGTATGTATGTGTATATATATATATCTATATATATATATCTATATATATACTGATGCATAATTAAGCAAAATGAGGTCTATATTGTGCTTATCTATGGTATATATATTCCATATATGGTATACCATAGATAAGCAAAATATATGTCACATTTTGCTTATTTATCCATCAGTTCATGGATACCTGGGTTGTTTCCATATTTTAGCAATTGTGAATAATGCTGTTAGGAATAATGCTGTGAGTGTATAAATATCTCTTCGAGACTCTGCTCCTAGTTTTTTGGGGTATATATCCAGAAGTAGAATTATTAGATCATATGGTAATTCTGTGTTTAATCTTTTGAGGAACCACCATACTCTTTCCCACAGTGGCTATACCATTTTATATTCCTATCAACAGTGCACAAGGGTTCCAGTTTCTCCACATCCTCATCAACACATGTTATATTCTGTTTTTTATTTATTTGTTTTTTAGTAGTAGCCATCCTAATGGATATGAGGTGGTATCTCTAGAGAGCATTATTTTTGTTTGAAACAGTATTAACAAAAGAAAAAAAGGCTCCCCTATTCCATTTAGCCTTCCTTAGCTTTGATTTCTTTCAAGAAATCAAAATTGAGAAATTAAGAAAAGTTGATTTCTCTTAACTGCACAATGTTACTGTGTCACGTAAGATAACATGTCTGTTTTCTTTCAAATAAACCGTAATTCTCTATTAGAATGTAGAACGTTAATATTAAGTGTTAGGTTACATTTAATTTCTCCTCTTGACTATATGTCACGTAATTAGAGATAAAATATTTCTTTAGTTGAACTGTGTAATTTATGTTGGTCCTCAGCTGCCACATCAATATTGGTAAGAACACAGGTGTCTGTGTTTTATTGATGCCTGCTTTGTCCTAATACATTTCATAGCAAATGTATAATCAGAGGTTGTTCTGCTTCAATCAAAAGCAGTCGCAAATACCAATCTGCTTAAAGCAGAATAGTTTTATCCCATCTATATTCAAATTTTCTTCTCCCAAAGTGCTTGCTTTAGTTAAACATCAGAGTTGCAGAGTTAAAATTATCAGTCAGAGTGTGAGAAAAACTAAGAAAACACAAATGTACTTTGAGATAATGTGTGCCAGGGTCAGAACTTCCCCAGTGTGTTGCTGGGGCCTAGATGTTAATTATATGTCCCCTTGTGTTTTAAGTTGAATACTGTGAAGAAATGTGTATTTAAAATATTCCATGTAGTGAACATCATGACTAATGAAACAGAAGTTAATATTTTATTTCTTCACAAGGATATGAATGTATTTAATTAATTGAACATTATTTTCTATACTTTGCTTAAACTAAGTATCATGTTTCATTAAAAAGTACAAGGAAACTATAGTTGTATGAAGCAGATATGTTCTCATAGGATTTGTGGAGAAGTAATTATTTTTAATCACTGAGAAAGTCCAAGGAACCTGTTATTTGGGATTAATGTCCTTTTATGTATCTCTGCTTCATTTGACAAAAAGAAAATGATACTAGTATACATGGTCAAAATTAGAAGGATAGAAAAGACAGAAGGTTATATTGGTAAAGGAAGAATTTATTTGTGACATGGTTACTACAGTGATCCCTGATGTTTAATGTGACTGATCCCTAACTCATAAAAGGGTTTGGATCAGTTATTTTTCCTTATTTTTAAGAACTTTTTAATTAAAAATTTTTATTTTTTGAGAGAGATTTGCAAGTAAGTTCCATGCTAAGTGTGGAACCTGATGCAGGCCTTGATCTCATGACCCTAGGATCATGATCTGAGCTGAAATCAAGAGTTGGACACTCAAACCAGCTGAGCCACCCAGGTGCTCCTAGATCAGTTATTAAAGACAATTAATATGTATTTTGCTTGAATTAAAAAAAATTGACTCAGATTTTAGGTATATATTCTACTTTCAGCCAATCATGACTTAAAAAAGTTTTAAATAGTGTGATCTCAATGAGTGATGGTCTAATTTAGCTGTGTGTAGCTATATTTTGGGGCTACCACACTTGTTTTGATTGATTTGAGTTCTTTTATTCAGAGACTTGCCTTAACTCTCCTGACTGTGGAAAATTGATTAGTTGTCCTCTCACTATCAGTTCATAAAACACCTAAATTATACCGAAATGAATGAGTTTATCAAGACATGCAAGAATTTGTCAGGCTCATTTCCCAATAGAGGTGAGTGGGGCATGGCTTAATTGAGAATCTGAGAATTTCAGGTGAAATACTGTTAAATCTGTCCTTTTGTTTATACAGTAAAGGCAAAACTTTATAACATCAGGTAGGGGTTAGTGGGGAAATAGAACTGCTCTAGGTATTTTATGCAATAGTTGTTTATAATAATATTGGCAGATGTGGCTTGGCCTAGGCTTCTAAGAAAGGGTAGCATGAAGGGGGATATTCACTGCAGAACAAAATAAATTCTATCTATGAGACTTTGCTGGCCAGCAGCAAAAAGCCAAATTAGCAAGTATATTGTCTCCACCTCATTTCCACAGTTTAATTCTGTCTCTGTTGAGTCTGATTTGCCCCCAAACCTAGCTCAAGGGAGTACTGAACGTTCAGTTTTGTAGCCTCTGTGGAATGGGAGAATGTATTAGAAGGAATTGGGCATAGGGACTGACTGCTTTTGGTCCTAAACCACAGTGCTAGTAATCAGGTTTTCTTTTAGCTGAGAAACATGACCTTGCTTTGTCTTTGAGCCTAGCCCTGTGTCCATAGTTGGTACTCTGCGAATGCTGGCTGAATTCATGTTAATCCTAATATCATATTTACAAATACCTTCCTGTTCATTAGTAATGTTATATTCAATCTGTAGTTTCTTTGCAGGTTTTTGTTTTTGTTTTTTGTTTTTCAAGCCTCCTGTCCATTTTAGGTTTGTTAAAATTAAATCATCTATATATGCAAAGTCACATGGAAACTAAAATGTTCCAACATGCTAGAAAAGAGTTTAGCTTCAATAAACACACAAAAAAATAAATAAAATTTTAGTGTTCTTTTTTTTTTTTTTTTCCTGTACTTGAATCAGTTCTCTTTCTCACCTGAGAAATTTGCATCTCCTTTTGGCTGTAATATCCCTATTCAATCAATGTTTTCATCTTGTGTCTTCTTTAAGGAAGTCATATTTTGGACTGGAATTAGTCTTATCTTTGTTCACAGAGTCGATATTAAGGTAATTAATTGAATTCTGTTTCTAATGGTGTTCTACTTGAGGCTTGTGTGTTACTTATTAGCTTGAATGTCACTGTTTTTGTCCATATAAAGAACTGGATTTATATGCCTGTACTTTAAATATCGTTTTTGTTTCAGTGTATCCTTTTGATATAGAGAGTTGCTACTTTTCACGGTGCTGGGTATTTAGAGACCTTACTGTGAAACAGATCATTCTGTTGTGGTTTTGTGTGTTTTTATATGAGAAATATCGTAATTAATAAGGGTGTTTTCAACCAAGGAAACTTGGTAACCAAAACACCCTTAAAATAACTGGTTGTCAATACCAAGATATAAAAACTCTTAATCTTTGTAGTAATTAAAACTTAAAAGTATTTATTAGTTTTGGTAAAGTGGGTATAATACAAATACATAATTGTAAACGTTTTTAGTGTACTAAAAAAGTGTGTGGTGTGTGTGTTTATCTTCAACTGTGGTACCATATATTTGATGAATGTAAAACTGAAAGGCTAGAATTATAAGAATTAAAAGAAAAATTTATAGGTAATTTTGTCCTAGAATTTAGAAGGCACTTTAATCAAACTGTTTGGGAAGATTGAACACATTGAACAAGTGGCTTTTTCTCTGCACTGATTTTTCATTACTATATAGAGACTTTACAAATAATTGTATTTCTATTTGGTTTGCCCCCAATTTGGAATCATTCATTTTCAAACATTGCAAAATCAAGTTATTTTGAATTCTTACAAAAGATTATTTGCATATGTTTGGGAGAGGTGTCTAGTTGATCGGATTCTCTTGCTGATCTTTTTCCCTCTTCCCCCTTCTCCTCTCAACACCATTTCCCATTTCCCCTGCCAACACCAGTATTAGGAGCACTTCCATCATGAAGGAAGCTACCTAAGGGAAACAGAGGACAGGAGTGCTAGGCACACGCTTGCCCTGGCTGTGTCAGCTGCTGTTGACTTCTGAGATTGACTGCCACGGACACTCATTTTCTCTCTGGCTCTGTTTGTCTCTTTCTTCCCCCTGCCTCCTTTGCTTGCTCTCTTTCTCTTTATTACTTTCAATAGCAACTGCAAATTATCTTCTTTTTGATCCCTTAGCCACCGCCTAATGGTGTTAGCTCAGGGCTCTTTTCTTTTTGACAAAGAATCATTGCTAGAAAACATTATATAAAGTTAAGAACAGAGGTAGACAGTAAGAAATGAAACAGAAGTGTAGATTAGGTAGCATAAATTGGGAAGAGAGGCAAAATATGAAATACAGAAGAAAGAATTGCTCACATACATCACATTTATTAAAAATAACTGTTATGTCTCTGTTTCCCCAACTATGCTGTGTGGTGCTCTGTAGCAGTAGAATGGAGAACCACGCCTTCTTATTCATCTTTTTGTCTCAGAAGCTTGGTTGTTGCTGAGTGCAGTAAATGTTTATTGGAATGGATGAAAACATACCTGTATTTTCTTTGGAAAGACTGACAGATGATTTTTTTTCTTGCTTTTTCTTTTTTTTTTTTCCCTAGTCTCTTGAATGCCATAGATGGTCCTTATCTATTACAAGACAGCTCTATTGAATTTGATTGCTGAAATGAATTCGGATGAGGAAAAAATTGGTTCTAAAAGTCCATTCCTGCTTTAAAAAGATGATCTTCAATTATTTTTAATGTTGCTATAATATTTTAATATCCTAGTGTTAGCATAATGTCCTTTGGTGATTAATCTTTCTCAAGCACATATCTGATCATGTTATTCCCTTGCTGAACAACTTTTGAAAGCTTAAGCTGGATTTCACCATTCCCCCAACCTGGTTCCTGACCTTACTTTTTAAATCTCTTTTTAGCATTCTTGAAATTTACTCTTTTTTTCCCCTACTGTTTATTAATTTATTTTGAGAGAGAGAGAGAGCGAGTGAGCACGAGCAGGGGAAGGGCAGAGAGAGAGGGAGACAGAGAATCCCAAGCAGGCCCCGTGCTGCCAGAACACAGCCCCGCGTGGGGCTCTAACCCACAAACCATGAGATCATGACCTGAGCTGAAATCAAGAGTTGGGTGCTTAACCAACTGAGCCACCCAGGTGCCCTGAAAGTTACTCTTCATGAACAGCCCTGGTGGCCCAGCCTGTGGCTCTTGCCCGTGCTACCATTGGTCTTAAATGCCTGTCATTTGATCAGTGACCCAGTCTTTTCTGTTCTTGACACTTGAGTTTGCCCATTGTCTCCTTATTTTATGTGCCTTTCTTGATGAGTTCTTGCTGATCAGAGTAGTTTCTCTTGAATTTACTTGCTTAAATCCTATTTCTACTAGCCAGCACTGATGTCCCTTCCCTCCTGCTTAGCTGTATTTATCCCAATCAGTATTTCCCATACAGTACTTTCCTTGGTCCCTCGGCAGGGTCATGAACATAGGAGGGGATAGCTAGTCTATGCCTGATTTTGTTTTAACCAAGCCAACTCTATTCTGTGATTTTTTTTTTCCTTTCAGCTTCAGAAGTTTCCAGAAACATACATGCATCAGATATTGTATAATTCCTATTCAGGATTTCCTCCTAGCTCAGGAACATGGTATCTTACTTAATTATTTAAAAGGTTGTTTGGCTAGTATCCAAGTTGGTAATATAGTTACTAACTATATGGAATCAGTATTAGTTTTAATATTAGGGACCTGTGGCTAGTCTTTTTTTTTTTTCCTGCTGTAAACTACCTCCCTTACCTGGGATTGATTACTTTATCTCCTTGTCCCTCAATTTCCTTATCTCTAAAATGTAGGCATTGAATCACATCTCTAATTTTTTAAAAAAAATTTTTATTTTAGAGAGTGTGTGAGTGGGAGGGAGGCAGAGAGGGAGAATCTTAAGCAGGCTCCATGCTGATCATGGAGCCCAACACGGGGTTTAATCTCATGACCCTGGGATCATGACCTGAGCCAAAATCAAGAGTCAGATGCTTAACTGACTGAGCCACCCAGGCACCACCTCACTACTTTTTAAAATGGAATCTCGGGGCGCCTGGGTGGCTCAGTCGGTTAAGTGTCCGACTTCAGCTCAGGTCACGATCTCGCGGTCTGTGAGTTCGAGCCCGCGTCGGGCTCTGGGCTGATGGCTCAGAGCCTGGAGCCTGCTTCCGATTCTGTGTCTCCCTCTCTCTCTGCCCCTCCCCCGTTCATGCTCTGTCTCTCTCTGTCTCAAAAGTAAATAAACGTTAAAAAAAAACCAAAGTGTTAAAATAGAATATCTCTTTTACATTTTCTGTTTTCGTTTTAATGCCTTATTCATTTGAGTACGCTGTCTGTTGTTTTCTTAAAATTTGAATACGACCACTGCAGCAATTAAAAAGGGAGCCATTGGCAGCCAAAGCCAGTTTCAAGGGGAGAGTTCTTTTCTCCCATCTTCTAAATGCATTGCTGTAATGCTAATGCATTTTTTTTTTTTTAATTCTTTTTTAAAACGTTTATTTTTGAGAGAAAGAGCAAGTGAGCGTGCGTGTGCGTGCAAGCCGGGAGGGGCAGAGAATTCAAGCAGGCTCTGCGCTGTCAGCACAGAGCCTGTTAACAGGGCTCGAACTCATGAACTGTGAGATCATGACCTGGGCTGAATTCAAGAGTCTGACACTTAACTGACTGAGCCCCTGTAATGCATTCTTTAATACATTCTTTTCCTTTCTGTCTATTCTTTGGCCATTTTAATACAAGGACGAAAAGAGTTAACATAGTAGTTAACAGTTTCCTTAGGCCTGCTTGCAAAATAGGCCCTTGTTTGGCATCTGGGAGCCTTAATGATGATCAAGTTAGAAACTTTCCTTGATGAGTGTAGCTCATGGTGCCTAGACCTTTTGTACAAAGAATATGGTTTATGTTGAACACTTGCTTTCTTTCTGGGAGTCTGGAATTTTGGTATATACCAGGCAGATGGTACGTAAGTGACTAGTTGTAATTAAAACTTGAGGAACTGAGTCTCTAGTGAGCTTTCTTGGTAGATAGTACTTCATACATGTCGGAATTCACTGCTGGAAGAATTGAGTACACTCTGTGTGACTACTGAGACAGGACTCTTGGAAGCCTGTGCCTGGTCTCCACTGGTTTATGCCCCACATTGTTTTCTCTTTGCTGATTTTGCCGTGTATCTTTTCACTCTCATAAATCTTAGCGTAAGTACGACTATATACTGAATCCAGTGACTCCTTCAAGTTCTCGCCACACCTGAGACCCTCAACACAACTGCTCATTAACATGTTTTCCTACCTGAAGAAAGAGAAACAGAAAAAGACATTAAATGTATGTTTTAGGTTAAGTTGGAGCTTTTAAGCTTTATAAACCTTTGGTAACGTACTGTGAAAGGGATCAGGACATACCACCCCAACATATGCCACTTTGGTATATTGATTACTTTGAGCTGAAGGCACTTGAGAAATAGTAGATGCAGGAAGGGTACTCTGAGCTCTTTTTCTACCTAAAAAGAAGATACCCTGAGGTAGATACCTCAAGAATCCCCTGAGGAAGATACCCTCCCTCTACCAGGAAGAGAAGAACATTTTTTATCATTGGAAACTGGGAGCTGATTCCAAAATGGATCTGAACAGACAAACCTAAAATAACCCTGATCTTCCGTTAGTTTCCACCATGTATTTCCTAGTCACTTGTCTACAGTTTACTGCCCCCTAGAAGCTCATTAGATCCCTTTTCCTTTTTTTTGTCATAAATTAGAATTTATAAATTCAAATGAATTAAAAAAGGCTTAGAAGCTCTTGGTCCTAACCACTTTTATGGGTCTTCATGTTTCCAACAAAGGCTCTTAGGTATATGTATAAATATTAAATAAAATTTGTGTGCTTTTCTTCTGCTAATCCGTCTTATGTTGGTTTAATTATCAGGACCAGCTACAGAACCTAAAAGGTTCCCTTTAGGAACCAAAAAGTCTTCTCTACCAAAAAACTGGAAGGAATTCTTGGGAAAAAGAACATTTTTATGTTTTTGGATTACGTTTGTCTTTGACAGTACTTATGTAGTGATAAATAAATAATAGACTTGATTAAGTGATATGAAATTTAACCACCCTGCTCTAGTGGCTGAGATAATTTCATATAATTTAATTGTAAAAAGTTCTTTAGGATAGAAGAGGCTTCCAGGAATGTATGATAGTATTAACAGAATTGAAAATCATTCTAATGGAATAAATAAAATTGCTTTTCATTTAGCATTTCATGTAGTACATAGGAAAATACCAATATTTAGTATATGAAAACATATATTTGTGGGTTAATGATGTGTTTGTTTACTTGTGTGCTCTATGTATATGTGTGTGTGCTAAGGATTGTTATGAGGGTTCTGTAATCTCTTGATTGTTGGGGGAGAAATGTATATTACAACTAGATAATTATGATTGGTTATTTGAGGAAGAGGGATTAAAAAAAAGTCAAAACAGTGGCTGAGTAGAACCTGCCAAGGAATGAATATAGGAAGGAATTCTATGACAGGTTTTACCTGAAGTATAACACAGATAGACTGTTGGGAGCAAATCAGTAGCAACAGTTTCCAGACTCAGGGCAGTTAGAGGCAGTGTTCATCCAGTTCAAATTCAAACCTACTTTCCCATCAGTAGTGAGAACTACAATTCCTCAGGATTAGAACCTCATCCTTTTCTGTTTATTTATACTAACATACCCAATCAATACCGTGATGTTTTCAAATACTCTTCTCAGTGAAATATTGTATGTAATATGTTAATATGAAAGTGTATAATTTTTAAAATGTGAGAACAAAGGAATTTATGTGTTGAAGCTCTGGGCTTACGTATATTAATCATGTGCCTATTCTTGTTCTGTAATTGCAGAAGAATAAATAGTGTTGAACTAATTTTCCTCCTGGGTTCAAAAGCTTGCTGGAGAAATTTGAAAAATTTGTATACTTGAGTCCATTATAAATTTGAGGCTCACTGTGACCTTATTTCTGTTTGTTAGCTTTTAAACATTTATCTCTTGTTCATTTTCTCTTCTTTTCCTATAGCAGTTATTTCAGACTTTCTCACTATTTAAATATACAATTCCATTCCCATTTCTATACTCTCTCAGCAGAGAAAGTCTACTGCCATTTTATTAGCAGGACCACCTTTTTGTTAGGAGTTGGGCATCAAATAAATTCAGTTTTTTTGACATACTAAAATTAAGATGTCTGTGGGATTCCCAAATGTAGCCTGTCATTATGTAGTTAGGTATTTAAAGGCCTGGAATTTATCAGTCTGGCTCCTGAACTAGAAATCACTTATATTTCTGTCTACCTACATACTTACTTATTAGAGATATTTTATAGATAGGATGGTGCTTAATACTAGAACCCTATAGCATTATCTGTATTTAAAGGCTAAATGTAGAAGAGACCCAGGAAAGGAGATTATTAAAGAACAGGAAGAAAAAGAACTAGTAAAGAGCGGTATTATGAAAGTCAGGGAAGAAGAGAGACGTAAAAATCAGAAGGGGCAATTGACAGTGTCACATAGGAAACTAGAATAGATTGTTAAAGAGTTTGTTGTGTTTGGCTATCGGTGATCTTTGGGCGTCTTGATGAGAGTTATTTTAATTGTATGGTAGGGATGGAACCGAGATCCAATGAATGGAGAAATGAATTAGGAATAAAATTGTGAAGTATCAGGTGTGGACTGCTCTTTCTAGGAGTTTGGCCTAATAGAAGAGTGTAGGGTGCTGGTTAGATCATGTTGGATTGATAAAGGTTTTGTTTGCTTCATTAAAAAATAATATTGTGATTTTATTTTCTTATTCAAGTATAATTAACACACTGTGCTACATTAGTTTCAGCTATACAACACAATGACTTAACAATTTCACACATCTTTCAGGGCTCATCAAGATATAACCCCATCCCCTCTTCTGTGACAACAGCTAGTTAATTTTTTTTTTCTGTTTAAGAGTCTATTTTTTCTATTGAAGAGTCTATCTATTTTTGTCTGTCTCTTTTTTATTTGTGCATTTGTTTCTTAAATTTTGCATATGAGTGAAATAATATGATATTTGTCTTTCTCTGACTTATTTCACTTACCTTTATACCTTCTAGGTCCATCCATGTTGTTGCAAATGGCAAGATTTTTTTATTTTTTACATTGGAATAGTATTCCAGTGTGGTGTGTGTGTGTGTGTGTGTGTGTGTGTGTGTGTGTGTGTGTGTGTGTGTGTGTATCACCTCTTTATCCATTCATCTATGAGTGGATACTTGGGTTGCTTCTATATCTTGGCTATTGTGAATAATGCTGCAATAAACATAGGGATACATGCATCTCTTTGGATCAGTGTTTTCATTTTCTTTAGGTAAATGCCGAGTAGTGGAATTACTGATCAGATGGTAATTCTAGTTGTAATTTTTTGAGGACCCTCTATACTGTTTCCCCACAGTAGCTGTTCCAGTTTGCATTCCCTCCAACAGTGCATGGAGGTTCCTTTCCCACCCTCCCCCGCCCCCCCACATCCTCACCAACACTTGTAATTTCTTGTGTTTTTGATTTTAGCCATTCTAACAGGTATAAAGTGATATCTCAATATGGTTTTAACTTGCATTTCCCTGATGATTAATGATGTTGAGCATTTTTTATGTGTATGTTGGCCATCTGTAAGTCTTCTTTGGAAACAGATCTGTTCAGGTTCTCTATTTTTTATTTGGATTATTGGGTTTTTTTTGGTATTGTGTAAGTTCTTCATGTAGTTTGGATATAAACTCCTTATATGATATATCATTTTTAAATATCTTCTACATGTTGGTAGGTTGCCTTTTTGTTTTCTTGATAGTTTCCTTTACTGTACAAAAGCTTTTTATTTAGGTGCAGTTCCAATAATTTAATTTTGCTTTTCTTTTCCTTGCCAAAGGACATATTTAGAAAAATTGTTTCTATGGCCATTGTCAAAGAAATTACTGCCTATGTTTTCTTTTAGGAGTTATGGTTTCAGGTCTCATGTTTAGGTCTGTAATCTATTTTGAGATTATTTTTAGGTATGGTGTAAGAAAGTGGTCCAGGTTCATTCTTTTGCATGTAGCTGTGTAGTATTTCCAGCATTGTTTGTTAAAGAGACTGACTTTTCCTATTGTATATTCTTGCCTTCTTTTTCATAGATTAATTGACCTTAAAAGCATGGGTTTATTTATGGATTCTTGATTCACACTGATCTTTGTGTCTACACTTGATCTTAGCCAAAAGGCCGAGAAGCGATTGATCTTTGTGTCTATTTCTGTGCCAGTACCATACTGCTATGATAACTATAGCTTTGTAGTATACTGAAATCTGGGATTGTGATACCTCCAGCTTTGTTCTTTTTTTTCAAGATTGCTTTGGCTATTTGGAGTCTTTTATGGTTCCATACAAATTTTAGGATTATTTTTTCTAGCTCTGTGAAAAATGTTTTTGGCATTTTGATTGGGATTGCATTAAAAGGGTAGATTGTTTTGGGTAGTAGGGACCAATCCATGAACATGGAATACCTTTCCATTTGTTTGTATCATCTTCAATTTGTTTCATTAAAAAAAAAAAAATTACTGTGATTTTTAAAGATGGGAATAGTAGAGAATAATGATCCAAGAGGAAAAGAGAGGTTCAATACAAGGAAGAGAAGGCATAATTGTTGTAGTGAAGCCCTTGATGGAAGTGGAAGGACATTACAAAGATAGGCTAATTTATTTAAGAAGGATCCCTTTTTCCCAGAGGCTGGAGAGGAGGACAGATTAGCCATTGGTAAGTTTTACAATAATACATTAAGGAAATTTGGGTGATGTCCTGCCTAATGGCCTCAATTTTATTTCTTAAGGAGGAGCTATGTTACATACTAAAAGTGAGTGAAAAGATGGTAGGTCTGAGACAGGACATTTTAGATGGGCCACATGTGGATTGGAAAGCGGCATGCAGTAGAATTTCTGGGCATTGAGGAGTTGCCTGTCCATGTGCCATCACATCAACTAATACTCCTGTGTGATTTTTCTTAGAGGACTCAGTAACTGGATATAGGAAACAGGAAATTCGTCAATTCCCCAAGAGCTGACGATTTTGCCATTCAAGTTTTGTTTTAAATAGGAGTTTGAAACATGAACAACAGAGTGGCTAAAGTGAAAATTAAGGAAATTAGGTCAAAGAACTTGGATTTAAAGCCAGCAAACGAAATATCAAGGCGTGGTCATCTTCCTGACAATGAGGAGCAGATGTATCACAAGAAAAGGAGTGAGGGAGCTGGGCAGATTGGTAGATAAAGCCTAAGGCCTAAGGGGTAGGAAGGAGGGGGAGGATGGGGTAGTGGGAAGGAGAGGGAGTACTTGGACAAACCTCTTACTTCAAAGGTGGCAGTTCTGAAAAAAGATAACTCGCTAAGATAGGACTGTGGGAGTAGGTGACAAAGAGGCATGGAATTAGGGTCATCTGAGAATCTGTCCTCTTAGCAAAGAGTTGGAAACATGGCCTCTGGAGTCAGACAATCTGGGTCTGAATCCTGTTCCCTCACATATTAGGTATGTGACCTAGGGCAAGTTCCAAGTGTTGGTTACTCATCACTAAAATCAAGATAATAATAGTGGGATTGAATGAGATCATTCTTATAAAGCATTTGCTTAGTCCTTTGTATAACTCAAGTGCTCAATAAACTTCAATAGTAGTAATAATAATAATAATTACTATTATTGCTGGTTCCTCATTTAGATCTCAGCTCCTATGTCACCTCCTGAGAGAGAACCCTCTCCGGCCAGGCTGTAAGATACAGGCCTCTTCAAGTAACCACCCATCATTTTAGTATCTAGCATTATCTATTCTTGTAATCTAGTTGTTAGTGTGAATAGCTCCCCAATTTAGATTAAGCCAGGTCTTATTAGCCATTCAGTAAACTATGTGCTAACACATAGGAAGGGTACCCAGTCTCCGAAGCGTTGGTTGGGGGAAAAAAAAAAATACTAGTACCTCTCTCTGCTGATGGAGAAATCACATGAATACTGCTTGTTGATAAAGTCGATTTCTAGCTTCATGGTAAAACTTTTAGATAAGGGCAAAGGGTAAACAGCCAGCATCATGGTTTTCTGATTTCATTTTAGAATTTTCCACACAAACTTGTGCATAGTTCTCAATTTACTGTTTTGGTTGGGTAGATAAAGGAATGACTCCTCTCTTCCAGACTGCACTGAATTTAGCAAACTGAGCAAATGCAAACCTGTTGCTTGGAAAATGAAGCTTATTTTAAGGCATTATTTTTATTTTTTTGCCAGAATGTCAAACCATGACTTTAATCATGGGAGAAATTGTATTTAACTTTATTTGAGCCACAGTTCAAATATAATGGAATCTGGAACTGAACATTATGCTGTTAGAGTCAGAGGAAGCTGGTAAATATTTCCAGTCTTCATATGTAGGCACCTTACAACACTGTAGATGATATTTATTGTTTGTCCTAGTGTCATCTTAGTCCTCTGGACACATGGTCTTTTCAGGTTATCTTTGTCACCCCCCGTATTTAGAAAGTAAGGCTCAGGAGGAACAGCTTATGGGATACATTATTTCTGAATTTGTCACTCCTTTCCAAAGCTTTATAAGATTGAAGATGGAAACATTCTTTTATTTGTATAAAATGTTATATAAAAGCAGTGCCTTCTCATTTTTGAAGTTAAAAATAGATCTTCACCAATTCTTCCCAAATTAAAAATAGGTATGAATCATGATGATTTAGTGCAATTTCCAAATGTATGGTTGACCACTTCTGTTTTAGGGAAACTAGATTTTAAGAGTTCAGGTTTGCTTTTCTTGATTATTACGTATTCCAAGTAAATTTAAGTTTGTTTAAATATCTGTCCCACAGTGATTCATATAAGCTTGAGATAAGTTCAGCAACTTGTAATGTTAGACTTAGCTGGAAATAACCTATCTATAAACACTTTGAGAGCCTTTTAAATAGACTTTCAAGTATAGTATTATCTATACTGATGTTTGTATCATCAATGCACATTTTTATTATAGATTTTTATTTTATTGTAACATTTTATGTGCTGCCAGAAAGTGAAATATTATGTATGATTGCTATGATAGTCTGACAATTGTAAAATATTGATCTTTTTTCCAGTTGGACAAAGCAAGAGAGTTTACAAAAGTAATGCACATTGTTTTTCTCACCAACAAGGCCTTCTATTTCAGTGACAGTCAATTGGAAAATACATATCTTCCCTTTTTGGATAATGAAATAGTGTAAAAAAGGAAACTATTCCTATAAAAAATTATTCCCAACTAATGTTCTTATAAAATACACAGAAGGGGACTCATATTTTCTAGACTGATTACTAATGAAATTTAATACAGATGATTCCCACTTCAGTGACATTAGAGATTCTTGTTTGATGATATGTTATGCATCCAATTTTGACAAGAACATGTTCCTAATATTTCACATGCTTTATTCCCAGAATTTAACACGTGAATTGGAGAACAGGGAAAAGCAGCAACTACAGATGTTGGATCAACTTAAGGAGATCCAGAATCACTTTGAGACTTGTGAGGCCAAACATAAGCGCGCTGACCTTCAGATCTCAGAGCTGACTCACCATGCTGAGGATGCCACCAAACAGGCCGAGCAGTACCTTCTCGAGTTCCAGCAGTCAGAGGCCCTGAGACAGGCAGCGGAGAAGAGGAGAGAAGAGCTGAAGACGAAAGCTCAGGAGTCCATTAGACAGTGGAAGCTTAAGCATAAGAAAATAGAGCGAGCACTGGAGAAGCAGTCTGAAACTCTTGAGCAACTGACAGACAAGAATAATCAGGTATAAAAGCCAAATTCCCAATGGGTGATTTTTGCTGTGACCAACCATTCATTCATCCATCCTTTGAACAAACACTTGAATGCCATGCTGTTCATATAGTCTATCAAGATGTCCTTGATAGAGAGTCTTTATGTCTTGGCTATTTCAAGGTAAAAAGTAACTTAGTTTTTTTAACTTCTTAAAGCCTTTTTCATAGTTTAACATTCTGTAGATTTTTAGAGTTTGGCCCTTAAAAGAGATCCACCTCCTCCCCCATCTCCCAGTTTAGCTTTTAGTTCCCTAAGTTGAAATTGTTCTTTAATATTCAAATGGAAAAAGAGTAGTGAAATCTTCCATAACATCACTTGACTTTTTCCCCCAGTGTATGAATTTTAGAATCTCATCTTGTTATGTATTTCAATTTAAGTATTAGTTGGAAAGAGACATTTAAAGATGTGGTAGTTACTACTGGACCATTTTTTTGGCAGTAACTACAATGGGTTTAATTAAATGAGTGATGTTCACAGTCTCACTGAGTAGTGTTATCAGGTCGCAAGCCTCTTTAAAACTCGGCTTTTGTGCCTTTTTGATAGCAACAAAAAGCATTTCCCTGATCCATGTGTGCATTTCACATCATCTTTTGTATAATCAGTTAGTTTAAATGGATTTTATGCTCCTATGTTGATTCTCAACTCTATATTTGGGTTGAATTAAACCAAGATGTTTATAATATGATCAGGAAAGTCAGGATTGACTTTTATCCATGTGTATTCTTGGTTTATCATTTCTCCTTTGTCATTTGTCACTTGTCAAGAATTCTGAACATTCCAGAAGAATAATCATTTGGATAAGTTGACTTTGTTTCAAAAGAAAACAAACTGTGGGGCAATTATATTTATAAAATCCATTGTCAGCCCTTAAGAGTGACAGATGCTTATTTCAGATGAGCTGGCATGGAGAAGATGCTTTACCATTTAGATACGAATGTCTCAGATATAAGATGGAGGAAGTGATCACCTTGGGCTCACTGTGGAGGGCTTTTCAATTTAACCCATCTGACACATACTGGGTGACTGGTTGCCCTGAGGTAAAGCAGTTCTAAAGCTTTCAGACTTGAATCTGAACTGATTTGATCCCAGGAAATTGCTCTACCTTGATTATTCTGTTGTCAGTTTGGTCTGGTAACTGGTTCAGTGAGCATGACTGTAGGGGAGGCAGCTAGAAAGAAGGGGGGGGTGAGAGGGGTAGACTGATTGAGAAGTGTCTGGGGATTTTACTTAATTAGAGGAAATTTAGAAGAGTCCATGTCATCAGATGGTATCCTAATCCACAATGCAGAGTTTTCTAGATGGAATTTTTTAGAATATTCACAATTGTTAAACAGTTATTTCCCAGAATGCTTCTGATATAATTATTTTTATCACTTAGCATTGCTAATGATAAGCAAAGAAGTAGTTTTAAAGTGATTGCCACAGTTAGGGTAGTATCACAATTATCACAGCAGGCTTTGTAATTTTCACTTTAAAAGCCTTAAAAATTAATGCAGCATGTTGGAGTTAGAGCAATGGTTGATCAAAGAAGAAAGGGTAACATATTTCACTGCAAATTCAAGTGTCCGGTAAATCCATGATGTGGAAATACACTGTAAATAATTTCAGAAAAAAAGCATGTATATTTTTATGTCTTAGTGAATAATACCCCTAAGGAGTATTTAATACTTAATAAAATCACAAAGCCACCCTAAGGCATTAGTTATACAGCCTATTCCTTTTTTGTTTTGTTTTGTTTTCTTTTTTGGATTAATTATTTTCAAAAAGTGACTCCAGGGTATATTTGGAAGTATGTATTAAAATAAAAATAATACTGATTTACAAATAAAACACATTATGTTTTACAGAATAAATTAATTGCTTACTAAGTAACTTTGTTGAGCCATTTTCCATGCTTAAATGATGCAATTTTTTGTGTTTTCTAAATACTTCTGTGTCTACTTCTCTCTTTTTCCAACATAATTTATTTTCTGCTTTAAGATTTCCCACTTAAAAATGTAGTAGAAGGCTAAAGGGTTTTATTCTCCTAAAAATTGCACTGATTTCTTTTTTTCTCTTCTACATTTTTGGAATTTTGGTAAGATTATCAGATACATATTCTATTATAGAACTACTTCATTATTGAACGATATGAAATACCAAACAAAAAGCAAAGCATTGCAGAAAAAAACCAGGGAGATCAGATTGTATACTTTCCTTGAAAGAAAATGGCATGGATGTTGACATTAGGGAATCATGATGTTCTTTAAGAATATGTAGATGAACACATATTGGAAGACCTAAAATTCTGTTGATACAAATAAACTAATCATTAGTTGTGATTCTTGTGTCTTTATATTTTTTATTTTTTATGCATTTTGTCATTATCTTTTTTAAAGTGTTGTTTGAAGTTATTGGTTCTTGTATGTGCTTTGAAAATGATAAAGGAAAAAATGTTGAACTTGGATTCTGATCATAATGTATGCTTTTCTGAATATTTCCAAATTTATATAACTTTTTAGGTTGTTTGTTTTTCTTGCTGAGTTGGCAGAATAATTGGTTTGGCCCTGAATATTGAGCTTTTTACTTGATAATATTTGACTTCAAGAATCTTAAATTGCCATCTTTTCCTTTTGTGTATTGCCTTCATGCTGAGGAGAAAAAGAGTGTATGTAATATATACTGTCTTTTAAAAGCTGAGTTTTTTAATTTAAAGGTTGAAAAGTAAGAAGGATCAGTGATAAAGTACATTTTAAATATGTACCAGTTCTATCACATGCAATTTTAGAAAGGCTCATGTACTGATATATTAGAATAATCCAGCAGTCTGTCTGCATGTACCCTCAAATGCAGAAAAATAACTTTTTTTTCTTTCAAAAATTTCTGTCTACCTTTTAGTTAATTCAAACAAATAAACAGACACAACTTGCATGGACAACTTTGTGGTCAGGCTTTTGAGGAGTTGGTTCCTGTTCTTATTAAGGTTTTAGACAGTATCATTCTTCTGGCTTCACACAGCCATTTTCAGTCCTTCTTTCACAATCTTCTCTTATAGCTTTTCGTCTTTGGAAGCAGGGTTTGTTTGGTTAGAACATTCTCTTCTCATTGATCCTGACTGCTGCTTATTTTCCATTACGCCTCCACATTTCTCAAAGATTTTTACACCTGGCTTCCCCTCAACCTGTTTCATTACATGCAAGTCTTATCATCTTTGATGATTCCAAAGTTCAAGTTGGCAACCCATTGAACTCTGTGTCCTTAAGCTTCACTAATTTCCCATTTTACAGTGACCTTCAAGTTGCTCAGCAGCTAATTTCTGTGGGTAAAATTTGTCCTCATCTGTAATTCTCTATGTTCATATCTTCAGTTCCAAAATTTCAATCTCTGATCTTACACATTTCTTTTATTCCCTTTTCCTTTTTTAACCATTAACATCTGATTTTGATTTTCCACATTCCTCTGGTTGACCAGCCATTTCCTGGAATCTATTTTTTCCTGTCAACTGGACTTCGTGAAAAGCTACTCTGATGACATGCTCATCATCATCTTCAGTTTCTTCCACCTCACGTGTCTTACTGATCGTCAATCTGGAATCAAACCAACTCTTTACTTTTTCCATTTTCACTCCTGAATAGTACCAGCACAATTTACATAGAAATATCAGTTAGCTCCTATAGTGGTCTTGATTATCCCCATCTCCCCCTGCCCCAGTCTGTTTCGTTCAAAAAGTAATGTAGGCCAGTTACCAAGCACACAGCCCTGTTCTGATCAATGAAGAATGAGTTATGAAATCTGTTGGGGGAGCTTCCGGTAAACATTTACTCACTTCTGAAGAAGATACCTAAGAGAGATTTTCTCCTTCTCTGGTTTTGTTGTATTTGGCTGTGATACCTGCAGTGGCTGAAGCTGGCTGTCTTGCAATGGTCCTGAGAATGAAGTCTCACACACAGGAAGGTATTGCCAAGAGAAATTCAGAGAGGTGGACCTGAACTTTGACACCGTGTCTAGAGCAGTTCTGCATGGAATGATATTAAATTACCTTGTAGTTGAAGTCAACCTGAACTGGAGTGTTTCTGTACCGTCAGCTGAAGATAGTCAAGCTGATATGAGACATCAATTCTGGGAGCCAGGAGCTTTAAGTAAAAGAGCCTAAAATGTAGGATTGACTAAGTGGGGAATAAAGTGGGGACCGGAGGAGCCTACCTTTCTAAATGGAAAGTTGGCAAGCTGTGCTATTGGAAGTAGTTAGTTGAACCATTGGAAATCATATGTTGGGTTAGTGATGTTGTGCCTCAGAGTGGGGTATTAAATGACCAGAATGAAAACTTGAGGACGTTGGCGTGTGTTGTGAACGTACTGCAGCCTTCAGAAGAGGCACACAAGAGAAAGACAAGTGTAGGTTGAAGCCTGCCTGTCTATATAAGCAGAGAAAAATAAATAATAAAAGCAGAGAGCAAGATGTTTTGGGGGTAGAGAGATTGAAAATCTGCAATTTATAATCCAAATATACAGAGCCTGTAATTTGGAGTTTTTTTTAGCATTGGAATAGCCAAATGATCTATGCATGCTGAAGTTAGCCCAAGCAAGAGAGGGAGGTAGGAAACAGAAATAAAAATGGGATAAAAAAACAAGCCTGATTTCTCAGGCCCCTTTCAAGTGCTTCTCCTTAAGCATTCCTGGCCTGACAAAGGGGATCCAAGTCCATTGTTTTGAATTCCCTCAAGATAAAGCTTATTCAACTGAGGGCCCCTGGGAATGTCCAGGATATTGAGGTAGCAGTTGAGACACGGTCATTTTCAGACTCAGAGACCATGTCTAGACAAAAACTTGGGCTGTGGCTACCAGCCAAGCAATTAACAAAAAGAAAATAGAACTTACTTAGTTTTTAGTAACTATATTGGCAAAGAAATTAAAAATTTGACCAATATAGTCTGTGACTGTCCACTCTAAGGCTGCCACTTGTTGTCATGTGATGTGCTGCTTGGAACACTGAAGCAGAGGGCAAAACCTGGAGAACTGTAGAGAGGCAGAGCCTGAGTTTTGAAGGGCTCTTCTTGAACTGTTCCATCTGTGGTGTTCCTGTTATGTGAGAAAAATAAATACCTTTGCTGTTTAAACCAACTTCAGGAAGACATTATAGTCTTTTGTGTTCCAAGATGTTTTACCTGCTAAAGCTTCGTCTTGAAAATATAATTTTCATTGTCAGAGCTGCATGGAAGTCTCTTAACTTCTGGCCAGGGGCGTCTGTTATGTGTTCCACACATTAATCACTGTCTTGAAGCCACGTCTCCTTGTTCTCAGGCCCGTCCTGCATGTCCTTATAGTCAAGACTTGTCCATTTCTGTCTTCTCTAGTATGGTAAACAGAGTGACCTCCCAGAAATGAGTTACCCTAATTTTTGGACACTGTGAACATGATGAGCTATCACTCTCATGATTATGTTATATGGCACAGTTGACCTGAAGATAAGGAGATTATCCAGATGGGCCTAATCTAATCACAAGAGTCCTTAAGAGCATAGAAATTTTTCTGGCTGTTGAGAGAAGGGGAAGTCCAAGGCTTTGAAACAAGAGAAAGATTCATTGTGGTGTCACTGGCTGCAGTCTGAGGAGTCCATGAGCCAAGGAGTGTGGGTGGCCTTAGAAGCTCATAGCAACCCCTGGCCCAAAGCTAGCCAGCAAACTGGGACCAGAGTGGTGAAAGCATGGAACTAAATTATTCCAACAACATGGATGAACCTGAAAGTCTCCCCCGAAAGCCTCCAAGTAAGAGCCCAGGCCAGCTGACACCTTGATTTTAGCCTTAGGAAACCCTGGGCACAATACCTCTCCTGGCCTTAGGATCTATGGAAACAGATAATAAATGGGTATTGTTTTAAGCTATGGAGTTTGTTGGAATTTGTTACACTGCAATAGAAAAATAATACACCTACCCTTAGACCCTATAGTTCTAGCCATTTTTCCTGCCTTTCAAGGTGAATCCTTTCCTCTGTGGACCTGAGTCTTTTCAATCCAGGGACCTTGCTTTTTCAATTATACCTCTTCTTCACAGAGTTGATCACTGTCTTGAACAAATACCTCCTTGAGATCTTGGCTTCTCCTTGAACTTGAATCTTCTGTCTAACCAAACTCTTTTCTACTTACTAGTCTTCATCCCAACCCTATGATATAGGTGTTATTGTTATCTTCATAAAGATAAATAATTTCCTTAAGGCCCAAGAATGACTTATGGTTGATCTGAGAATCATATTCAGTTCTTTCTGGTCACAGCCCAATTGCATAACCACCTCCTTTCATTATTTCTCATGCCAGCTTCATTCTGTTTCTCCTTTGCTAAAACTGACAAGGATTTGAGGAAACTATTTTTTTGGAGTGATTGCCTTATTGCAGTTTATCATGAATTGTTTCATACTGAAGTATAAAACATAAATTGTAAAACTTCCTTGTAAGTATTTGTGTCTTTAGTCATTATTTCTAATTCTGAAATGAGAATCTTAATTTTCTTTTTTCTGTCATCAAGCCGTGACATGTGCCCATAAGCAGGGACAGAGATTGTTCTCGGTGCCAGTGTTGGGGGTTGATGGGGAGAAATGATTTCAGCTTCCTTAGCTGCTGGCTTTTTCACTGCATTGGTGGCTGGTGAGGATGAGAGGGTTAGTTCTTGGCCTCCATCCCGCATTGTCAACCCTAACCTGGCAGAGAGGCTGGCGCAGGGTGATAGACATCCGGTCCCTTGACTTTTGAGTCCCTTCCCAACCTCTCCTAATCCTAATCTTAATCTTAATCTTATTTCTCTCTTTTTGGGACTTCAAGACTCCCAGTTACATACTGGTGTATTTCTTGTCACTACTAACTTTCTTTATTAATGACGGTTGATGTCTTTCTTAGATTGTATCTTCATATATCTTCCGTATATTATCTTCCATATGTTTTTTGAGGTTTCTCCTTTTTAAAAGTGTGCTATTGAAAAAAAAACTGTGCAATTAAAATGCAAAGAATTGTTATTTTAATTAACATTATATTATGTCAACCTCTGGTAAATTATAATAGGAGTCTTTTTCCCCCCCATTCTTTGCTGAATCTTATCCTACATTTAAATACTTATAATCAAGGACTGACCTGTGTTGGTGATGAAAATCTGAAACATATATTTCAATGTGGCACTACTTCAGGGTAATTGTATTTTTCTAGCCTGAAAATTATTTTTCATTAAAAAAAATGGAAAAATACAAAATTTTATTTTAGAATTTTTCTTCTCCGTGTGTATTAAACTTTATTTTCTGACAGTCCCTATGATGACCTTTACAGTGATTTTTTTCTTTTTACCTGATAGATTCTAAAAGAAAAGGATGAATTGAAAAGCCAGCTTTATGCAGCGTTACAACAGATAGAGAATCTTCGAAAGGAATTGAATGACGTCTTAACCAAGCGTGCCCTTCAAGAGGAGGAACTTCACTGTAAGGAGCAGAAACTAAGTGATATTAAGGCTCATCAAGCTGACCTTGAACTAGAAGTCAAGGATTCCCTGGACACTATCCATAGGCTGGAAAGTGAATTGAAGAAGCAGAGTAAGATTCAAAGCCAGGTGAAAGTTGAGAAAGCTCACCTGGAAGAAGAAATCGCAGAGCTAAAAAAGGGCCAGGCCAAGGACAAAGCTCAACTTCTCGAGATGCAAGAGGCTGTCAAGGATTTGAGTGCCATCCGGGCCGATCTTGCTAATAAACTGGCTGAGGAACAGAAAGCCAGGAAAGAGGTGCTTAAGACCCTTGCTGACCTCAAGACACAGGCGAAATCTAGAGATGAAGAAACAGCTACAATCGTTACACAGTTAAAGCTAGAACGAGACGTTCACCAGAGGGAGCTGGAAGATCTCACATCGTCATTGCAGAGTGTGAAAACTAAACACGAGCAGAACATCCAGGAGCTGATGAAGCACTTCAAGAAGGAAAAGAGTGAGGCTGAGAATCATATTAGGACACTGAAGGTACCTGTGCTGAATTATCCTGATGCTACTGAAGGAATTTTTCTGGTGGCTCATGAAGTTAATAAAGCGTAAACTTTTAGAGATCATTTTGTATTCCTAAGCACTGAAGGGAAGATAAAACTAACAGTAAAGAGGCTTATTCTTGTCTGTTCGGCCGCGTTGAAATGAGTTATAACAGCCACCTGGGAGCACCTTTTTCAGAGCACTGAAACCCTTTAAAGAGAACGTTTAGCTATTTTGGGAGTTCAGGAAAGGCAGAGGTGGCAGTAAGTCGTGGACCTGAAACGTGCCCTCATTCAACATTTGTGACCTCCCCAAAATATAAAAGGCAAAGACTTGTCAAGGCCATAGAAGCTATAACCACAGTCCTTATTAGCATGGTAACTAAAGTGGATCCACTTATGAGCTGTGTAAACCCAAGGCTTTTGAGATTTTCCCCTTCTTTTCCAAATCAAAGTTGCCTGGAAAAATGCTTAATTGAGATCTGGCATTTGGGGAAATGTTTCTAGGGTCTAATGGTGTCAGCATTATCCCCATGCAGGGGAGTTATTTCATAACATGATTATCAGGAGTGTGATAAATCTATCCCTCCTTCCTGCTTTAGTTTTTCTCCATAGTACTTATGATATAGATTCCATATTATTGATTTTTTATTCTCCCTTTATTAGAATGAAAAGTCCATGAGGACTGAGATTTGAGTCTATTTTGCTTACAGCTATATCTTCAGTGCCTAGAACAGTTCCTGGAACATTGTAGATATCTGTTGAATAGGTAAATAAACAGATAAGTCTTCAAAGGTTAATTATAAGGTTTTCAAAATTCCTTGAAATAGAACTACCATAATAATGCTTATGACGAAAGATGAAATTATATTGAACTGACATTTGTTGAATGCTTTCAACTATTTTATGAATTCTTCCCCAGTTCCATATAGCCTACTGGCAGTAGTGGATTTGGGGTTATTAATTGGGGTGAGCAGAGCAGAATGGAGGCTGGAAGAATAGGTAAGAGGGCTTTACTACATTTCATTGAACCTAAGACACCATCAGTTGTCAGATGCATCATTATATCTACTAAGAAAAAAAATACATAATATACTATCAGCTGCAAGACAACATCCCAAGACAGGGATGGTAAAATGTGAGAAAATATGTCTTAATATTGATGAAGTATGGCATAATAGTCTGTCAGAGTTGATGAGGACATAAAAGTAGAATCAGAGTTATGGAGAAGAGCTAATCTTAAAGAAAATAAAATATGTGTCATATGTTGATTGATTGGCTCTTGACAATAATAATAATACCAGCAGACTTTTTTTTTTTTTTTTTTTTTTACTACTCAGTTTGTGGTAGTCATTGTAAGAAACTTACATGGGTTAACCATTTAATACTCATGTCGTCCCTGCAGATTGTTTGGTATTTTTTTCTCTAATGAGGAAATTAAAACATAGGAAGTTAATAGCTCAATGTGTTACATCTGGAAAGTAGTGGCGACCGGGTTTGAACCTAGGTAGTCAAGTGCCTGTGTTCTCAACTACACTGCTATACTGGAAAAGGTTTAGAATTGATGATGACTAGGTATAGACTTGGGTGACTAGGTGGATAATGAAGCTGTTTGTCAAGGTAGATAACACAGAACAGATTTGGAGAGAACAGTGACAAATCCAGTTTTTTAGCATGTTGAGTTTAGGTGGAAAGGACCTGAAGCCTAACCATGAAAGTCTAGGTAGAACAGTTTTCAGTGCATAATGGGTTAGACATTAAGGAGGAAATTGGGATTAAAGTTAAATATTTGGGATCCAGTAACCCATTGGTGGTAGTTGAAATCTTGGGATTTGGATGAGATCGTGTAGGGAGAAAAGAGAATTAAACTCTAGAACACCAATCTGTAAGGGAAGTACTAAGAAAGAGGTTCTAGCAAATAAGAATAAAGGATTATATGAGAGACAGGAGGGAACCAGAAGAGAATGGTATCTTGGAAACCTAATTGTATAACAGGTTATTTTAGTTTCTGTTCTATGGAAAGTGTAAAGCATTCAAACAAAGGGTTTTAATATAGATGGTTTTTTGCACCCATGCTGTTGATTGCTAAATGTAATAGTCTGATCATGATGCTGAATAAATGTGTCTTAAAAAAAAAAAAAGGAAACCGAGGCAGGGCATTTCAGGAAAGGTATAGTCAAGAGTGTCCAATGTGGCGGACAGGTTAAAAAGAACTAAAAACATTTCATTCCATTTGTCAGAGATTGGTGGAGAAGGTCGCTGAGGAATTGTGAGGGGGTTGGATCAAAACAGAGTGCATAGTATTCAACAGGAGACTGGGTGGTTTTCCCCATCCTTTCTTTAGGAAGTGCTTTGTGTTCTTGTGTGGTGAGATGACAGTAAAGCTGTAAGAAATTACCTTTATGTAAAGAATATATAATTTAGAAATACGCTGTAGATATTCTGAAATTTTTAGGCATTTTTTAAATTTGAAAAACAGATATAGGAGGGGTGTTATAACCACTCTTTAATGTAGTACAAAAGCAGCATAAGAGCTTAAAAAGAGAACCAGAGATTGTGAAAGCCCAGCACTTTTTATTTTTATTTTATTTTATTTTATTTTATTTTATTTTATTTTATTTTATTTTATTTTATTTTATTATTATTTTTTTAATGTTTACTTATTTTGAGAGTGAGAGAGAGAAAGAGAGAAAGAAAGAAAATCCCAAGCAGGCTCTGGGCTGTTAGCACAGAGCCCCACACAGGGCTAGATGCCAGGAACCATGAGATCATGACCTGAGCCCAAATCAAGAGTCCTGCACTTAACAAACTGAGCCCCCTAGGCGCCCCCCAGCACTTTCATTTTATTTTTTTCAACTTTTTTTTTTTGGGATAGAGAGAGACAGAGCATGAACGGGGGAGGGGCAGAGAGAGAGGGAGACACAGAATCGGAAGCAGGCTCCAGGCTCTGAGCCATCAGCCCAGAGCCTGACGCGGGGCTCGAACTCACGGACCGCGAGATCGTGACTTGGCTGAAGTCGGACGCCTAACCGACTGCGCCACCCAGGCGCCCCGCATTTTAAAGTTAATGAGTTGCCTATCAGGAACAACCTTGCCTCCTGCTATTTCATTTACATAATTCTATACTTTTTACTTATTTATGTTAATTAAAAGGAGTTAATAATGGTCATCATAGGTGATTTAGTATACTGAATTATGTACAGGAGGACTTTGGACAAGTAGCTCTATAAATGTTATATTTCTTTGTCTTTTGGCTTCACCTTTATTAGTTTTCTGAGTCTAACAAATGCCTATACGTTACCCATATTTTTTCTCACAATATATATTTTCCCCATCTAGAACTACCCTTACGCTTTTTTAAAATTTAAATGTAAAATATTTTAATGAAATACTCTAGCTACTATTAATATTTGAAGGATATTGGGTTATCACCTCATTATGATTTCAACAAAAATTTTGGTAGAACCTTTTTATGGAATCAAAAGACCAAGGATTTGAACTCTTGCTACTTGCTGGCTTTTTGACCTCGGTCAAGTTACTTAACCTTTTTGCACCTCATCAATAAAATGGGAGTAGCAGTGTCTTTATCACAGGGTTTTTGTGATATCACTTTGTAAACCTTAGAGTGAAGTGTAAATGTAATAATAAAACGGCAACAAGAAGTAAGTTCTTAGTCAAATTTAGGCATTAGCATGCTGGTAAATATTTCAAAATAGGCTCTCAGGGAGTACAGGGGGAAACACTGATTTACAGGATTTGTCGGGTTTAGTGTTATATAAATACATCATTTGATTTCAGACTATGAAAGAAGATATCACCGAAGAGGGACAGTGTCGTGAAGACATGGGCACAGCTGGTTCTTAAGGCTCCCTGAGCCAGCTCCAGCTTGCCGTTGGCTTTAGGGGGAACCTTGTATACCTAAGATCCTTGTATACTTCACTGATCATAAAGAAAAGGCAGAGCGTTCTCTTGAAACTTAAAATCATAATTGAGCAATTTTCTTGATGAGAGACTTTATTTTGTAGTTCTATTTTGGGGTTGTGAAAACAGGATTCCTCATTAAAAATCAATTCTTTTGTTAATTTAAAATGGCATCTAGTCTTAGGTGCATTTTGTGAGGTGAATATAATATAGATTTTGTCGAAAGCTGACAAAACTTCCTTTCAGGAAATTGATTCCAATGAACTAATTCCTACATCCCTGATTACACATGTATAATACACTTGTAAAAAGAAAAGAAACATATATTTTAGGAGTTAATATATTTTAAGCAGATCATAGGTAGTTGCTTACAGCCTGTTGGTAACTGGTAGGTATGACCAGTTAACATTGACAAGTGTATGCAGCTGGTTTTTTAAAAATGACAAATTTACCTTTTTAAAGGCAGTGCAGCAGAGTAGTTGAAAGCATGGACATTAGAGAGAACTCTTGGGTTCACATCCTGGCTCTGCAGTTACTCATTACATATCCTGGACCAAGTTATGAGTGTCTCTGGGCATCAGCTTCAAAAAAGGAGGCAGTAAACGTAGTACCTCCCTGGTCGGGTTCCTGTGAGGACCAAATGAGGGAAAACTATGCAGAGAGGTCTGAGAGTAGTGCAGTACCTGACGTATAGCAAGTGTGTACGTTATTGTTATTTTTAAATTCACTTAAAATGTTAAATGTTTATTTAAAATAACACTTAAAATGGTATCTTAAGTTTCACATGCCTGGCAAATCTTTATTGAATCCCATACATGGAATAGATTATTTCTCACTTTTTCTGAAACTTGATTCTGGCTTATTCCAAAAAAAAAAAAAAAAGAGCAAATACCAGGTACTTTCTTATGCTGTTGGTACTGAAACAATCACTGGCAAACTCCTTTTCATGTTAAATTTTTTGTAGTTGCTTGGCTGCCATGATTCATAATCCTTTTAGCGTCAAGGGTGGTTCGGTAATTTTGTGGTGCTGAAAATACATAATTCTTTCACAAAACCCAAGATCGTAAATGAAGAAACTGATCAGTCAGTACTGTGTCTTAGTATTTCCTTTTTGGGGCACTTCTGTCATAAGCCCTCAGCAGAGTTGGTGTCCCTTCCCTGGGCTGTCACAGTATCTGCTTCTGCCTTTATTAACACTCCTCATTCGCTGTTGTGGAACGGATAGCTGCGTCTGATGCCTCTACTCTTCGTATTCGTTATCTCCGCACCTAGTGTGGTACCTTTCACTGAGGAAGTGCTCTGCGAGCGCTGAGGAGTGATTGAATAAACGCAAAGGGCATTTCCTTTGTGTGTATGTTTCTGTACAGCTGCGTAGAGCAAAGTCTTGAAGTTTTTGCCCACTGATCAAATGTGTACTTTTTTGGTGTACAATTTGCCTGTGGCCAGTGGACTTTCTCTTTTTCTCAGGCAGAAAGCATAGAAGATAAGAATACGGCCAAAGTCCATCGTTGTCAGCTAGAGAAGTTGAAATCACAGTGTGACAGGCTGACAGAGGAATTAACCCAGAATGAACAGGAGAACAAAAAACTGAAGCTAAAATATCAGAGTTTGAAGGACCAGCTAGAAGAAAAGGTAAAAATATGAACAAATGCTCATTTTAAAGACAAATTTAAATTTCTTCTAGGATTTCTTCTTAGGATACGTTTTATGTATTAATAAATGCTAATTGTAGTCTTTCATAGGTAAATTGTATTGGTGCCAGAATAAAATGTTAGTTTATTAAAATGATGGATTTTTATTCTTTGAACCGACTGTTAACATTCTACTACATTAGATGTTTAAGTTTCTTCTGGGTCTTAAAATAGTTTAGAGGCAAGGTAGCAAAGAAAGGAATTCTGGTTTATTGAGGACGTGCTATACGTCAGGCATTTATGCCAGTTTATTTACATATGTGTCCTTATTCAGTTCTCACAACTCTGGGTTGGATTTTATTGATCCCTTTTAACCTATGAGGAAACTGAGGCTCAAAATAAAACCTGTAATAGTTAAGTGCACGCTATATGATAGGCACTTTTAATGCTCATGGTAATTTCGTGAAATAGATACGATTATGCTCATTTTTGCACTTGTAGAGATGGAATCTTAAGAAGGTTGGTAACCTTGGAACATCCCTAGCAGGCTTACCACTTTCCTTTCAGTAGATGTGTGAATTTATTTTGAGTATCTGCTGTACACAGGAATTGGGTAGAATATGAAGGACTTTTAGAGAGTCACTACTTTTGTGGCAAAAGTCAACTAAAAATAGAAGACAGAATATTTTTCTTCTACCTGCTTCCAAGAAAGATTTGCAATTGAGTGGGATAGAAGTCAAATGTAAATAAAGATGACCATTGAAATACTGATAGTAGAGGACAGCATAAACTGGGCCAAATGAATCCTGTACTTGATAAGGGTTACTAGCATCTGTGAGGAAGGTGCTACCACTGGGTAGGATATCATAAAATGCTTCATAAACCTTCCTTAATGCTTTACTGATCTTTCCCTCTTTTTTGTATTTTGCAAAATTCCTATATTTTGTACACACACACACACACACACATTTTTTTTACCTTTCTAGTAATTCTTAAAACCAAGGAAATAAGATAGAAGTTAGGTGTTTATGATTAAATGTGCTAAATTAAGTTGCTGAATTTAGCCTACAATCTTAACAACTGCTGCAATTTAGTTCTTATGTCATGTTTTGGTTTTAGTGTGTCCAGTGTTCACACATATTTACTGTATCTCTTGCCAGGGTGTAGTTGCTGTGGAGATAATGTGAAACATTCCAACTTTTCTGTAATTAAAATTCTAGTCAGAAGATTGTGTTAACATGTTTTATATTTACCTATTTACATTTAAGAAATAGTGGTTCAAATTTCATATATTGGAATGTAAGTTTATCTTGTTCTGCTTAAATATTTCTTCACTGATTCTGTTCATGATGTTCTAGATATATATGTTCTCAGGCATTCAGAAAAATGGAGCATTTACCTTAGGACAGAGTTTCAAGAATTATTGACTGTATTCCATTGCTATGTATTGAGCATCCAGTATGTGGCAGGCCTTGTGCCGGGTGGTGAGGGTTGGATGTAGATAAGACACAGGTCTGCAACTGAATGCTTATGACTGGATTGTGAAAAACTAAATCCCTTTCAGTTGTTAAAACTGTATTGTTGAGTCTTGACATTGGGTACTAATGCAGAGAAAAGATATCTCCTGAGTCTAAACTGGAGAATGATCTTAAAGATACAATAGTCTTAAACACACCTACATAAATATATATATACCTTATATGCTTGCTTTTCTTTAATATCCTTTTTGTGTGTGTGATTATATACTTTTGGTTGACTTAGCTGTTTATGTTGACTCATGCCTTAGTATATGGCTACATATGAATCAAAATTTTGTTGGGTCAGGGCGTCTGGGTGGCTCAGTTGTTTTGAGTGTCTGATTCTTGTTTTCAGCTCAGGTCATGGTCTCACAGTGAGTTTGAGTCCCCCATTGGGCTCTGCACTGACAGTGTGGAGCTTGCTTGGGATTCTCTCTCTCTCCATGCCCACCCCCTCTCTCTTTCTGTCTCTCTGCACCCCCGCCTCAAAATAAATAAATATTTTTTTGTTGCGTTAAGCCATCTATAAATAGGGCTGACAGGTGATAATAGTATTAGTGGCTATGGGCAGAACGTTGAGTGTCAATCATTTTCTAGCTGTATGTCTTTGGGCAAGTTGCTTAAAACTCAAAGCCTGTTTTATCATCTTTGAAAAGATGATAGAATCAGATGTGAAAGTAATTCTATTATAGAATTAAATGTGAAAATGTATATAAAGTGCTTGGCAGAGTAACTGATATCTAATAAGCTATTAGTAGTGTCAATTAGTAGATGCCATTATTTTGTTATTGTTGTGTTTCCAGATATTGCTGATTAGTGGTTCAACCAAACAATCAACCAATCAGCAAGTATTGATTGACTGCCTGTGGTTAGTCTAATAATGTGTTAGGCAGTGAGGGGCCAGGGAGCTGGGAATAAAAATTATTGCACAACTATGCAGATTGGAAGTTTAGAATGAGACTGCGTTGAGTCACTTGAGACAGATGGCCCCCAAAAGGAGGCTCCCTCGTGAAAAGACCTGGCAGTTCTATCAGCAAGTGATACTGAAGGCACGTGTGTTAAGCAAACCAAACAGGTGGGAGGTATTATAATATGTTTTCTATTGGAGGACAGGAATCAAATCTTGATTGTTTTTCCATCTTCAAGATCAGGCATAGAGCCAGGTACACAGTAGATAATTTATAAGTAAATTGTGGGTAAAGAGGTGTGTGTGTATACACACATACATGCTTATACATGTATGTAACAGATAAAAAATATGGATAACCTATGGGTGTGTGTGTGTGTGTGTGTGTGTGTGTGTGTGTGTGTGTGTGTGTGTTGTGGCCAGACTGCAGAAGGTAAAAACAAGAAAAGATGAAAATACATTTTCAGTGGAAAAAAAAAAAAAAAGGCCCTGTGACTTGTAGCCCAAAGATTACTATGTGAGCAGTGCCATTGAACTTGGTAAATGGGGCCTTATGCATTGAAGAGGTTTCAAATGTGGTTTTTCTGCAATCAAAGGGGAAGCCTTTCTTGTTTGCCTAACACAGCATTATTCTTGCATGCCCGTCTTATGGCGTTAATACACACTTCCCCTCTTTTTTTTTTTTTTTTTAAGTGTTTATTTATTTTAGAGAGAGCGAGTGTGAGCCGGGGAGGGGCAGAGAGAGAGGGAGACAGAGGATCTGAAGCGGGCTCTGCACTGACAGTGGACAGCCTGATGCCGGGCTCGACCTCACGAACTATGAGATCACGACCTGAGCCCAAGTCGGCCACTTATGCTACTGAGCCACCCTGGTGCAGCATACTTCCTTCTTTTTTAAATGTCTTGCTACTATTTTGACTGCATACTGTAGGTCTTTGTTTTTTGTCATGTTCTTACTTGGTAAGCTAAGAAATGTTAAAATTTCATCAAAATTCATATAAAGCATTAGCATCAGCAGCCTTAATCAAGCGATCAGGAGAAGATTGCTGTTAGTATATATGCACAGAATAACTAACTTTAGCATATTTTCCTAGTGCATTCAGTGGTGATATGTGGTAATAAAATGCATTTTTTTCCAACATCTGATTTTGCTTTAACATCAAATGTTATTTTTCAATTTTACATGACAAAGAGAACAAGTATTATGCAACCACAGAATTTTTACATATGCATTTAAAACTTTATTATGAGCTTCTTACCAGGGAAAAAGCTCTCATGAAGTGTTAGAGATAGAACTTTTTCTCCATCTACAGTGTCATTGAAATTTATTATTCCTTGTGCTTAAAATTTTAAAAGAAAGTATTTGATTTCTTTTGTTCTAAAAGGATATTAATATTAATCTTTTTATTTTTCTGGTTTTACCTGGAAACTCATAATGTTGTTTATTTTATCAGAAATCTATTTTTATTAGTTTCCCTGAAATCTAACTCATCAAAAGAGTTCATGTATAATTAAGTCATTTTTGCTCAGCAGGTCAACATCAAAATTTATATAGTGAAGGTTTTAAATGTTTTATCTATACAGACCTATATCTGATCCAACCTAAAAAAATTATTAAAGTATGAGTTTATTAATGATTATTAATGGTCATTTTTGTGGAGCTTTTCAAATAATTTTGTAGTGTAAGTATTAAACATTGTTTTTAATTTTGAACATATTTACATAATGTTTGAGACATAACTGGTATCTAAAAAAATTGGGAGAATATTATTTTGTAGATTATTCTGTTCATACTATGTGTATTATCTTGAACCTTATGTTTTAGAAGAATGACTGTTTTATGAAAAAATATATAAAATATTTTATTCAGATACATTTATAAGCAATGCAAAAAATGCTATAAAAATGTGAATAATATTCTGAGATGTTTTCCTATGTCCAATGCAGACATAATGAAGACATTAATTTTCAGGAATTAGGGAAACAATTTAATTGGGGATATTCATTTTTATAAATTCTGAAATTATAGGTTTAGAAAATATATTGTTCTTTATAAGGGAACACTTAAAAAGTATGAAAACAGGGACTCGGTGGGTTAAGTGTCTGACTTCGGCTCATGTCATCATCTCAGTTCGTGAGTTCAAGCCCCGCATCAGGCTCTGTGTTGACAGCCTGGAGCCTGTTTCAGATTCTGTGTCTCCCTCTCTCCCTGCTCCTCCCCCACTTGTGCTGTCTGTCTGTCTGTCTGTCTCTCTCTCTCTCTCTCAAAAATAAATATTAAAAAAATTTTTTTAATTAAAAATTTAAAAACTTATAAAGCAAATTTTCATTGTGGAAAATGCAGGGTACTTTATAGGGAAGGTTTAAAAACTCACCTATAATCTCACCACCTAACTTTCTTACATTCAGTTTTTGATGAAATTCTTTTCAGGGTTCTTTTCTATACACACAGATACTCAGGTCCCATTTGGGATCATTTGCCATGCACAGCTTCATAGTCTGAATTTGCATGTCATTGAACATTTTTCAAAATCAAGTTTATTTGGGGCCCCTGGGTGGCTCAGTTGGTTGAGCATCTGCCCTCGGCTCAGGTCATGATCTCTCAGTTTGTGAGTTTGAGCCCTGCATCGGGCTCTGTGCTGACAGCTCAGAGCCTGGAGCCTGCTTCAGATTCTGTGCCTCCTCCTCTCTTTGCCCCTCTCATGCTTTGTCTCTCAATAATAAATAGATGTTAAGAAAAAAAAATTTTTTTTTTAATTGTTTATTTAACGCCCAGTATTTTATCTGGTGAACGTGGCATTCTTTTGTTGTTGATTACATTACTGTTTTTTCTATTTTAAAATTATAGATCAAGTAATTTCTCTCCAAATAATCTAGTACTTTCCGTATTTGGATATTTCATTTGTATTTTTTACTGATTTAATTCTAAGCAGAATTATGCAAATATGCTTCTTGCTACTAGATATTCAAACCTGGAAGAGAAAGGTATTTACTCTCTTCATTTTGCTTTCTCCTTTAATCCACCCCTAAACACAACAACATGTAGAACTTCCTCTGTTACTGGAGATGCTGTCACATGGATACATATACCTTGTGATTATAGCTAGCCATGGCAACATTGGAAGATTTTTCAGTAGTTTGTTTTTCTGCCCCATATCTGTATGCTAGATTTTGATTTTTTTTAATAAACATTGTCTCAGATTTATAAGATCGCACTGTAATATTGTGCAGAGGTGGTGGTTCCCAAAACATTTGGCACCAGTGTAATTCTAAAGTATGAAAGAGCCTTGAACAGTACCAACCTCCCCATTCTCCCCCCTTCTTTTATAGATGAGGCAGTTCTGACCTAAAGAGTTAATTGACTTGCCCAAGTGTTCTCAGCTGTCCATTGGTAGAAATGGAAATAGGAATCAGGTTTACCAATCCTATTCTCTCTATTGTATCAGAATTTATAGGACCTACTATATTGATTATGTAGGTTATTTGGGATGTTTAGTTATCTCATATAATTCTTACTTATTTCTGTAGTATACTGAATTCTCTTTAGAGGACTTTTTTTTTCTGTTATTCTTTCAGGAAATGAGAATCCTTGATGAAACAATTAGGAGCACGTTAAAGCCACAGATGGTGCGACATCCAAGGCAGTTCATAGGAACCTAAGTTGTTGAGTAGATCAGGATTCATAGAAATGCATTTTTGTTCCTTCCCACAAAATGCTTTATTCAAGTTATTTGTGAAGTGACACCTAGCAACATATTTTAAAGCTATGATTATGTTGGATTATAACATTTAGGAGATAGTTTTCTTATACAAAATGTGGATCTTTGAAAAATGGTAATTACAATTCTCATTTGCAAATGTAATCATGATACCCATTTTTACAGATGGTGGAGACTGAGGTTAAGAGTGTAATATAGTGACTTGCCCAACATTGCACAGCTTGTGGTGGAATCAGGATATGAGCAAAAATTCCTTGTATTTTTTCCCTTTATTTACTGCCAGTAAAATGACTCACATTTGTATCTTTTCATTGAACTCATAGTGTTGAATTTAAATTTAGGGTTATTATATTCAACAGATTACCATATACTCTTTTATTTTTTTAGCTTTACATCAATTTTGGAAAAGGAGTCATCAGATTTTGTTAGAAAAATCAAATTAAAACCTGATATTGTGACATAAAATATATCCATGGCAAGAAAATATGAATCAATGTTGTTTAATTTTGTGTTTCAGTTCTAATTTGACCATCTGTTAAGGACTGCTACTTTTTATGATGTGGAAAAATACATATGATTGTCAGATGCCTATTCTATAAAATATTCACTACTTTGCAAAATCACATTTCTGTATTTTCTTTTACTAAAAACTCAGATCGTAGCAGGCACAGTTCTCCGATTTCAGTGGTGTGTGTGTGTGTGTATTTGTTTTCTGTTTTGTGTGTGTGTGTGTGTGTGTGTGTGTGTGTGTGTGTTTTCAGTACAAAAAGAAATAGAAGCAAATGAGTTGTGACTTCTTTCACTTACTTTAGGTCATTTTTAAGCAGACTTACTTTTTCTTTGGTGTTTCATCTATTTTAAAAGTGTAAGTAGGATAAAGCTGTAGCTACCACATATTAATTTGGAGGCAAATTTAAAGCAGATACTCTAAATAAACACTGACTATGATGTTACAAGTAATTTCCTTTGAGATTGCTGTCATCTTAAAAAAAAAAAACAAAAAAACAAAAATAATAAGATGGTCAAATTAAAGGTAAAATGATAAATTTTGTATATGTCATTTATAAAGTGATTTTAATTGAACCACTTATAGTCATTAAGTCCAGAGTAGTCCTTGACTTTTACAAAGAATTGGCTGAATCATAAGACTGCTTACCATGTATGAAATACTATGCCAGATTTTAAGAAGCAAGTTTAAAATGCAAAGGTGACATGACTATGCATTGACTGGGTTGGGGGGCAGTTACACATGCAGCTGTGGCAGAGGATAGGGCAAGAAGTAAAAGTTGTATAGAAATACATTTGGTCTCTACTTTCCAAAATGGAACGTAGGTATGGAGAAGCCATTTTCAAACTCTGTTCCATTGGCAGTGACTTTTCCACTAACCATTTGCAATCAAGGAGGTCCACTTTAAATAAAGGTAATGAGGGAAGTCAGAGTTTGCATCTTTATCATTCCTGATTTGGACTTGATTGAGAGGCCTGCCATTTAATCCTTAATTCATTGAGTGGTTGATAACTACAGGGGCTTGAGAGGAAAGTAGTCTTGTTGGACACTATCCTTTAAAATCCTGTACTGTTAGTTTGATTTCATTTAATTTTGAAATTGTGAGTGATACCCATAGTGCAGGAATTATGCTAAATAATGGTACACATGGTTGTGGTGTGGAAAGCCAAGGGGAAAAGTTCTATATTATATCTGTTTCAGTGCTTTGTTGGAAGTTAAGCAGGCCTAGCCTGCTTGCTTTGGTAGACCCTAAAAGAAAACATAAAATGAATGTCCAGGTTTGTTTTCATTGAGGTTTCTTTCTTTCTTTTTTTTTTTTTAATCACAATTTAAAATGACTCAATCTGTTTTGTCATTTAATGTTGAACAAGTAATATTCTGTTAATTTTAGGAACAAAAACAAACAGGAGGTACTCATTGCTTACATAAGTTGTATTATTTAGAAATTTGTTTTTAAACTCCCCCCCATATTCTTTCATAAGAATAAATGCATGCTTAAGCATCTTTTAAGAAATACAAAAAAGGAGAAGAAATCCTGATGGTTTTTAAAGACACTGTAAGCTTATAAACATTTGTCTGGTGATGAATGATGCATTTTTTTTCTTTTGAAAATTAAACAATGTTCGTTCCAAATGCATAATTTGAAACTCTAGTTGTTTGTTTCCTTGTCCATATTTTGTTTCAGAAATAGAAATGCATCAAAAGTGGCTGATTTTAAATAACTAACGTTATTTCTGTTTCCCAGCATTTGACTTAAGAGAAATACGTAATGATTGCAAAATGGTCCTAAAACTTAATGAATGCATAAAATACCCTTCAGTGGTATTTTTGTTTCCAACTTTGAATATTAATTTCTAGGAATGTATCCAGTACATATCCTGACACCTTTCTGATTATGCTGCCAATGATCTTTGTATTGCTCAATATTCCCCTAGAAAAAGATACTTAAAAAGCCCGAGGCAAGAATAATTTCCTTAAGTGGGGTTAGAAGTTTAAATCTGAATTTCCATTTTTTGGTTTCTGTTTTATAGATAGCTTTCCTATGCCTGCTTAAGACTAGGCTATGGATTGGAAAGTCTTTCATACTCAAATTTTAATGTGCATCAAATCATATATCCAGTGTTCTAATTATGCCTTCCTTTTTTTCAGTTAGCTCTACTGTTTTACTAATGCTCTCAGTTCTTATTCTTAGTATGCTATTAATCCTAACTTCTTCCCTTCCTTTGAAGGAAATAGTGTAAAGCATCTGCTTACAGAGGAGAAGAGAGTATATCTAACCCACAAAATAGGAGCAATTTTACTTTAGGAAACCAATCTTCTAGTAGGAATTACAGTGTTCTTTTGCTTTTTAAATACATGTAAAGAATCATCTCATTCTCTCACACATGGATCCGTACTTAATTTGTCAGCAGACCTTATTGATTCTACCCTTAAAACTTACTCTGCATCTGATCGCTTCTTACCACAAGGCAGTGCTCTCACTTTTGTGACATCACCTTGCCTTGATGGTTACAATAACCTGTAATTGACAAGATGATTGCCTTCAATGAGTTTACTAATTACTTTATTGAAAAAATAAACTTACAGAAACACAAGCAGTCACTTGAGTTCAGAGGTTCTGTTTCTTTTTTTCATTATCATATAGTTGGGGTCTATTCTGCCTAGCGCATAGAGAATACACACACACACACACAAATGCTCACAGGATGAATGGAACGTAGGAGAATATATATGTTTCAGAAAGATTTATCGATTGACTGCTGTATGACACACTACTAGGTACTGGGATGTTTATGAATAAGATCTCTACCCAACAGGAACTCACAGTCTGGTGGGGAGACAGACATAAAAGACACTCAAATAGTAAGAACTCTAGGGGAAGCTTGTGTAAAGTGCCTTGGGAGCATAGAGAAGGGGTAGACATTCCTATTATTCCTAAGAGCTCAGTTATCTGTTGTTACAATATCCATGTGGGTGAGGAGGGAGGTTCCTCATGTTACTGCACTTCTATAGCAAGTAAAAAATTCAGTTTATGACCTTCCCTTGTCCTCTTTATTCCTGAGTAGTGTTGGGTTCACTGAGGACAAAAGATTTACATAGGTTAGATCCATGGAGACTTTTAAAAACTGATCTGAATTGTTGATTGTGGAAGTGTTGCTTTGTTTTATTTTTTGCGTATTTTTTGATACCAATCTAAACATTTAATATATAGCCGTACTTTGAATTTAAGAAATGCACCATCATATAAAGATCTTGTATTTTTCAGAAATAAGTTTGTAGAAAGTAGTTATGGTGTGGCCAATACTTAATGTTTTCTTTATTTATTTTCTTGCTGTTTTGCAAGACAGTTTGAACTGCAGTGTGGTAGTTTTCCAGATTAAAGTCTTTTCAGATACCCTGTAATATCTGTGGTAGATCCTTCTCTTTTAGTTGTGCTGAAGTTTCTGCCTTGGTTGGCATTTCATTGTAACTTAGCTTCCTTGCAGCTGAGTCAACTCTGTTGGCATAAGTAATATGAGCTTTCTTTAGAGAGTTAGATAAATGGCTTCCAGACAGATCCAATTTTTGTTCAGGATAGTTTCATAATTTGCCTTGTAATGCCAGTGTCCTGAATTTAAGGCTTAGGCATAACAGTTATCTTGAGTTACAGAAATATTCTTTCTCAAAACTTTTTAGGCAGGGGCGCCTGGGTGGCTCAGTCGGTTGGGCGTCTGACTTCGGCTCAGGTCATGATCTCTCAGTTCATGGGTTCGAGCCCTGCGTCGGGCTCTGTGCTGACACCTCAGAGCCTGGAGCCTGTTTCAGATTCTGTGTCTCCCTCTTTCTCTGGCCCTTCCTCTCTCTCTCTCTCTCTCTCAAAAGTAAATAAACATTAAAAAAAATTAAAAAAAAAACTTTTTAGGTGATAGGTGCTGGTCTATAGTTTCAACATGCCATGCTTCCAATAACTTTGTATTACATTATGTTAGCTTAAATTCCAACCTTTAATATAATTTGATCTCTCTCTGCCTCTTATCCTGTCTCTCCCCCACCTACTGCTGATGTGTTAAAGATGGCCTTGGGGCTGAAATATTGTCATTCTTGATTATTCAACTTAGTTTTCCGTGAAGGAATAGCTTTAACTTTGTAATTAATGATTTATTTAGTCATGGGAGTGTGTTTTATTTGCTAAAATCTTTATTTTAAGGTATATGAAGAACTGTTTTCATGTCATGTAACAACCGTATTGGAAATAACATGGCTTTTCTGGAACTCTTAAGACATTGAAGGAATCTCAAAATTTTTGCCAAGGATATAACATTTTGGACATGCTCTAGTTTTACTATAGTTCTATTTCCATTAAGATTGTGTCTACTTGTAATCTTTACAGCCTTTGGGAAAGTGAATGTTCTGAGTTGTGAAGAGCATGTGGTAACATAAATATATAATCAGAGAACATTTCATATCCTTTGAATTTATAGCTCCATTGATCAAGCCAGTCAACATTGTGTGTGTGTGTGTGTGTGTGTGTGTGTGTGTGTGTGTGTGTTTGATGAGATCGTGAGCAGTATTTTTTTTAACTTACTTTAGACACAAATGTTAATGGTGTAATCCCTTCCTATCCTGAAATGGAAACCTCATAAAATATTTGCTATTTTGACAGTGGAACTGTACCTTGCTAGGGTGCGATTAGTGTACTTTTTGACTGAAATCTGCCAGGAGCAGATTTTACGTGCACAGGGTACATATCCAGTATAGATGGATAGCCCCTAAAAGTTTAGGCTATTGATGGTGTTCTCTCCTCCTCCTCCTCCTCCTCCTCCTCCTCCTTCTCCTCCTTCTCCTCCTCCTCCTCCTCCTCCTCCTCCTCCTTCTCCTCCTCCTCCTTCTCCTCCTCCTCCTCCTCCTCCTCCTTCTCCTCCTCCTCCTCCTCCTTCTCTTCCTCCTCCTCCTCCTTCTCCTCCTCCTCCTCCTCCTCCTCCTCCTCCTTCTCCTCCTCCTCCTCCTCCTTCTCCTCCTCCTCCTTCTCCTCCTCCTCCTTCTCCTCCTCCTCCTCCTCCTCCTCCTTCTCCTCCTCCTCCTCCTCCTCCTTCTCCTCCTCCTCCTCCTCCTTCTCCTCCTCCTCCTCCTCCTTCTCCTCCTCCTCCTCCTCCTCCTCCTCCTTCTCCTCCTCCTCCTCCTTCTCCTCCTTCTCCTCCTTCTCCTCCTTCTCCTCCTCCTCCTCCTCCTCCTCTTCCTTCTCCTCCTCCTCCTCCTCCTCCTCCTCTTCCTTCTCCTCCTCCTCCTCCTCCTCCTCCTCTTCCTTCTCCTCCTCCTCCTCCTCCTCCTTCTCCTCCTCCTCCTCCTCCTCCTCCTCCTTCTCCTCCTCCTCCTCCTCCTCGTTCTCCTCCTCCTCCTCGTTCTCCTCCTCCTCGTTCTCCTCCTCCTCCTCATCCTCCTTCTCCTCCTCCTCCTCCTCCTCCTTCTCCTCCTCCTCCTCCTCCTCCTTCTCCTCCTCCTTCTCCTCCTTCTCCTCCTTCTCCTCCTCCTCCTCCTCCTCCTCCTCCTCCTCCTCCTCTTCCTCCTCCTCCTCCTCCTCTTCCTCCTCCTCCTCCTCCTCCTTCTCCTCCTCCTCCTCCTCCTCCTCCTCCTCCTCCTTCTCCTCCTCCTCCTCCTCCTCCTCCTCCTCCTCCTCCTCCTCCTTCTCCTCCTTCTCCTCCTCCTCCTCCTCCTTCTCCTCCTTCTCCTCGTTCTCCTTCTCCTTCTCCTTCTACTTCTCCTTTTGTGCTCTATTCTGAATTTTCCAGTATGTCGTGTATTTCATTTGTAATATTTCAGAAGTATTTTTTGTATTCTTTCTTTTTTTTTTAAACTTTTTTTTAAACTTTTTTTTTAGTTTGTTTATTTTGAGAGAGCACAGCATGGGAAGGGTAGAGAGAAGTAGAGACAGAATCCCAAGCAGACTCTCTGCTGAAAGCATGAGCCTGATGCAGGGCTTCAACTCACAAACCTTGAGATCATGACCTGAGCTGAGATCAAGAGTCAGATGCTTAACTGCCTGAGCCACCCAGGTACCCCTCAACTTATCTGGCATTTAAAAATTTTTTTCTTTAATGTTTATTTATTTTTGAGAAACAGGGAGAGACAGAGCATGAGCGGGGGAGGGGCAGAGAGAGAGAGGGAGACACAGAATCCGAAGCAGGCTCCAGGTTCTGATCTGTCAGCACAGAGCCCAACGTGGGGCTCAAACCCATCAACCGCGAAATCATGACCTGAGCCCACGTCGGTCGCTTAACTGAGCCACACATGCATCCCTTATCTGTCATTTTAATAGAGAGCACTTAGTCAGGGAACCAGGGGACTCAGGTCATGGGCTATGGCCTCTTTGATTTTAGTCTGGTTATTTGGTCTTTCTGAGCTTTGGTTTCCTCACTTGTGTAACTAAGAATTGAGTTTTTTCTCTAAGGTTCTTTCTCAGAATCAGGCATGGTCTAGGATATCTTTCTTTTTGGATCATATAGACTACTATAAATAGTTAGCTTCATCTGTTTCTATCTCTTGAACCCTGTCCTCCTACTCCCCCACAGAGAAGCTCCTTATGATCCCACAACCCAGACATTTGTGTCCATTCATGCTGAAACATTGACTTTGGACTATTTTCCATATTTTTAGAAGGTCCAGTGCCCTATCCATTGTACCATAAAGCCACCTTTTTCTTCCATATTTCTAAATAGTCTCTAAAATCCCTTGTGTTACTTTTAGTTCTGTAGATATATAATAGCTTTTGATTAATCTTGTAGTAGAGTTATCGCTCCTTCTGAATTCATTAGAGAACCAGGGAATAGTCGTAATAGTGCCTAAATATTATCATCTCCCCTTATTAATTCATATACCTTCAAATCAGACAGGATGGTTGGATTAATGTCAACCAGTTTCCCACTTGTCCCACAGAATTAGCCAAGCTTGTTCGATTTGTAGAGCTATTTCTGAACCTGAAACTGGGACAAAAAGCTAATTCACTGGGTATTACGGTTGGTATTGAGATAGGTATTCTCCAACCAGAAGAATGGGGCAAAACAAAAGGGATGACATTTCAGGGAGTTATTTTTTGGTTATATGAGGACAGGAGCCATATCTGATTCACTCTGTCCCTAGTACTGAGGAGAACATCTCACCATAGTAGGCCTTCCATAAAAATTTGTTGAATGAGTGAATAAATCAAATTACAATTCCTTAAGTACAGAGTAGAAGAGCTTACTTAACTTCAGATTTAAGGTCTTAGAGGGCATGTGGGTGGAGAACCAATACGGTGGAGTGCCTGAAATTGAGTTAAATAAAAGAACATGGATTTACCTGGAATGTAACTTAGTAAGGGTACAGGGTTCCTTCATTTAATTCTTAAGTACAGCACTTAGACTAATGGAAAGATGTGACAGTTTTGTCAAGTATCCTATTCTTGGAATCTAGGGCTGGTCACATAGGGCTTTGATGACCATTTGTCAGAAATGTCAGAGAAGGGATTCCTGAAAGAATAATAGGTAATTTGACTTACTGATCTAAAAGGTCCATGTGAGTTCATCGTTTTGTGAGTTTTACTTCAAAGGGAGGTTGGACGTAGCATGTGGACTATCTCACCAAAAATAATGAAGTGGATGATGAAGTTTTCAGTCTTTGCTACAGAGATTGAATTTATGGAGCCTTTTCTGACAATGTTAACATTTTCAGGAATATCAAAATACAGAAATAGTTTTGTCTTCTTATTGATGAGTCCAGTGATAGGGAGCACAGAAAAGTGATAGTGGATAGAGGAAAGCCAGATCTGAGGGAAATGAGAAAAGAAGGAAGAGTTAGAATATCATTGTTAATTGCTTGGGTTTAGAATATCAACAGGTGTCCTCCAGGTGCCTCAGTAACCCCTGATAGAGTATTTTCTTTATTAATGTCACACCAGTGAGAATATAGCAGCAGTCTGGAGGTTTATGAATGCATAAAAAGAACTTCCTAGCACACCTCAGTAGCCTCTGAGTACATGTAGGTCTGCATGATGAAATTATCTTTCCGGTGTTGAATCTGAGTCTTCAAAAAATATTAAATCATTTCTTCAGCAAAGTTGGAGAGTTTAAAAGATGATTGTAAACATGTTTTGTTGTCTCCCCAAATTAGCAGTTTATTGAGGGGGGCTTGCACACAAACAATTATATTACAGCTTGATACATTTTTTAAAAAACTTTGACATGTGTAATATGCTCTGGGAACATTCTGCATTGGGCAATCAGTAAAAAAAGGAGACTAGATCTTGGAGAATAAGCTTAGAAGGATAGGAAGTGGAGGTGGTCGGTACATAGCAACAGTACAGAGACAAATACCTTCACACAGGGACTTGGCAGTAAGGTTGCTTTGTAGTAAGTAAGCTTGAAAGTCATCACGTTTTGTTCAGAGCCTGAGTGTTAATTTTTCAGAAAGCCTCTTAGATGAAAGCAAGACTGTGAAGATATCAGTGTATCTAAAGAGATGCAGTATCAATCAGGCGGGAGAGAAACTGAATGGTAGGAGGGCAGAAACAATGTAAACAAAGGAGAAAGTTAGGGAGATGTACTTCAGCAGTCTGCATCCAAACACCACCCAGGAGAATGGAACACTCGTTTTTGTGGTTTGTACATCTCTGATGTGTAGATGGACATGCCAGGCTGCCATTAACGTGATACCATTTGTGAATTGTTTCATAAAACAAACTCCCCTCGCTACAATTTCCTATTAATTAAGCAACATTCTGATTATAATTTGCCTTCCCATCCAGATTGGTCTGCAGGGAGAACATATACTAGTTATGCTGACACGAACATTCTGATCTGCATGGCAGTTATGGTTCTTATTGTAAGCTGATGTAGTTAATTGAGTGGCATTCTAGTTTGTACATTAGTCTCTCGTGAGCTTAATGTTCCTCTATTGCTGAAAGATGGCTCCACTCAGAGTACCAAAAAGAAAAGAAAATCCAGTCCCTAAGTTTACAAAGCTGAGCTACAGACCAGGAGGATGTAGTCATCAGGATAAATGCCGCCTCTGAGCTACTGGCCCCATTTTCAAATAGCACAGCTTCAGGCAGAGTCGTACACATCAGATGGGGGTGGGGAGACGTACACAGGCATGTCGGAGAAGCTGCAGGTAGTTGCAGTCAGAGAGAGTGGGAAGGAGGGAGGTGATGCTGATGCTGGACAGAAGGGCAGAAGACAGGTTGTGTGAGGACTCTCTTCTTGTGGGCAGAGGGTTTCATTTATTTTGCAAAAGTAATTTGGATTGAAAGGAAATGTTGGGTGATTCTGCTAAAATGCTATCTTTTCCTCTTGTGATGAATTTTCATTGAGCACATCTCTTTGTTCTTGTAACTTCAAGCTGGATTTTTTGGCCACATCATCTCCTTATGTTGTATTTGCTAGGGTAGGTAAAGATGATGAGGTTGCTGTGTAATGAGTGAAAGCAAAGCTGGCCAGCCACCATGACTTTTTGGGCCACTGTTTACACTACATTCTAGTGATTTTGTGACCTTCCTTCAGGTGTGTGCAACACCACTTGAATTTTTCTAGTAATGAAATTGTGAAGCCGTAATGATTGGGACTTGCTTTGCCTAGAGGGGGCCCCCAAGTCTTTGTAATCTCCTAGATGATGCTTAGAAATCTCTTCTCATTAAATATTTTTGCTTACTTTTGAGGAGTACCTCTGTCTTGCTTTGATCAAATTTACATGACTCAAAGCATTTATGAAGTATGACTGTATTTGAAAACTTAGCCTTTTTAAAATCTATGTTTTGATGAGATAAGGTAGTAACATGTTTTTTTTTTTTCTGAAATGAAGATACTAACAATCTTATTTTATATTTTACTTTTCTAGCGTTTTTCTAATATTTACTGAAAGCTCCAAGTCCGTTTGTGGTGTCAGCTGTTACTCTCCAATCTGTTAATGGCATTATGTTACTAAAATATGAAGGATTTCTTTAAACTTCTTTTTCTTTTGGTTACAGAATTACTTTAATTTTCTTTGCCAAGTATCCACTCACCCAGTTTCCTCAATGCCCTTCTTCTGAATTCTCTGTAACTTGACCTCAGCTGATGAGTAGCCAAAATGTTTTTAGTAAAGAGACTGACAGAGTCAGATGTGGTTCCTTACACACTCCTTTGAGTTGGCTACACAGGTATTGCAAGCGTTTCTTGCCATTACTTAATTCTGTTTTTATTTCTTCTCCATGTTTTAGGAAAAGCATATAAGCAATGAAGAAGAATACTTAAGGAGGATGGAAGAGGCCAGATTGCAGCTCAAGGATCAACTTCTTTGCCTGGAGACTGAACAGGAATCCATTCTTGGTGTCATAGGAAAAGAAATTGATGCAGCTTGTAAAACCTTCTCCAGGGACTCGATGGAGAAATTGAAAGTAATTATGAGTTCTCATTGTGCCTTTCAGTTAGTTTCCTAATATATAATTATAATAAGATTTTAATGCATGGTTACATGGTAGTCACATTTTTATTCTGGAAAGTTTTATGAAACAAAATAACATCTTGCGTTTTTTAAAATGAGATACCGTATCTATTGCACAGTTGTGGGAGAGAACGTGTATCATTATTTCATTGAATTGCCTCTATCTCACTCTGGAAAAGAAAATGTCTTATGAGAGAGGCAGCAGTTCTGACTAAAAAAATATCCTTGGAGTCAAGAGGCCTGGGTTGTCGTTATCAGGCCATTTTTGTTGTTGCTAGTGTATTAATGGCTAATATCTATTGAGGACTAGTTACATTACAGGTACTATGGTAGCTACGTATGTGCATTCTCTCCCTTAACCCCTAAAGCCACCCTTTCCTTTAGGTACTCTGATCAAATCAATTTTAGGTCTGAGAAAGCAAGGCTTGGAGAGGTTAAGTAACTTGGCCCTCGCCATATATCCAGTTAAATGCTAGAACCAGGACTTTCAACCTTGGGAGTCTAACTCTGGAGCTTAAACAAGTAACCATGATGCTATTTGCATTCCTTTTTTAAACAAATTATACTTAAGTTAGTTTTTCTGTCTTTAAAATGGAATATTGCTATTCAGTTTATAGTGCTAGGGAAATGATGAATAAAAACAGAATTAATCATGTATGTTCTTAATTCCTTGAAGATAAGCACCTCTTTGTACAGTGCTGTATTGTGTTGTGTTCCTTTTTTTTTTTTTTTTTTAAACGTTTGTTTGTTTTTGAGAGACAGAGAGAGACAGAGTACAAGCAGGGGAGGGGGAGAGAGAGAGGGAGACACAGCATCTGAAGCAGGCTCCAGGCTCTGAGCTGATAGCACAGAGCCTGACAGGGGGCTTGAACCGATGAACTGTAAGATCATGACCTGAGCCAAAGACGGATAGTGAGCCACCCAGGCGCCCTGTGTTGTGTTCCTTTGATGCAGTAGGGCCATAACACGTATCATGTAACCATCGTTTTCCCTGTATTTATGTCATGAGGTGATATGGTGGGACTCAAATTATAGTGTTATGCCTAATATTTAAAAACTTTTTTCAGATGATTCTTCTTTTTTATTTTGTCATCTTTCCTCATATAAAATGATCTTCCCTTTTTGTATTGCTTTCTCCCCCTTTTTCCTGTTCTTATCCCTCTTTCTTCCTTCCTTCCTTCCTTCCTTCCTTCCTTCCTTCTTTTCTTTTCTTTTCTTTTCTTTTCTTTTCTTTTCTTTTCTTTTCTTTTCTTTTCTTTTCTTTTCTTTTCTTTTCCCTTAAGTGGTGTTCTAAAGAAAAGAAAACTATAATTCTACTCTTACAGTGGAAGGTATCTTAGGATTCAACTTCAACAGAAATTTTTCAATGGATAGATTTTGGTGGAGTTGATAGAATTTCTGCAGTATGTATTTCTAGTTACATTCAACAAAAAGCTCAGATGTCAGTTTGAGAGGACTATGAGCCAAATATGAGAAGTAATTGGCTTTAGAGGAAAAACTGTTTGAGTTTTGTTACAGGGCCTGTTATAATGCTGGTGTATTCTTTTTCCTATCTAATGCTGCTTTTTTTATTTAAGACTTGTTACATTTAAATATATTTAAAAGATGTATGGCCTTAAGATTCTAATTTTATCTAAAAGGAGCACATATTAATAGTGAAATATTGAGATGCCTGGTTGGCTAGGCCTGTTGAGTGTCTGACTTCAGCTCAGGTCATAGTCTTGGGGTTCGTGAGTTCAGGCCCCACATCGGACTGTCTGCTGTCAGCACGGAATCCACTTTGGATCCTTTGTCCCCCTCTCTGTCCCTCTCCCGCTCACTCTCTCTCAAAAATAAATAAATATTTATTAAAAAGTTAAAAAATAGTGAAATATTTATTCTATGTATATATATTTTTTTCAACGTTTATTTATATTTGGTACAGAGAGAGACAGAGCATGAACGGTGGAGGGGCAGAGAGAGAGGGAGACACAGAATCGGAAACAGGCTCCAGGCTCTGAGCCATCAGCCCAGAGCCTGACGCAGGGCTCGAACTCACGGACCACGAGATCGTGACCTGGCTGAAGTCGGACGCTTAACCGACTGCGCCACCCAGGCGCCCCATCAATATTTAAGTATTTGTGTCAAGACAGCTTATTTTCAATCAAAGATGTAGAAATGGAATCATTTGGATCATGCTATAAGATATATGAACCTTGTTATGGGCAATTACAGCCTAAAACATAGTGAGAAGATAGCAGATTGCTTAAATATTTTCTTATTTCTTTTTGAGGCACAAATGATCCTTCTAACATATTCCAAAAAGCACCCTGTTCTTTAATAGGAAAGCAGTGACTGTGGTAATGGATCTTTACACTTTGTCCCTAGAGAAAGACTAATTCAATCCAAGTGATGGGTAGAAAGTAAATCTAAAAGAATGGAAATTATATTAAGTTTTATTTATTTATTTATTTATTTATTTTTTTAAGAGCACAGTTTTTTTTCATTGTGGGTCTCTTTCCATTAATAATTTCTGTTGTTACCGTCCTATAAACTTGGGGGAAAAATGAATACCCAAGAATATAGCATTTGCTCTCCTCAAATAAACTACCCAAGGTGTTAAAATAAAATTCTTTGCCTTACAGTTCAGAGATCTAAGGGAGAGTGGTGGTCCTTATAAAATGTTTTAAAAAATGGAATAATTCCAATTATTCTTTGTCATTTGTTTTTGAAATATTGTGGATGAAATTTTTAAGCCATTTTATGTAGTGACAGCTATGATATGAATTGGATAATAGATATGTAACAAATGAGCCTGAGAAAAGTACTTGGGAGTGTTGGTATTATTTCTAATTACCTTTTTCTAGCCACCCTATTTATTACTTATCCCACTTTAGTAAATGCATATAATATTAGAAAACTTAAGGACGGACACTTAATAAGCCACCACTGTTATAAAACAATTAGGAAATTGTTTGAATTTGAGTTAGGCATTGCCTGAATTAAAGTTACATCATTTTCACAAACCAATCGTCGATGATTGAAGAGCTTTTCTTATAACACTTATTCTGAGTATGCACTCTTTGGAGAGCATAAAGAGGATAGGCTTTGGATCAAGACAGATGTAGGTTCAAATTACATCTCTCTAAATTGCTAATGTGTGACCTTGGACAACTTAGGTAATTTCTCTTTAAGAATTCATGTCCCATTTATAAGTTAGCTTATTTTGAGGATAAAGTAAAATAAGATATATGAGGTGCATATTATGGAGTGAAATATTTTGCACTTAGTAAATACTCAAATAATGCTAGCTGTCATTATTATGTGGTGCCCTTTTTGTCATATATTCATATATATTTGTATATTTATGTATATATTACTTTTTTTTATTCATCTGTTTATGACAAATTGTTGTTGTAGTGTTCTTGTTACCATCGAACTGGAAGTCTATTTTCTGATGATGACATCTTTATATGCAGTTAGTAGTGATAATCATGTTCTCTGTGCCAGATACTGTGCCAGTCTCCTCATTTTATTTAATTTGTACCTTGACCTTATGAGGCAGTTTGCCTACTTTATAGATGATAACCTGCAGCTTAGAGAAATTAAGTCACATCACTTGTAAGTGGACAGGCTGTTTCTTAAACACTATATATAAATCTGTAAAAAATCACAAAATGAGAATATTATTTGTACTCCTGTCAAATTATTTTAAACTTTAATCTTTAGCACTAGATCTTAGGTCACTGAAGATTTAATTGAAACTGTGACACAGATAAATGGAAAAGAATAATGAAAACATCATAATCAGTGAGAAATGGATGCTTGCAAATAGCAGAGTTCAAAGAGGAAGAAAACACCACAAGCTAGAACAGGCAGAATTTGACTGAAGGAAAGGCGGCCTGTGAGTTGGGTGAGATTTGGATGGTAAAAAAAGTGGAGGAGAGAAAAGTGGGAGCTAAGAATACAACATGTTTGTTTATGGCATATGGTCAGCATCATTATACATTCTTCATGTGTCTAAATGAATCACCTAATGATATTCCTTAGGGGAGTGATGTGCACACACATCAGGAAGTATGGAAGTATTTGAGAATAGGAATAGACATCTTGCAGAGGGATAGGATATTTTTACACAACATTTCTAGGATGGAGTCCTGTAAAAATATCATAGGTAGCACCTGTTTCAAAGCAAGTAGGAACTGAAAAAAAATTTGTGTTTAGAATCATAAAGTCATTGACAGCCTTTGAACATCATTTTATTAGTAATAAGGCAGAACCAGATGGCAATGGATTTTATAAATGAGTTGGTATGAAGGAAATCAAGGCAGCTGGTATACAGAACCTATTTATTGGAGGATTTTGTTACCATCATGAAATATAAAGCAACATTTGCACAAAATCATGTTGATTAGTTGCTGTCAATTCTACCCAACCATTAATGAGACAAAATGGCCCTCACAGTATAAAATTAAAGAAGGATAAAAGAGACAAAGAATTAAGTTTCCACGTAATTACATCTAACCAACTGTGAAATATATTATGTGGAACAAGACTGAGGAAAAGAAACAAACAAAAAAATGAAAAACTGGTTTGATTGAAGCTGCCTGACAGAAGTCCATGGAATCAGCCTCTAACGATTCTAGCAATGATAACGCTTGAGAGTTGATATGTGCCTCTATATTTGAGCCAAATATTTACTCTCAGTGAGTACATACGTATATACACGTGTACATAAATGGACATAATAAGTGGTGGTTTGGAATTAGTTGAGTACTTGATAATGAACTTTCTTCTTTTTAAGCCTTTAAACTTAGGGATTAAACTTTTATGTGTTATGGTGAAGAATTTCATTTATGTAAGGTCATTTCAGAGAAAATTCTACTTCTAATAGACTATTTCCTTTTTCTGTAGGTTTTTTCATCTGGTCCTGATATTAATTATGACCCACATCGCTGGTTAGCAGAAAGCAAGGTAATTTGTTTTTAAATCCTAAAGTTATCATAGTATTTATGACCTTCAAGGTGTCCTGTTTGGGCTAACCATACCATTTGGTTATTGAACAGAGCATATGCAGCTATAATACTTCATTGCTGGGGAAGACATCATTGTCATGAATTTAAGAAACTTCCATGTTTCTTTAGTTTAACATTTACAAATTAGCTTAACTGTATAGGTACGGAAGGAGAAAATAAAGGAAGGTAAAACTGTTGAAGTAGTAAAACTAGATTGTCAAAGAAGCAAATTCTTCTGCCTTTTCCTTGGAATAGGCAGTGTCTCTGGAAGCGTACGAAGGTCAGGGCTGCTATAACCAACCTTTCTTGCTTCATGGTTCTTTTGCATGATGATTTAAATTTAAAGGGTAGGTAAGCAAATCTAAATAAAATTGAACAATTTGCTAATTTTAGCAAAAAGCTTCTTCTGCACCATGGGATAATTACCTGCTATCTTCATCTATCAGATCAACTTGGAAATTCCTTGATTAAAATATATAGAAATTAGTGGCCACGTAAGATGTAGATGTCTTTTTCCAAGTGTCAATGCTCAAGGACTTGCATTCCTTCCCAGGCTAGTTTCTTTCAGCTTTAAGGCGCCTGGGTGGCTCCGTTGGTTAATCGACCGACTAAGGCTCAGGTTATGATCTCATGGTTCAAGCCCTGCATTGGGCTCCATCTTGGCAGTGTGGAGCCTGCTTGGGATTCTCTCTCTCTCCGCCCTCCCTCTCTGCCCCTCCACTGCTCACGCTTTCTCTCTCTCTCTCTCTCAAAATAAATAAATAAACTTGGGGGAAAAAAATAAAGAAAACCAGCTGTACTTTAAACATGAACAATTGTGGTCCAATTTAGGATTTGATTATTTGAAAGAACTTTTAAGTTTGTGCAGTATCCTTATTTAAATATATGAGAAAAGGGAGGTTTTAGAAAATGTACATGACTTTTCCGGTGCCATATAAAAAATGGGAACACGGACCGCATGCCATGTCAGACTCACAATTAATGTTCTCACCATTATGTGTGATGCTGTCTAAAGTCTTCAGTCAGCCAAGATTTATCAATTATGTGCTCTTTTGTGTATAGGCATGAGGGTTATCAGTGTCAGCAAGCCATGGAAATTAATAAAGAAAATGGAAATGTAAACAATTTAAAAAATCCTTAAGGTATGTTATATTTTTATAGAAATACACAAACATTAACAAATACAAAAAGAGGAAGAACTGACTGTGATATCAGTGCTAGAAGGATAGGGGGGTATGATGCCACCAGCATGTTATAGGTGGTTTCTGCATAAATGCAGTATTTAACTTGATCATACAAAAAATATATAGAAGTTCTCTAGTTGGCTAATTATAGGTAAAATAATGGTAAGAAGTTGAGAATACCTGAATAAACACAGATAATGCCTTGAACTTGGTGGCAAGGTATGGGTGGGAGTTGACAGAAAGACATGATTCACCTTTGAAGACCAGCTGTGCTTTAAGGAAACCTTTTTTTTTTTTTTTTTTAAAGCATTCTTAATAAGAATGAATAGCGTTATGATTGACCTTTGAAATTTACCCAACCCGGTAAAATTTTCCTCCTTTTTTACGTACAGTGATGCTGTTCATCCCTAACCGTTTTTGATAGAACCAAATGCAAACTTGTATTTATGCCACCTTCATAGTAAATTCAGAATATACATGTTTTGCTGGCTCAGAAATTTTGGGCTAGAAACTTCTGTTGTGCATTAATAAAGCATTTCTCATTTCTCTTGTTTCTTTTTCCCGATTCCTCAATTCTGACAACAAGAGCAATGTACTTGGAATTTTCTTTCAAGTTAAAATCTTTATCATTTCTGAACAGAAAGCTTTCACTGCTGTTGTTCAGTTAAATTATGAGAGCCAGAGATGACTCTTAATCATAGCTCTTTAATTTGGGAACTAGTGAGCAGTTTTCCCTTATCATTTAATGGGATTGAACTTCTGATCAGACGAGTTTTAATACTGCATGAGACAACCCTTCCTGTAGAGCGTAAAAGGGTCATGATAAGCAATACCACGCTGACCAACTGACTAAGGAGGAATTGAATCTATTTACCAGAAAGATGGCTTAGGTTATTGATGGGCTACAATACTGTAATTCCCATGAACTATGACTGGACAGCTCTATAAGTATTGAAGATAAGATCTGAAATCAGAGGACAAAAACTATATGGAAAGTAGAATTGCTATTCAGCTAGTCCATGCTGACATCTTGCAGTGTTAGAAGGACCTCTGAGGGCATTTGGTAATTGTTTTCATAAAGCTGCCAAATGAATTTCTTCTGTTAGTGTTAATCCTGGAAGAACTAGGGGACTGGGTGAGGATAGGGTCACTGTTGCTTTGTCGACATTGGTTACATAATATAAATATGAAGTCCAACTCAGAGTTGGACCAGGCTTATATGTAAAATAACCAAAGAATGGCAAGAACCATATAATACAGGGAGGAAGAGGATTGAGAATTAGGAAATACCATTGAGGAACACCAGGCAATCCGTTCCAATAGATCAGCGATTTGTTTTTGTCATAAATCCCAATAAGGCATTTAGAGGCCAAATTTTATTCAGTTTAACAAGAATTTACTGACTAGCTACTGTGTGCCAGATGCTAGATTACATGCTGTGGGCATAATAATGAATTTGGCATGATCCTTTCTCTTGAGGAACAGTTTATTTTCCTAGAAAAGCTGACACATTGATAATTTCAATATTATGTCTAAGAGCAGTGATACAGGTGTGCAGAGGCCACCATGGAGTCTGATCCCTCAAGTGAATTTTGAAGCTGGGCAGATAAAGAGGAAAGACCAGGCATGCACAGTAAACAATTGTAGGCATGGTATAGAAGAGAAACAGCATGATAAATGGAAAGAAACCCCAAGCGATTTGTCAATACAAGATGAAAATATGAGGCAGAGAATGGCAGGGATGAGGCTTTAGAAAGAGGTAGAGCATAGGTAGCTAGGAAGAACATTGTATGCTATTTTAGAAGTTTGACTTCAGTTCTGCATTTAGGGAGAACCACAAAGGAGATTTGAATAGGATACTGATAACTTTGTACTCCTATTTTAGAAGCATTACTCAGATAGTGATGTAAAAGGTGGAGTAGAAGTGGGAAGACTAAAGGCAGGAAGACCAGTTAAGAGGTCTTTGGGTGAGACCAAAGTCTCTGGGGTGAAAGTCCAAACCAAGGAAATTGTAGAGATTCAGAGGAAGGGACAGATTGAAGTAATGCTTTGGTGACAATATGCAGATGATGTTTAATGTTATGTCAGATGGAGTGGTAGAGAAGGAGATATCTATGGTTTTCAAGACTAAGTAGGAGATCCCACTCAAAGTTCAGTATGTGAATAGATCAACATGCAGAGTCCTAGATAGGCAAGCCAGCAGAAGTACTGAAGGAGTTTCTAGCACTGGGATTGATGTCTAGAAAGTCCCATTTGGACAGGAAGCCCCAAAGAGAAGCAGGGACAAAGGCAAAGATCAGCGTTTAGGTGCAAATCATGGGAAGAAATGAGAAGTTGCAAAGACACTGACAGAAAATGTGGGCAGATGATCAAATCTCGAGCAGGCAAGTACTCTCAAGATGGAAAGACAGTCATAGAGAATATCAATCACTGTTGATCCCAGATCTTGAGTTAATCATTTTGTGATAACAAATAAAAGAAAAGCTGGTGTCAGATGCTCTTCAGCATAAGGCAGGATCCTGAGTGCTGTTATTTACAGAATATATTTAATTCTGGAAGTCTAGTACTAATTATTCCCTTAAGATGCAAAAAGGTAAATTTATATGCTTCTTTGGCTGTAACACTTTCTTCCTTCTTGGAATACACACACACACACACACACACACACACACACACACACACACACACACACACATATATATTCCTTCTTGGAAATATATATATGTATATATTTAAAGAGTAATTAGGAATGTGACATTTTTTTCTACTCAGATTACTTCCTCAGCTTAAATATCACTGAAGAATAAATAGCAAGCAGATTAGATTTCAGTAAATCTACTAATTCTCAAATATTTTATTTGATCAGAACTGTAAACTTTTAAGGATATATAGATAAGAAATAGACTTCCAAAGTATTGGGGGATTTTCCTTTTTTACTCTGTTTGATATCATTCCAAAGAGTCCCACTTTTAATGGTATAATGTGTTCTGGTATTGCTTTTCCTGCCATTTTTGGAATATTATAACTGAAGCAGCTTCAGAGATCATGTAGTCTAACTTCCTTGTTTTTTAGATGAGAAGGAGGCCCTGGGAATTGTTTACCTCATGACATAAAGCTAGTTACTGAGAAGGATTTAGAACCTGGGTCTCTGAATTCTGTGCCAGTCTTTCTTGATTGGTAGTATAATCTACCTTTGAATATAAACCTTGATTTTATGCATATTGTCTTTTTAGTGATATGGATTTTTTTTAAAACACCCATTGTATGAGAAGTATCAGACCCAGTATATTTAATTCTTGTTGAAGGATGTGAATAATCATCTAGCATTTTATCCTTCCAGTGTAGACATCACAATGAGATACAAATACTCAGGTATCTTGATTCATTAAAGATACTTTAGATTGTGTGTATGGAACACATTCAGTTTAATTGAAGAAAAGCATTTTGTATTTTTACATATGAACTCTTATTATGGAGTTATTTTTTTTCTTCATGATTTTATTCATAACTATGTAGGAAACCAGAGAGAATATTACTAAAAGAGGTTTTGAGGTTGATTTGGGTTTGAATTTTGCACTTCAGTTTAATTTTTGTTTTGGTTTCCTGCCACATTCTCAGAAATTGCCATTGTCTTCCTTTACCTTTGGTTTTTCTATTAACATTTCCTCTCAAAATTGTTTTTTGAGTTGTGGCAAAGGAAGTACGGTAGTTAAAAGCAGCAAAATTATGGGCCCTGGTATTATTGCTAACTCTGTCAGCTATAATCTTTTTATTCGAATTTTCTATTTCCCTTGGTTTTGGCTTTGAGTCATTCCTTAATGACTTTAGTATATTATTACTCTAAATCTCAGTAGAGGATTCTTACAGATTAAAAAGATCATTTTGATTGTTTTACTAGATACTTATTCCCACCTAATTGCAAACTGTCAACTATGAAGGTAAAAGACTGCCTTATTTAGAAATTCTTTCTCTATTATAGTTTATTTAGCAATACTTGCTGATATAGTTAAATAAATGAGCCTATTATGTAATCTTTAAGATGCTCTTGTGAGTGGTTAATAGAATGGTGTTTGCACTGTGATTAATAGCCTTGTCAGGTAATTATTATTTGGAATTGGTAAAGTTATTCCTATGCTGTGTTCCAAGCTGTTTCTCCAAGGCGTTTAATGAAAGACGTTGGGTGTTTCTCTAGCAAACACTGATTCTCATAATTGACTATTTGTTGATTAAATTTCCATAAGTTGATATTTTGTTTTGTAGGATTAATAATATATTCTGCATACATATTCAATTCATAACAAGCATCTAACTATAACCTATTTTTAAATTTTGTATGTTGATGGAATAAAGGCTTTGTTGGAATAAACTGAAGCCATAGGTCAGTTTGTTTAGGCCATTATAATAAAATACCACAGACTGGTGGCTCAAACAACAGATAATTTATTTTCTTACAGTCCTAGAGCCTAGAAGTCCAAGGGCAAGGTGTCAGGGTTAGTTTCTGGTGAGGCCTCTTCTTGGCTTGTAAATGGCCACCTCTCATGTAGGGGGACGGGCATTATGGGGGGATGGGATGGGAGTATTATTGGAAGAATTGGGGGTTGGAAGACAGAGTGTCTCTTCCTCCTCTTTTAGGGATGCCAGTCCTATAGGATGAGGGCCCTACTGTGGTAACCTCATTTAGCCTTTATTACTTCCCTAAAGGCCTTATTTCTAAACAGAGTCACCTGAGGGTTAGGACTTCGTATAAACTTGAGGGGGGTACAATTAGTCCATAACACATATCAAACCTGATTAATGCTTTGGTTCAGAAATTGTGGGTTTTTTGTTTTGTTTTTTTACCAAAATCAGTACGATTATTGTTATGACAACATATCTTTGTTTCTCCATTATCAACCCTTAGCAATGGTACTGAGCACAGGCCAAAGATTAGGATGGAGTAAGTAGGAAATCTTTGAGAACAGGGAAATGAGTCCTTAGGTTTTAAATTTGCATTTAAATCACTGTGCAAGAACAGATTAAACAGGGTGATTCAAACTGGTGATCCCAAAAGACTCACTTTGTTTGGACCACATTGGTTTTAAAACAGAGAATTGGTAGCGAACATTTAAAAAAACTTTACAATTGCGTACTTACAGCATGGAATTTGTTTCTCTTTTGAGGTATCAGAAGATCTGATAACATTAGTGTTTCATTCTTACGTGATAGGAAACTGTTGGATCTGAGAAGAACCATGGACATAATCCTATTAGAAGGACCATCCTTCCAGCCCTTCTTCCTGGTTGTATTTTTATAATCCAAATCAATAGTGCTCAGGTCCTAAATGTGTTACTTATGAATGTTCATTAAACTTTCTTAATGTAATAATACAAAAATTTTTTTTGATTTTTTTGTTTGTTTTCAAGATATTTTATTTTTCTGTTTTTTTAAACACAAGGTGCTTCCTCTTTACAAGAACTTAACGGCATCTAATTTTTCACTTAATTGCATGTGTCCTGTCCTCACTATGTGCAAAACAGTGTACTAGTTTTAGTGTGTGTTTGAGCATACAAACATGAACACACATCCACTCCCAGGGTGCTTTAAATTGAAGAATATTTTTAAATTCTTGAAAAAAGTCTTTTAAGGATTTAGTGTATCAAATTCATTAACATTCAAGGATAAAGATGTGCACGTGTTTAAGGTGCCAAATAAGTAGCAAAAAGACTTGGTTGAAAATATATCTTTTCCAGAAATTATGCATCTAACTTTCCCCTTTTCCCTTGCATAATACGATAATTATTTGGGCTTTTCCATTTATTTATTTTTCTTGAGTAACTGCTAAAGTTTGATGAGGTGAACAAAAGGTATGATCAAAGGTGAACAAAAGGTTCAGATTGTAGTTTCTTTTTTTTTTAAGTTTATTTATTTATTTTGAGAGACAGAGCATGCATGCATGAGTGGGGGAGGGGCAGAGAGAAGGAGAGAGAATCTCAAGCAGGCTCTGTGCTCAGAGCACACACCCACATGGGGCTAGAACTCACAAACCATGAGATCATGACCTGAGCCGAAATCAAGAGTTGGCCGCTTACCTGACTGAGCCACCCGGGTGCCCCTATTCAGGTTGTAGTTTTGACATAGAAGCAGGCAGCAATAGTGTAGACTTTCTCTTATTTTGCCTGGTTAATATCAATTAATAAATGACTTAGGTAGTGATGTTTTAGAATAATTTTCCAACTGACTTATATCTAAAACTACTGATTAAATTGTCTAGAATAATTTTTTGTTACATAGTGCGTTGAACGTATTTTCATTTTCAAGACTTTAGCAATATAGAAGTATGGAGAATAAATTTGGAATATATGTTCTCCTTTCCCTCTTGACACCTCTCTCCTGAGTGGGCATAATCATCATCAACAATTTGGCATTCATATTTTCAGTCCTGTATTGGTTTGGTGGGTTGAACTCCAGTTGTTTTTGATAAAGATGTATATTTTAATTGCTAAATATAGTGGCCCTTTCCTTTGGCAGTCTTTGACACTAAGCATATCCATCCTGTTGTAGTATTTTCCTTTTCTTCCTTTGCAAAACTCGGATTTTCTTCCTGCCGTTCCAACTACTTCTCAGCTTTATTTTTCGTTTCTCTTCCATTCATCTCTTCTAAATTCTTCTCTCTTGTCTCCATAGACACTCCATGGGCTGTTTTGCCTTGAAGCTGTTGATTCTTTACTTTGTATCTCTCATCCATATCTCTCGAGCTTTAGATCTATATATCCAACCAGTCATTTACACTTCTCTGTGTTAGTCCTAACAAATTCAGCTTATTCCAATCTGTTGTTAACTTTTTAACCCCTAAATCTTTGCTTCTAGTTTTCCTCTTTCACATTTCTTCAGCTAGAAACACCAGTACTGATTCCTTTCTCTCTTTTCCCCCTAACATTTAAGTCTCAAGTACACACACTTGGGTCCATTCCATGTCATTTTTGCTTGTTTTGAATATTGGTAACATTCTCCTGAGTTCCAGACTCCAACATGTGCTCCACTCTCTCCATAGAGTGTGCTTTTGAAAGAACAGTCCAATTCACTTCCTTCTCTCTCTCATATTGTGGTTTGGTGGGGATGGTGGTATATGACTCATCCTGACCTTTGACCCGATATTCTGCCTCCATGCTTTATTTAGAAAAAAGTTGTAGTAGAAAATGTTCCTTTTATTTGGTAGAGAGTTGACTATGTTTCCTGGTTTCCTGTCCTATGGAAGCTTTTTATCTTTTTGTATTTGCGTGGGAATTTCAAAATGGATATTGGGAAATGAAGCAGTCTTAATTAAAGTTTACAATCATATTTGGAAGTCCACAGCTCAATTTATTTTTTAAAAAAATTTTAATGTTTATATACTTTTGAGAGAGAGAGAGAGAGAGACAGAGTATGAGTGGGGGAGGGGCAGAGAGAGAAGGAGATGCAGAATCTGAGGCAGGCTCCAGGCTCTGAGCTGTCAGCACAGAGCCAGAGGCAGGTCTTGAACTCACAGGGTGCAAGATCATGACCTGAGCCAAAGTCGGACGCTTAACTGACTGAGCCACCCATGCACCCCACACAGCTCAGTTTCAGTTGGAGACTTCCAAGGGGTGCCTGGGTGTCTCAGTTGGTTAGGCATCTGACTTCTGCTCGGGTCATGTCTCGCGGTTCGTGGGTTTGAGCCCCGCATCGGGCTCTGTGCTGACAGCTCAGAGCCTGTGCTTCAGATTCTGTGTCTCCCTCTCTCTCTGCCCCTCTGCCACTCATGCTCTGTTTCTGTCTCTCAAAAAATAAACATTAAAAAATAAAAAGAGAAAAGTAAGTTGGGGACTTCCTGTTTTTATCTAGTGACATTCAGGTAGGACAGAGGCCTATAAATTATGTAGCAGATACTAAAGCCAGGTGTCATCTCCACAAGGAGATTTAATTTTAATTTGTTTTTCTGTCCCTTATTTACCTTCTTCCTTTTGTTAATTGTTAAATAGCTGAATTGTTATATAATTCACATATCATACAATTGACCTATTTAGACTGTATCACTCATTATTTTTAGGTGTATTCACAGAGGTGTGATGCCACAACCACAATGAATTTTGGAATATTTTATCACCCTAAAAGAAAATATGGACCCTTTAGTTATCACCTCCTAAATTTGTCCATCCCACTCACCCCTCTTATAGCCTTAGTCAACAAGTAACCTTTCTATCTCTATAGATTTGCCAGTTCTTGACATTTCCTATAAACGAAATCATACAGTATGTGGTCCTTTATGAATGACTTCTTTCATTTAGCACAGTGTTTTCAAGGCTCATCTATGTCGTAGCATGTGTCAGGACCTCACTTCATTGCTAAATAATAGTCCCATGTACGGATATACCACATTTTACTCATCCATTTATCAGTGGATGTTCATTTGGGTTTTTTCCATTTCTTGGCTATCATGAATAATGCTGCTATGAACATTCGGTTACGCGTTTTTGCATGACTGTTTTCGTTTCTTCTAAAAATATACTCAGGAGTAGAACTGCTGGGTTATATGGTAACTATGTTTACCCTTTTGAAGAATTGCCAGATGGTTTTCCAAAGTGACTGCATGATTGTACACTCCTACCATCATTATATAAGAACTCTAATTCCTCCACACATACCAACAGTTGTTATCATACGTCTTTTTGATTCTAGCTGTCCTGCTGGGTGTGAAATGGAATCTCACTGTGATTTTGATTTGCATTTCTGTGATGCTTAATGATTCTGAGCATCTTTTCATGTGATTATTGGCCATTTGTGTTATGTTTTTTGAAGAAATGTCTCTTGCTTAATTCATTATGTCTTTTTATTTTTATTTTTTTTTTAACGTTTATTTATTTTTGAGACAGAGAGAGACAGAGCATGAACAGGGGAGGGGCAGAGAGAGAGGGAGACACAGAATCTGAAACAGGCTCCAGGCTCTGAGCTGTCAGCACAGAGCCTGACGCGGGGCTCGAACTCACGGACCGTGAGATCATGACCTGAGCCGAAGTTGGATGCTTAACCGACTGAGCCACCCAGGCGCCCCCATTATGTCTTTTTATTACTGAGTTCTTTATGTATCATTCTAAATTGTTCTTTCTCAGATATATGGTCTACAATTATTTTCTCCTATTCAATGGATTGTTGTTTCACATTGTTAATTGTGATCTTTGAAGCACAATGTTTTAATTTTGGTGAAGTCTAACTTAACAGCTTTTTTCTTTGGTTGTCTGTAATATCTAGGAAATCAAGGTTGCCAGACCAAGATTACCAAGACTTACACCTGTGCTTTCTTCTAGGAATCTGCTGTTTTTAGTTCTTACATTTAGGTCTTTGACCCATTTTGAGTTAATTTTTGAAAATTTTATTTAGTTTGAGAGAGTGGGGGAAGGACAGGGGGAGGGAGAGAGAGGGAATCCCAAGCAGGCTCCATACTGATATCTTGGAGCCTGACGCGAGGCTCAAAGCCAGGAACTATGAAATCATGACCTGAGTTAAAATCTAGAGTTGGGTGCTTACCCAACTGAGCTACCTGGGTGCCCCTTGAATTAATTTTTGAAGATGGTATGAAGTATGGGTCCAACTTTATTCTTTTGCATGTGAATATTCAGTTTTCTTAGTACTATTGGTTGAAAAGACTGATCTTTCCTCATCAGATTGTTTTTGGAACCTTTGTTGAAAATCAATTGACAATATATATGTATGGGTTTAATTCCACTGATCTATGTCTGTCCTAATGCCAGTACCACACTGTCTTGATTACTCTGGCTTTCTAGTCAGTTTTAAAATCAGTTAAGTGTGACTCCTCCAACTTTGATCTTTTTTTCAACACCTGTTTTTGGCTATTCTGGGTCCCTTGAATATCCATATGAAATTTAAGATCACATTGTCAATCTCTCCAAAGATCTCAGCTGGGATTTTGATAGGCATTGCATTAAATCTGTAGATCAGTTTGGGGAGTATTTCTCTTAATACCTTAATGATATTAAGTTTTCTCGTGTATGTACATGTAAAATCTTCTCATTTATTTAGGCCTTCTTTAATTTTTTCAACAGCTTTTTGTAGTTTTCAGAGTATAAATTTTGAACTTCTTTTTAAAAGTATGTTTTTCTTTTTAAATGTATGTTACTCTTTTGATGCTATTGTAAACAAGATGGTCTTTTTAACTTAGTTTTGGATTGATGATGCAAGTGTATAGAAATACAAGTGATTTATGTATAATGATATTTTCCTGCATAATTGCCCTGCTATGACCTCCTGATACAATGTTAGATAGAAATGGTTAGAGCAGACATTATTTTCTTGTTTATGATCTTAGGGATAAAGCATTCTGTCTTTAACCATTAAGTATGATAATAGGTATGGGCTTTTCATAAAAATGTTTTATCAGGTTGAAAAATTTCCCTTCTCTTCCCTTCTGTTCAGTGTCTTTATTGGGAATAGGTGTTTAATTTCATCATACACTTTTTTCTGAATCTTGATATGATCATGTAGCTTTTGCCCCTGCTTCTCACAAACAGTCTGTGGAAATGGCAGATTGGATACCAGTATTCTCAGGCTGCAGTGTCTGAGGGGGAGTGGCCACACTATCAGTGAGGGGTTCATAATGGAAGGAATCCCTAGTTTCTCCACTTCACTTGCCAGCAATTTAGCTACTCAAATCAGAAGTATGACAGTGAAAAATCCTAGCCATCTGACCTTCCAGTGCCATACTTACTATTATGATCTGTTTCTGCTCACATCACTTTTGATTCCAGATGTGTGAATTTTCCAAATGAGGTAATTCTCCAGTTCTCTGCAGATACCAATGGGGTGTCCCACAATTTAATTCACCTCTGACTACCCAGAGTTAGTACAGATACCACAGGTTAAGGGCTCGGCCCCACCTGTACCCAAGTCAGATATCCCCAGGTTACCTACACTTCCTTCTGACCTGGCTACAAATTGGGGGTTCTCATGGCTCTCTCTCCAGGTTCAGTGTCATGGTTCACAGGCCTAAGGGAAATACTTTACTTACCAGTTTATTTATAAAGGATACAAATAAGCAGCTAGATGAAGAGGTTATACCTGCAAGGTCTATATAGGGCAAGGTCTCCAAGAGTCCCCGTGGAGTTTGGGGATGTCTCATGCTCCTGGCATGTGGCTATGTTCACCAGTCTGGAAGCTAATCCAACCTCATTGTTCAAGAGTTTTTAGGGGTGCCTGGGGGGCTCAGTAGGTTCAACTACCTAAACCACCTCATTAGCATGAGCTTGGGTGTAATCTAAGAGCTTGTTATGAATAACAAAGGACATTCTTCTCACTCTGGAAGTTCCTGGGCTTTAGGAGCTCTGTGCCAAGAATAAAGGACAAAGACCAAATATCTTTCTTATTATGCCACAATACCATATAACTTGACTGTGAACTGGGGGAAGAGGGACCCCTGTCTTGGCAATACCCTCCCAGAACGTGGAGTGGGGCTTTTGTCATGCAGGGTGCAGTCCTTCCCCTGCCCACATCTAGCTTCCACCTCGCATTTTCATTAAAGAGCAGCTTGGCAGAACTCCTCGTGCCATCATTCTGGAAGGCAAACTTCCATGAAGTCCCCCCTTTGTTTCTGATGAGCGTTTGTGATAAATGTGATCTAGCTTTTGCCTTTACAAGCTCCATTTCCCTTCATGTAACACATTCACATACTATACCTTGGTCATCTTACAATATTATCATATAATTTTTCCATAATTTGACTAGTGATAATATTTCTTCTGTGTCATAGAGATACCATCTGCTCGACAGACCTTCTGACCAGAGAAACTGGGCATCTTTTTCTGTTCTGGGGGGTGTTTGAAAGCTGATACATGTGGGGATCCCCCAGTCTAGTGGCTGTATCCCAGTCTCACTTTATCATAAGCTATCCTACTGCCGCTACTTTTAATATACTGTGGCATATCCTGAGAACTTCCTAGATTTCTGGAGACCTAGAACTTTCTTGCTTACTGATGAATGCTGTTCCGGAAAATTCTCCCTTAGCTTAACCTAACTTTCCTGTTTAGTCCACTCTTCCTTTAATTTGCTTTTTACTGAAGTAAAGACTTTTATTTAGAATCAAATAGAACTTGAAGGATAGGCTCACTTGGGAAGGTCCTGAGACATGACTGAAATCCTGTCCTAGTGAAGGTGAAAGAAAAATTTATTTATTTATTTATTTATTTATTTATTTATTTATTTATTACTCATCCCTGATTTAAATATCTAACTAATAAAGATGGTGTGGTTAGAGTCTGAGAAAACGAGAGTTGCTTCAACTAAATTCCCTAGTCTTTTAAATGTGGGAAAATACTAACTTTATCTCCCTCCTGTGATATAGAATATCTTTTCCCGATTAGCTGGACCCTTGGGAATATGCATTTTTAAAACCAAAACTATGAATTTTATCTTTCTTTTTTAAAAAATCTTTGAATTAAACTCCATTTTGAAACAAGTCTCTAGTTCTATTGTGTGGTATGTTTGACTTTAAAATGCTTTAAAGTGTACCAGATTGCCTTATATATCACATCAGGGATCTAATTGGAGTATGACTGGGAATCCAGCAGGCCAGACTTCTCTGTAGTATTACCTTTACAAACCTGATAGAGGATATCAGATATTTTATAAAAATCCAAGAAAATTTGGCTTAATTTTGACACCATCTTTGAAATCATTATGGAAATTAAAACATTATAGATTTTTTTTTTTATTTTGCTCATGTTTGCTATGGTCTGTTCAGTTATCATGACTTTTCCTTCATGTTTTGAAATGCTACTGTTTTCTAGATTTTTTGAAAAATTAGATATATGTGTCATTTTTTTAGACTAAACTTAAGTGGCTCTGTGAAGAACTGAAGGAGAGAGAAAACAGAGAGAGGAGTCTGCGGCACGAGCTGATGCTGTGCAGACAACAGCTGAGGAGTATGACTGAAAACAAGGAATCTGAGCTCCAGTGTCTCTTCGAACAGATAGAAAGACAAGAGCAGCTTCTGGAAGAAATACAACAAGAGAAGAGAGGTGTGTTAGCTGTTCTTACTCTTATTTTTCTTTGTTTACATTCGTGGAATCCTAGGATTGAGGGAAAAAACAAAACAAAGCCATTTCCGTTGTCTCTACTTGGAATATTTCCAAATCCCTCTCCTTTCCTTGTCTGTGGTCTCCCTGTCTTTCTTCATTTCTGGATCCAGAAGAGGAAACTGTTCGCCCTGAGAGTTTTTCCTTCAGCTAGTACATCTCTCCTATGTACATAGCCCTGTGTCCGTGGCCATTTGGAAGTTTGCATTTGGTAAGATGTGTGTTCTTCCCTGATAAAATGCTGAAGTTTATATTTTACTTCAGTAAAATATTCATAAATTTATTCAATAAATATTTACTCTGTGCCAATTTTGTCTTGGACACTATAGGTGCTGAGGATACATCAGTGAATAAAGGGGAAAAAAAGTCCTCTTGTTTAGTGTACATTGTATTGAGTGGAGTGACAGAAAATAAATGTAATAAATAGGTAAATTGTTTAATATATTAGAAGGTTATAAGCACCATGGCAAAAAGAGTAGAGTAAGGGAAGGAGAGTTTGAGGCAACACTTTACAAGTTACACAGGAACTTTGGAAAACTGCTTTTCTGTTTGGTTGTAGAAGGGATGCATCGTGACGGGAAGAAGAAAAATAGCACTATGTATCGGAATCCTGTGGGTATCTTGTGTCAGGCTTAGGTCTTTCTTTATTGGTGAACTTCATTAATTTAAGAAAGAAACTTAATGTAGTGCCCTACTAAGAAAAACAGAACTTTAACATATGATAATCCTCTAAAATTTGTTTTGGTTTTTCATTTTAGTTATCAAGATGATGATGATGATTCTTCCTCCCCCTCCTCCTCCCCCCTCCCCCTCCTCTTCCTCCTCTTCCTCCTCTTCTCCTTCTCCTCCTCCTCTTCCTCCTCCTCCTTCTTCTTCTTCTCCTCCTCCTCCTCCTCCTCCTTCTTTTTGTTTTATTTATTTATTTTTGGGGGAGAGAGAGAGCTGGGGCCGGAGACAGAGAGAGGGGAGGGATCAAGAATCCCAGGAAGGCTCCACATTGTCAGCAGGGAGCCTGACGTGGGGCTCAAACTCACACACTGTAAGATCATGACCTGAGCCAAAATCAACAATCCGACACTTAACTGACTGAGCCACCCAGGTGTTGCCCCAGTTATCAGGATTATTCTTTCTACATGTTCCAGTTAAAAATTATTTATTGCTATACTGCAGTGATTCTCAATTTTTTTTTTTTGCTATCAGGACCACATTATATTCTTAAAAAGGCAAATAATATCTTCATATTATTAATAAGGGGTCTTAGATAGTTCCCAAACCATCTTTTGTGAACTACCGCTCTAGTGCACTTGAAAGATGCAAACTGTGCTAGTAGTGAAAGTCAGAGGATGCCTATACACGCACACACACATGCGCACACACACATACAGACAGTACAACAGAATCTTTTCTTTTTTTTCAAAAAAAAGTTTTTTAATGTTTATTTATTTTTGAGACAGAAAGAGACAGAGCATGAGTGGGGGAGGGGCGGAGAGAGGGAGACACAGAATCTAAAGTAGGCTCCAGGCTCTGAGCTGTCAACGCAGAGCCTGATGCGGGGCTCGAACTCACAGACCTTGAGATCATGACCTGAGCCGAAGTCAGACACTCAACCAACTGAGTCACCTAGGTGCCCCACAACAGAATCTAATTATGGAATTTATAGCTAAAACACTGTATGATCTCTGAACATGTTATAGATTATTCACTGACACTAGATTGCAACCTGGTTTTACTTTTAGTAAACATTGTCAATATTGTCACCCAGTAAATCATTTCTTTTGTATAAGGATTAATGCAATTGTATATTGTAAATAACTGTAACTGTTAGCAGGATGAATCCAAGGAGAAAGAACCAAATATTTGTGCACTTAAGTAATTATTTTCAAATGCCCAGCTTTTTCATAAAAGCTTCAGAAGATAAGTTGTAAAGTTTATAATCTCTCAAGGTGATTCTTTTATTTCTACTTTTCAAATTTAATAAAAATGTATTGATTGTTTTATATCTATATAGCACTTGAATTCTTTTATGCATCTTAAAATTAGCTTGTCAGTTTTTTAAAGAGAATCTACTAGTATTTTAATGGGACTGTGTTGAATGTACACATTTAAGAATGGACATCTTGATATTGAATCTTCCAGTCCGTGAACATTGTGTATATTATACATTTATTTAGGTTTTTAACTTTTCTCATGGATATTTTGTACTTTTCAGCTAACAGGTCTTGAACATCTTTTTTAGATTTATTCCTACTTTGTCTCTTATTTATGATGTTATATTAAATGTCATTTTATTTATTTATTTATTTTTATTTTTTAAATATTTATTTTTGAGAGAGACAGAGAGACATAGCCTGACAGGGGAGGGGCAGAGAGACAGGGAGACACAGAATCGGAAGCAGGTTCCAGGCTCCAAGCTGTCAGCACAGAGCCCAATGTGGGCCTTCAACTCATGAACAGTGAGATTATGACCTGAGCTGAAGTCGGACGCTCAACCGACTGAGCCAACCAGGCACCCCTTAAATGTCATTTTAAACGTTGAATTTCCAACATTCTTTTCTAATAGAAATACAATTGATATTTTTTGTATGTATTAACCTTGTATTCTGCAACCGTGTTAAGCTCATTTGCTAGTTGTAGTAGCTTTTTGTTAGCTGTTTGTTGTTATTGTTGTTTTTGATTTCTTAGCACTTAGGGTTGGTAATTATTGATTTAGAAATTCTTCATTATTATGAATGGTAACAAAGACAAGAGTAAAGAGATGTAAACTGCAGCTGGGAGTCATTAGGTATGATATTTTAACTTGTGTAAGTAGTCATTTTAAATATTTTCTTAATAACCTACTCCTCTCTACCTTCTTAATATTCTCATAAGCTCCTGCTCCTGTATGTGCCAGTATTTCTCTATAAAAATACTTTAAAACTATGAAGTTTACTAAAAACTAACATTTACATGGAAGTTGAAAAGATTCCTTTTTTCAAAGCTCTTCAGAAGGAGGGACATTTGTGTAGGATGATTTCATTTCATTCTTGCTATGTGAAATGCTAATGGTGATGAACAAATATAGCAAGACAATTGTCTTAACATATTTTCCCTAAACTGAAATTACAAGGCTTTAAACAAGGGACCTGCCTTACTTCCCAGGCAGTCTGTGGTTGTGGCTGTGACTATTTATCATGCATAATATTTCTTCTTAGAGTAATTAGAAATTGACAAGCCTCTGCAATTTTTTTCCCTTAAAGATGAAATTTTATCTTCTTATCCAGTTTCTATTTCTGGGTACATGTTATACTCATTTGGCTTTGTTGGATTAGGTCGGATCTTCACCAAACCCTACTACCCTACTATTATGATAGATACAGTGCCTAGAAAGATAGTAAGTCTCCACAGCACGCACTGTGGTTTCAGCCTCCCTTAATCTATCTCTTCCTGTCATATATCACTTTTTGGGAATGTGCATGCAAGGATGAAATAAGCCATTGTCAGGGCCTCTTTGTTAGGGAGTTACCTTTTCTGAATAAAAAGGAAAATACTAATAGGATGTGGAAAAAGGGAAATAGTCCCCCAGTCACTTCAAGAAGTAATATTTTTTGCAATAGAAGACTACTTGCTCAGATTGTTTGTTTGTTTTTAGGGTAGCATCTATGCCTTAGCCAAGAAGTAGGTAATGGAGAAAAGATGCCTCAAAAAACAAAAGACAACACACACACACACACACACACACACACACACACACACACATACACACACAAATGAACAAAGCAAAACAAAACTCACAGTGTACTGTATGTAACGAAAATAAACTCTGCATAACCAAAAGACAAATCAGTAAATATTTGGCAGAAGTTAACTAATTTAATCCGAGTGGTTTACATTTTGTTTATGACACTCTGGGATTAAGTAACAATATTTGTCTTTCCTAATATTTCAGTTATATGTTAAATTTTACAGTAGAAGTATTTAAACCATTTATGTTTTTATTCATTTTGTGACAAAATTTTCTCAGAGGTTCCTGATTCACTTAGGGATGCTATAACATTGTTAGTAGTAATTCTAGCCCCATTTTGTACTATGATTTGAGTTAGCTCTCTAGTATAATATCCGAAAAAAAATTTTTTAATAGCTGAATACCAGTAAACAGTATTAAAAGTATCCATCTAAAATAGTCTCAAACACTATTAAGATGAATATAACTTTTAGATTATTATTTTCTATTTGCTACTGATGATAAGCAAGCTTAAGCATCGTTATAAATGTTGAGTAGAAGGGTCCAGGAATGGAAGAGGTTGAACACTTAAAAGAAAGGTTAATTGTATAGCAGAATCCCAAAAAGTATGAGGGTGGATGGTATCAAAGGTCACAGTGGAAAAATGAGTCCTGGAAAGAACAAGGAAAAGAGTTTAGACTTTCCTTCCTTCCTTTTTTAGTTCTTGAATACACTACTATTTTTTGGCATTTTCACTTTATCACAATAATTTATGCAGTGATTTCCTTATTTTTGTTGTTCCTCAACATCTGCGATTGGATTTCATTGATCTTTGCCTATTATATGGTCAATACCTGCTTGGAGAAATGGGTAGAAGGACTGAGAGGTGGCTACTGGATTTGCCAATTAAGGCTGAGACACCTGTTTTAGTAGAAGCTTTGTGAATTTTGAACCAGATCGTACAGTGTTTGTCATAACTATATTTTTTGCAAGCTTCTTCCAAAGGTTAACACTTGTCATGTGATAGCTATCCAAGGTGTAGAGTCAGCTTAGTGATAAAGCTTGTATTTTCTATACTCATTATTCTAGCTTTGTAGAATAGTTTGAAGATGAGCATTTTTACTCTGTAATAGAAATAAGACTCAGTTTTTTTTTCTTCATTGCTATAAAATTGCTGTGCTGTTTAAGATATTGATTCTAAAAACACTCTGCATTTTCATAGGTTCTCATTTACCTGATTTGTCTCCATGAGAGGTGTTCTCAACTTTAAAGGGCTTTTCCTTTGGTTCTACTGTTCCTGGAATTCTGAGAAACTCCTTTGAGCTGATTTCTCTGTTTGACTTTGTTTTTGTCTGAATCTCCGTACCAGTTTTGCAGCCAGATGACTGAACAGAAGATAATTTCTTAGAATTCATTTGTGGACAGAAATAAGGGAGAGCCTTGCAGTCTGAAGGCATCTTTCCTAACATCTTTCCTTGGCTACACATGGGGTCGCGTGGTTTGCATTTTGTGTGCGGCATATTTTATTTATTGGTTTAGTTTTCCCACCATTTACCCATTCATCTATTACTTATTCCCACATCACTTCAAGCAGTTTTTGTCTCATTGAAAGAATATTTGAGCATCATGGCACTTATGTAAATACTAGTCATTGTTGTCTAAGTCTAACAACAAGGAGAACCAGTTCTTTATTGCATATTGGAGTGTAATTAAGCATTCTAAATTAATTTAGGGGATGATCTCTAAATATAATATAATTTATTTGGATTTTAGTCAGAAGAAATCTGTCTGGGACTTTATTTTACATTGTCATCAGTTCAGAAGTTGAGAGGTGTTGATTATTAGAGATAATGAAATACTATTTTGATTGATAGATTGAGGAAATTATTTAAATTCATTAAACTGCTATTTTGTTTGATGTGAAATTATGTCTTCTCTCCTTTATTTTCAGGCTTTCTTCATAATTATTTTCAAAAAAGAATTGAGAAATAGTATTTTTATAAAATTATGTCCACTATTTGAGTCAAGCTAGAAAATTTTTAATTCATTATTTTTTTTTAATGTTTAATTATTTTGAGAGAGAGAGAGAGCACACAGAGGGTCAGAGAGAGAGAATCCTAAGCAGGCCCCACACTCTCAGCACAGAGACTGATGTGGGGCTCAGCGTCAAGAACCATGAAATCGTGAACTGAGCCAAAACTGAGAGTCAGACACTTAACCAACTGAGCCACCCAGGTGCCCCTAGAATTTTGTTTTAATCTTCACCTGTGTTTTTGCTTATATATGTTTCATTATAATACTTTTATTTCTTTTTTAAATAATTTTATTTCCTATATGTTTTATGTTATGATTTGAAATCCAGCCAGGTCATCAGAGATTGAAATTAAACACCATAGGTTGAGTGTTCCTAGGACCAGAATTAAATAAGTTAATGATATGCCTGGAGCTCCTGATACACAGATCTGTGCAGGTGTTAACTTCAGTTGAATATGAAATCAACATTGACATTGTTAGTAAGTTGGTAATAGAAAGTATGACTAATTATTCTTTAGTTAGCCATAAGTATCTCTGCCCACCCATCCCTCTGTGGAATGAACCTAATGTTTATACTATTTCTATTGGATAAACTTAATTTTAGAGACAAGCATTTTCACTATCTCCAGTAATATGCTTAGTTGGTAGTAATTAAGTATTGACTGGATGGAGAGTTCAGATATTTAAAGTTTGGATTTTTTTGTCTTCTAAATTACTGGAGGAGTGTGTGTGTGTTCGTTCTGAATTATATTCTGGAAAATCCAGAAATGTTAAATATATGACATGAATGAATTCTTAGATTTTCTTGTTTCATCCTCTGGTAGGTTACATTATTTTCTGCTGTTTCATAGTACAACAAAACTGGTATACTTGAGTTTGAATCATGAGCATATTGAAGGAGAAGAATAAGATAGAGGTACATGTGCTAAAATAGATTTGAATGAGTTCTTAGGTCAGCAAATAACTTCATTAAATTCAAACCATATCCTTGCTGTGTTGGAGCTCTTTTAAGCATTATGTCTTTTAAGTGTTACATCTTTTCTATTTTGTTGTATATGCAATAGTTATCAATTGTGATAGGCAGAATAATAAAAGCCTACCTCCCTCAAAGATGTCCACATCCTAATTCCCAGGTTTAATCTAATATGTTATATTACATGGCAAAAGAGATTCTGTAGTTGTGATTAAATTAAATATATTGAGAAGGGAGCTTATCCTGGATTATCTGTTTGGACCAAGTGTAAACATAAGAGTCCTTGAAAGTGAAAGAGGAAGCAGAAGAGGAAGTCAGAGTGATTCGATGTTAGAAAGACTCAATTTACTTTTGATGGCCTTGATGATGAAGGAGGAGGGCCATAAGCCAAGGAATATGGGTAGCCCATAAGAAGCTGGAAAATGCAAGGAAATTGATTTTTCCCTGGAGCTTCTACAAAGGCATGCACTTTTGCTGACATCATAATTTAGCCCAGTGTGACCCATATCAGACTTCTACAGAATTGTAACATAATGAATTTGCATTGTTTTAAGGCACTAAATTTATGGTAATTCATTATAGGATTCATGGTAAACTAATACACCAATAAAATCGTGAAATTAGAGATTCGTGAGAGTTTCCCTGACACTTGATTCACTGCATATCGAGAAATTCTCTAGCCTGCTTGAACCTCTTTGAGTACATGTGTCTATCTTGGATGTTTGTCAGAAAGTTAGGAATATACATATATTACTTTCAGTCTACTAAAATTAATTTTGAAATGCGCTCAGGCAGTTCTTCAAATGTGTGAAATGTGGTATTTTCAAAATGAATATAATTTCTTTATACTGTGTGTATATATTTGGTACTCTTCATTTAGGTATAGCACAAAAATTCAAAGAAATTACATTGGGTCCTGAATGAACCTGAAATATAGATACTACTTTTTGGCTTAGGCTGCTGGGAGGCCTTTGTTCATTTCTAATCCTTCCCACCTTCACATTTTGTTATTCTTCCACTTTCCATAGTATTAAAATGTATATAAAGAAAATTAAAAAATAAAATCACAAGTCAAAAATAGGGAGCCTAGAAATGTGTCCCCAGCACCTAGAGGAAGTTATTGTGGCTTATCACTTAATTTAGTTATGACTTTTCTGACATCTAAGAGGGATACTGTTGGGTCATATGATTCTTATCTTAGTTAAAGAGGGCCCGGAAACTTCTATAAGAAACAAACTTATTCTGGAAAATAAAATCTAAACTAAAATCAAGAGGAATATATTATATTTACCTTCCTACAGGCAATGTAACAAGTAGTGTTTCTGGTTATTGTTTAGGTAGTAATAAGAGCTAACATTTACTACTAGTGTGTCAGATACTAAGTGCTGTAAGCAATTTATTATTTCATTAATCCCCAAGTAGGTATTGTCATTCACCTTTGAAAAAACAAAAACAATTGGGGGTTCATTTCTTTGTTGAAATTCTACAAAGTAACAAGGGACATGTTCCGACTTTTGTCGTCCTGAGGCACCTTGGCCTTCAGGCCCCTTCTTCTATGAAATAATTAAATTTTGGCTGTGGTGGTATGAGGATGAATATAATCCAGGATGGAGATATTATTATGTATTCATTATTATATTCATTTTTTCTTCTAGTTTTATAGAAAATTAAAATGAATCATTTTCTTTAAAAAAAAATTTTTTTTAACGTTTATTTATTTTTGAGATAGAGAGAGACAGAGCATGAACAGGGGAGGGTCAGAGAGAGGGAGACACAGAGTCTGAAACAGGCTCCAGGCTCTGAGCTGTCAGCACAGAGCCTGATGCAGGGCTCGAACTCACAGATCGCGAGATCATGACCTGAGCTGAAGTCGGCTGCTTAACTGACTGAGCCACCCAGGCGCCCCTAAAATGAGTCATTTTCATTAGACTGAGACACAGAGCCTGCTGTGCCTAGTGGAGAAGTTAGCCTCAGCTAGTAGAATAGGGGTTGTGCTATGATACTATATGGGGCATCTGACTTTATGGGGTAGGGGGTGAGGGGTGTGTTGAGGACAAGAGTTCCTTAGAAAATGACACATATGGGGGTCCTAAGTCTGAGTAGACATTAGCCAGAAAGGCAGTGTTGGCCAGCAGAGGAAACAGTGTTTGTGAAGGGCTGAAGTGAGAAAGAACCTTGCTGGAGCATATTGACATAAGGAGATTAAAGTGCAAACACAAAGATTATGACCGACCTAACACTTTACAGATAGTGGACTTAATGATATTACCTCTGTCCCTACGATGGACTCAATGTTCAGGTGATTGGTATATTTTGGTGGAGATAAAACTTCAATTTATCCTTGAATTCTTCACTAAGTATTAAAGTTTGATTATTCTTTATTATTTGAGTAAGTTGGGATCCAGAATGCTTTAGATACCAGATGTGGTTGTGAAGAATAAACATATGCATGTCGTGAAATTTAAAATGGAAATATTTTTAAATAGTGACTGCCAACATACTGTATATAAATCCTGTGTTGCCTTATAGCTATGAGATTTTAATTTAAAACTCCAAGGAAAATTTTCTTTTAATTGAAAAAATTAATAAGAAAGATTTCCTTAGAGCCCTTAAAACCTATCCTTATACTTATGATTTGAAAGATTACTTTATCTGATTTACTTGTCCTCTGCAACAAGTGACTTTACATGATTTTCCTTGGTTGTTTCTTGCATATCTACTCCTTCCTCCACTTAGATGGCTTTTTTTTTTTCTTTTTTTTCTGAGCAAGAGAAAGAGCAAGCGAGCACGGGAGAGGGACAGAGAGAGAGGGGGAGAGAGAATTCTAAGCAGGCTCCATGCCAGCAGGGCAGAGCCCAATGCAGGACTCCATCTCACAAACCACGAGATCATGACCTGAGCTGAAATCAAGAGTCAGATGCTTGACCTATTGAGCCACCCAGGTGCCCCGAGATGACCTCCAACTTTCTTAGCTCTGTATTCATCTTCAAGGATTGCAGAAGCTTCCTATTTGCAAGATCTTCTTAACCTTTAGTCTGCTTCACTGGTCTTCATCTATGAGCCTGCCAGAGCTCCCAAGACCGAGGACTTTCCCAAACAGACACACTCCAGTGGTTGTGTTCAAGTTCACCCTATTCCCTGGGCCCAAGCCATCCTTTATCCATTTCTCTGCTATTTAATAAAGCATAACATCTTTTAGAAATAACCTTGAATATGCTCAGATTAATACAAAAAAGTAAATCCTTCTCAAACTTTGGTTTTGTATTTTTATAATAAATTACTTGCAACACCCCCCACAATTGACCTCCATTCAATAGCATTTCATTCGAGAAAACACATGTGTGCACATACAACTGCTTTTCTAATTAGTTCTGCCAAATGAATCTTCATTAAACACAGCTTTGAGCCTGAGATCCTCAGCTCAGACACCTTCAGTGGTTTTCTCACTGCTGAACAATTAAAGTTCAAACTCTTATAGGAGCCCACCATTTTCCCCTTCTTCTTATGAAAACTCTGCCCTTGGTAGCAGACATTTTTCCTTTTACCACTCCATTACTATTAAAACATTTGGATATAATTACATGACATTTGCCATTTATTGCTCTTTGTTCTGGGTAACTGTATGTGTATTTTTTTTATATTGTTTTAATCTCATTTATTGACCCCTCTCTTTCCATTGCATCTTGTACCATTTTTTTAAAATATTTAAACCAGAAATAAACAATTTTTGGATGTTTGGTAGGTGTGCAGGTAGATGGATGGGTGGGTGCAGAGATAAATGAGTGGCATATATTTAGCCTTCTACCTCTTTATCCCATTTATTATGGTATCTTCATCATACTTAGGTCTGTTTTACCAATCAAAAAGGAAGAAAACATCAGTATTGATTTATTTTATTTCTGCTTCAAGACACAGGAACAAACATGAGGTTTTAGACAACAACTCAGAATTTCCCTCAAACTATTCTTATAATGTCCTTTAGTAGTTTAGCTATCTTCACTAAATTTTTGAAACTAGAATAATTGGCAATAAGAGAATCCTTCTCCTATCTCCCTAGTAGTATTTGGAAAGACTTTAATACACGTGTTCTCCTTCCTATAATTTGATGATAGTTCATCACATTAGCTGTGAGAGATTGCAAATTTAATCTATTTTCTATTGAGACTATTGACCTTATCTTAATGATGTCACTCTTTGAAAAGATTCCTTAGCAGTGTCCCTTTCCTCCCAGTGATGTTGTTAGATCTTTATGTTCAATTATTTACTATCAATGTCTTTGAGATGGCCTCTAGGGGAAGGAAGGAAGCTAACATTTCTTGAGGGCTTTCTATATTCAAGTTTTCATATTTATTATCACATTTAACTCTTAAAACAAACTTGTAAGACTATGAATCCCATTTTACAGTCAGGCAGCTGAATCTGGGCAATTTTTGTTTTGTTTTTCTCACAAGGTGAGACAGTGAATTATAGATGGGAGAGGTCTTTGTGAAACTCAGATGTGTGTTTCTACTACCATATCACATATCAGAATGAACCAGCACTACTCAGTCAATTTCAGTAGGCCTTGTAAATTGGAAACAACTCATCTCCTTCCTTATTTGTTGGGCTCTATTCTTTGAAGTTGTAAAGAGATCAAATTTTTGTTAAGAATGTTAGAAATAATTGCTCTGTCAAAATCTCATAGTCTTTTTTGGCTACTAGTTCAGTTGTTAATTAATGAAGGTAATTCTAGTTTAATGGTATTAGAACCTTTTTCTCCCATAAATAAGAGACTTAGATGAAACCTTTCCTTATGTGTGTCACTACCGTGAGTGTGATATCTAATCCCTAATTTGTTACCCGAGACCATATCTTTCTGTTGTGGTTTTAAAATTCAGAACGATTTAAGGACACTATAGTTTCCAGAGCAACTGATTAGTTTTCATATCCATGTACTTAAGTCCCATTGAACAGCTAATTCCAAGAACTACTCTGACTTCTACTTTTATGGTCATGAGAAATTTGGCTCTCTTCAAAGCTTTCAGAGTTCACTGAGGTCAGGACAGGTGTATATCCAATTTGTGATCTACAGTTTCTTCCTTTTTTCCCCCCTTTTAACACAGTCTTATCTGCCACAAGAACCTTAGCTGAGTCTGGCTGTGTTTTAGCAGTTGCCCTCAGGTTCACATCCCTCTCTACCTTCTTCTGTTCTGAATATAGAATGACTCTACATAGCCTAACAAAGAAGCACTTTCATCTTGAGAAAAGAGGTGTAAACTGCAGCTGGAAGGATTTAGCTAAGATGTAAGAATACTTTGAAACTATGAGGTTAGTAGAATGAAAAAAGTTATGGCAGTTGGAAGGAGTCCTTTCTTCAAAGATCTTCAGAGGGCGAGACGTCTGTGTAGTATGATTTAGTAGCAATGAAATGCTAATGATTATGAACAAATATGGGAGTTAATTTTCTTATTCTTCTTTAACTGAAATTATGAACTCTCATTTAAAGAAGGGACTGATCTTGGTTTCCAGGCACTTTGTGGTTCTGGTTATTTAATAGGAACACATATCTAAGTAACACAGTCTCTTCTTCCTCCTTACCAGTGAGGCCTTTTCTTTAATATTTGTATCCTTGTTCATGGTGAGCCTAAAATGTTTTTTAGGACAATACAGGAAAGAGAACATGGCAGCTATGTGTAATGCAACTTTGGAGGTACTCTCTAAACATACAAATCCTTATAATAATTTATTAAATATATTTATCACAATGGCATTCATTAAGGGAAAAGAGGCAAATGCAATTTCAATGAAATACTGATTTCCCAGCAAACATTCTTCATGTAAAAGTTGTTCTGAAAAGATACACTGTTAAAAAAGGGAAAATACAACTAGTTAATATTTGGTTACATTACAATCAAATCGAAATAAAAACTCTGGCCTACCGTATTTATACTGTTCTGAAATATTTTTAAAGTATATATATTTAATATATATATATTTAAAGTATATTTATTTATATTTAATATATTTATTTATATTTAAATATATTATATTTAAAGTAATTTTCCACTTAAATCTAACAATTATCACTTTTTTTGCCCTTCTTTTAATCCAGGCAGAGAAATAATCTAATTGACTATTAAGAGAGAATAAAAAACCTTTGATTTAAATACCTTAAGAATAAGAGCTAATAAGGGGCGCCTGGGTGGCTCAGTCGGTTAAGCGTCCGACTTCGGCTCAGGTCATGATCTCACCATTCATGAGTTTGAGCCCCACGTTGGGCTCTGTGCTGACAGCTCAGAGCTTGGAGCCTGCTTCGAATTTTGTGTCTCCCTCTCTCTCCTCCTCCCCTGCTCATGCTCTGTCTCTCTCTCTCTCTCCTTCAAAAATAAATAAATAAATAAAATTTAAAAAAAATTAAAAAAAAAAAAAGAATAAGAGCTAATAAGAATTTGAAGTGTCTTCCTGCCATTTGGGTTTGAATTCAGTTCTAATGCTTTTTACAAAGTTCCAATAGAAATACGTACCTGTACTCTTTTTCCTCTTTTTTTTTTTTTTTTTTTTTTTAATCTGTGGAGCAAACATTTGAAATGTACTTTCTGGAAGAAGGTTTGCTCTCTCTGCCTTTCTAGCTCAGACATCCACAGTGAGCTCAGATGGCTATCTGGATTTTCTCCTGAGGCTTCGGCACACAAAACTTTTTTATTGACTGATTTTTTTTTTCTTGATCTTTATTCCATGTTAAACTAATATACCCTACTACTTAAATTCTTTACAATCCCCATCTGAACATCAAATTATAACCTTATTTTTGTGTAAGCCCTGCTGTAAGGTCAGCATTAGACAAGACTTAAATGTTGTTTGGCCTCAGATGTACATCTCCATGTAAGCCAATCTGAACTCCGTCATAATGGGATTGTAGTGGTCTTTCAATCTGCACACCTCCGTAACCACGTCCAGGTGACTAAGCATCTTATTACTTTCGTACAGTTCTAGTTCTATCTAACTTTCTAGTTTATTTTTCATTTGCAGGGTTTGTTTTTTTTTTTTTCAGTTTTTCTTCAGTTTTCCTCCAGGAACACCTTGAAAGGCCTTGCTCCTTTGAAATTTCTGATTCTCAAATATTTTACTCACAGCATCTCCGTTCCAAAGTCCATTTTGTAAGAAACTGGTATTTAGTCATTAACTATGCTCGCCTTTTTTTAATGCCTTTTCCTTGAAATACTTATTTATTCTTATTACTACCTGGGCAGAAGTATGAAATGAAATCCATTGCTATATAATGCACATGTGGCTGTCTAGTTTATATTTTTCTCCTCCAGTTCAATTCATGTTAATGAAAATACTTTCTTGCTCAGGCAAGCCATAAGAAAGACAAAAGTGCCTCATTTTCAGTGACTACCTATAAATGTCTTTGGGGTATGTGTTGTAATTGTGTTCCACATGTGAAAGAGACATACTCTTTACTTTCAGGGAATTTAAAATTCTAATTCAGATAAAGATTTACACAAACATTTATATATAAAGTCTCAAAAAGGATTATATAGTTGTGGGTATATGTTCTATAAAAGGGAAAAGTTGTTGATGGAGTGGTTCTGGTTGGTTCTAAAGTTGTTGTAGGTTTGGTGCTTTCAAAGAAGCAGTCACCGAAGGGATGATTCTTTTTGTTTTCTGTGACTATGAAATACTATAAATGCCCTAAGGAAATATAAACTGTAGATTATTATAACATTCATAATGAGAAGTTTGTCTTTGTGATTTGTGACTAGGAAGTTTCCCTGCTAGTCCCAGGTTATTATTCCCTGCTAGTTCCCCAGATGTTATTAGCACCTGTTGCTTTGGCTAAATCAGGCACATCATAGCTGTTATGGTGGTAGAGATAGGAGATGTCTGCTGGTTTCTTAGCCACAGGCAAGGAAAGAAGTACCTGTGCTTTGGGGGATTTGGAGATTGGGAAGATTGGAGATTTATTTTTATGCATAGTACCTTATACTACTTTTTCCCTTATTCCTTATGGAGGAACAGAATAAGTGGATGATTAGAGCATTTATTGGGGAAGAGTTATTTTGGAGGGACAATAGTTTTTTTAGATCTCATATCCCTCCCTTGTTTTTTAAAGATCTGTAAATGTAGCTGAAAAATACTAATGTCTGATTATTCCATGTAAGTTAATTAATTGGAATTAATACCATTTAAGATTTCTATTTTTTTTTAAATGATGCCTATTTTCTCCAAAAGGAGATTTTCCTCTTAGACTTTGAATTTGATTATAGGTTACAATATCTTCTGATCAACATGAACCCTCTCTTGTACAAAATTCCAGCATCTTACAATTCTTGGATTTGTGGAAATTTTCTTGCTTGTATATTCAGTCTTCATCAATTTTGGGTCATTCCTGTTGGGGATAATTCAAATAAGAGGGAACTTGTGTTCTGAAATAGATAATAGAAATAAAGGAGCAAATTTTCTACAATAAAAGACCTTGGGAGAATGAGAATGTGATAGAGCATCCCTGAACTTAAGACTTGAATTCCAGTGGTGGATGGAGAAAAATAAATAATAAAATAAGATACCTTTAGTGTCTAAGAGAGGCAGGTGGAGGTAGAACTTAATGACCCCAGGCACCTGGGTTTTTCTTGTTCTTCATAGCAACATATAGTAAGTACTCAGTAAATGTTTGTTGAGTGAAGTAATGAGTGAATGAACAATGGAACAAACAACTAGGGTTTGTAGTCCAGAGTAAATAATCAGAAAATATTAATTGCATGGGGGCAAAAAAATTTAGCTTCTCGTTGTATCTTTTTCTAACAGCAAAGTGAAACACACTTATAAGCATTTTATTGAAATTTCAGGAAGAGTGTCTGATGATATATGGAAATCAGTAGTAAGTTCTCACTGTCTCCAAACCCCAAAAATGTATATGTCATTTGATCTTATTATGCGTCTTTATTGTTAATGTGAGCATAAAATGATTTTAAAGTCTTTTATAGGTTAATTCCAGACTTTTTTCTTTTTTTCACACTCTTGAATTTCACACAAAAATTAGTCTACTCTGGTTTTGTTTGGAGAACTTATCAGTGGTTACAGTTGCGGATAAATGAATTAATTTACTTAAAATTATTCCAAATTGGGTGTTTTTATGATATGTGTATGTTGATGAATTATTAAGTATTATTTTTTAAAAATAATGAACAGCTTGAGGGCCAAGATAATTTTATTCAGTGTCATGTCTTTTATGACATAACACACAACAAATGGGGGGATGGATGAATGGTCATCTTTGCAAAGGTAGAAGTAGACTACATGTCCAGTAGCACCAAATGAACAAAAGTGTTACTAAGTCGTGACCCTCTTGAATTACCAGCACATGGTTGCTGAGACTTAGAGATTACGAGAAGATATAACCAATTATTTGATATGCACAACACATCATAGAACCAATCCCAGTACCTCGTTTCTATAAAACTTGCTTGGCCTGTTATGGTACTCAATTAATTGAAGATCACTGTTTCTGTTCTACTTGTTCTGTTTCTATAAGCCATCTTCAACCTTTCTGGGTTCTGCGTTATGACGGATGATTACATTCCATTCTGTGTAAGTTACTATTTGGTGAAACTTTCCAGAACACTGTAAGATTTCAGCAGTAGCTTCTAGTTAGTTCTTCATCTGTTCTCAAGTGACCTGGCAGTCTTGCCCTTCTCTCTGAAGTGGGCTTTGTATGGTCTCCCATTGCCTCAGCCAATTAAGACCTTAAAATTAGGCTTTGAGGGACCGTGCTCATGCATCCTGGAACATAATAGCACCACTTTTCATGGAAGGAGATGAGAAGTGTTTAAGTTTGGCCAATGAACAAAGCAAGGATAAAAACAAGCGCTAAAATCACAATTAGCCCTGAATATTTTAATGCAAAAAGGGTATCAGTTTTTGGACACTATTCCACCATTATGCTATAATTTGTGGTTCAAACTTTTATGCTTCTTATAGAGATAATTAAGTTATGTAGTAAAGCATTTTGAAAAGGGTACTACACCCTTAATTTTGAGGCAAATAGCTTTGCTATATTAGATTTAAGCATCGACTAAAACATCTTGTTGCCTCAAGCATGAATGAGATTCTAGAATATAAGTTCTTCAAAGGAGCTTTCTTTGATTTGAGTGGGAGAGATGGCCATATTGACATTGAGCTATTACATTTTTATGGGTTTCATATGTATTTAGAAGTTATTATCAGATAATGAATTTTAATTTTTATTCATGTACGTTTTTTCTTTAAAGATTCTGGCATTTTGTATTGAGTAGTGACTATCTTTTGCTTACTCTATCTTCTAGATTAGCAGTATCTTTTAATGGTTAAAAGGAACAGAGTGACCTCTATATTGACAAATGAGAGAAGTCTTTTTTCCCCTCTCTCTCTCTCTCTTTCTTTCTTTGGTTAATTTTTAGTTGGGAGTCAGATAAGAATGGCAAGGTTGGTGTTCCAGTCTCAGTAACAAAAGTATTTGTAAATGGTAAAAATTTGTTAGAACAAGTTATTTGCTCATCTATGGAAATTGTTTATAGCTGTCACATGCTTCACATATTTTTTTCTTAGACTGAAAATGACAAAATATGTTATGGACAGATACCATATCTGTAAGTGTATATGATATGTTTATGTGTGTCTGTGTATATATTTATATACCAAAGAAGAGAGAAGGTTTTAAGTAATCTTATGTTGATCGCACTCTTAGAATGGAGTCTCTCAGTGTTCAGGAACCAGCCTCAGAATATAATCACCAAGTTTGTGTTGTATTTTGCAGTTGTGATCTTGCCCACAGTGTGACAGGACATTGGATGTTTCTTAGTAGGAGCACTGTGAATATTTTGAATTGGATAGTTCTTTTTGGGCAGGATGCTCCCACGTACCAAAGTGCATTTGGTTATCCTGGTCTCCAGACACTAAATACCAGTAGCACCGTCATTCTCTGAAATAAGAAAAATGCCCTCCCCTGCCCCTCCAATTTTTTTTTAGAGAACTATTAGATACCTTTCTCACAGCACCAAAAACATTGCACTTACTTATTTTCTTATTTATATCCCTCCATAAAACTATGAACCACATAAGAACATAGACCTTGTCTTAAACATAGTGGTGTTCTGGGGCGCTTGGGTGGTTCAGTCATTTAACTCACGGTTCGTGTGTTCTGGCCCCACATCAGGCTCTATGCAGACAGCATCGAGCCTGCTTCTGATTCTCTGTCATCTTCTCTCTCTGCTTCTCCCCTGCTCATGCCCTCTCTCTCAAAAATAAATAAATATTAAAAAAACCCAAAAGTTCAGATATATTTGTGTTCCACCAGCTGTCACAGTGTGTAACCCATTAGCATTTAATTTAATACATATTTATCAGATAAAATGCAATACTAACTTTAACATTTACGTAATTACTTAAAATGTAGCATTTCCCTCAATTATTAAGCCATATTGTGAAATTAACCAGAGATATCCTGTCAAGAGCTTTATTTATCCATTTTATTATTCATCTATTTATTTGTTTATACCTTGACTTCATGTAACAGACTTACAGAGTTGTTATTTAAAAAATGCACATCATCATAGAGCAGTGCTGTTCAAAAGAAAAGAGACACAAATGTGAGCTACATACGTAATTTAAAATTATAACCATGTTAGGAAAGGTAAAAAGAAAATGAAATTAATTTAATAATATGTCTTACCTAACCTGTCCTTTCTTAAATATCATTTCAGCATGTAATCAATATGAAAAGTCCCTGAGCTATTTTTTCATATCAACCTTTTGCAATCTGGCATGTATTTTACCCATATTGCTCATCTCAGTTCTAGCCAGCTGCATTTCCCATGCTCAGTAGCCACACGTGTGGCTCATGGTTAGTGTAGTGGACAGCACAGCCCTGGAAGACCTTTTCTATTGTCTCTTACTTCGTTTCATCCTTCCTGTGATGAGACATTCACCTGTAGTAGGATTGCCAGGATTGTTGAGAACTCTTTAGGAAGCAGAAGATGGTTATATAAGCAGAAGCTTATAAACTCTAATATTCCATTTATGAAACAAATATTTATATCTAAAAATGATTTATTTTTTTTTCAACGTTTATTTATTTTTTTGGGGGACAGAGAGAGACAGAGAATGAACGGGGGAGGGGCAGAGAGAGAGGGAGACACAGAATCGGAAACAGGCTCCAGGCTCTGAGCCATCAGCCCAGAGCCTGACGCAGGGCTCGAACCCACGGACCGCGAGATCGTGACCTGGCTGAAGTCGGACGCTTAACCGACTGCGCCACCCAGGTGCCCCTAAAAATGATTTATTTATTTTTTATTAAAAAAATTTAATGTTTATATTTAAGAGGCACACAGAGCAAGTGGGGGAGAGTCAGAGAGAGACAGAGACAGAATCCAAAGCAGGCTCCAGGCTCTGAGCTGTCAGCACAGAGCCCCATGTGGGGCTCTAACCCCCAGCCATGAGATCATGACCTGAGCCAAGTCAGATGTTTAACTGACTGAGCCACACAGGTGTCCCTATCTAAAAAAATGATTAAGGCATCTTATGGTAAATACTATAGCCACAATACCAAAATATTAGAAAGGAAATTAGAAAGATATGTTGAAATGATTTGCATAGATTATAATCTTTGAATTTTTCTTTTTTTTTAATTTCTTTTAGAATCTTTGAATTTTTCAATTTTCTCTACATCTATTTGAAACAAATGGTAGAGAATATCATAGTTATTTATGCAGCTGAGTAGTAAAGATTAAAACATCAGAAGGAAGGACATTTCAAGATTTATTTGCCCTCTTTACCTACCTTAGAAAAAGTTTTATACATTTTTGCATATTTTGCAGTAAAGAACTGGGAGAGTTATTAAATACAGAGTTTATTCTTTGGAGCACATAGGGCATGCAGTCTTTGGTTTAGATTGTAGAGCTTAGTAAATATTTTGCTCCAGTCAAGGTTTTTTCCATTCAGACTATGGAGTCTAAATTGCATAGGCACTCTTTCGACTGTCTAAACCAAGTTGTTTGGCTCTAGCAGTTTGTTTTTCAAAACTTAACACCTGCTAATGAATTTGGAAAGGTTTTTATTAACTTCACAGAAAGTAAATGAAAAGGTACCTAATGTTTCTGAGTACCTACCACATGCTAAGCTCTGTGTTAGACATGTTATATAACTTCTCAGGTAATCTTTAATTTAAGGTAGATATGTTTATTCCTAATTTATTGATGAGAAAATTGAAACTATTAGAGGTTAAGTGACAAGCCCTTAGATCCATGGATAATGTAGAAGAGATTCCTTTGTAAATTGTGGCCTGACTGGAAGTGGAGGAATGACTATTTTTTTTTTATTCCCATTAAGCTATAGCCCATCTCTGTCATTCACCGCTCAGCAGCTTAGAGTAATTACTTTGTAACATAAATTATATCATCTTATGCCCTACCTCAACCCTTTAGTGACTTGTGCACCCACAGGGGAAAAAAATCCAAGCTTTTTTTTTTTTTTACCATGATTTCCAACATCCCTTCTGTTCTGGCTTCTTCCTGCGCTTCTGCTTCCTCCATTTCCCATCTCAACTTGATCATGAAGTTCTAGACACATTTTATCCTGGTCTTCTTTTTGGCCCTCTTACATGCCAAGCCCATTTCGTCCCCACCGCTTTCACGCCTGCTGTGTCCCGCACCCCTTTTTCATTCCCCTGCACATATGGCTTTGGTCTCCTTCTGCTTTAGGTCTTAGCTTACTTAAATGTTCTCTCTTCAGATGGACCTTACCCAACCACCCTGAGTAGGTCCCTTCCTTTATTTCTGTCATTGCAGCCTGTCAATTTATTTTAAAGAGAATGTAAAACTAATCTTATTGGATATGCTCATTTATTTATATCCTGTCTGTCCTTTCTGCTAAACTGTAAATTCCATAAGGCCAGTGACCAGATCTGTCGCTCTTGCTGTGGCAGGTGTACAGTTAATATTTGTTGGGAATAAATGTTTGCCTTATTATACCTGGCTTGCCATAATTGCATCCTAAAGCATTCATCCTAAGTTCATTGTCTCACTTCTCTGTTTCATCTGCTAATGTTGCCAAATTGTAATGAATACTAATTGGATTGACTTTCTAGCCTCATATCCCCATCTTTGTTCTAGTGGACCGTATTTCCTGACCCACATGCATGGTGATATAACCAGGCTGACCTGGCCTGGTAGCTCAGTGCCCCCTCACCACAGGGATTGTTGCAAGAGATGTGATCCAATCTAGGCCATTTTGAGTGAAAATTTCAGACTCAGAATAGGAGAGGGAACCTTTTTTTATACTTCGAGCATGATATTGAAAGGTTATAAACCTTTTCTGTCAGAGATCATATTTCATGTAAGGATGGAAAAAAAACCAACCTGTGATAGCAGACAAATAAGCTAACACTCAGAGAAGAGCTAAAGATGTTGGGCAAATCCTAGGCTTGCCGGTGTCAAGCCCTTGTACCCATTTGCCCTCATTTATGCCTCTGCCTTTTTTTTTTAAATTTTTTAAAATGTTTATTTTTGAGAGATTGCAAGCGGGGGAGGGGCAGAGAGAGAGGGAGACACAGAATCCAAAGCAGGTGCCAGGCTTTGAGCTGTCAGCACAGAGCCCGACGCGGGGCTTGAACCCACGAACTGTGAGATCATGACCTGAGCCAAAGTCAGACACCCCACCTACTGAGCCACCCAGGTTCCCCTATGCCTGTGCCCTTCCTGATCAGATGCTGTATTTCATTCTTTTTGACTTAAACTTAGTTAAACCTGTCTCTCCCTCCTCTTGACAGATTAATGTACCCAATCACATCCTTAACCACACAGCAGGGACTTTCAGGATCCATTTTTGTTTTCTTATGTTAAATAATACTTCCCAGTATCACTATAAGATCATGCTAAACAATTTCATTTAGTTTGGAAATGATAGTTCTACTTTTTCTGCTACTATGTATTTTCTATTCAGAATCCTATTCTTAATATTATTCCTTCAATTTCTGAAAACTTAGGTATTAGGTATATATATATATATATATATCTCCTTTATATCATATGTCAAATATATATATCATATCAACATATACACACAATAATTATAACTTGTAGGCTGTATCACTTTATTGCTAAAATTGTCTTTTTGTGCCATATAAATTTTGGATCCACTGAATCTAGTTTAATTTTTTTTAACTCATCATTTTTTTAAACTAGAATTTAGAATTAAGTACAATGAGACTTTGTTGAAAAGGTGGAAGCAATATAAATACCAATGTGATATTATCCCTATACTAAAATTAATGAATTGACAATAATTTGTACAGACTGTCCTTTATGTCAGTAAAGTCATTGCTGCTGGATTGTGTAAGACTTGTGGATATTATTCCAGTCTGATACACATGTTCAACTACACAGGAAAATAACAGACTCACCATTTTGCTTTAAGTCATGTGCAAATGAGGATTCAGTGATTCAGACTCTGAGAAGATTCATATGAAGTGACGTATATAATTTATTTATTTTTAATGTTTATTTTTGAGAGAGAGTGAGGGAGGGGCAGAGAGAGAGGGAGACAGAGGATCTCAATCAGGCTTCACGCCATCAGCCTGGAGCCCATTGTGAGGCTCGAATTCACGAACTGTGAGATCATGACCTGAGCCTAAGTCAGACAAGAGTTCTAAAGAAATGAGTTCTAAATGTTATAGTCTGCTATATAAACTGAAGAAAATGGCACTTCCTTCTTGTTTCAAGGGTTTTATTTCTAGTACTTTCATTTATTCTTTAAAATAATTCAACTTCTGATTCTGCTAGTCACTATGTAAGGGACAAGTATCCTTCAAAGTGAGTTATGGGAAGAGTCTTTCCCCTTTAAACTTACAAATTTTGTGAACTAACATGATATACTAGATTTGACCATTATTTTTTTCTCAATTAACTTTTGCTTTTTGCTTATGGTATTTTGCTTTGCCCCTACAACTCAATAATGAAATGACTAATAATTCAATTAAAAAATGGGCAAAGGTCTTAATAGACAATTCTCCAGAGAAGATATAAAAATGGTTAATGAGCACATGAAAAGATGCTCGACATCATTAGCCATCAGGGAAATGCAAATCAAAACCACAATGTGATACCATTTTACACCCACCAGGACAGCTATAATCAAAAGGACAGATGATAACTGTTGGAGAGGATATGGAGATGTTGGAACACTTACACACTGCTGGTAAGAATGTAAAATAGTGCAGCCACTTTGGAAAATGGTCTGGCAGTTACTTAAACTTGGACTTACCATAATGCCCATGAGTTTTACTTCTAGGTGTATACCCAAGAGAAATGAAAACATATTTTCATGCAAAACTTGTACATGGATAACATAAATAATATTAACGCTAATGATGTAGTAAACTCACTTTACAATTTACCGTGCCAAACATTGTTCTGAGTGCTAAAATGTTAACCCATCTTATCTTTGCCACAGCCCTGTGTGGTAGGTGCTGTTACTGTCTCCATTTTGGGAAAACTCAGGCACAGAGAAGTTAAGTAATTTGCCCAAGGTAATACAGCAACTAAATGACTGTCATGTGAAATAGATCAAGGAACCTCTTGGCTTAACATTCTCTAGTGAGAGAGAATCCCAAGGAGGCTCTGCCCCGTCAGTGCAGAGCCTGACACGGGGCTCAAACTCACAAATCATGAGATCATGACCAGAGCCAAAACCAAGAGCCAGCCTAACTGACTGAGCCGCCCAAGTGCCCCCCTATCATTCTTGACATCTGTGTCACATCCACAGAAAAGCTGTCTTCAGTAATTCTAACTTGCTCTTACATTTTCATATATTTTCTTCATTGCTTTTATCAGTGTTTGAGGTTAACTTTTTATTTTTTAATTGTATATGTTTTGCTCTTGCCTAGTAGAACAGGCAGAAAACACATATATGTTTTCTGACTTACTGACTTGTGGGAGGGTAGGATTTTATATATTCTTCAAATTATGGTTTCATAGGATAAACTATGTGGTTTTTATGCCCTAATGACTCATGCTTTAAGGTGGGAACTGGCCTTTTGATAATATATCTGACTGATTGGACAATACTGCTCTTCTTAAAATGTTCCATGTTTTTTAAGGTGTTGATTTGCTCCTTCTACATGGTGGTTTTATTATTCTTAAGTGTGGGGTGTGGGTAAAGTGTGTGAAAGGCCAGGAGAGCAGTTCTTAGTTATTGGTATTATGGGGACTTTGAAGTGATGTAGCTATAGGCAGCAGAGAAAATATGAAAGATCTTGGGTAATTTTCTAGATCCCTTCTTGCTGATACTAGTAGATTCTAGATTACCACTGTATCAGTCTTACCTTCTATCCTTTGATTGGACCAACACACATACATGTACTCGTGTGTGCATACACACGTGCAGAAACACACCTTAATGCTCCATATATATAATGTCCTTTCAGCAATAGGCTTCCTTCTGTTATTTTTCTGTTGCCTTTCCCATTTCAGAATGGTGGTGCTTATATTCCCAGTGAGAGAAATAGCTGTGTGTGTGTGTGTGTGTGTGTGTGTGCGCGCGCGCGCGCGCGCGTGTATGAAGGGTGTTGCAATCCATGTACAAATTTTAAAATTCTGAATTTATACATACATCCTAAAGAAAACATGGACTTATTTAGGAAGGAGTATATTGTACAATTAGATGTCTGAGATTTACATTTTGATATTTTGCTGGGCTCTGCTATATTGTAAAAGGATGCAATATTTAGTATTGTTACAAGTAGCTATATTTTTCAGAATATTAAAATTGGGTCTCATGTAAACAAATAATATTCATTGAATTGAATTCTCTACTTTTTCACCACTCAGCAGAGCAAGAGAGTAAACACTAGGTGCTGAAAAACAAAATAGGAAACTGCAGCCCTGAATGGCTAGGCTCCAGTTGCTTTTACATAGTTTCTAATAACCAAGATTTTCCATGCAACTGACTCTTGATTCTCTGTGCAAGTAGACTACTTGCAGGATGACTAATACAATCTAGATAAAATTAGAAGCAAAATCACTAACGCCATTTTCAACCTTCTCTTTTATCCAGTACTTACAAGGGACGCTGAACAGAAGTTACTGTATTTAAAAACATTGTATGCTTTAAATACATACACAAAAATAAACCTATTGCGCATGACTGGGAAGATTCAAAGAATAGCAAAACCATGTCCCTCCCCTAGAGGAGATTATAGCCCACTAGTCCATGGATTCACTTCAATGCCCCATTGTATATATGGCTGTAGGTAATAATAAAGTGCTTATACACATGTAACAAGGGTACTACCTCTACCTGAAAGGGTCAGAGAACTGAAAAGTATTTCAGTTCAACTCTGAAGTTTAAATACAGATTTGCCAGGTGAAGAAGGAACCAAAGGAAACAGCCTACACAGAGTCTTCGAATTCTGAAAAGGCCATGTTTGCCCAGGAATAGGATGAAATTCAGGAAGGCACAAATAGAAAACAGTTTCCTTAGATGAGAAGCAGGAGTAAATTTCAGCAGATGAAGAGTGGGAGAGGAAGAATAAAGTAAGATGAAATGTGTTTGATACTAGTTTATGAGGAATGTTTTATATCAACAACCAGATGTTTTCTAGTAAGTGAGTATGATGATTCCTTTTACTTATTTGTAGGCTAATGCTAGCAGTAATGGGGAAACTGCTCTTTATCTGTAATACCATACATAAAGTGTTCTTCTGGAGAGCTTCTCTGTTATTAGTACTAACAAGGGTCTACAGTATTATTCAGCCCGCTAGTATGCCTGTGTCTACCTCAACTACCCCGTTGATGTGTTTAAATTTAACTTTGGTATTCTTTCCAGATAGGTCAGGGAAAAAGATGGAGTTAGGTCAACCTCATATTTTCAGTTTAGAGTTTGTACATTAGGTGAAATTTGGAAGTAGTCTGCGGTCCAGCTGGAGCTGGATCTAATGGGGAATGTGAGGCGCAGGGAAAGTACAGCCTGGTCAATGACATGGTTGTTATTTCAGAATATTAATCATGGGATAGCTGATATATTCCTGACTGCGATAGGTTGATTGGCAGAATTTTAAGGTTTCTAACTGAACAGGTATATAAGTCTTGATGATTATTGTGTTCTCCAACTGCCCTTTAAGGATACGTGTGAGTGCCTGCCTTGGGCCTTGTGTGTTAGATCATCCTTCTATGGGATAAGGAGCATATGGGGGCATGGAAACATGACTAACCACTCATAGCCATATTATCTCCTTTTTCTAGATCCTGCTCTGGCTACTAGACTCCAGAATTCCCTGTTAAAATTGCCAGGCCTGTTCAAGTTTCAGGCCCCTTTTCTAGATACATCATCTTAAGGACAGTGTGAATACCTCTAGGCCCAAATGGTGTTTGAAAAGTAGCTGTTGGATGTGTGCAGTGCTTTCCACATTCATGGCTAAATCCCCTTGGTGCTAGATGGAGTCAGGTGGAACAGGAAAGCCATGGGCCTCCTTTTAAATTCCTGAAAGTGTTAAGAACAGCCTATCGGATCTGATAGAATCAGTTGGGAATGCAGAAGTTAAAATGATCAAGAGGCTACAATATAGAATTGTATATGTCAACTGTCATATGTATACAATGTATACATATGTATACAATATGTCAACATGTCAACTGAGCTCTTTAGAGAAGGTGTATGCTACTCTTTTCTTAAAATTATCTGTCTCAAACTCCTTGCTGTGCTGGAGACAGATCTTAACACTAGTGTTTGTATTTCCAAACTTTTCTACCTTCTTATATTCAATTTTTTTAAGTTGCAAAGTAAAAAGTTTCTAAAGAGGATTATTGAATTATGGTCTTATACGCTAATTCCTTAGGATGGCCAGGTATAGTCACTGGACTTAGAATGAACAAATTAATTTCATGTACTTATATTTGAAGTAGAACAAGATAATCAAGTGAATTGGCATGAAAATATTTAAATAAGTAAATACCACGAGGCCTGTGGAATTATTTTCACTCCATTTTAAAAAACAAATATATTAGTATTACAATTTCATTGTTTTCTCTTTTACTGGCTTCTCACTAGTATAATACATACAAAATAATCATTTTTTATGATTATGTATTATTTGATGTTATGTAAGTATCATATTAGGATGAAAAAACAATATACATAAACACACACACACACATACATACACATACACACACACACTGTATGTGTGTGCATATATATGGCCTAGTCTCATATGTCAATCTTCAGACCATACTTTAAAGGGAGTGTTCTTTTTCCTTCATTAGAAAAAGAATAAGTAGGGGCGCCTGAGTGGCTCAGTGGGTTAAGCGGCCAACTTCAGCTCAGGTCATGATCTCTCGGTCTGTGAGTTCAAGCCCCGCCTCAGGCTCTGTGCTGACAGCTCAGAGCCTGGAGCCTGTTTCAGATTCTGTGTCTCCCTCTCTCTCTGACCCTCCCCCATTCATGATCTGTCTCTCCCTGTCTCAAAAATAAATAAAACGTTTAAAAAAAAAAAAGAAAAAGAATAAGTAATAAGGGCCTGATTTTGAATAGGAAAGGTGTCCTAAATGAATTTATTGGCTTTGTAACTCAATCTTCAGAAAGAGTAAAAACCATTTCTGGAGATCAGAAAAACAAAATTAGATAGCTTTTCATGCAAGCCTGAAGGACTGTTTTGTTTTTGGGTGCCATACTTTGTTTTCTAAAGAGGATGGATGTTTGTTACATTTGGGGAGTTATCAAGATTTCCTTTAATGCTCCAGAGTGTGCAAGTTAATGATTTTAGCCTATAATTTTTTATATCATTTTAAAGAAGAAAAACTGTTGGACAATTTGGATATCAGATGGTTTATTTCCAAAATCATATTATGGTCTTAAAATTGTTCTGTGTAAATGTTTTGTGTAGTTTGCACGTGCCAGTTCTATTTATTCTAAATCACTGTTGATTTTTTTTATTCCGTTCAAGAAAATATCCAATTAAAGTCAATGGAATATACATGCTGTAAAATTCCTGAGTAGTTATGGGGAATTTGGGCAGGTAGATGTTTACCCTAACTTTAAATTATAAGTGACTTGCTTTACTTTATATTCAGTTGAATACTACTTAATGAAAGTATGTAAATGGAAGTCTCTATTCCTTTCATATGCACAATATTCCAAAATAACTTGTGGAAAAGAAAGTACTAGAAATTAGGTTTAAATTTTTTTTTTATGTTTATTTATTTTTGAGAGACAAAGTGTGAACAGGGGAGGGGCAGGGACAGCGGGAGACACAGAATCTGAAGCAGGCTCCATGCTCTGAGCTGTCAGCACAGAACCCACGGGGCTAGGACTCACAAACTGCGAGATCATGACCTGACCCAAAGTCGGACACTTAACTGACTCAGCCACTCAGGTGACCCTGGGTTTTATGATATAGACAAGTTACTGTTACTTTTTACAACAGTATTTTTTTTACTGGTACTTTGGTAGTTTGTGCAGAATATGTATGAATCCAGTTGACTCTGAAATAGATGGGAATAAGTATATATTGTTTCTTTTCTGAGTGTCTAATCAGAATTTAACTTTTCTTCTATCCTATGCTAACATGATATACCGAATTCATGGTACAGTTGTGGGATTTCACATGAGAAAATAAACTCAATAAGATATATTGCCTAGTAACTAATTATCAAGTATGTCTGATAAGAACATAAAAACTGTTTAGCTTATGTTTAAAACCCTTTGGTGATGGAGATTATTTTTGCACCGGTTTACCATATGAGTTCATCATTCTGAGATTATCCATACTTGTCCCCAACAAAGAGCTGTTATTTTGTAAGCAGCTGTATGTAGAATATATGTTTCTTCCACTCAAAGGTCAGGATTCAAAACTAGTTATTAGCCTAGATTTAATTGCTGTGCTGACTACTTCTTTTTCCCAGGAGAATTCCTATTTCAGCCAATCTCTTGGTCTTCATCTTCCACTTTTTACATTTGCCAAATTGGTCTACAGTATGTAACAGAAAGATGACAATCTATTTGTGGTTTTTGTGAATTGATTATAGGAGCAAATGAGAAATATGTATTGATCCCATTACAAACTTCTTTCAGCTCCAGATTATGCTTTACTTCTTTTTAAAAAATTTTTTTAATGTTTATTTATTTTTGAGAGAGAGAGAGAGGCAGAGCGTGAGCAGGGGAGGGGCAGAGAGAGAGGGAGACACAGAATCTGAAGCAGGCTCCAGGCTCTGAGCTGTCAGCACGGAGCCCGACACGGGGCTTGAACTCACAAACCGTGAGACCAGGACTTGAGCTGAAGTCCGATGCTTAATCAACTGAGCCACCCAGGTGCCCCAATTATGCTTTACTTCTTAATGAGCTGTCTCCAATTAGAGGACACTCCATAGATCAGGTAGTATCTCTGAGGAAGGCAGATGTTCCTTGTGACATTTCATTTGCAAACTATCAAAATTGTTGATAGTAAGAAACTGAACCATTCAGAAAAAAAATTCAGTCAATAAAAGAGAAGTGAAGACGGCACTTATTTATCAAAAAAGAAAACAAAATACCTAGGTATAACTAACCTTAAAAAGAAATGTCAAAAAACACATGCAGAGAAATGTAGAACACACCTAAAAGACATAGAAGTATACTGGGAGAAGTGAATACTGGAAGAAAGTATCCATTCTCTTGGATAGGAACACTCAAATATCATAAAGGTATCATTTATTCTTAATTTATGAATTTAATGCAGTCTTATATGCATACAATTCTCTCTCTCTCTCTCTCTTTCTCTTTTGGCATTTGGTTCTTTTTTTTTTTTAAACTGGTGCTTTAGGGGCACCTGGTGGCTCAGTCAGTTAAGCGTTTGACTCTGGCTTAGGTCATGATCTCTCAGTTTGTGGGTTTGAGCCCCACGTCAGGCTCTGTGCTGACAGCTCAGAGCCTGGAGCCTGCTTGGAATTTTGTGTCTCCTTCTCTTTCTGTCCTTCCCCCACTTGAGCTTTGTCTCTTTCTCTCTCATTCTTTTAAAAATAAACATTAATAATTTTTTTTGAAAAACTAGTGCTCTATATAACTGATTAGAAAAATAATTTGGAAGAATGAAAAAGCCAGAATATCCAGCAAAATCCTGTAAAAGAAGAGCATGAGAAAAGGTGGTTCTAAACCACTATATATATATATATATATATATATATATATATATATATATATATTTTTTTTTTTTTTTTTTTTTTTTTTTTTACTAGACAGCCCAGTAGAGCAGAATAGAAAATTCAGGAAAGATCCAGAAGTTTGAAAAAGTCTAGTCTACAGTAATGCTGACATTTTAAATCAGTGGAATGGGTAGACTTTTTAATAACTGTGCTGGGATAACTGGATATCTATATGGAAAAAGATAAAAAGTTAGATCCATTTCTGACACCATCTACCAGATTACGTTTAAAATGGATCAGAGATTTCAATGTTAAACATGAGATTATGGAAATACTAGAAAATACCTGGGCAAATGCCTCTATAGTCTGACAGTAAGCAAAAGTTACCTAATACTAACTAAAATGTAGAAGCATTAAGGAATCAAGTGATGGATAAATTTGGTTGCACAGAAATTTTTGTAAATGGCTGAAAACCCCCACCATAAGCAAATTGCTGACTGAGAAAAAAAAAATTGTAAGTCTTATGATAGACAAGAGGTGTTATCCCTGATATATAAACAATTATTAAAAAGTCCAAATGTGTGAGAATGTCTGTGAATCTGGGAACTATGAGGAAACAAGCCTTTCATACATGGCTTATGGAATACAACATGTTACGACTCTTTTGAAGGTGACTTTGAATCTAGTTGATTTTCATAAGCATTTACTTTTAACAACTCCTTGGTCCTACTTCTAGCAATCTATGTCAAAGATACAGTGGCAACAATACAAAAAGCCCAATCCATAGCACTACTTATCACAGCATTACTTTTTTTGGGGGGTGGGTAGGGAGGGCAGGGGCAAAGGGACAGGGGGAAGAAGGAGAATCTGAAGCAGGCTCCATGGACAGCATGCAGGAGACAAAAGCTTAAGCGACTGAGCTGCTAGTATTACTCTTAATAGCAAAAGACTGGAAATAATGCTATGCCCATCAGGAGGGAGCTAGTTGAAGAAAGGGTGGTGCATTCAGAATGCAGGAATACGCAGCACGGAAGAGAAGTGTCCTTTTCACTGTCTGGTGTATGGGCTGGAATGACTTGAAGACTAATCGCCTACAAGAGAATCTCCACGTGACCCTGTTTCCTCACAGCCTGGCAGCCTCAGGGCTCCAAGCAGGTGTCCTAGGGAATTGTGCAGAAGCTGCATTGCCTTCTCCAAGGGGACACAGCATCACCTCCCTGCATGGGGTTGGTTACAAGCTAGGCACAAGTTTGTCTACGTTCATAGAGTGGGACTGTGCCTCCTCCACAGCCCCCCTTGCCTCCCACTTCTCACTGGGTAAATGTTAAATATTTCTTTTTTAACTTTTTTTTTTTTTTTTAAGAAAGAGAGACAGAGACAGAGCATGAGCATGGGAGGGGCAGAGAGATCGGGAGGCACAAGATCTGAAGCAGGCTCCAGGCTCTGAGCTGTCAGCACAGAGCCCGACGCGGGGCTCAAACCCACAAACAGTGAGATCATGACCTGATCCGATGTCAGACACCCAACCGACTGAGCCACCCAGGTGCCCCAAAGGGAAGTGTTAAATATTTTGAGATGTTTCCAGAACCACATGCTGTTGACTCTTTATGAAATAATCTTGCCCCTTTCTCTTACACATGTATACACAGAACCCAATCCGATCAAGGCTGTAGATCTAATTACTGACTTATAGTAAATGTAGAGGAATAATTTCAGTCAGCAGAACTCAGACGGTGGGAACTTTACAGGACAAAAGATCTGCTTTCTTCAACAACAACAAAAGTATATGGAGAATAAACTAGCTGGAGGGAGAAACTATGGATTAAAAGGCACTGAAGGGGCCCATCTGTCAGTGTAATGAGTGAAATTGCATTGCATGACCCTGATTCAAACGAACAAACATGAAAAAAAAAAAAAGTCAGGGAAATGTGAACACTGACTACCTGATAGTATTTGAATATGCTATTAAAATTATTAATTTTTGGGGCGCCTGGGTGGCTCAGTCGGTTAAGCGTCCGACTTTGGCTCAGGTCACGATCTCATTGTCCGTGAGTTCAAGCCCCGCGTCGGGCTCTGTGCTGACAGCTCAGAGCCTGGAGCCGGTTTCAGATTCTGTGTCTCCCTCTCTCTCTGACCCTCCCCCGTTCATGCTCTGTCTCTTCCTGTCTCAAAAATAAATAAAACGTTAAAAAATAAATAAAATTATTAATTTTTTAGATATGATAAGGATTATAACAGTTATCTTTAAAAGATAAACAATTTTATTTTCGAATAACTAAATCCTAAATTTCATTTAACATATGTTACCTCTTTTTTTCCTCTTAGAAAATTTAGTTTGAATATTCTTTTGGCTAAAATGTTAACTTTTTGGCTGAAATGTTTGCCCTATGGCTTTCTTCATTCTTCAAATGAATACTGGTTGCTTAAATCCCAGTGTAATCTTTGTAAAAATCTTCTAATGATATAGGCCTACATATTTAAATTAATTCCCAGAGATACTGTCATTCTAAATTTAATTGTGTGGTAAGAAATAAAGGTGTTATTTTTAGTGTGTTTTTCCCATTACATAAGCATCTATCTTGGTAATCTAAATAGTTTCTTAATTCTGTAGTTTAAGGTTTTATCAATAATCCTTTTGTGGGTTGAATCTAAATTAAGATGCTATTGCCCAAACAATTTTCTTTGGTTTTCTCTTATTTTAAAAGAAAACAGAGGGACGCCTGGGTGGCTCAGTTGGGTAAGTATCTGACTTTTGATTTCGGCTCAGGTCATGATCCCACGGTTTGTGAGATGGAGTCCTGTGTGGGGCTCTGCTGGGCATGGAGCCTGCTTGGGATTTTCTTTCTCTCTCTCTCTCTCTCTCTCTCTCTCTCTCTCTTTTCACCCTCCTTCCTCCCCAACACCTCCCCCATTCATGCTCTCTAGTGTACTCCCTCTCAAAAAAAAGAAAGAAAAAGGAAAAAATAAGAAAATAGGGTGTAGCTGTGACTATAAAAGGGTAGGATGAGGGATCTTTATGCAGGACCTGTCCTGTGTGTTGACTATGTTGGTGTTGATGTTTACACAGATCTGCACATATGCTAAAATGATAAAATTGCATGGAATTAAATATACCACATACCCATAATGCACGCACACACACAGACGAGTATAGGTAAAAATTGGTGAAATCTGGATAAAGTCCATGGGCTGTATCCCAAGGTCAGCTTCCTGGTAGTGATAGTGAATGTTAGTTTTGCCAAATGGTACCATTGGAGGAAACTGGGCAAAGAGTAGAAGACATCACTCTCTATAATTTCTTACAGCTGCATGTGAGCCTATAATTATCTCACAATAAAAAGCTGAAAAGTAGATTACATTGACTTTACTATTTTTGAATGGGAAATTACTATTATAAGAAAATCAGACATCAAATCTAGTTAGAATAGTAAACACAGTTTTTTTCTGAATCCTAGTTTTTAGCTTTTGATTTTTTTTAGCTTTTGATTTTTAAAATTTTAATTAGAATAGGACCTGAATAAAGTCTTAAAAACTGATATTGCTCAGCAAAAACATTTTTAAATATGCCATGACAAACACAGAGTCCTCTGGAAATCTTCAGTAACTGAAGGCATGCTAACGGTTGGGATGCTACAGAGAATGCGGTCTCTTGGTAGATGTTGGGGAACTTACGTACACAACTTAATTTAGACTTAGAGACAGCCACAGTTTTGAGAACCAGGAGGGTCCCTTTATACCTTCTTGTTTATAACTATCTTTATTACAAATGAAAGACTGAACCCAGAAAGGTTAAGAGACTTTTCCAAGGTTCTACACTAGAATGTGTTTTAACACATTAAATGTGTTTAAACACACTAAAATGTGTTTTAACACATTAGTGATTGATTTTGCTTACCTTTTTATCTCTGGCCATCTTTTTCTTCATGTGTCAATCCATACATTTTTACTCTCTATTTTAATAACTTTTTCCTTTAGTTCTATTCATCTAAGTTACCATAAGCATAGTAGAGACAAATGAACAAACAAATGATCGTTTGAGTGTACACTTTTTGAGTGTACATTTTTAAGTGGTGACATTTATGTGATTAAAAACCCCTGTTGTGTGTGGATATTTTGTTAGTGGTTTGCCTTATGTATTTGTATTCTATACCTCTCTGAGACTTTTTTTTTGCTTGATTTAAAAGAAATACCTCTTAATATGGTGTGGAAAATAAGGGGCAGTGGGGTTGCTGCAGGGTATCCAGGCAACCTATGCAAATGTATGAGCCCTATGCAAATGTGTGAGCCCTATGGAAATACATGAGCCCTATGCAAATGCATGACTATAGGATGCAGTTAAGAACATGGGCCCTGAAGTTTCACTGCCTAGGTTCTACCACACTGTGACCTTGGGAAACTTTCCCAACCTCTCTGTTCCTTAGTTGCCTCATTTGTTAAGTTGCATTGATAATACTGTCCAGCTGGTAGGATTGTTGTATCAAATGTGCTGATACATGAAAAATTGATTCAAACAGCAGCTAGGAAGTATTGAGTAAATGTTAGCTGCTATATTTAAATGCCACTCATAGTTTTGATTTTACTCTTATTAGACATCAGTTAGTCCCGGAGCTGCACTGGGGAATGTGGGAAAGGTGACAATAAGAATATGATCAGGAGTATGTATATGATGAAGAATCAGTAAATCACCTTTGAGCACCTGTAATGTCAAGGGCAAATGGATGCATGAGAAAAAAGGTGGGTTCTTTAATTTGGTCCATAATCTGGTTTTCCTCTTGAATCTTACACCTTTGGTTAATCAACCATTTAACAAATATTTGTTGAGTGCCTCCTTGTAATGCTGGTTGTTGTTGGCTTGGAACTAGAGATACGGCAGTGAATAAAATACACAGAAATCCCCACAGCTGTATTGGTTACATTTTACTGGCAGGAGACAGGCAATAGACAAAAACAAATTAAGTAAATTATGGAGTACGTTAGATGGTAATAATTGCCATGGGAAAAGGCATACAAAAGAGGCTTAGAGGGCTAACGGATGCTAGTAAAGGAAAAGTGTAATTTTAAATAAGATCATCAGGGTAGGCTTCATTGAGAAAGTGCTGTTGGAACAAACAATGAAAGAAAATGTACGTGCATATGGGAGAAGAGCATCCAGGCAGAGGGAGGCATTAGTGCAAAGGCCCTGAGGCGGCAGTATGTCCAGCTTATTTGAGGAGCTGCAAAGAAGCCAGTGTGATTAGAGTAGAGTGGGCAAAGGGGAGTGTGAGTGTAGTTGGGAAATTTGAGAAAAAGAGGGGAGTCAAAGATGATATTGAAGATTTTAGCCTGAACAGCTGAAACATCGGACTCTCCAAGTGTGAGGTGGGAAGGCCGATGGTGGAGCAGGAAGAAAATTAGTGGGAAAGAGTGAACTAAATAGCAGATAGGGTTTAAAATTTAAAATAGTCCTTTTCAGTCTGTCTTAGGCCAGGAAAGCTTAAGTCTCTCAGATCACCTCTTCAGCATCAGGGAGAGGTCAACTTACGTATCTTTGAGGCAGAAGAGAAGCCTGCCTCCCCTGGCTCCTCTGTCCCTGAGTGAAGTTCTTCATCCATTTGGTTGGTGCTTCCCTGCTGGCGTTTATTTGATGGCTGGAGTCTGTAGCTGGTGTAACTTGTCATCTGCTGCATTTCATCTCGGGCAGCGTTTCCTGTAGCACTGGCCAACCTGACCTCCCGTCCCCTCCTGCTGCTGCCCTCAGTTCCTCTGAGACCTGGATATGTGTCCACTTTGATTCCACGGAACCATCTGCTTTGTAGCCTCCCTTCATTATGGCAGCCTCTCAGAGGTAGGTGCCCCCGCCAGACTGTCAGCGGCTTCTACTTTCTTCTCGACAACGCAAGAGCCAAAGGCTAATCGGCAGATTGAACCTTGGGTCCCCCTGCTACCTGACAGTGCTCTCCTGCCAAGGCGCTGTGTCTTTGCTGTCTAGGGCAGCCTGAGAGGCAGTCACTTTTCAGAGTCTTGAACAGGAACCAAGAATCGAGAGCCCTGCGCTCCCCTCAGTTTTACCCTTGCTAATCTAATGAGCTGCTGCTTCTCTAGACAGAGAACCGAGAAGGGAAAATCAGTTCATATGTGAGACAGTCTTGTTTGTTTTCCTGTCTCTTCCCTGCCCTCTTTTAAGCCATAAAGGAACCGACTCTCCTGTTTATCATGTCCTATTACTTTTGGATCTCCGTTATTTTAAAGCTATATGGTCAGCTCAATGAGCTTGTCCCTTGGTTTGCTAAAATGGGAGACAGTATTTTCTTTCAAATTGATATCTAGCTCCAAAAATCCTATTTTGCATGAAAGAAGATGAACATTACATTGTTCTTTCTCCTTGTGTTTTTTGTTTTATTTTGAGAGAGAGAGAGAGAACGAACATGCCAGGGAGGGGCAGAGAGAGAGGGAGAGAGAGAGAATCCCATGCAGGCTCCCCACCATCAGCACAGAGGCCGATGTGGGGCTCAAATCCATGAACTAGGAGATCATGACCGGACACCAAGAATCGGAAACTTAACTGACCCAGCCACCCACGTGCCCTGTTCTTTCTCTCTGAATCCCTGAAGTCCCTAAGTGCTAAATTACTAAGTCAAAGCAAAACCCTTAGTTACTAATTGTAACCTCCACTCAGATAGATGCTTTAGACTGACCAGGACAAAGCCCATATTCCTCAGAAAGACAAGTTAAAAACTAATAATTTTAAACTTCTATAGCTAGAATACCTATGGTCTCTAAAATATATACATTTTTCCTTTTTGTAAACGCAAGTACACAAGTCCTATGAAATAGCTTTGCTTATTTAGATGACATAATAATGATATTTCCCAAAATGTTGAAGTGTATCTGATTTTCATCTTTTGCCATACTCACTCTTTGTTCAATGAATCTTCTTATGATCATCCCTGAACTCTTGTTTAATAAAATAAAACAAAGCACATTCGAAATCTGATTTAACATATCTTCACATTTTGAGGTAAGCAGATAGAACAGATGTTAGAGCATAACTTCCTCTGTATTTCTATTTAAAAATGTTAGCCTATTTTCTATTCAGCATTTTCCAAGTTAGCATGAGTTATTAAAAACAAAATGCAAGCACAGACAAAAAAGAAAATGGCTGTGCCTTCTTATTTTAAGAATAAAATCAATTAAATAAGGTTTTTCAAATGTGATCTTAATAGTAATAAGTTTAGAGAGGGAAAAATAGATAATTTAGAAAGTATTTCATTAAAAATTCCTAATCTCAGATGTTTCAAAAGATGTGTTTGAAGACATTCAGTTGAATGACGGTTAGATACATTTTGGGAGATATAATTATGGCATGAAAATAGAAAATCCATTACCTACTCTTTAGTACCTCTAAATTATTTTTATTGTATAAGGAGGCCTACCATTATACTTCTAGTTCATCAGTAAGATCTTTTATAGTAAAGCTAAAATAAGAGAAGGAAGTCTTGTATCCCTGAAAAGTCAAATTGATGTATAGAGTTCCTTACTTTTGATGTTTGGAAAACTTTTTTATTTCTTAAATTTCAGATATTGGCATTTGGTAATTTGATATGACCTAAATACACATAAGCAGCTAGTATCAAGAAGTTATGTCTTAGGTTTAATCCAGATAATATGCGCAGTCTTCTGACAGGATTCCGCTTGAAAAGCAGCCTTCTTTCTCTGCCCCGAATCAATATCTCCTACCTCAGTTATTTTCTCTCTTTTCTGTGTTTTGCACCCATTTTCTGTAATGTTTGCTTTCCTTCAGCATATTAATGTGTTTAAGTCTGCTCTGTCAAAAAAACAACCCTCTCTGAATTTTATGCCCCATCTAGGTACAACTTAATTTTATTCTCATTCGAAGGCCTGTGAGGAACCATCTCGCTCATTACGTTTTGCAGCTCCTCCATTCTTTCATCGAACTACTGAAATCTGATTTCTCAACTTACTTCACTGAGGTCAGGGCTGATATCCTAATGGTGAAATCCAAAGGCCCCTTTTCAGGGGACTTGTCATTTCATCTCTGTGTAGCACTTGACATTGATGGCCACTCTCTTTTCAGTGAACGCTTGACACTACTCTTCTCTGCTTGCTAAGTGCATTTCTGAGCATGTTCCAAGCTCCTCTATCAGCTCCTTTTACTCTATTCATTCCTTAAATTTTGGTGTTTCCTAAATATGGATTCTAGACCCTCTTATCTTTTCATACCTCATGTGCTCTTGGGAAGATGTAGTCTCCTGTCATGATTTAAACATCCAAATGCTCATGACTTCTAGCCAGCCTCTTCCTCAGTTTTCCAACTTGGGTATCTTACAGCCTTTCAAATACATATTTGCTTGGATCTCCTACAAGTAGCTCGCATGCAGTATATCTGAATATTCACCAACCATGTTCTTTCATGTACAACTTGTCTTCCTTTATTCCCTGTCTACCCACTCAACCAATCTAGAACCCTCCAGGTCTTTTCAATATCCTGCAACACCCCTCACATCCCAATAACCAAGCTGTCACTAAGTGGTCCTCATTTACCTTTCTCATAGTTTGAAAATCAATACACCACACCCCCCTCCACCACCACTTTCTGTCGTTTTTTCCCAGTGACTATTGTACTGTGGTTCAGACTTTCCACATTCTGTTCATGGCACATCCCCTATCTCTTAAGTCTTTCCACCATCCAGTCTATTCTCTGTAATACCAGAGTGTTTCATCCACAAAGAAATCTGGAGATGTTTACCTTTGTTTAATCCTTTCCACAGTATTTTGTTATATGAGGGATACACTATATGAACCTTAAAGTTTTTCATGGACCCTTTAAATCTATTAATACTCTTACTCTCCCAGGCACTTTGCCCTCCAGCAACACCATTTGACATTATTTGAGCACATTCCACCATTTCATATCTTGGCCCTTCGGATATGCTTTTTTTTTTTTTTTTTTTTTTTCTGTTTCAAATTCCATCTTCAACTGCTGGTGAACTAATTCTTTCTCAAAGCTCAATGCATGTGTCACCTGCTCTCTGCAACATTGTCTGCCCTTTTTCCAACTTCTGTCAAGACCAGTGAAGACAATTCTGACCAATGATTCCCAAACCCTATTTTCTCCCGCATGAGGTCATGTATTTGTGTGCTTTCCACTTTGTCTGTCTTGCACTGTACGTTTCCCGCGATAGGCAGTCTCTTTCTCGGAGGCACAGAGGTAACCCCTGCAACAAATTTTCTTCTCCTCTTTCTTTTCCAAGGTTTGCCTCCAGAAGCATATCTACTCCCTTTCCTTTTTATTGCCCCATTCGTAAACTGCAAATAATATGATTAGCTTAATAGTTTAAAAAACAAAATATCCTTAGTTGTGATTAATGTATAGAAACCATGCAAATGAAGAGTTCTGTCTTCCGAGAAAAAATTAAAGAATTGAAGTCATGTATCAGAGTCTAAAGCATTTCTGGGAGGAAACAGAAATCTCTGCTACATCCCTCCTCATCCTCAAACATCCTTTGTGAAACCCAAACCCCTAAGGTAAATTGAAAATGATTTCTTATTCAGTTGCAGTATTTTCCTTTTCTTATTTTTTCAAATGCATATTTTGGCAATGCGAACCCAGTATTTTAAACAAATTCCTACTTTATGCATTGTGATCTATCCTAGGGACAACATCATTTTTTAAATGGGAAATTATGGTCTAAATTTCAAACAACTGACTTATTGATATAGTTAAACATATTCGTAAGTATGGAGCTGCCTTTTAGTAATATTTTTGATTTTTAGATATCATAACTTAGCAATGGGCCCTTTCTCTCTCTCTCTCTCTCTTTAAATCAACAAGTATGGCCTCTAATTCTTGTCTTGTAGAGCACCTTTAAAACACTTGATGATTTTTTTTTCCCAAATAAAAATAATGATACCAGCTGATTCTTAATGATCAAAAATAAACTCCCTGAAGAAAAAATTGGATTTCAATTAAGTTTTGAAAGAGTACTTTATGTCTTGTTAAGGGCTAAAGTGAATTGTGAATAAACCCTAAGATTAACACTATTGCTTCTGACCTAGAACATAACTGTTTATAACTTGTATTTTCTGAGAACTGCATAAATGACATGTAGATGTAGGTTCCTTTCTATTATGGACCTAAAATGAAATATTAGCATTGAATGGAAATTCTGTCTTTATTACAGGGGACTTGATAGTAAGTTGAACTGGTAAATAGGCTTTAGATTTGATCTAGAATATAAATATCTTGAGCTGTTGCTGTTTAAGCAATCTGGGGTAGGCTGCTGCTGCTGCCTAAACCATTGATACCTCCAGAGTTACCACAGACTTTTTGCTGCTCCTGGTATGGTCCATGGACCAGCATCATTTACATTACCTGAGATTTTGTTAGCAATGTAGGATCCCCATCCTAGATCTTCTAAATTCAAATCCGCATTTTAAGATATCCAGATGATTAAAATACACATTAAGCTATGGGAAGCACTGCCTTAGACTAGTGGAATATTATGTTCCCTCACTGGAGAAAGATGGAAAGCCTTCTTATGCAAAGAGACCAGACTTCTGTCTCTACTCTTCAGCTCACTCCACCACCTCTCACAGGTCCTGTATTGCTCCTTTGCATTTCATAACAGGCTTATGCCTCCTCCCTGCTGGATTCTACGCCTTGACCTTTGCTGATAACTAGTTACAGTTTTTCCATTTCAGTGAACTGTCAAACCCTCAAGTCCAGTTTTTACCTTTCCAAAAATCCCTCAATGTGGGTGATCAGTTAGAAGAATTCATCTTTTGGGGATCCCTTTGCACCCACTCTATGCCCCAGAGTCAATGGTACTTATTGTGTGTTTCACATTTTAATTACCTTTAATCTTGTCAAGATTTCTGTATATTTTTTGATTGCTCTCCTTGATTCAGTACAGTTACAAAACCTTATTAAATATTTCTGGGGGTGCCTGGGTGACTCGGTCAGTTGAGTGTCCGATTCTTGATTTTGGCTGAGGTCATGATCTCACAGTTTGTGAGGGATTCTTTCCCCCTCTCTCTCTGCCCCTCCCCAGCTCATGCACACGTGCTCTTTCTCAAAATAAATAAACATTTAAAAAAATATTACTGAATGTGGACTATTTTAAAATCATACTATCTTGGCAATAAATGTAAGGTATTAAATTTTTCATTTACTTATAATTATCATGTCCTGATTTTTAATGTTCTTGGAACTTAGTTTGAGCTGTGGTCACCTACGAAACTGCAGTTTCATTTCAGTGCTAGAGGTATGCAGTTAGTTCTTTATTGGTGAAGATTTAGTGAGTAGCTTATCTTTTTTTCTTTTTTTGGGGGGGGTGGGATAATATTTTTTAAGTTTTAATTGTATAAATCTAAAAAGGTCTGGATTGTTTGTGAGAGAATTAAACAGTTTGCTCTCCTCTGTTCCTGCCAGGCAGTCAGCCCCAGTCACCTGTTCAGTTGCGGAGGCCTGTGGATAAGCTGAGGGTGTTCTGGGTCCTTTTGTCACTTTGGACATGGTTATTCCTCCCCTGAGAATCTGACCCCAGAGAAGATTGTGGTTAAATGGCGATTTGGGATTACCTATGACATTGTCTTCTTTCCCGGCACCTGCATGACTGCTGTTATCTTTTACTAACCAGAAAGCATTGACACCACTGCTTAAAATCATTTGCCTTTGTCAGCTTGTAGTAAGTTTTGAAGTAAATTTTGCCCATTTAAAGAAGAAAAAAAAATTCTTAAGATATTGGGGAAGGCCAGGAGTTTAAGATGAGTTTGTATCTGTATTTGTTGGTCTGTGGATTTTACTACAAAATTTCTGTGTTAATGGTTTCAAAATGAGATGATAATACATGTACTTATAGGTCACAATACATGTTCTAGTTGAACATACAAAAGTTGTGGCATTATTTATTACTTTACTGTTAGAGTAGATTTGTGTTGTAATGGAGAGATAGGAAAACCATTACAAGACTGTCATTTTTTCACATTAAGAATACCATAATGTGAAATAATATATTGCGCATCTATTAAAAATGTCTGTTTTAAAATTCTGTGGCAAATATTTAAACTAAATATGTATTCCTAACATTAGCTATTTATTTTTAATGAATAAAAAAATGCAAGAAAAAAATGTCTGACCCACTAAATCATCATATTTCACATCTTTCCTTTAATAATAACGCAGTATTTCAGGATACTATATATGAAATTATTTTGAGTTTCTTTTTCTTTTTTGGGGGGGGAGAGAGAGAGAGAGAGGGAGGGAGGGAGCTGCCACAAGTGGGGGAAGGGCAGAGAGGGTGAGAGAGAGACAGACTCTGAAGCAGGCTCCATTCTCTGAGCTGTCAGCACAGAGCCCAACATGGATCTCAAACCCACGAACTCTGAGATCATGGCCTGAGCTGAAGTAGGACACTTAACCAACGAGCCACTCAGGTACCCCTGTTTTGAGTTTCAAAGTAGATCATGGTAAAGAGACCTCAGTATAGTAAAGGGATGCAGGAAAGTCACAAATGGGTAGTTATTTAGTAAGGTAGTAAGTATGATATTGATAGTTAGGTTTTGGAATTGCACCGTGTTGAAATTGCACACACGTAAAAAGACATATGTATTTTTCTGATACTCAGGTTTATGTCATGATGTAGAGCTTTTTTTGTTACACTTACTTTTAAATATCTTAGACAAAGTGTGTTTGCAATGATTTTTATCTATACCTGGGCCAACTAATCTGAGAAATTTAATTTCCTGAAGATTGAAGCTACTTAGCATCCAGCTCTCTTCCTGAGTAACTTAAGTGAAAATGTATGTCTGCCAGACTGTGCTTTCTATCAATCATAAATATAAAACACTATAAAACAGTGAACCTAATTTGCTGATGCAGTAGCAAGTGGAGCGGGTTAGAACAGAATGGATGGTTGATATTTTCAAGATCACTCTGTCTTGTATTCAGTAACATAGTCTGGTTTTGTTACTTTGGTATGTTTGTTCCTCTTGTCCTTTTCCTCATGTTACTATATGATTTTTTAAAAAGGGATATAGTTTAGGCAGTCACCAAAATCAAACTATAATGATTCGACTCTACGATTATATAAATTTTAATTTGTGAATACATCAGAACGCTTTCACTTTAAAATATTTTAAGATATTATCCATATTAGAAAAGAACTTCCTTGGCCTGTAATATAAGAAGTCTGTTATGTTATATATAAAGTTTATATAAGTATATGTGTATATGTACATAAATGCACACACAACCCCCCATAGTGCCCTAATATTGTTTAAGCTTCTCAAAACTAAAAGTCTTTAATGTATGTATTCTAAGAATCTAACATATATTCAGCATGTTTTTGAGCAGTTGAGTTATTAAGTAAGTAAGTAGTCTCCATATCCAGCATGGGACTCAAACTCATGACTCTGAGTTCAAGAGTAACATGCTCTACCTCCTGAGCCAGCCAGGCGCCCCAAGCAATTGTGTTATTTAAATATAGTTGCATCTTCTATGTAGATGATTGGAACTTGGGGATAATGCTTAAATACGTAGCAGTTCGGGTAACCTAGAAATCTCGCCACTGTTCTTGCCGTCTTTAATTCCAGCTCTGTCCTCTCCTATTTAACATCACTATAAATTCACCTGCTCATTTGCTTTCAGTGATGCCTCCAAATTGTAGCTTAATGTAGTTTGGTCTCCTCCTACTTAGACTGTGAACAGGTTGAGGGTAAGAAGCATTTCTTACCCATCATTGTATGTCTGGTGCTTGGCATATTGTGAGGTTTCATAGCAATTTCTTGATGAATGTTTTGGAGTAATTATGTATGCTGAGAAAATTTCTGCTTTATGATTCTTTTCTCTTTAACTCTTTGTCTTTTTTCTTGCATCCATCTAATGTCTGCGCTCAAAAAGATTTGATATAATTCAACCTTGATGGTGAGGAAACATACAGATTAAATTATAATAAGGTAACATGTTTTAGAGTTTTAGTAAATTTACTAAAGCTATCTGATTTAGTTACTCCAAAGCTTTGTAAAGCAAGGTCTCCTGTCATGTATGTATTTATTTATTTATTTTACAGAAATAGAGACAGAATCGTCATTTTGTTATTTCTAAACTACCTTTGGGAAATATTTCCAATATTTTAATATTTCCAATATTTCTATTTCCTCTCATCAACTAATAAGAATGGAGGACTCCCATGAGCCTCCTATGCGATGCCTTAATCTGATCTAACAATTGGGGGAAAAAACAGGAAACACATGAAAATTTGTTTAGTGCAAAAACATTAGTTATCTATGTGTAAGAACTTTTGCAAAGAGCTTCTTACTAAAGCTGATGCCATTTATTCAGAGTGATGAATATTGATTTCATTTATTTTTATTACATGGGTATAGTATAGGCTAGTGAATAATTGAGTTTATGCATTTTTTATTATTGTTGGCAAGGCTGTTTTTACAGTCAAGACAAAGTAGCTGACAATTAAGGTCATATGGATTCTGGACCAAATGAAACCAGCGAGCATAAGGATTGGAAGAAATTAAGACCTCGTAAAGGAGTTACTGATCATCTAGAAACATTTTTGTTGTTGTTTTAAGTTAAATTAATATAATATTTAACACTTACTCTAACCAGCATAGAGTTTAGGGAAGCATGTATTTTGGCAGAGGGTAAAATATTTGATGATGTTAAATTGAAATAGTGGCTCTTTTTATAAAAAAGCTGGTTAGAGGACTAGACATAGGTAATCAGATGGAGACTTAGTCTACAAAAAGTCAAGCCAGAATAAGATAAAGCAATGATCAGAAAGAGGAAGAGGAGGTAAATAAATGCTTGAAGACTTTACTTGGAGGAATAAAAAATAGTTCTTGTTAATTCCTGGTCTATATATTTTATCTGCCTCAGGGAAAAAAGTCTATTACATACTAATGTTTTTAAAGAATAGGAAGAATAGGGCACATCATCAGGTGATAGTTAGCATCCAGGGGTCAGATGTTCATTTTCAAGCATGAGTAGAATCTCATTTCTGGGGAGAGTTTACTCGTACCTTTTCAGCTCCAAACTGGTTAACCTCATACATATTTAGAGTTTGATTTTTTTCTTCCTTTTTTTCTTTAAGGAATGGAGTTAGAACATTTTACAGTAAGCAATGTAAAAGTGTTTTTGATATTTTTGATAGCTGATATTTTATGTGAAAGTAGCATTTGTGTTTATTTTCTTTCACAGCAGGATTACAGATTATCCCCAGTGACTGTATCTAAGAAAAAAGTGATGGAAAGTCTGGGTCTACTATATACATGCTGTTCCATTTCATTTTAATTGAATTGGGGCTCTTAGGTCACCTGCGGGAATGTGTGCTTAACTGATGGGCAGTTCTTCATGTCTTCAACTGCTGTGTAATTTTCCCTTGAACATATATATCTCTTAAACATTAACGGTCCATGTTGAAAATAGAGGGTGGATAGCAATTGACAAACAGCCCTTTCTTAAGCCAAGAAAATCTGAAAAATATAGATTAGCGTATCCTAGCTTTCTATATTAAGGACTCTAGTATGTAATCCTAAAACATATGAAAGATGTCTCTTACGTTTTTGAGCATCCCAACATTTTTCGTGCTGTAAAGTTCCTAAATTATTTCTTGTTTTAATCCAATATAAAACCCCAATTCCAATGAAGGTTTTGTGGTTTTTGTGTATTGTAAGGTACATAGATAGATATCATTTTATTTTAAGATTGTAGTTTTAAGTGATTTTTCTATTCAATGTGGGGCTCGAATTTACAATCCTGAGATCAAGAGTCACATGCTCTGCTGACTGAGCCAGTCATGTGCCCCTAGATATTTATGTTCTAATATCTTTACCTTTAATTTTTTAATTGAGCTCAACACAGTTGGGCAAGTTATGCTTTTCATCATCTTTAGCTTGTTACTTGAGGAAGAATACTCTCTTTTAAATATACAAAGGATGCTAGTTTTTGTATAGGTAAAATAGCTTCCTTACATTGTTTTTTTTCTTGATCTAAATAACATTAATTTCTTTTACTCTTCATTGCATATTTTTGGTTAAAGTTGCCTTGTCTATAGATAAGGAACAGGTAGGTTATCAATAGAGAAGAAGCAGACAGATACACAAACATTCAAACATTCACACATTCCAAAATTTGAAGAACTGTTGAAGTAAACTATAGGTAATTTAATGACAGGACAACTTACCATATAAAATCTGTATTTTAAATGCATACATTTTGATATTAAATTCAGGAAATGAGTATAAGAAAAGAATAATGTAGTCCTTTCACTCATTTCATTTAAATGCAAATGTATGGGGGGGGTTGCGCCTGGGGGGCTCAGTCAGTTAAGCTGCTGACTTGGGCTTGGGTCTTGATCTCATGGTTCCTGAGTTTGAGCCCTGTGTCAGGCTCTGTGCTGACAGCTCAAAGCCTGGAGCCTGCTTCAGATTCTGTGTCTCCCTCTCTCTCCACCCCTCCCCTGCTTGTGTTCTCTCTCTTTCTCTCTCTCTCTCTCTCTCTCTCTCAAAAATAAACATTAAAAAAATTAAACACAAATATCTAATATTATTTAAAAAAAGAAAATATATAATGGTCAAGTTGGCTTTGTCCCAGAACTGGAATAGTTTAATATTAGAAAATATCTAAATATTATTTGCCAAATTAAATGATTAGATGGAAAAAACAATAATGTGTTGATAGTTGCAGAAAAAAAATGTATTTGGTTAATTTCTGCACAAATACATATTGCAAAAAATTGTTAGCAAATTAAGGGCACATTTATTTATTTTTACTTTTTTATTTTAGAGAGCAAGAGAGCATAGGCAGGGGTGAGGGGCAGAGAGGGGAGAGACAGAAAGAAGGAGAGAGAGACACACAGAGAAAGAGAGAGAGAGAGAGAGAGAGAGAGAGAGAGAGAGAGAGAGAATATCAAGCAGTCTCCACACTCAGCACAGAGCCCAATGTGGTACTTGATCCCACGACCCTGGAATCATGACCAGAGCCAAAATCAAGAGTCGGATGCTTAATTACTGAGCCACCCAAGTGCCCCAGCAAATTAGGGCATTTTAAAATTTGAAATAAAATATCTACAGAAAAGTCTTTTAAAAACATCATCTTAGGGGCACCTGGGTCATGATTTCACAGTTCATGAGTTGGAACCCCAAATTAGCTCCTGGTGTCAGTGTAGAAGAGCCTGCTTGGGATTCTCTCTCCCTCTCTCTCTGCCCCTCCTGTGAGTACTCTCTCTTGCTCTCTAAAAATAATCCTAAAAAAATAAATATTAAAAAAATCATTTTAAATAGGAAGATACTATTAAGATACTATTAAGAAAATAGGTATAAGAAATTATGCTCATTTTTACCAATTTCATTCAATTTTATACTAGTATGAGCTGCTAGTTTTGTCAGTGCAATAAAAGAAGAAAAATAAATTTATGGTAAAAGGATGGGAAAGGATAAAACAAAACTGCCATGATTTATAGATAGATGTGAGTATTAAGAGAAAAATAATCTACAAATTATTAGAAATTATACAAGAAGTTAAGCATCTGGATATACAATTCAATATGTAAAATCAATTCTTATTTATTAACGATGACCAAGTAGGAAATACAGTTTTTAAGATTCCATTCACAAAAGTAATACAATTATAATATACTTTGGAATATATCTATTAAGAGATGTATAAAATGTACACATACACATTGTAAAACTTTACTGAAATCCTTTAATAATAGATAAATGATAAACTATCTCGTGTTTATAAAAAGGCAAACTTTTGTATCAAAAGATGTTTAGGTTTTTCCAAATTAACCTAGAGATTCACTAATATTCTAATTCTCATTTAATTATATTCTGATTTCATATATGGAGTATATATAAAAACTTTACAACATACCTTTACATGACATTTTAGGGGAAAATGGAGGACTATTCAAAATGTAGGAGAAAACGTTTAATCCATATGAAAAAAATTATAATCCTCTTATTCACTGATAGCTTTGACTACCTTAAAATTACTTCTCATCAAAAGATACTTAAAAAATAAACTATGGATTAAGACATAGTTGTTAGTTGTAAAATTAAACCTGCCTAGGATTAATATTAAGGATAAATGAGGGTCACCTGGGTGGCTTAGTCAATTGTACATCCAAATCTTGATTTTGGCTCGGGTCATGATCTTGGGGTCATGAAATTGAGCCCTTTGTTGGGCTCTGCACTGAGCGTGGAGCCTGCTTAAAATTCTCTCCCTCTCCCTCTCCCTCTCCCTCTCCCTCTCCCTCTCCCTCTCCCTCTCCCTCTCCCTCTCCCTCTCCCTCTCCCTCTCCCTCTCCCTCTCCCTCCCCCTCCCCCTTCCCTCCCCCTCCCCCTCCCCCATCTCCTCTCCTTCCCCCACTCCCTCTCTCTCCCTCTCCACCCCACTCCTCCCCTGCCCCTGTCCTCCACTCACACATGCTGCCTCTCTGTTAGAAGAAAAGAAAAAAAAAAGAATAAATGAACTCCTAGAAATCAATAAGAAAAGGCAACAACTTAATCAAAAATGGGCAAAAGAAATGAACAAATATTTAATAGAAGAAAGTCATGTAGGTCCAGTTACCATGAAGAAATGAGATAATAGGTTGCTAGTTCAATAAAACCCCACTTAGCATAAATTTAAATCTAGTAACTTTAAGTGTTGGAAGGGATATGGATCACCAGCGTCTTATGAATTGTTTGGTGTAGTATAAACTGGTATAACTTCTCTTGAAAAAAAAATGTATTCTAGAATTTAGCACTCACAAATTGTATGTTTCAATAATATTACTCATGAGAGTTTACCCAGGAGAACTTCTTGCCTGTGTCTAACAGGTAGTATGTTCAAGAATATTCATAGAGATTGGAAGAATAAATATTGTTAAAATGTCAATACTACCCAAAGCAATCTACACATTCAATGCAATCCCAATCAAAATTGCACCAGCATTCTTCTTGAAGCTAGAACAAGCAATCCTAAAATTTGTATGGAACCACAAAAGACCCCAAATAGCCAAAGTAATACTGAAGAAGAAGACCAAAGCGGGAGGCATCACAATCCCAGACTCTAGCCTCTACTACAAAGCTGTAATCATCAAGACAGCATGGTATTGGCACAAAAACAGACACATAGACCAATGGAATAGAATAGAGAACCCAGAATTGGACCCACAAAAGCATGGCCAACTAATCTTTGACAAAGCAGGAAAGAATATCCAATGGAAAAAAGACAGTCTCTTTAACAACTGGTACTGGGAGAACTGGGCAGCAACATACAGAAAAATGATACTAGACCACTTTCTTACACCATTGACAAAAATGAATTCAAAATGGGTAAAGGACCTGAATGTGAGACAGGAAACCATCAAAATCCTAGAGGAGAAAGCAGGAAAAAACCCCTCTGACCTCAGCCGCAGCAATTTCTTACTTGACACATCCCCAAAGGCAAGGGAATTAAAAGCAAAAGTGAACTATTGGGACCTCATGAAGATAAAAACCTTCTGCACTGCAGAGGAAACAATCAACAAAACTAAAAGGCATCCAATGGAATGGGAAAAGATATTTGCAAATGATATATCGGACAAAGGGCTAGTATCCAAAATCTATAAAGAACTCACCAAACTCCACACCTGAAAAACAAATAATCCAGTGAAGAAATGGGCAGAAACATGAATAGACACTTCTCTAAAGAAGACATCTGGATGGCCAACAGGCACATGAAAAGATGCTCAACGTCGCTTCTCATCAGGGAAATACAAATCAAAACCACACTGAGATACCACCTCACGCCAGTCACAGTGGCTACAATGAACAAATCAGGAGATTATAGATGCTGGTGAGGATGTGGAGAAATGGGAACCCTCTTGCACTGTTGGTGGGAATGCAAACTGGTGCAGCCGCTCTGGAAAACAGTGTGGAGGTTCCTCAAAAAATTAGAAGTAGATCTACCCTTTAACCCAGCATTACAATCCTAGGAATTTACCCCAGGGATACAGGAGTGCTGATGCATAGGGGCACTTGTACCCCAATGTTTATAGCAGCACTTTCAACAATAGCCAAATTATGGGAAGAGCCTAAATGTCCATCAACTGATGAATGGATAAAGAAGTTGTGGTTTATATACACAACGGAATACTACGTGGCAATGAGAAAGAATGAAATATGGCCTTTTGTAGCAATGTGGATGGAACTGGAGAGTGTGATGCTAAGTGAAATAAGCCATACAGAGAAAGACAGATACCATATGTTTTCACTCTTATGTGGATCCTAGAAACTTAACAGAAGACCATGGGGGGAGAGGAAGGGGAAAAAAAAAGTTAGAGAGGGAGGGAGGCAAACCATAAGAGACTCTTAAAAACTGAGAATAAACTGAAGGTTGATGGGGGGTGGGTGGGAAGGAGGGGAAAGTGGGTGATGGGCATTGAGGAAGGCACCTGTTGGGATGAACACTGGGTGTTGTATGGAAACCAATTTGACAATAAATTTCATATTAAAAAAAGAATGTTCATAGAATCACTGATAAGAATAGAAAATCAATTCATAGAATCATTGTTTACAATGGCAGAAAGAACTCAAATGTTCATCATCACACCTTGAATAGCAAGGCATTGTAAATATACTATTTTTTTGTGTATTTGAAATTTTCTGTAAATGAGGAAGAATGAATGACGAAATAGAAAGGATCACATAAGGGAGCAGGAGAGAGTGAAAAGGAGTGGGAGTGATTGTGAGATTAAAGCAAAGTGCCTGTAATTAATGGTTTCATGAAAGTCAATGGGTGTTCCATTTGAGTTTTACAACAGTTCTGTATCTTAAACAAGAAGTAATGTGCTCCATGAACCCCAATGTGTATAGCAGCACTATCAACAATAGTCAAAGTATGGAAAGAGCCCAAATGTCCATCGATGAATGAATGGATAAAGATGATGTTGTGTATATATACAATGGAGTATTACTCAGCAATCAAAAAGAATGAAATCTTGCCATTTGCAACTACATGGATGGAACTAGAGGGTATTATGCTAAGCAAAATTAGAGAAAGGCAAATATATGACTTCACTCATATGAGGACTTTAAGATACAAAACAGATGAACATAAGGGAAGGGAAGCAAAAATAATATAAAAACAGGGAGGGGGACAAAACATAAGAGACTCTTAAATATAGAGAACAGAGAGAGTTATTGGAGGGGTTGTGGGAGGGAGTCGGCTAAATGGGTAAGGGGCATTAAGGAATCTACTTCTGAAATCTTTGTTGCACTATATGGTAACTAACTTGGATGTAAATTAAAAAAAAAAAAGTAATATGCTCCATGAGTAGTGTCCTTATGGGTTAATAGGGAATTGTATCTTTTATGTAATGTGACAAGGTATTTGGGTCACTTAACAGGGGAAAATATGAAATTAAGTTTTCTGGTGGTTAAGCCAGTTGTGACTTTTCTCTATAATAGAGCTATGTGGGAGGCAGTATATATGGTGTAAATAAAGCAAGTTAGTATTAAATATAGCTCTATTTCCTATCTCATTCACACATATACTGGTATATATGCGTATACGTATATATATATATATATGTACACACATTTTGAGTCATACTTTTTCTTCATTTGAAATGATAGAGTTTTCTAAAATTCAATAATGAAATTTTCTTATAAGCAGAAAATTGAGCCCTTAAACATTTTTTTTATCTGTTTTAAAATATGTTTTGCATTTAACTTTGAATATTTTCAGAACATGACATTTTATGGAAATCATGGGATGTGTCACAGACTGAGTATTTTGAGATCATTTGTCAGCAGAAGTGGAAAATTTATTTGTATTTTATTTTTTGCGGGGGAGTGGAAAATTTTTATAGTGATGTGATCTCCAAAATATCTGCAAGGATGGTGATGATAGTGAGTAATTACAGGAACAATTATTATAAAACACCATTCACAGACTGCTTATTGAACACTAAGCATAGTGTTAATTGTTTTTAATCATCATGTCAATTGTTCTTTGATTTAGATATTGTTATCCTCTCAGGTTCAGAGATCACACAATTGAAGTGTCAAAGCTAGGCTTGGAACCCATGTATTTGGATTAAAATCTGTTAGCTCTTTACCAGTTCTCTAATACCAAAAATGTGTACATTTTTCAAAGTGGAAAAAAATAGTATTTAATAAGCTTTTTAAAAGATTCTTTTGTGTAGGGAAATAAAATGGACCCCTTTTTCATAATCCTATTTACGCGATTATTTATTTTATGTTTTCTGCTGAATTATTTCGAAATTTGCCAATCAGAAGCACTGTCAATTTCCTATAAAGGACCAGTGATTCAAAATCCTTTATTTATAGTTTTTGCTGTGAAGATAGCACATCCTTGGATTTATTAATTAATATCCAGGAGTTTATGGAAGCTTATCTTTTCTAGAGTTCTGATGCTTAAAAGGAAAGTAAAGAAAGGCATACATATCTCCTTCCGGAAAACCAAAAGTAGGCCAGGATTATAGGTTGTAAGCAGTTTTTCATTTCTGAATGTGATATTCCTTTCGTTTAATGCATTTTAAAAAATGCTTATCAGCTCATTAATGAAACAATGGTTTTAGTGAAGCAAGAAATGATAATATATTTTTTTCAATGGATATTCTGGCTTCCTTTAATTGTGCAAACAAATACCACAAAGAGTTTCTTTATAATTTCAGGATGGAGTTGTTTTACAATGGTTTATAATTATGTAAATCTTCTAGTAGAATGGTAATTTTAAATTTTTGCTCAGACTGTAAATTTCCCTGTTATTATTAATCCTGGTCCTGAAATAGAGTTCAGGGGGCAAAAAAACATCCAAAATATGGGAAGTGCTATTATATAGGTCATATTATACATAGATGCTTACCTCTCTTTTCTGAAAAGATTTCTAGCCATTACACCTTTTTTTTTCTTTTAACCTCAAATATTTTAGAGACAAAGTTTGGAACTTTGAGCTTCAGAACAGATTATTTGGAGGGGATAAAGACAGATAAGAATTAAATTGCAACTGATAAGTTTTCACTTAATTTACTAATTTCACAAACTTCAATGGAATTATTATGCAGAATAGTATTATCTTTTGATTTTGCTTAATTTTCATGTGATATATAATATTTTCCCCAGATGCTATAGTACTTTCCAATTAGAAAATATATTTCTGAAATAGAAAGCATAGGCTGTTCTTCTGAAATGAAATTAATCAATTGATTTAGGGATCCAGTGAAATTTTAGAAGAAATGGAAACGTAAACTGTACTACAGATGTGCCTTTAATGGGCACAAATGTCTATAATTGGCAGTGAAAAATAAGAGGCCAAGTAAAGTGTTAAAAACCTTGGAACTTGGTTCAGAATTGTTATGGTTCCCTCCCCATTCCTTACTCCCTGTGTTTTGTAGGTGAATATTTTTCATTTTACCTAAAAATCTTAGCTATATTGGATTTGTTAATTTGAATGTTGATTATCTCTGTAGTTCCTTTTCATAGAACCTAGATTCAACAAGTATTTTAATATACTGACTGTAGTGTCATCAATTCTGTGATAGTGCATGTTTTAAAAACATTTTTTGTGTTTATTTTCATTGCACTTTCTTTTGTTGCTTAATATGTATTTCAAAATTTGTTTAATGATAATGTCAGGTTAATTTCACAGGTGAACAGAAGACTTCTGTGCTTTTTGTGAGGATTATTTTAAACAGTATTTCTTTCCAGTTTGAACTTTTTAATTCCTAATAAATGGTATAGACTTGTTTATTTTATAGTCAGTAACTAGCTCGTATGTTCTATTTGGATTGCCAGAAAAATATGCTTAGAAATATAAGAAACTTATAATTGGCAGGCCTCTGGGATTCAAGGTCAATTTATATGTGTCGTCTGTTTGGTGTAAATCTCTTGTTTTTGTTTTTACTAAATTGGAATTTTGAAAGGTGCTTTTAAACTTCAAGGGCCTGTCAGTTTTGATATGTGAGGATAATTTTGAAGATGTAAAATTCTCCCCAACCTGTCCCCTCTGTTTTTTCCAAAAAGCAAGAAGGAGAGAACAGATTACTGTATATAGACAATACAATAAGGAGATCAGTGATTTGTGAACAGTAAACCATAAAGCAACATCCCCTATAATCAATCAGTCCTTCTCCATGGCTCATTAAAATAAAGCATCCAATTTGCTCAGCTTGCAAAAAGAGTGGTGAATTTCAGTTCATACTATTCACATACCCAAACTTTTTTTGGTCAGTTATCAGTCAATCACCTGCTTATAATTCTGTTCATAGTTCTGTAGTTTGTCTTTGGCACAGAAAGGAGGTTTTTAACCTTCTAATTATAAGATATAGAAAAGGTCTATGGGTCCTGTTTTCATTGTAGACACAGTGATTGTGTTGTGTTCTGGTTTGACATGACACAAGGTTTGAGAATGGCTAAATTGATCTTAGATTTAGTTTTGATACTCTTCCCCAGAAATCTGCCTTGCGATATTTTTGTTATTGATGAGCCATATGTTAGTAATGGAGAAGTCTGTCAAAGAACTTGGCATTTGTTAAAGATTATTTGATACCACCAGTACCTTACCTACAGTCCAAGGCCATTTAACTTATAGAGCTGTGGTTTCTAGTTCTTACTGCTTATTTTTAATTCAAGAAGACAATCAGCTTAATAGACTGTCTTTTATAAATCTATTTGCTTTAATACCCCTAATGGAAATATTTAGCCTTGTAACTTTTCAGTGTGTTATATTTGAGAACTTGCTGTCTGATAAAATGCTGGAAGCTGTTGTGTATGACAAACTCCTATACTCTTTCTGGGTCTGTGTTTGATGTGATTGCCTACAACATTCTAAAGAGCTACCTTATGCATCTAGTCATTCCTCTGATGACCTGTTGATTTAAGTAAGGATTCTCTGATTTAGTAGAAGTTAAAGGTAAGATAGTAAAAAAAAAAAAAAAAAAAGCAAATAAATGTGATAATTCTCTTATGGCTCAAGATAGCTGTCGGTGAGTCAAATGTATATTTAAAAAGTCAAGTATAGAATCTTTCTCACTGATAAAAATCTTTTTCAATAATAATCTTAAGGTTATATTATTTTTAAAAAATGGTGATAGGTCTTTATAAAAATGAACTGAAAATTGGAGGTGAGTGTATGTATAAGTGGCTGATGAATGAAGAGTGATGGCTTTAGGTTTTAGAAATATTGATCTGTTATACTACTAGTGAATATCTGGGATTTTGGTTTCATCTCACATTTGTAGGTTAGACACACTGAAAGATTTAGTCCTGTGCACTTTTATTAACTTCATAGTGAAATTAGATAATCATGTGCTATAACCATGTTCTTCCAAATTTTCTGTGTCTGTTTTAAAGTATTTTTTATTGGGGTGCCTGGGTGGCTCAATTGGTTAAGGATCTGACATCAGCTCAGGTCATGATCTCACAGTTCATGAGTTTGAGCCCCACGTTGGGCTCTGCTGATGGCTGAGAGCCTAGAGCCTGATTCGCATTCTGTGTCTCCTCCTCTGTCTGCCCTTTACCTGCTCGTTCTCTGTGTCTCTGTCTCAAAAAATGAATAAACATTAAGAAAGTTATAAAAAAGAACTTTTTATTGATAAAAATCTGAGTACCAGGCAACGGTCAAAGCAGGGAAAACCTGGGCAAAAGGGAGACCAATGTTAAGTTCTATTTAAGAGCAGTACCAAGATGATATCTTTTTTCCTCAAAAAACAAAGCTTTCAACAAAACAATACAGTAACACCATGGTAGCACAGAATAGAAGCATACAGTTTCCAGTTTTGCTGGAGTGAGTGACACTTTTTATAAATGTAATAGCATTGATCACATTAACTAGATATACATTTATTTACAGTTGTTTCCAAAATCTTTTCTTTTAAAATTTTCCTGAGTCCCTCAGACTTGTAACAAACATCTAGACAATGCGTGTTCATTTTCTCTTAAACTCCTCATTGCCACTTTGAAGATAGGTTATTATTTTTTTTCCTTTTAATTATTTGCAACTTGGAGTTCTTACAAATAATAATGATTTGTTGTGATAATTTGTTTTCATTATATTGAAGATACAGTGAGAAGCTGAATTATTTTTTTCTGGATTTGGATGTTTTTAGGTTGGAGCTAGTAAAGCTTTAATGCTTAGATTTGTATTATAATAAAATTGGAACAAATCAATAATTGAGTTGAATTCAATTCATCGTCTCAGTGTTCCCAAAATAAATCTTCAAAAAGCACCAGTTTTTAAATTATCAATAGGTTTTCCCGCCAAAGATGGTGGTCAAGCCAGGGTTGCAATTCTTTAGAGAAGGAGAGGTTTGAAATAATAATTTATATACACTTCTGTATTTTCTTCATCTGTAAAGAACACCTGAGCCTCTGAGAAAATTTTTCTAGTACTATAAATTTTGCAAATTAAAATTGCAGTAAGTTAAATGTTTTTTTCAAGACATTTCAAAAAAAAAAAAAAGGTGCACCCAAATAAAATGACTGAATATATTAGGATTTGTGAGGGTTGTGAAGTAACAGAAAATGTAAGGCACACTTACGTTTAATGAGGGGACTTCCTTAACCTGTGTATATTAGTTTTCTTGGGCTGCCGTGACAAAGTACCACAGATTAGGTGGTTTAAACAACAGAAATTTATTTGATCACAATTCTGGAGGCTAGAAGTCTAACATTAACCTGTAAACAGGGTTGGTTAAATTCTATCTCCTTGGCTTGTAGAGGCCACCAGTCATGTTGGATTAGGGTCCACCCTAGTAACCTCATTTTACCTTAATTACTTTTTTACAGGACCTGTCTCCAAGTGCAGTTATATTCTTAGGTACTGGGGGTTAAGACTTCATCATATGAATTTTGAGGGAACACAGTTTAGCCCATAATAGAAGGTATGGGACTTGCATGAATATTGGGTCTTCTATCTTTGATGCTATTCAATTCATCCTCTATCTGTTTTCTTTAACTAGATTTAGCACATGTTTTTCCATTTTGTTGCCCTTCAGAAAAATAAAACAGCTTTGGGTTTTACTTATTTACTATTATTTTTAAAGAAGTCAGTTGATTCCTCTCTAACCTCTTTACTACTCTTTCCCAATTCCATTATTTTTTCTGAAAAGAGAGAAACCTAGAAGGAATCATTATTTTGATTTGGTTGGACCTTGTAAAGCAAAAGCTTATTTTTTTATTTTCTTATGTTAATATGTTCATTATAGGTCAGCTGCTGGTGTCTACTCATTTTGGGAATCTGACTAGAGCAGCCCTAGTTTGCAATATGTCACTTTTGTACCATGGATGAAAGACCAAGACAACTCCAAACTATGTTTCTTAAAGCTTTTGCACAGAAAGGGGCAATGTGCTTCTCACATGAGGTTTATTTCTTCAGGATTACATATTTATATGTTGTGAGGTAAACATCTGCCAAATAATTTTCCATTTTGATGATCTTTAAAAGTTACTTTTGGAAACATGTCATGTATATTTAAAATATATACATGCGCATTATTATTTCTGCCTGTAGAATTAAGGAGTTTGTATATCTACTAGATTTCTCTTATTAGTTTTACTGTTAGAATCCTTTCTATTTTTTTTATTTGCCCAATCTGTCAGCTTAGAATAGAGGTATGATGAAACATCCAGTAGCAGTATAGATGGGTGTGTTTCTCACTGCAGTTCTGACAGTTTTGCTTTTAATATTTTCACTTGTTGTTGCAAGGAGCATACAAAGTCACATGCTATATCTTCTTTGTGACTGGTATTCTACTTAAAAAAAAATGTTATCTCTTTATCCATGCCAAAGTTCAGTACAAATTTGTTTGATATAAAAATGCCACAATGGCTTTTTTGTGGTTTGTTATTGTCTGAGGTATTTTTTTCTTACCAGTTTAATTTCACTCTTCTGTGTTGCCTTAGGTGAGATTTTTGAGAAGGAGCAGTTTTTTGTTTGTTTTTGAAAATTTTTTAAGTTTGTATATTCACTTGGAGAGAGAGCTCAAGCAAGATGTGAACAAGGGAGAGGCAGAGAGAGAGGGAGAGAGAGAATCCCAAGCAGGCTCTGCACTGTCAGCACAAGGCTCGAATTCACCAACTGTGACATCATGACCTAAGCTGGAATCAAGGGTCAGATGCTTAACCGACAGCCATTCAGGTGCCCCTGTTTGTTTGTTTTTAAGTAGTATGTCTTTAATAGGTGAGTTGATTCCATTTGAATGTATTGTGTATAATAATATATTTGGACTTACGCCATTTTTTTTGGTGTGATGTTTGTTTATTCTTCACTTTTTCTAACTTTTGTTTTTGACCTGAGTTACACTGGTAACATTTTCTGTATTTACTCTTTCCCCTCATTGATGCTTTTGAAGGTACAGATTTTATTCTAGTTTTATGTTTGAAGAAGAATCACACGAAAAGCGTTTTTGTGGGGTGTTTTTTAGGACTCAGTAGTTAATTCCAATTTTTTTTTTCAATTTTAAGCTATATCTCTTTCTATATCACTTTTCCCTTGTTTTCATTTTCTATGTGCTGAAATAGATACTTTATCTTAGTCTGTGTATGTCAAGAGATATCTTTATTTTGCCTTTTTGTTGGACCTTGTAAAGCAAAAGCTTATTTTCTTATGTTAATATGTTCATTATAGGTCAGCTGCTGGTGTCTACTCATTTTGGGAATCTGACTAGAGCAGCCCTAGTTTGCAATATGTCACTTTTGTACCATGGATGAAAGACCAAGACAACTCCAAACTATGTTTCTTAAAGCTTTTGCACAGAGGGGGCACAGATCAGTTCCCCTCCCATTGCATTGGCCAGGGTAAATCTTATGGCCTTTTGTCATGGGGATGAGGGCGTATAATTCTTTTATGAGAAAGGACAATATATAATATGAGTCAATGATAAATAAAAACTCAGTTGAATACTAAATTCTAGTTTATTTTTTCTCTTAGTTCTTTAAAATATTACCCCATTTTCTCTTGGGGTTATTGTTGCCAAAGAGAAATCTCCTATCCATCTAGTCTTTTTTTTTTTCCTTCACATTATCTTTCTCTTCTTTGTAGCTTTTCAGATTGTCACTTTTTTGTTAATGTTCGTGATTTCACTCTGATGACCCCACCTTGTATTTCTGAGAATTCACATCTTTCTTCAGTTCTTAAGATTGTCAGCCATTATTTTTTTCCACATTATATCTAACATCCCTTTTATCTCCCTCAGGAACGCCTAATAACCAATTATTGGAACCTCTCAATCTATCCTTCATGAGACATAATTGCTCTTTCATATTATTTTTAACAATCTCTTGTCTGCATTCTTATCTCTGTGCTGTGCTCTGAATGAATTCCCTGGAAGTTTTCATTTCTAATTCTCTACTTTGTCCAGTCCAGAATTTATCACATATATTTAATTTTTATTTGCACGACTGTGTGTTCATTTCTTAATATTTCACTTTGGTAATTCTTTATATCCCAAAATCCTTGTTTCATTTCTGCTTCATTGTGTTTCATAATCTCTTGTTCTTTTAAAGGGATTTTCAATACTTTTTACTCCTTCAGAAAAACTGGTGTAGTTAAATTCATAGGTTCTGGAGGCAGTCTGCTTGGGTTTGAATTCCAGCTTTTCATATAACAGCTGTGTTTCTTTAGGCAAGTTAGGTACTCAACTAGACCATGCCTCAGTTTCCTCATCAATGGAATCAGGGTAATGCAAATATATATTTTAAGTTATTTTGAGGATGCATGGAATTTAAGAGTTGCCTTATGTAAGGGCTCCTGGGTGGCTCAGCCGGTTGGACGTTCGACTGGCTCAGGTCATGATCTCGCAGTTTGTGGGTTCAAGCTGTGCTGTGCTGACAGCTCACAGCTCAAGCCTGAAGCCTGCTTCGGATTTTGTGTCTCTCCGCCGGCCCCTTGCCCACTCTCACTCTGTCTCTCTCTCTCTCTCAAAAATAAATAAACATAAAAAAAAAAGTTATTTTATGTAAGATGTTTAGAGCAACGCCTAGCACATAGTACGTTTTCAATTGCTGTTAGCTCTCATTATCGGTAGTGATATTGTCATTGGCACCAGCACCATCATAATAACCTTTATCACTAATATTATCATGATTATCATGATTTTATTATCAATATTAATATCACAAATATTATTATGATAATATTGTCACTGATACTATTATGAGCACGATAAGTGTTGTTACTTTAAAGTCTTTGTCAAGGGGCGCCTGGGTGGCGCAGTCGGTTAAGCATCCGACTTCAGCCAGGTCACGATCTCGCCCTCCGTGAGTTCGAGCCCCGTGTCAGGCTCTGGGCTGATGGCTCAGAGCCTGGAGCCTGTTTCCGATTCTGTGCCTCCCTCTCTCTCTGCCCCTCCCCCGTTCATGCTCTGTCTCTCTCTGTCCCAAAAATAAATTTTAAAAAAAAAAGTTGAAAAAAAAAATAAAGTCTTTGTCAAAACACACTATAAAATTCATTTAATCTGAAAGAAATTCATATTCTGTGTGTTGATTTTGTTGGTCAGCTTTATCCCTATAGACTTTCTTCAAGAGTTTTAAATTTGGGCTTGAAAACTCATGTTGATTGGTTGATTATTGCTACTGTTGTCTCACTCTCCGCCTCTGGATTCCCATTCCCTAACAGTTTTATAGTTTTCTCTATCCAACATTCTGAAATCATGTCTGATAATTGAGTCTCCGTTCCTTCCCTGGGAACATATGGGCTGAATCTACATCCAGTTATTGAGCCCCTCAGCCTCTCCTCTGTCTCCACTTGCAGTGTGTGTCAGTGTCCTTGCTTCAGGAGCCATAATAGCATCAGGCAGCATTTTTCATTAGCTTCCTTTCTAATGTCTGTAGCCCCACCCCCCAAGTTTTGGCTTCAAACAGAGATCCTGGGCTCATTTGTTGAATGAGCACGCTGGGTCTCCTTTATCCTGACTCCCCATCCACAACCTGCTTTCATGATCTGGAACCAAGCAGGCCTCATTGATCTGTAAGGCCATGTCTTCATGGAGATAGTTGCTTTGTTTGGGGTCCTGGAAATAGCTGATTGCTTGTTTTTATATATTACTCATCACTGGTGTATGCGTGGAACAAAGGGGAGCAGAACTTTGTGTGCTATCCTGACTGGAAGCTTTTTAGTGCCTACTTTTATCTATATTATTTCTTCTCTTTTATCTTTTGTGAGGTTAACTTTGTTATTAGTCACTTGCTACTTCCTGTTTCTCTACCCTACTTTAATTCTCCTGGGACTCATACTATATTGTATTTATATGTTTTGGGGTTTTTTTTTGGATATTTTTACACCCCCCCCCCAGAGTGTATGTTCCATGAGGACAGTATTTTGTTTTGTTCCCTACTATATTCTTAAGATCTTAAGATCTTAAGAAGTTCCTGTTACTTATGCAGTAGGTACTTAAACATTTGTGGAATCGATGAGTAAAAGTTGGTGTTTTTTCCTGAAATGTTACATCAACTCTAATGGATTTCTGTTTAATGTGTATTGTAAGTCTGTTGACTTTTCAGGGAATAGTGGTTCTGATTGGAGGAGAGAGACAGGCCATATGACCAGAGGACTGTTAGTGTTGCTGATTTCCTGAGAATTAAGTCTTTCCGGCTTCCTGGGAGACATAAATTACCAAGATCTGTCTTATTTATCCTGCCCCACAATCAAATCTGTGATACTGTGGTGTCTGAACTCCATTTCTGAGAAAGCAACCCAATGCTTTGTCCTTGGCCCATTAACTGGAGTCAGGTATTTCCTTCCTTTATTTCTTCTTCCAGTGTCAGCAGAACTTGGAAATTTAATCTGCGCTTGTCCTTTTTCTTCCTTGTCATGCTATTGTTTTATTTATTCTAATTTTATTTTCAAAATTAAGATTGAATTTATTTAACTAAAAAAAAAAACAACAGAGTGCACACATTTTTCCCACACACCACCACACCCCACCCCAGGTAACCATCAATCTGTTCTACCTATGAGCTTGTTTTTTATTTGTTTTTGGATTCCACATTTAAGAGAAATCATAAGGTATTTGTCCTTTGTCTGACGTATTTCACTTAGCATAATGCCCTGTAGGTCCATCTATATGCTGTAGCAAATGACATGATTTCATTCTTTTCTATGGCTGAATAATATTCTATTTTACATATACAAAGAAGTTTATATGATATATATATGTACTATATCTCCATTGATGGACACTTAGGTTGTTTCCATATCTTGTCCATTGTAAATAATGATGCAGTGAACATCGGGATGCAGATATGTTTTTGATTTAGTGTTTTTATTTACTTTGGATAAATATCCACAAGTGGATTTATTGGACCATATGGTAGTTCTGTTTCTAATTTTTTGAGGAAACCACATCATGTTTTCCATAGTGACTGCACCAATTTACATTCCCACCAACAGTGCACAAATGTTCCCTTTTCTCCACATCCTGGCCAGTGCTTGTTATTTCTTACCTTTTTGATGATAGCCAATCTAACAGGTGTGAAGTGAGATCTCATTGTGGTTTTAATTTGCATTTCCCTAATGGTTAATGATGTTGAACATCTTTTCACATACCTGTTGATCATCTGTATGTCTTCTTTGGAAAAATGTTCAGATTGTCTGCCCATTTTTTAATTGGGTTGTTGGTTTGGTTGTTTTTTGTTGTTGTTTTTGTGTTTGCTATTGAGTTATAGGAGTTCATTATGTATTTTGAATAGTAGCTCCTTATCAGATATGTAATTTGCAGATATTTTCTCCCATTCTGTAGGTTGCCTTTGCATTTTATTATGCAAAGCTTTTTGGTTTAATGTAATCTCCCTTGTTCATTTTTTATTTTGTCGCTTTTACTTTTGCTGTCGGTTTCAAAAAACGTTATTGCCAAGATTTATGTCAAAGAACTTACCCTCTATATTTTCTTGTAGGAGTTTTGTAGTTTGAGGTCTTACATTACGTTCACGTTTTTAATCCATTTTGAATTAACTTTTGTGTACACTATTAAGATAGTGTTTGAGTTTCATTCTTTTGCATGTAGTTGTCCTGTTTTCTAAGCACCATTTATTGACAAAATTGTCCTTTCACTGCTGTATATTCTCGGCCCCTTTGTCATAAATAAATTGACCATATATATGTGGGGTTATATCTGGGCTTTCTATTCTGTTCTATTGATCTATGTGTCTATTTTATGCCCCTATCATATAGTTTTAATTACTATAGCTTTGTAATAGAGTTTAAAAGCAGGGAGCGTGATTCCTCCAGCTTTCTTTCTCTTTCTGAGGTTTGCTATTGATTCATTTAAAAGAATTACTTAGGGTTTTATCCTTGGGGCACATATCACTCCCTCTGCTGTTCATTATAAGCAAACTTGATGGAATCAGTTCAGTGGAGTTGTAACATTAACTAAGCTGGTGGTCCTCTCTTGATTCTTTAATAAGTTTTACTCTGATTGGAAAAGCCCTGGAATTGCTAATACCCAGAAAGTGTTTTCTCCTGTCCTTTGGATGATAGTATTAGCTTCTTTCTTCTTTCTCTGGTATTCCAATTCCTTCCACTTTAAAATGTTGCAGTAATTGCTCATGTTCTGGTCAGCCTGTGGTATACTCTCTGCTTTCTAGTGCAGGTACACTGGTATACCTTTATCTTTCTTTTTTATTTATTTCATTTCACAGCTGTCATTTTATGATGTGGGGCCTTGGGTGGAGACATGTGCACTTTCCTCAGCTGTTGATTCAGTTTTCCTACTTTATTTTTCATTTGTTTAAGAAAAGGATCTTTCTATATTTAATATAAGCCACCTGCATTTGTTAACTTTTTCTGAGGTGAGATTAGGGAATAAAGAGCGATTATTTAGACAGTGATTCTGGTTATTTGGAAGATGGGAATTGCTTATACCCTGTCGTGTTTTCTTCATGCTTAACCTGTAGATTATCTCCTTTTTAATGGAGTTTGAAACTTTTGCTTTTCTACTTGCTGCATAGAGTTTAAAATGATAGCATGAGTGTGATTTTTCCCTTATCACAAGCCATAGTACCTTACAATAAGGGGGTGAGAGCACAAACGAAGAGAGTCCATTGAATCTGGAGTCGCCTCTTTTCCCCTTTCAGGCTCTGCCTTTTGCCTTTTCTCCCAAGTTAACTTCTGTGTCTCCTGGCCATCACCAATTAATTAGATGCCTTTCCAAATTTTAGTCTCCTCATGTTAGTTTTAACTTGCTGCTACTAGGAGATGCTCATTTATTTGTTTTAAAATATGGAAATGTTTCTGTGCTGTACCAAATACTCAGCTGACATCCAACTAATGAAAGCAGACCTGCCCCTGACCTACCTGCACAATGTAGGTATATTTCATTGACATTTGGAGTTGATTTTTGTGTGGTATTTAATAGAGCAAATCCATTCTGAGGTTGTAGATTCTTACCTACACTGTTTCTCTGGTTTTAAGCCTTTATTACTGGCAGAGATGTTAGCTCATTTGTTTCTACTTGTTAGAATAAACATACTTTAAGGGTTGGCTAAGTCACTGATTACATTAATGAAATATACTGCAATCACAATGCAGTCAGATCTCCATCACCCACACTCATGAAGGGAAAGTTGAAAATGGAGAATGATGTATTTGTCTTTTCAGTCAGTTTTGACATCTGAGAAAGGAAATTTGCCATAGGAAACAGTTTCTTAACATCAAATCAGCTGATAAGCTCTGGTACTCATTTTAGGCATGCCTAAACTGCCAGTCATGTACTTTTACTCTCTAAAAATTATACTGATGTTGGCAGTTAAGAACCTCTCCTCAAAATCAGATAGACCTAGGTTTGAAATGAATCACTTATACTTTGTGGCTGGGGCAGTGAATGTATCCTCTCATTGCCTTGGTTTCCTCATGTGTAGAATGAAGATAAATAATGCGTGCATCCAAGAGCTGTCGTAAGCAGTTGTTCAGCGCACGTCTAATGGGATCAATAATTAATGTAGTGTATTTTCTTTGCCTCATTTCCTTATTCTGCTTTGTATTTTTAAAAGGTTTATGTATTTATTTTGAGAGAGAGAAAGAGATGGGGCGAAGAGAGAGAATCCCAAGCAGGCCCCACACTGTCAGCACAGAGCTCGACTCCGGGCTCAAACTCACAAACCGTGAGATCATGACCTGACCCAAAACCAGGAGTCAGATGCTTAACTGACTGAGCCACCCAGGTACCCCTCCTTATTCTGCTTGCTAACTCATCATGTAGCCAGAGCATCAGCTGACTGGCTACATCCCTCTGATGATGGCTCCTTCTCAGCTTGCTCGTTGTTTAATTGCCTAAGTTGGTGAATTTTCTGATACTATTATTTCCTTAGACTCTTAACTCAGTTATTTTCAAGCCCTCTGAAGGATGATTTTGACCTGAACTCTTATCTATCCCTTCTGACACCTGCTGTTATTAGGTCTTGGGGCCATCCTCTCACCATTTTTCTAGAACATCTAGACTGGAGGACACCTCCAATTTCCAAGTGTTAGGTACTATATAGGTGGCTGTTTGTATGTGAAGTCAGCCCATATTCTAGGTTGAATAGCTAATCAAAGGTGTTAATTAAATAGACCCAAGAAGTGCACATTTTCCAGGAAAGTTGATGGGAAGATAGTATCTTCTTGTCATGGACTGGTATAGGTGATGGTTACATTGGTGGCTGCTTAGAATCTTGGGAAGTGTAAAGAGGTAGGGGATGAAGAGTGCCGGGTAGGAAGTTTCCAGGCAAATTCTGCATTGCAGCTACCTCTAAATATGAACATTACAGTTGATGAAGATCAACTTTGATACCAGGAATAGGGGTGGGACAAGAATAAGATCAGAAGCCAGTCCTAGCTGAGGCATCTGTGATATAATTGAGTAATACAGTTTCCTAGATCTCTTACTCTGAGCCTCTGCTTCCTCTCTTGTAAGGGGCTGATGGAAATGATACCAGCATCCTGGAGCTGGTGAGAGAATACAGTGAAATTGTGTGTGTAAAGCACCTGCAACCAGTACAAACCAGCACAGAGAAGGGCTCATTGCTGGTGTTATTGCTGCTCTTATCTGTGTTGCTGCTGTCTTTATTGTGATTTTTGTTGTTTGTTGTTGTTGTTGTTGTTGTTGTTGTTACTATTGGAAGGTGGCTGGAGAAGAGCTCTTTATAAGATCTAGCGGTGTTTTATATCCTGACTGTCCAAAAAACCTATAAACCAGAATGTCTTATAACTTGTATATGTCCACTGACTGAAATAAAACTTTTATTCTTGTGGTAGATTACAATATTTTTGGAGATTTTTGCTACTGCTCCCTGGAGGAGGATTGCATTGCCTGGTCCCATTGACAGCTTTGTCATGTGACACTAGGCTCCATCCTATTGAAATCAGGAGAGGCCATTGCTAGTTTGGGCCAATAATGTGGGTGGAAGTGACATGAATTACTTTTAAACAGAAATTTAAAACCCAGATTGCAGTCATCCGTTTCTCTTTTCTTCCCTTTTGTCCTGAGGCTTCCCCCTCAGCCTGGGGCATAGTGAAGATGGCATGGAGCATGACAAAAAATAATCCTTAGTCACTTACAGTATTGACTTTTTTGTTTCTGCAAAAAAACAAAAAAACCCTGATAGACTTAATTGTCATATTTTGCATTTCAGACATTTAAGAGTGTCATTGTCAACGGTGGTAAAGAGAGACATATAGAACTACACTTTCCACTACAGAAGTCACTAGTCACATGAGGCTATGTAAAATTAAAGATAAAATTTTAGTTTCTTAGCTGGACTAGCCACATTTCCAGTGCTCAGTAGCCACATGTGACTAGTGGCTTCTATATTGAACATATCTAGAACATTTCTATCATCACAGAAAGTTCTATCAGACAATAATGGCATAAATATCAGTGTGGTCCCTAAGACCTATCTGAGATTAACACAAAGTGACATAGCTAATGTTTTATTTTTCCTCTCCCGGTATTTTTTTAAATATATTATCTTGTTACCTTTCATCTCGTTATTATATGTGGGAAAGTAATAGGTATGTTATAAGTTACGGAATATAATTAAAGAGACTACCCTTTTGTTTTTCCATTTTTCTTTTTTTTTGCAATGTTGCAAATCTTCCATTTAACTGCATGCTGTCTAATTAAGGCTGGGTGAATGGCTTTATTTTTTTTTTTAATATTAGTTTTGAGACAGAGAGAGACAGAGCATGAGCAGGGGAGGGGCAGAGAGAGAGGGAGACACAGAATCCAAAGCAGGCTCCAGGCTCTGAGCTGTCAGCACAGAGCCCAGCGTGGGGCTGGAACTCACAGACCGAGAGATCATGACCTGAGCCGAAGTCGGACGCTTACCCAACTGAGCCACCCATGGTGCCCCATGAATTGCTTTATGTTGGTGAGTGGACAAGGTAGAATGTTCCTTGATTGTCCATCTGGATTCTTCCAAAGGCTTAAGGTCAAAATGAGTAATAATTCAGTGTTATATCAGTAGTAGTATATCAGCAGTGTTGTATATTGCTTAGGGGCAAATTTCATTTTAGAGCTTGAGATTTAATGTTTGAAAGTATGCTTAATAATTTCTATTTCATAGAGAAATAATCAGAGTCACCATTATGGCACATACATCAGCCACCGTCCATGGCACAAACTACTGTCTTTTTATGTTTGTTTCTTTTGAGAGAGAGAAAGAGCACGCGCGCGCGCACACACACAAACACAAGCAGAGGGGAGGGGCGGAGAGGGAGGGAGGGAGAGAGAGAGAAAGAGAATCCTAAGATGTGGGGCTGAATCTGCTGGACCACGAGATCATGACCCGAGCTGAAATCAAGAATCCGATGCTTAACCGACTGAGACACCCAGGTGCCCCCCAAGGCCCAAACTAGACTACCTTCCTAAACATGTTAGGGCCTACAAGTGATACACATACCCATTCTTCATTGATTAGTTGTGGAGTGTTTCAGCAAATGTTGTCCTATGATTTTGGGGTCACTTGAAATAGTGTTTCTGCTGTTTCTCATGCATTCAACTCAGATCAAGTTGCCCTTGCCTAAAAATCGTATAGTTCTACGAAAACTGGAAAGAGCATTTGTCTAAGCATCCAGAAAACTTCTGTGTCTGCTGATGGAAGATTTGATAGAAACTGAGTGCTATTGTTTCAGCCCAATGTATTCTGTACAATTAAGCAATTGATGTTCTTTAGTCCATTAAGCAATTTTATCTACCCTTCCCCAAACTACTTTGAATTCATATTTTGTTGGTTATTCTGATCATTTCTTAAATCTCATTAATTAGAGTTGAGAAGCAACATTAGCGAAAAATTTGAACTCTAAAGCTTAAAGCATCTCAGAAAAAAAGTACTTAAATTGCTTAATACATATAGTTATTCAAAGTCAAATCACCTAGGAAAAACCTTTGATGAAAAGATAACATTACAATTCACAGTATCTTTTTAAGGAACAATATTGACCTGCATCTAGGTAAAAAGTGCATCTGAAGTTCTTGCAAACAGTTTAGTCTCTCAATTATATAAATATTCCCCTTGACAACAATTTGCACTACTTTTGTTATGTTTAAGCGGGAGACTTCAGTTTAGCCCCTATCACAAGTGGAAGCATATCTACAGTTAAAGATTCATGACTTAAGATCATTAGACAGAACAACTTCTTGCTTCTCTGGTTGTCCCAGGGCCCCTCATATCTTTGAAGCATGTTGATGGTGACTCTAAGATCTTGGAGTGGTCCTAGGAATAACAGGTATTAGCACAACAGGCCAGTAGACTCTTTAAACACTTGGAAATAATGCCATAGCACTGTTAACAATGGGGCAGAAAAGGAGGAAAGACTGATGCTATTGCTAGTGGGGAAGTACTTTTAATTTAATTATACTAGTTTATTTATCATTAATTAATTATACTAGTCCCATTTCTTTTTTTTTTTCCTAAGTTTATTTTGAGAGACAGAGAGCGCAAGTGGGGGAGAGGCAGAGAAGCTGGGGGAGAGAGAGATTCCAAGCAGGCTCTGTATTGCCAGTGCAGAGCCAGACACAGGGCTCCAACCTACAATACCGCAATATCATGATCTGAGCCAAAACCAGACGCTTATCCAACTGAGCCACCTACACACCCTGTTACTAGTTCCATTTCTTAATATCATATTTTGATTTAACTGGGTGGCTGAGCCTGTGTTCAGGCAAATGAACCTTCATTCAGCAAATAAGCCTTCATTGAACCTTGCTTGGTGTTAGCACTGCCCTGGATTTTATGGGATTCCTGGTACACATGTTAAAGTGTCTGTAGAAGGACATGGATAAGTCAATAAGTAAGAATACAGGTTTTCCAAAAAAAAAAAAAAAAAAAAAAAAAAAGATCAATGAAACCAGAAGCTGGTTTTTTGAAAGAATCAACAAAATTGATAAACCACTAGCCAATTTGATCGAGAAGAAAAAGGAAAGGACCCAAATAAGTAAAATCAAGAATGGAAGAGGAGAAATCACAACCAACACAACAGAAATAAAAACAATAATAGAATATTATGAGCAATTATATGCCAACAAAATGGGCAATATGGAAGAAATGGACAAATTCCTAGAAACATATACACTACCAACACTGAAACAGGAAGAAATAGAAAATTGGAACAGACCTATAACCAGTAAGGAAATCGAATTCATAATCAAAAATCTGCCAAAAAAACAAGAGTTCAGGGCCAGATGGCTTTCCAGGGGAATTCTACCAAGCATTTAAGGAAGAGTTAACACCTATTCTCTTGAAACTGTTCCAAAAAATAGGAATGGAAGGAAAACTTCCAAACTGTTTCTGTGAAGCCAGCATTACCCTGATTCCAAAACCAGACAGAGACCCCACTAAAAAGGAGAACTATAGACCAATTTCCCTGACATGGATGCAAAAATCCTCAACAAGGTACTAGCCAACTGGATCCAACAATACATTAAAAAAATTATTCACCATGAACAAGTGGGATTTATACATGGGATGCAGGTCTCATTCAATATCTGCAAAACAACAACGTGATTCATCACATCAATAAAAGAAAGGACAAGAACTATATGATCCATCTCAATAGATGCAGAAAAAGCATTTGACAAAATACAGCATCCTTTCTTGATAAAAACCCTCAAGAAAGTAGGGATAGAAGGATCATACCTCAAGATGATAAAAGCCATATACGAGCAACCCAATGCTAATATCATCCTCAATGGGGAAAAACTGAGAACTTTCCCCCTAAGGTCAGGAAAAAGACAGGATGTCCACTCTCACCACTATTATTCAACATAGTATTGGAAGTCTTAGCCTCTGTAATCAGACAACACAAAGAAATAAAAGGCATCCAAATTGGCCAGGAGGAGGTCAATCACTCTTTGCAGATGACATGATACTCTATATGGAAAACCCAAAAGATTCCACCAAAAAACTGCTAGAACTGATTCATGAATTCAGCAAAGTGGCAGGATATAAAATCAATGCACAGTAATCGGTTGCATTCCTATACACCAACAATGAAGCGACAGAAAAACAAATCAAGGAATTGATCCCATTTACAGTTGCACCAAAAACCATAAAATACCTAGGAATAAATCTAACCAAAGAGGTAAAAAATCTATACACTGAAAACTATAGAAAGCTTATAAAGAAATTGAAGAAGACACAAAGAAATGGAAAAAGATTCCATGCTCCTGGATAGGAAGAACAAATATTGTTAAAATGTCGATACTACCCAAAGCAATCTACATATTCAACGCGATCCCTATCAAAGTAACACCAGCATTCTTCACAGAGCCAGAACAAATAATCCTAAAATTTGTATGGAACTAGAAAAGACCCTGAATAGCCAAAGCAATCTTGAAAAAGAAAACCAAAGCAGGAGGCATCACAATCCCAGACTTCAAGCTATATTACAAAGCTGTCATCATCAAACAGTATGGGACTGGCAGAAAAACAGACACTCAGATCAGTGGAATAGAATAGAGAACCCAGAAATGGACCCACAAACATATTGGCAACTAATCTTTAACAAAGCAGGAAAGAATATCCAATGGAATCAAGACAGTCTCTTCAGCAAGTGGTGCTGGGAAAACTGGACAGCGACATGCAGAAGAAGGAACCTGGACCACTTTCTGACACCATACACAAAAATAAACTCAAAGTGGATGAAAGACCTCACTGTAAGACAGGAAGCCATCAAAATCTTCAAGGAGAAAGCAGGCAAAAACCTCTTTGATCTTGGCCGCAGCAACTTCTTACTCAACACGTCTCCGGAGGCAAGGGAAACAAAAGCAAAAATGAACTACTGGGACCTCATGAAATAAAAACCTTCTGCACAGCAAAGGAAACAATCAGCAAAACTAAAAGGCAACCAACAGAATGGGAGAAGATATTTGCAAATGACATATTAGGTTAGGATTAGTATCCAAAATCTGTAAAGAACTTCTCAAACTTAACACCCAAAAAACAAATAATCCAGTGAAGAAATGGGCAAAAGACATGAATAGACACTTCTCCAAAGAAGACATCCAGATGGCCAACCAACACTTGAAAAAATGCTCAACATCACTCATCATCAGGGGAATACAAATGAAAACCACAATGAGATACCACCTCACACCTGTCAAAATGGCTAACATTAACAACTCAGGCAACAACAGATGTTGGCAAGGATGCAGAGAAAGAGGATGTCTTTTGCATTGTTGGTGGGAATGCAAGTTGGTGCAGCCACTCTGGAAAACAGTATGGAGGTTCCTCAAAAAACTAAAAATAGAACTACTCTACAACCCAGCAATTGTACTACTGGGCATTTATCCAAGGGATGCAGGTGTGCTGTTTCAAGGGATACATGCACCCCAGTGTTTACAGCAGTGCTATCAACAATAGCCAAAGTATGGAAAGAGCCCAAATGTCCATCGATGGATGAGTGGATAAAGAAATTGTGGTATATATATACAATGGAGTATTACTCGGCAATCAAAAAGAATGAAATCTTGTCATTTGCAACCACGTGGATGGAGCTGGAGAGTATAAGTGAAATTAGTCAGAGAAAGACAAATATCATATGACTTCACTCATATGAGGACTTTAAAAGACAAAACAGATGAATATAAGGAAAGGGAAACAAAAATAATATAAAAACAGGGAGGGGGACAAAACAAAAGAGACTCATAAATATGGAGAACAAACTGAGGGTTGCTGGAGGGTTTGTGGGGAGAGGGGATGGGCTAAATGGGTAAGGGGCATTAAGGAATCTACTGAAATCATTGCTTCACTATATACTAACTAATTTGGATTTAAATTAAAAAAAATAAAAAACAAAGTTTAATAAAAAAGAATACAGATTTTATTTTTTTCGAAGCAGTGATATAACTCAGCTACTGCTATTGGGCAGAACGTCTTTATAGGTGATGATTTATGTAAATCTTCTCTCTGTGTTTCAGTGTAATATGTATAAAATGTGCCAGGGATACAGAATAGCCAAATGGCTAAAGACACAGGCTCAGCTTTACTACTTTCTGTGTGACATTGGGAACGTTACATAACATTTCTGACCCTCACTTTCTTCTCATGCATAAAAATAATACCAAATAGCTCATAAGATTATTGTGAAGATTAACTATACTAATTAGGATAGTACCTAAAAATACCAAACATTCCATTAATGTTATTAATGGAATTAACTCTAGTCAACATGACAATGATCTGTTAATGCTTTTAAGTTTCTTTTTAGCATGTGTCTGTCTATACCTACATCTGATGCAGGTTCAATTTATGTTAGTGATGGGCTCTTCTAGATTTATCACTACCATCATAAGATCTGATAGAAGTAATTTTATATTCTGTGTAATTGGCAAGTGTGTCCAATGTAGAAAATGGCACATAACTCACTCAGGTTTAATAGCTATTGTGTGGGCGTCAGTTATTGCATTTGTATCTCAGGAGCTAATTGATATGGTCAATAAGCAAAGAATATTTTAACATATGATAAGATGACATGTTAGTTCAGGTAATATGTACAAACTGAAGACTCTTAATTTTAGGAAGACAGAATATCAATGACGTATTTGAAGTGCTATGAGCCCCTTCCTGTTACTTAAACTTCTTCATATCTCAGAGTCAGATCCTGTGCTGTCTTTGAGGATTTAGAGTATGTGGGTAAAGAAGGGAAAGATGGGAAAAGAAACTATGGAGAGATTGAAAATGTAATATTGATAATTCATAGTATCTTTAGTAGGCCTAAAAGACCCACCCATCCATTTATAAGCATTTGCCAAATATGTCAGATCTGCTATCTCTGATAAACACCACCTTTAGCATACACTTTCTGGCTCTTAGAACATTGCAATTAAAGGGGCCTGGGTTCTGGGAAAGTTTAGGGTTGTACTTCAATACAAGGCTAGTCAGAGTCCATCATAATAATTGAGGAATCATAAGTACTGCTGATTTGTCATGTAATTGCACATCTGACTTGGAAAAATAGGTGTCATCATTATTTATAATAATTTCACAGGAATTTTTAAAAAGCAAATGTTGCTAATGAAACACATACCTGATTCAGTAGTTTCCAGTTGGTACTGGCCTGTTGTATTAGTTAAAATATAAATGTTGCCATCATGTTTCAGTAGTAAACCATAATTATTTAAATCAGCAAGTTCATTTCATTATTCTTGGTATAATGATTGCAAAATTTTAAAGTGGTAGAGCTCTCAGCTGAGTGAACGGGGGGAATTGTAGCTATATCACATGCAGGAAAGCCGTTAAGTGATGGAGGTGCTGCTATGAGTAAGCTACTTGCGTACAAATGCACGTGGATCCTCATTCACTGAACACATATCTGCGTGCCCTTTTTATGTGCCACGGCCTCAGGAAGCTTACCTCCCAGACCCTGAGGCAGGTAATAATAATAAATTGTAATGCATGTTAAGATAAATTATTTTGATGGAGAGAGGGGCATTTTGGAATCTATATGTTTCTTGACCCCTTTCTTGCTGTGGGGCAAAATTATTACCAAATCTTGCTCCAGAATGTCTTCTTCAAAAAACTTAATCCTGCCCTATTTGTACTTTATGATTTTGTCTTTATTAGCAAAGCTTACTTTCATTGAGAAGGTCTGCCATTTCCTAGAAGGGAACAAAGTTCTTCAGTAACTCTGTCCTTTGAAATCTTTTTAACACTTGTCACAATACTCTGTCCATTGTCTTTCCAAAAATGTCTTTCTAAAAATGTCTCTCAATTCATTTCCTCAAGTATTCACAGGTCATGTTTACACTTCATGTTCACGTAGGTCAGTTAATATGAAGACAGAAATTTTGCTGTGTAGTCTGGTTGTTTCTGTCCCAACTCTAAATATTACCTTGGGAGCTGAGTTCTCATAAACGTGATAGAAAATCTTCATAGCTAATGTGATTTTGCCCACGGTGTTACCAAATGAAAATAGCTCTTGATATAACCAGGTTCTGTCAGTTGCTGTGCCTGTTTTAATTCTTGATAAGCCATACCTGTTCTCACAAGGGTACCACATCTTCTGTATTAGTTACAACCTTTAAAAAAAATTTTTTTTAACGTTTATTTATCTTTGAGACAGAGAGAGACAGAGCATGAACAGGGGAGGGGCAGAGAGAGAGGGAGACACAAAATCTGAAACAGGCTCCAGGCTCTGAGCTGTCAGCACAGAGCCCGACACGGGGCTCGAACTCACGGACCGTGAGATCATGACCTGAGCCGAAGTAGGACGCCCAACCGACCAAGCCACCCACGCGCCCCTGTTACAACCTTTTAAAGAGGAATCTGCATCCATCTGTTTTAAGATGTTATAGACAGGGGTGCCTGGATGCCTAGTCGGTTGAGCATCTGACTCTTCATTTTGGCTAAGTTGTGATCTCACAGTCATGTCATTGAGCCCCACAGAGCCATCGGGCTCTGTGCTGACTGTGGAGCCTGCTTAAGATTCTCTTTCTCTCTCCCTACTCCCCCTTGCATATGTACCAGTTACTCTCTCTCTCTTAAAAAAAAAAAAAAGAAGAAAAGAAAAAAAAGATGTTATGGACATTCTACATATATAGATGTTTAAAAAATTGAATTACTGTTTGCTTTGAGCCTACAGATCTCAACGGTGATTATCCTACTTTTACAGTATTGTTGGAATGCAATAATAGTTACTCTAAAAATAAATAAGGAGGCTGCCTGGGTCCAAGGGACACTGTGAGTATCTTAAAAAGTGGAAGCTGGGGGCTCTTCTGAAAATCAGATCATGTTACTGGGTTCAGAATTGCTTTCATATATTCTTTATTCACTAGGGACTATGGAAGAACAGCTGCCTTTTGAATGTAGCCAAGGGAAATTTGCTGACAAGCATAGATGTGAATAGGGCAATAAAGCTTGCAAAAAAACAACAACAACCAAAGAATGTTGATGCAAAACCTCTAAGAAGACTCAAAACCAATTTCCTCTCTCCATCATTTTCTATATCGCTTTCCATAATTCTTCTATAGTTGCTATGCCCATAAGCATTGTCAGATCAAAAGTGACAAATTACCTTTTTAAAACTTGTACTAGGTGAATTAAAAACCAATTAACTTAAATTTTTTCCATGTTCTTGGAAGGTCTGAATTATCAATCTAAAGTACTTTTCTTTGGTGATAGCTTTTGAAAATTTAAAGTATACATAGTAATAGGAGACAGGGTGTTCAGTGGGACTTTCAACTTAAACTTTGCTTTGTCAAGAGTCCTTACCGTCAGAAAGGGTTTTTTAGAGGTACGTTTTATTGTCCTGATTAACATCAGTACTTGTCACCCGTTAGTCTTTTTGGTTGCAAAAGAATTCTTGCTCTTGCTCAAAACTGACCCTTGTCTGTCTTACCCGAGATTCAAACTTCTCTTATCCCCTCTCTTCCATAAGTTTTTTACATGTTTTCCTCGAGTGTTAATGGGATTTACATGTATAAAACACACACAGTAAGTAGAGCTGCTTCTTTCTGTCATTTTCCTTGAAGACTCTTAATCTCCACTTAATGGCCACAAATATAAGACCAAAGTAGATTTCTCCCTTTTGAGAAAAATGAGATGCCACCATTAAAAAAAAAAAAAGTTCAGGGGCGCCTGGGTGGCTCAGTTGGTTAAGTGTCTGACTCAGGCTCGGGTCATGATCTCACGGTCTGTGAGTTTGAGCCCTGTGTCAGTCGCTGTGCTGACAGCTCAGAGCCTGGAGCCTGTTTCAGATTCTGTGTTTTCCTCTCTCTGCCCCTCCCCCACTTGTGTTCTGTTTCTCTCTCTCAAAAAGAAATAAACATGAATTTTTTTTTAAGCAAGTTCAATTTATTCTTAGAAAATGAATGGATTTCCAACTAGTTAAACCTGACTGGGTGTTCTATTTGTCTATCTAGAGGTTCAGTTCTATTTACACCATTTGGGGTTAGGCCAGGACAGCTTGGAACAGGAAAGGTCTGTATGAGTGAACATAGGTGGACCCAGGACCAGTGAAAAGCAATGGGAACCTGGATATTAGATGATGACCAGAGGAGGGGAATTTAGTAACACACTATAAATATTAATTCTGGTCTCTTTCTTGGTCACCAAAAATTAAATTTAGATATGGTTTTCTTTTGATTTTGTTCTAAGAATGCTTATTCACAAGTTCCCCATTAGATTTAGGTAGAATAGAGCTAAATTTAAGATTCTCCTGAGGCTACTTAGAACTTGTCACATTTAGTTTCTGAATAATTCCATGATTAAGAAAAGTAAGAAAAAGGAATCCCACCTTTTCAGCCCTATTTACTTTACCCAGTGCTCTAATATTCTATCAGATGGCATTTCCTGCTTTCAATAAAGTTGACGAAGTGCAGTCTGCAGCTTCAACTATAGGAAAAAGAACGTTGAAAGCAGGGGAATGAGTTTCTTTCTATAAACTTGTGTTATTCAAAAAATACTTGAGCATACTTCACATTAGTATCGACCCCCACCCCCTTACTCATGAAATCTCAATGGAGAGCTTTATTGTAGAGAATTAACTTCAGATGCTGAAATTTGGAAGATTGCTTTTAAATCAGTACTAGATTTACCATCGACTTCACTGGTTCTCAGAAGTTAATATACATAAATATTTGGGGGGCTTTTTTAAACACAGGTTTTTGAGACCCATCCCCAAAAGATCCTGTTTTGTAATTGCAAGGTGAGGCCCTAGAATAGGCCATTTAACATTGTCCCCAAGTAAGCTCCATACAAGTGTCCTACAGACCAGTCTGGAAGGCTTTAGAGTTAGTCTTTCTGAGGTTGCAGAGGTGCAGAGGTCCTGCTTCCCCTTCATCTCTTTGTGTCATTCATCTCAGCCATTGTTTTCACCAGGCCCACATTTTCTCCACTGCGTTAGCATCTTTATTTAGTTTGCATTTCATTTTTGCATCATTTCTTTATGTTCTCTACATAGGACGTTGTTTGTTATAAGCCGGAAATTAAAGAAATGCTCTGTAGGCCTTTTCCCCTGCTTTGTACCTCTATCAGAGAGATTAGTATCAACTAGAATGAGTCAGATTATGGGTGACCTGACAGGACAGATGTAGGACCTGCATTTGTGAACCTGTCAATTGCAGGGGAGGGGTACTGTTAAAGAGGGTAGATAATTGGGGGTGCAATTTGAACCATTGTCCTTTGTGTTAGCCCTTTGAGCCCACCCACCTCACTTACCACATTTCCATCGCCCTACCCTTGCACATTTTCAGGAATCAGCTACAGCATCTTACCTGTTTGCCAGGTCTCTTTTTCCCTAAGTTCGCGTTAACCTTATAATTAAGCTTTTCTACTTTTTATTTGTGCTGTCCCTGTGCTTCATGTCACATTTACAGTTTCTTGCATCAGCTAGATTTGCCTTTCAAACCCTTTCATAGAAATTCTAAGCCATGATGGAAACCCACTGGATACTATCTATACTTTACTTTGAGACAGCTTATAGTTTACTTTATCATTGTTGCCTATTTGCTGAAATTAGATTTTACCTTTTTCCTTGCACAAATGATGAGGCCCCAGAGGTAAGTAATATGTTATGTATTTCTCTTTGGTCCATGAGTCTTTAATACAATTTCATATTTAAATGAATACAAATATATTATTGAAGGGAAGAATGAGTACACAGATAAATGACACTGTACAGAGTACACTCTGATGTCAGTTTTTAAGTTTACAAAAATGTAGATACTTTTCTACAGACTTCTTTTATTAATTGGTGTTTTCGTTAGCGTTCTTTTATTTTTATGTACCCATCTTAATGATTACTTTTAAGGAAAGGTTGAAATAGCAACTAGTGTAATAAAGTAATTGAAGAATAGCAAAGGAGGGTGGGTAATATTAATTTAGTTGAGTTGCATCCATTATTGCTGATAACTGAAAATCACTGTTTAGGGGTTTGAATCATTATCTTGTATTAGTTGCAGCCTCTAATGAAGGTTCTTCCAACATCCTCCCAAAATTCCTATCAAGCAGCTTACTGATACTAAAAACCAATTACCAAGCCTAACAGGTAACCCAATGCTGAAATCTAGCATTGAATTCCATAAATATAACGCAGGTGAACCCGAATTAAGGAAAATCAAATAAAACCTTACTTCATTAATTATAGGCCCCCTGAAAAGAGGTAAGAAGACACTTTTACCTACTCACCCCCCAGCTTCTCTTGACTCAGAGTCCGAAATTCTTTGTCAACTGTTAACCAGCAACTCTTATTCTCCCTGATTTGGGGGTAGCCATTTTTCTGTGTCTCTTTAGAAGTACTAACTTCCAGAAAATAATTCATCAATACAGTAAGGGGTGGACTGGTTGTGACAACTTGCATATTTTGACCCATATTCTCTACCAGGAAAACTTGGAAAAATGCTGTAGTTAATTAAATTCGGGAAATAGGGAAATATAAATTTGTATATACTTCGCTAGTTTAGGGGATCTGAGAACCAAGCAATGAGAATCGGAACACATCCACCACAGCAGAACTGCATTATGTGAAGGAATACCTGCAAAAGATTCTGAATTAGACCAGAAGCAGTGAGGGTTCACAGAAGGTTCACAGTTCAGACTGGTCCTTGAACACAAGGTTTCTTAACCTAGGCGCCATTCATATTTTGGACGACAAAATTCTTTTTTCTTTTAAGTTTATTTATTTATTCTGAGAGTGAGTGTGCAGGGCAGAGAGGGGGAGAGAGAATCACACGCAGGCTTGACATTGACACCACTAGCACAGAGCCCAATGCAGGGCTCAAACTCAGGAACCATGAGATCATGACCTGAGCTGAAATCAAGAGTTGCACACTTCACCGACTGAGCCACTCAGGTGCCCCTGGATGTATAATTCTTTTCTTGGGGTGGGGAGGTTAGGTGGAGGTTGGGTCACCTTTACTCCACCTAACCTCCCCACCCCATTCTCAAGGAGTGTCAAGAAGTTAATACAAATAAGTTTAACTAGACAGTGACAGAGCTGGGGTTTTTCTCTAACTGCAAAACTCACGCTCTTAAATTTTTAGGAAGACAGGTAGGGAGGGAATAATAAGTTCAGATTTAGAGATGTTTGAGGTACCCTTGAAATATCTAGGTCAAGTCTTCTAATAGACCATTGGAATTTGGAACTTAAGCTCAGAAAAATGATGGGTCTTTTGGGTGGGCCAAAATGGGAGTTGTTTAAATACTGGGTACTTGTCAAAGCCACATACATATTTGTGATTGTCTAGGGGCAGAATCTGGAGTAAGAAGAGAGCTTTATATGGAACCTTGGGAAGCATCAACATTTAAGGAAGTAGTAAAAGCAGCAGAACCAGGGAAGCATACAGAGAAGTGGGGATTCAGAAAGATAAAAGGAGAAAACATTGTGGAAGAAAAAACAGGAGGAAAATTTGAGGAAATGGTCCATAGTAGCCAGAGAAACAGGTCAAGTTAAGTTGTTCATCTGAAATATCCATTGAACTCAACATTGGGAGAGAATTGGTGGTGGTTTTAAAAAGAGGTGAGAGCCCCTTTGTAATAGCTTGAGAAATTAATAGATGGGGTAGGAAAAATAATATGAATGCACTGTCCTCCGTATATGAAAGTAGCAGTCTTTACCCATTATTAATAAGTCATGAAATTTGTTTCTTTAGCAGTAATGATGGCAGATAAAAAAAGAAAGCTTATCATCCATTTCTGGTTTGATCCCACCTGTCACTAAAGATATGCTTTATGATCTAGGAAAGGAAGAAGAGGGTACCTCTGGTGTACCTGAATTAGACTTAGACTTATTTGAATTGACTAATCACAGAGAGACCTTATCCCACTGGAAATAAGAATCTGTTATTGTCAGTACCCTTTCAAGGTAAAATAACAAAGATGCTTCCGTATTCCAAAGGATGATGGTTAGAAACAATGTGTTGTTATTGAGGTTACTATAAATGTCATACAACAAGTGCTTCTGTTGGTCTTCGTCCATGGAAAAGTCACTTTCTATAAGAATGAATTTGATTATGTGTTACTTTCTTTTGTATACAGTCAGAGAGGCTGAGTTAAACTTTGTTTTTTGTTCTTTGTTCCTGACAGCATGCGATGATCACTGTCAGTTCTTCTTACCTATTGCATTCTACAAACACAGTCCTCCATCAGAACAAACCATGGCTCACTGTGAGATTGTAAACGTACTCAAAGGAATAGCGAAGTTTGCATTATCTCCTCAACTCTTCCTTTTTACCTCACAAGATAGACTAGACATTACTGAAGGATGGTTGTCAGTTGTTTCTAAGACATACAGACTAAGAATCTTATTTCCAGTAATGTGTTAATTTTAGACAAATTGTACTAGAATAAAAAGATCTGGGTGGTCCACAGATTTTCATTGTAAGAGATCTAATAAGTATCAATAATAAACATATTTAAGAAGGGCATACGATACTTTATTGTCTTTCTATTATAATAATACAATGAGTTTACTTCAGGCACACATTGCTGGGGAGAATTCCAGTTCTTGTAAGCTTGTATTTTACTCTTCTCACATTCTTCATTTGAATTGTATGTCAGTATCCTTCTTGCTCTCAGTGGAACATATTGGTGTTTTTTGCTTCAGCAATTCTTTTTTGGTAACTTCTCCCATATGTTTGTTAGCCTTTGCATAAAACTGTTTTGTCTGAACACAGCTTCTGAACCACATCTTGTATGTAGCTGTCAGAATGAGGATTCTTTGAATTATTTTTGTACAGGTAACTTTGTATTCAGAAACATTTCGGCTATTTGAAGGTAAATGTAAATCTCATTTATGGAAATAGATAAAAGAGTATAATTTTAATATTGATTTGGTTTTTGGTTTAATACTATCTTCTATCAGAGCTCACTGACAAATGTTCAGTTTGTCATTGCTAGACATCGCATAGGGAATATAACCAACCATCCATACATTAGACAGTTGGGGGGCTGCCTTCCATAATTTTTCCTTCACATTCAGCTTTCAGTTTCTGTAGAATGGGACAAAAAGAAGGGGAAAAAAAAGGACTTGTTTTTTAACCTTTAAGTGGTTTTGCAATGGGTCATTGAGTCTCAGACATGCAGAAGAAACTGAATAAAGGGGCTATTGCAGTTGAAATTTGGGCCTTGGTTGAATTCACAGATAGTATTTCAAATATTATAGGAGCTACTATTTCAGTCACCTATGTTCAGATTAGTTTCATAAAGCTAATAAAAAGATTAATATTAGACAGTTCTTTACATTCATTCATTCATTCATTCATTCATTCATTCACTTAATATTTACTGAGTTGTTACTATGTGCTGGTCACTGTCCCAACCCTCCTGGGGCTCACTGTCTCGTTGTGGAAGGAGAAGAGCCATCATAAACAAAAAATATATCAGGGTGTATGAAAAGGGTTGTAAAGAAAAATAGAGGAAGGAAGTAGAAGAATGGGAGGGAGAGGTTTTATTTCTAGATTGGGTAGTCAGGTAAGGCCTCTCTTATCAGGTGACCGTGGAACATCTGAGTGAAGAGAGCTGTTAAACCCTGTGAACATTTGGGAAGAAAACATTTCAGGCCCATATGCCCATAAATTGGGCTTTGTGCACAGCCTGAGGGACACCAGGAAAAGTTAAATATTTCATTGTATCTGTGGGTTAATTAGAAAAATATACCAGTGGGTATATAAGTCCCAAATTGCAAAATTCTGTAGAATTTATCATCTCTACACACAGATGGGAGATATTTACTCGGCCTTAAATATTCCGAGACCACTTTATGGAAGAAGTAACACTTGAAAGAACTATAGGATTTAGCTATTTATTGTTATTTATTTGCTGAACATTTATTGACACATGAAAATAAGGAAGTCAAGACTTGTGGCTGCATCCCTCCAATCTTTACCTCTGTTGTTACATTGTCTCCTCCACTTCTGTATGTTTCTCATCTTTCTCTGCCTTTCTTTTGTAAAGATACTTGTGATAACATTTAGGGCCCATCTGGATAATCTAGGATAATTTCCTTATCTCAGGATCCTTAACTCACTCACATCTCCTCATCTCATAATCTTTCACTTTATTACATCTGCCAAAATGTTATCATATAATGTAACATTCACAGGTTCCAGATATTAGGCCTTGATATTTTTAGAGGACCACCATTCAACCCCCCCCCCCCCATAGAGAAGATAAGTATGTTTAACCATACAGAGCCCAATCTAACAAAAATACAGGAGTTTCTATCAAGAGTATTTCCTTCATGTGCTTAGCAAATATTTAATGATTATCTTCAAGCATGTAGAAAATATTTACCCAATGTCTGCAATGGGCACTGTGTAGGACACAGTTGTAGACACAAGAGCAAACACAGAACTTGACCTTATAGAATTTATACCTTATACAGGTGAAAGGGTAAAGTAGGGACATAAAACAGAAAGCCTTTAATAGTAGGATTAGGAATTATAGACTCATATATTTCTCATCCAGATCCGCAACTTGCATGAGATTGTTGTGATTTAAGAGTGAAGAACCTGAAGCCCAGAGGGATTTAACTAAATTGCCTAAAGACGCTTAACTCAGGAAGGAAGTGGTGAAAGGGGAGCTGCAGTTTGCTTCATAATGTACATCTGTGTAACTGCTCTCTATCCATGATCGGTTCCTGAAGTATGGTGAACTCTTAAACTGAAGAATCCTGTGCTTGGTAGTTTAGGAGATTTATGTCTAGGATTGGGGTATAGTGTTAGAAAGAGAAACACGGGAGCAATAGTCCACTAGAGGGCGCTAGTCAGGGATTTGATGGTACCTCCATGCTTGGCTGCGTTCATTCAACAAATATTTATTTGGTCTCCTTTCTGTAGTCTCTGGGTTGCGTGCTTGTGACAGAATGGTGAAAAAAATAAGACACCATGTCTACCTCCATGGACTTTTCCATCTATTTAGGGACATGGTATTATTAATCCAAAGATTACAACAAATAAGTGTAAAAATTGAAGGCCCTGTGGCAGCAGAAAGCATGGTGCCTGTAAGGAGGGACTAGAAGAGGAGTGTTAGGTGGTATTGCAGCTTCCTACTGATGGCTATCTCAAATTAGCGCAAACTTAGATGCTCAAACAGTACAAATTTATTTCTTTAAAAAAAGAAATAGATCAGAAGTCTGTAGATCAGAAGCCCAAAGTAGGCTAAAATCAAGGTGTCAACAGGCCTTTCTGGATGCTCTAGGGGAGAACCAGTGGCTTTTCCAACATGTGGAGGCTTCCCATGTTCCTTGACTCATAGTCCTGAGACTGGACAGAGTTCTCCTTGTATCACGGCACTCTGACAACCTTGCTCCTGTCCTCACATATCCTCCTCTGACTCTTCCACTTCCTTCTTCTACATTTAAGCACCCTTCTGGCAACCCAGAATATTCTCCTTATTTTAACATCATCTGATTAACCTAATTTTGTCTGCAAATCTAATTCTCCTTTGCCATGTAGTCTAATATACTCATAGGTTCCTGGAATTGGGATGTGGGCACCTTTGGAGGCTGTTATTTTGTCAACCACAGGTAGGACAGACCACATAAAGCATTTTAGTTTTATCCTAATTGCACTAATAGTCCATCACTGGATTTTATGCAGGCTGGGGCATATGGTCAGGTTTATGTTTTGAAACGGTAATTCTAAGTGTGGAGAAGAGCTGGAGAGGCCACTTAAGAAGATACTCTAGTCCCAGAAAAAATATAATTAGCTTGGAGTAATGGTAATAGAAATGCTGAGATGCAGCTGGACTTGAAAGAGACTGAATCAGAGAGGCCTTGTGTGAGATTAGAGGTGTGGGGTGCATTTGTGGCATGCAGAACCAAAAAAACTGTCTGGTACTATTCCCTGAAAGGGAGAACACTAGAAGAGGACAGGTTTTGGGAAAACAATAACATGCTTTTCTGCATAGCCTGGAGGCAAACAATAGTAGAAGGGGAGGAAAAAAAAAGCATGAAAATAGAGACTTTTTGGAGTGAGGATTGGCACGAGTTGATAACTGCATATGAAAAATAGAGGAGAAAGGGACTATATCTGTATACTATAAAGCATAACCTGTGTTCCTGGAGAACCATAATGGTGGGCAGTGGGAATGGAGATGGGTGTTGGATTGGGAGGTAGCATTCTTAATTATTTGAGTATTAGTAGCTCAGTAATTTCCTAATGTTCCATGCACCCATCTAGCAAGCAGTCACTGGCTACCATACACACATACAGCTCCCATTCTATGGAGTAACATCATGAAGGGAGAAGGCAGAGACAGTCACAGAAATAGAGTATTTCAGAAAACAAGAGGACAAATAAGTAGTACAAATATGAAGATGCATTTTTATCCATTCAGGATTTTATCCATTCAGGATTAAGTTCCTTTCCTTGCTGAAAAATCTGCATTACCTGAACCAATGCCTGACACATAGTGGGTACTCAGTAAATGGATAGATTGATTAATTTATTGAAAAGCTAATGTTAGTCATTGCTGTTGCATAGCATTGTATTCTCTTTATGTAACGATCAGACATTGTTCTTGGCCTTCAAACTCTAAAATTGTAGTCTTCGGGACTAACAAGTTAAGATGTGCAATAACAGTCATGTTTGGGTTCTGTCAAGGGGGTGGAAAGGCCTAATTTGGAGCTGAAATTCTGTGAAGGGATGAGAGAATGCACAGAAGCAATGATTATGTCAAATCTTACTATAATGTGCGCTGGATTCAACATGTCATATCTATTCTAAGTCCAAATCAAAGCGAAATTCAATTAGCAAGTGTCTAATCTATAATTGAGTATGGGCTCCAAGGAGAATATTATAATGAATTTTCATTGACGGACTCAGTAAGTGATCAGAGTTGGAAGAATTAAACCAAAACAGTTCTTTAAGGCTATCGAAAGGTAGACATTAGAGGTAGCTGGAATGAGCAAGCCAAATGATGGGATTGATCAGAGAGAATCAGCTTCTAGGAAAAGAGGAGATACTTAGAAAATACTGAGTTATGAATTTGAAGGGCTGGTGCTTGCGAGCAGGGTCACATGTCAATGGCGAACCAAGCAATTTAAGGCAAAGGTAGACTGATAAACTAGGCTCTGGGAAGCCACTGGTGGTTCTTATAGAAGACAAAAAAAAAATCTTATGAATGTTGTGAAATTTCAGTGTTAGGAAAATTGGAGATTATCATGTTGACTGTGTTGGGGATATGCTGGAATAGAGAGAAAATGTAGATGCACTGTTTGCAGGCTTTTGTTATAATCCAAGCATCAGGAGATGGACCAAAGTGATAGCTGTGGAAATAAGCAATAAAAAAGAGAAAGAATAAGTCATGGGAGTGACTTTGTAGAAGATGGAATAGAGAAAAGAGAAAGAAATAAAAGATAACTAAGATTATGAGGTCGGCTTCTCTGAACTAGAAGTTAGGAAAAAATACTGGCTAGTATAAAGGGAGAGTAACAGCTTTAGTTCTATTTTCTACTCTATACAATCTGGAAAAAAATACCTACCAAACTTAACTCACCAACTGAGAAAATATAAAAAACTGAAAAGTTTCACAAATTACTACTTTTCATATCTTTTCTATTTGTGTCTTCGTGGAACTTCTATATTAATGTTAGTGCCACTTTCAGATCTTTTAAAACAGTCATAAATGTCCTCAGAGATCATTTTCACTCCTTTAAAAATTTCCACCCAGAAATGTCCTTCGGGAATCTCTGGTATCAAACTCCAAAAAGTGTTCCCAGGAGGAAAATATTAAAGATTCATTCACCTGTGAGAATCTAGTCAATGTAAAGTAAAAGTTGACATCTTGGGTTTCCAGCAAGAAACCTTGTTTCTCAACAGTCTTTCTCCTTCAAGCATCCTAAGAAGTTTATCTGAAATGCCAAGTTAGTCATAATTGACCTAAGCTTAAATCTTGCAGTGGCAGCCGTTTCCTGTAGGACAGAGTCTGAAGTCAGTAATGCGGCGTGCTGGACCCCCAGTGACCCACAGTTCTAGCCTTGTCTCCTGACCCCTGCATATCTCCAGCCATGAAAATTGTTGAGGTTTCAAATATTAAAGAAGACACGTGTGTCACAAATACTTCCTGTTCTAGACATGCATCCCCAGGAAGGACTCCTTGATTCAAGAGGGCTCCGTAGGTCACTCTTAACCTTGATAAATTCAACATGGTCTAGAGTCTGATACTTAGACCTAAGGATGCAGATTTTTTCACACCAGGAGTGGAGGCCGTTCTTAAGGAGCAGATTTATTTTACCTAGGAAAACATAATCATCCATTTTAGTATTTATTGAGGATTTCATTTGAACCAGTGAGCTAGACAAAGAAAAGAGGCGAATGAGGTAGATCTCATCTCCGCCTTCACAAACCCTACTGCGCAGCTGGTGGATAGGAGCACATAGTGGGAAGTTTGGCTTGTCTGAGGTATAGGAGCAAGGATGCTTTAGTCAGGAAAGAGAGGAGTATGTTTGTATCTTAATACCCATAGAAGACTTTATGGCTCAACTTTTATAATGAAAAGTATTACTACCGACATAGCAGACCTCTTGTGCCAACATGTATTATCTCTCTGGAGGAAAATCATATAAAGAAGACTTCTTTTTTCTTTTAAAAAGGTTATCAAACTTAAAAAAAAATCACAGTAACAAATGTGGTGCATACTACAACAGTAGAACTTTGATTCGTTCTTCAGGCATACTTTATAAAGTGATGTAAGAACACTGGAAAATAGCTCAGCATTATTTTATAAAGTTGAGTGTATGCTTGCCACGCATGAGTCAGCAATTCCAGTCTTAGCCGTACACCCAGGAGAAACTCTTTGTGCTCCTGAACCAGATTATGTACATAAATATTCACCATTTGTAATTGCATACTACATGCCCACCCATAGAAGAAGAAAAAACAAACAAACCTGTGGCATTTTTATACAACAGGATACTGAAAACAGTTTAAGTAAATGTATTACGTGTATCGACTCACCAACATGGCAGTCTCAAAATTAGAAAGTCGAGTGAGAATAGCAAGTCACAAAAGAACACATACGGTATAGTTATCAGATGTGAAAATACAGTAAAATGAAACATATTATTTAGAGGTATATGTACGTAGACAACTATAAACAACAATTCTGAATAATAGTGGTCATAGTATTTATTCTGGCTGCTTTCCTGTCTCTTCTGTGTTTATTACTGTGTAATGCACTTGCTATTATGTTTCAGATATATAATTTTATACATTTTAGAATAAGCCAATCTTTAACCTGAAGAGTGTTTGGTGAGGAGTCCAAATACCGGAGAGCTTAATAGCATACTGGCTAAGAATATGAACTTTTGAATCAGGCAAAACTTGTTCCAAGTTTTGCTCTCTCTTTTAGTAATTTTGAGATTGTTCTAAGTACTTGGGATATACCGCTGAGTAAAATGAGTGAAAATCCTTATCCTCATACTGGTTACACTCTTACTGTTGGAAATTAATGTTTATGAATGCTTCTTAAAATAGTGATCTCCCTGGAATACATGGTCTGTGTTTTATTCATCTTAGTGTATCTGGCACACAGTAGGCATGTTTATGGAATATGTTTATAGAATTGAACTAGATTGCATGAATAAGTGAACACGGGACTTCGTACTTCTATGGAACAAGAGAAATACAAATTGTTCCAAGCTTTGTCGATCACAGGTGGAATCTCAAATCGAAGATCAACTTTCTAGAGCTTCCCTCATTAATCTTAGCAGCCTCTGAATCATATATAGAATGATATCAGCAATGCTGTTTTTAAATACAAAAAACAGACATGAATAGACCTTAGTACATGAGCACCTTTGCAGTTCCTAATTTGTATTTTATCTGTCATCACTCTAAGTTCTTTAGACCAGTCATTTTAAGTACCAAATGAGCTGCATTTTTCCCTTTTTTGAAAACTTTACATTCTCTTCCTTCTATAATCCTTTAAGTTATTCCTATGTACACTAAAACTTTTACCGACTTCTTTAATAGTTTTCAAGGTAGATGGCAATGCAGTGTTTATATTATGTTCAGTGTATGTGTATGCTAGTGCATGCGTCTGTGTTATAGAAATAAGGCAAAGGTGTGTATTTCTGAAGTAAAGAATCCTTACTGTTCATCAGATTCTCAAAGGAGGTAAGAACTAATCTATCGCCAGATATTAGGTCCTCTGGAAAATGGGGTTATTATAAGTAACAAGAGAATGATAATCTTTACACATACGTAATTCTATACATTTATGATTATTCTTTTAAGTAGAATTGGTGGATCAAAAAGGAATGAGTAATTTTAAGTGTCTTGGCATAAAAATAAAAAAAAAATTACCCTTTAGTAAGTTGGCATTGCAGATTTTCTTTTACATTGGTCCATAAAGAATCAATAGAATTCCAAATAAAACATCTTATGGAAAATTGTTTGACACTGTAAGGTTATGTCTCTTGTAATCTTAATATTACCTTCTATTCACATTGTGTTAGATTGTGCCCTAACAGTAAATTTTTGTGATGCTAGATATTATAGACTTATATCTTTGTCTTTTTTGAATCTAGATTGAGTACCTTATTTTCATTACATTGATCAGTCCTTACAAAATAAAAACTTGCCTACATTCTGCCATGAAAACAAATCATTTGAATTTAATGGAAATATTTGTTTATTGGCTTAGTATGCTGGAGTTCTTTATTATCTATATAATTCAGAAGCAGTGTGTATATTATTGTAACTAGCCAACCTCTATTGTAACTTGTGTTTTTGCCATATGACTCAATTTTTTTTTACAAAGGTAGATTTGGGGGTATTTCTTAAGAGCTTTGTTTTCCTATGCTAAAGAATCTTTCATAATGTTAATTGTTAAATTGATTACCCATACACTACTATCCTAATGAATTCATCTTACATCTAAGTTTAAACTCAAAAGCCTATAGAAAATTTAAACATTAACTATCATGACACATTGCCATACTGTTTAATCCTGGTAATAACAAGTGTTCAATTCTAGTTGCTTACAGAATTCTAGGATTTCTTCAAAATCACAGGTTAGGTAATTACAATGAATTGCTTTGAGCTTATAGAACTGAATTTTTTTGGAAACTTAATGTAAGAGAAGTGACTACTATAGTTGATTAAAATGTGTGAATATTTAAGACTAAGCTTTTAAACCACTGATGTACTGGTATGCTTATATTGACCATTGCTAGAGCGATGTTAAAGCAGACAGGACTCATCTGTGTCTAATATTACAGATTGGTTTTTCTTTTTAGGGTGGGTAATAGTTATATGAACATATCATCTAGTCTAGGTTTCAAGAATAAAAGGAATAATAAAATATCTTAAATTTTTATGCTAGCTGACGTGGCTTTAGAAATTTATAAGTTTGCTGAATTCGTTATGGAGTTTTATGATTGGTACAGTGAATAGCAAACCACATGATTAAAACACATTACATTCACTCTTAAATAGATTTGTCTACCTAAAACTAATTTAAAATTTTTTTATCAGGATACCTAATTCTCATGTTGTTCTTGAATTATAGTATCTCAGGAATATGTGACTCAAAGTTACAGACACTTGGATTGAGTAAGTCCCTGATGGAAAAGAAAAGAAAAATAAACCAAAAGCCTCAGGCCAATTAGAATCAACAAACAATAAAACCACATAGAAAAACTTCTGCGCAAATCCTCGGTCTGTCTAGACTATATACCTCATCATGATGCACATTAGTAAGGCTTTTGTTTTTGTGAAAAATTTTTAGGAAATCCTTTATTATTTACCTACTTCTAGATTTTTGTTTCTCTTTATTTTAATTTTTTTTAGTGTTTGTTTATTTCTGAGACAGAGACAGAGCATGAGTGGGGGAGGGGCAGAGAGACAAGGAGACACAGAATCCGAAGCAGGCTTCAGGCTCCAAGCTGTCAGCACAGAGCCCAACGCAGGGCTTGAGCTCACAAACCATGAGACCATGACCTGAGTCGAAGTCAGTCACTCAATGGACTGAGCCACCCAGGCGCCCTGATTTTTGTTTCTTAGTTCCCCCATACAGGGTTGTCCCTACCTTAAAAAACAAAAACCCAAAAAACAGAAAACCCCCACATTTCTAATATATGTGTTAAGGATTACCTTGTCTTTTGAATTTCCGAACCCTATCTCAGAGGAACCTTTTAGTCATTTCATCATGAAATGTAAAAAATATAAAAATAAAATACATAAAAGCCCTTCGGTTTCTCAAAAAGGGAAAGGAAATACAAGTTACCAAGTGTCCAGTCTGCGGGACATTGAGCACACTGTGCATTTAATCTTGCACACAACCTTGCAAGATACATATAAATAGATAAACCAGCCTCAGAGGACATAGCTTGTCAAAGACTATATGGGGCACATTGCTGATCCCAGGATTAGAACTCAAGGCCTCACTGGGGACTCAAAGCCCAATTCTTTTGATTGTTGGTAAATAATAAAATGTCAAAGTCCTTTGCAAAGAAAGTAGTGAATAGTAGGAGCTATTGTATTAATTAGTCAGGAATCTTGTTTGAAATGACATTTAATCTAGTTAAAAAAAAAACTGACTTAAGGACAAAAAGAAAAAGAAGGAGCTGGGGTTACTTAGGTTATTTACTGATGTAGGAACTATCAGTACAAATGTAGTCTAACTGTGGTACAAGAAAGTTCATTCGTGCCATCCAAAAGTCTTACTGCATTGGTCTGTCAGTTTTTTTATTTGTGTGTGTGTGTGTGTGTGTGTGTGTGTGTGTGTATTAATGTTTGTTTATTTTGAGAATGAGAGAGAGTGCAAGCAAGAGAGGAACAAAGAGAGAAAGGGAGAGAAGAAATCCCAAGCAGGCTCCATTCCCAGCACTGAGCCCCCTCTCCCTCCCATCCCCATGCAGGGTTCGATCTCAAGAAGGCAAGATCATGACCTGAGCCAAAATCAAGTCAGCCTCTTAACCAGCTGAGCTAACTAGGTGCCCCAGCCTTTTTATATTTAATGCTTCCTTTTGTGTTAACTTTTTTTCTCAGCTGGCCTCTTAGGTAATGACAACATGGTCCTAGTTAGCTGTAGGCTGACATTCCTACCATCTTAACAAGCAATAGCCAGCTAAAGCCTAATTTTCAGTAGTTCTCGTAAAAGTCTTGGGACTGGTGCTCTTTCACTTTGATTTACCTAACTATATATGCTACTCTTAAACCATTCCCAATAGATCTTACTGATCAGGTTTCAGTCACTTGTCCAAAGTTAAAATCAGACAGTGGGGTCAGCCCTACTAGAACATTATAGGGTGAGTGTGGGGGAAGGGTGGTTGCCAAAGCAAAATCTGGGCATTCTCTTCAGGGAAAAGGAGAAAATGGATACTGGACAGGCAAAAACAATAGACATCCATTGCAGCTATATAATATATTAGGAATTGAGCCTATTGAATAAAGCCATGTCCCTTCCTATTTTGAAGTTGGTTTAAATATGTTGAAATATCTCTCTCTTCTCTAGCTTCTACTGCATGTATCCAATTTTGCAAAGTGCTTTTCCTAATTTGATACTTGATACTGTGTCTAAACACATTCAATCAAGCTAAAGAAAATGTATATTATGTTGAAAATGCAAGAGAATACCAATAAACAGATATCTGTAGTGCTCCCAAGTGTGAGAAAGGAAAATCTTTATTGCCAACATTCACTATTTAGGATAGCAAGTGCATTAATCTGTGTTTCTAAATAAAACCTCAAGCACATGTTCATAATCATCTACTTACTATTCAGATGGAATGTTCCCTTTGGAGGTTAGTTTGATCTGTCAAACTAACAGATGGGTCTATAGCAGTATAAAGCTCTCTGAATTTTCTGTCCTTGCAACCTAGGCTTTCTCACTGGTATGCTTAACTTCTGAGAATAAACTACCTCCAATAGAGCAGTGCTGAGGAGATCTTGAACATGACTTAAACACACACACAGCCCGAGAGAGGTAAACGTGTTAGGTTTCTTGAAAAACCCTTAAGGGAAATCAAATGCAATCTCTGATATGGAACTTTCATTTTATAGCCTGGTGGGGTTATTGCTCTAGTTCTGTTAGGTATCACACCAACAATCTGAGTGAGCAGGCACTGGGCCCAACTTTATTAAGGCTTTTAAAAAATAAACTTCAAATGATTTTTCTAAGTATTTTCATTTCTCTTATTTTCTTCTTTCTCCAAAGCTGCTCCTGAGCTAGATAATTTCTAAATATTTCTCTTAAATACAACCTAAATAAATATATAATTTATTGCACTTACTATCAACATATATACAATAAGTGAAAGTCACTACTCATTCATGAATTTACCTATCAAATGGTAACTGAGTTCTGCCAGCAGCATTAGGAGTGCTGTACATAGGTACATGTTTCAGCTGATTGAAGCTTACTTCCTTAAGCATGAATAGTTGTTTTAATTGCATCTGAGGCTTTCACTAAAGGGCCTTCTAGTTCCTTGTTTTCCCTTACCTTCTTAAGGAGAATATATATGCCAAGCACTTATTTATGACCTGGGGCAGTTGTTCCCAGCCTGTGATTGTATTCTAACAAAATAATCCTCAGCATCAACTGAGTGTATAACACTACTCTTTCTTCTTGTACCACACTCTAACATTTCCTATGTCTCTTTCCTTCCTTATTCTGAGATATTGCTTCTTCCAGCAATCAGAGTGCATTCTTTTTATCAGTTCCCCAGAATTTCTATGTGCCCAAGTGTGATCGTCTTCTTTAAATGTCCATTGGCCTAAAAATACCTGGTCAGGATTTTATGGAATATAAAAGTCCTTATGCTCCAAGGAAAGCCTTGAGAGTGTTACCTACAAATAAAATGTATGATGTTTTGGATGCATAGATTTGGGGGCATCTGTTTTGACTATTCAGTATCATTCCCCCTGCACCTCAAACTTGTATGCGTATGTGTGGTGGGGGAAAGGTAAAATGGGATGTCTTTGGACGGAGTATATTGTTTTCATGACTGTACTCTAATAGTTGAGATCAGTAGGTATTTAGGGAAGGCATGTGTTATTCTGATAAATGCTAAAGTTATTTTGTTTATATTTTGGTAATTTCTAAAATTATTTTGTTTTTAGGTATTTTTCAGTATAAATTTGGAGACATAGCTTATTTGAAAGTTTTCATTAGTTATTCAACAAATTCATCTGTAAGATTTGCTTTAGGCAGAGAAAAGTTGGTTGGCTTTAGACCCTTTTATTTTCGTTGTGTTTTTGTATTTCTGTAGTTGTGAAACACATAAACATAAGATTCAAAATCAAATTGTCCATATCCTTGTTTCCTAGAAACCGGAGATTAAACCCAATAAAAATGAAGGTGAAAAGGCGCAGGACCAGTTATTACCTTCTGGTGGAGGCAGGAATAAAGAGTTCCTGTATTAGTTTCTTACTGCTGCTATAACAAATTACCACTAACTTGGTGTCTTAAAACAACACAACTTTAGGGGCGCCTGGGTGGCTCAGTCAGTTAAGCAGCCCACTTGGGCTCAGGTCATGATCTCCCGGTCCATGAGTTTGAGCCCCGTGTTAGGATCTATGCTGACAGCCTGGAGCCTGCTTTGGATTCTTTGTCTCCCTCTGTCTCTGCACCTCCCCTGTTCACATTCTGTCTGTCTCTCTCTCTCAAAAATAAATAAACATTAAAAAAATAAAATAAGCGGGGAGGGGGTTGGGTGCCTGGGTGGCTCAGTCGGTTAAGCAGTCAACTTAGGCTCAGGTCATGATCTCTTAGTACATGGGTTCGAGCCCCACATCAGGGTCTGTGCTGACATCTCAGAGCCTGGAGACTGCTTCAGATTCTGTATCTCCCTCTCTTTCTACCCCTCCTCCACTTGTGCTCTATTTTGCTCCGTCTCTCTCAAAAATAAAGAAATGTTAAAAAAAAATTAAAACACACACACACACACATCTCTATCCCCTTACAGTTTCGGAAGTCAGAAGTCGAAATCATTTGCTATGTTAGCATTAAGGTGTCCACAGAGCTAGTTCCTTCTGAAAGCTCTGAGGGGAAAATCCATTTCCTTGTCTTTTTCAGCTTGTAGTGGTTGCCCGTAGCTTGGCTTACGGCCCCTTTCTCCATTGTCAGAGTGCATCATTCCATCCCCCGCTCCTTTGTCACATAGCCTTCTCTTCTCCTGTAGTCAAATCTCCCTCTGCCTCCTCCTTTCTTCGTAAGGACAGTTGTGATTACATTTAAGGCCCAGCTGGATAATCCAGGATAATAGCTTCACCTCAAGATCCTTAAAATCTACAGAATCTTTTTTGCCACGTAAAGTAACATGTTCACATGTTCTAAGAAATAGAATCCAGGTATCTTTGGGGGCTTTTCGGCTTATCACAGTTCCTGTGTAGTATTTTGTGGCTTTTAAGAGTAATACAGGCCCATTTGATTTTGATATGAGTGAGAAAGCTAATTTCATACCGTAAAAAAAAAAAATCACTTCTAGAAGGAAATGATTTTTTTTTTAATATGCGTTTCATTTAATACTAATGAGAATATCTAGCTTTTAGGTATTTCCTTTTTAAATGATACTGCTTTTGGGTATTGAAGAGTCAAAGAAATAGTAATAGGACCTATTAGCTAATCAGTTGCAATCTGCTAAATCATTGGTGTTTGAACCCACTGACCCCTTGAAAACTGATGAAAGCTCTACTGACTCAACATAAAAATGCATGTATAACAAATATTTACAACTTCAGAAATAAAAAAAAATATCAAGGAACCCCCAAAGATTAGCCATTAATTCTAAGTATAGGTATATAGATCCCAGAGTAAGAGTTCTTGCCCTAGATGTATCCTCAGGTTTGTATTGTTATAAAATTCAACTCAAAGCAATGTATCTGCATTTTTAAGATGTGTGCTGCTTTCACTGCACAGGTACATGAATCAAAGGTTACTAGTCTTTTGTGAAGCTACTCAAAAAGATACATGTGTAATTGTTTATACACTTTAAATGAATTTGCTCATGCTTTCAGTTTTTATCCACATTTCTTACTGTGCTCTATAATTTATTCCTGTATATTCCACTTGTAATTTTGAAGAATAAGATCAGATGGCTTATGAAATCACTAAACTCTCTCTTAGGGGTCCACAAACAATGACCCACAGGCCACCTCTGGCTCTCTGCCTGTTTTTGTGTGGCTGGTGAGTAAGAGTAGTTTTTACATTTTTAAAGGTCAAAAAAAAAAAATCAAAAGAAGAATAATATTTTGTGGCACATGAAAATTATATGAAATCCAAATTTCAGTGTTCATAAAGTTTTACTGGAATACAGCCACATTGATTTGTTTGTGTATCATCTAAAGCTCTTTTCCCACTCCAATGTCAGAGTTGAGTGTTTGAAGAGACCTGTGGCCTTCAAGCCTAAAATATTTATCTGATCATTTATAGAAAAAGTTTGTTGACCTCTGCTCTAGTTCATCATTGAGTTCACCAAATGTTTGTTGAGTGCCTCCTGTGTGCTGAGTCTGTAACATTCTAGTTTTCTATCCTTCTGCTTCATGACATTGGCAAATATATTTTGTTTTTGTTATATAAAATATGAATGTCAGTTGTAGCATTTTATATTTCAGACCAGAGCTGATGAAACCTGAAGCAGACAATGCTTTAAATCTTAATCAATGATAGTGGCAAGGGATAGGACAGCTTAGAGGTCCGTTTCAATGAAAAGTAAGTATTTTGAAAGGATGCCATCTTTGTCTAAAGGCAAAAACAAACAAAAGACCAAACAAACAAAAAATCACTGCCAATAAGTATGCCTATTTTTAGGGGCATAAATAATGCCATAAACAGCTTTCTGAAGTCTATCTCCACATCCGTGTGCACATGTTTTTCTTTTACCCCATTGTACCTGTCAGCTTTAATTTTAAAAGTGAGGAAGGCAATTTCATTTCTCTGACTTCTGCCCTTATGCCGTTGCCTTATAAGAAATGAGCAGCTGGAGGGGGGAAAGGTCAAAGCATGCACATACCTGCCCGGAAACAAAGTGGAAGCCAAAAGGCCTAATTTTAGCCTTCATTCTCTTGGGAATAACCTAATAGTCAGTAACAGGAATTGTTGTGGAACTAATAAACATCATACTGTAAGGTATGAGTCATTAAAAAAAAAAAAGTAGCATGATTTTCATATGATGTTATGTGGAAATAGCAGAAGGGTTGAGTTATGAGTGAAAAATGCTACAGTTAGGGTCTTTTGAAGTCAAAGTGAAAAAAAGATATATACAGCAGATCTGGAGCTTGACTTTTGAGAAATAATAAAACTAATGAATTTCAAAGACTAGAATGCAACCTGTTTTTAGTCTTTCTGATTTTCTTATGTGTATGTTTTAAGTTGATTAGAATAGCACTATCACCCTTCAAATAGTTTTACAAGAGTTTGGTTAAGGGGCGCCTGGGTGGCGCAGTCGGTTAAGCGTCCGACTTCAGCCAGGTTACGATCTCGCGGTCCGTGAGTTCGAGCCCCGCGTCGGGCTCTGGGCTGATGGCTCAGAGCCTGGAGCCTGTTTCCGATTCTGTGTCTCCCTCTCACTCTGCCCCTCCCCCGTTCATGCTCTGTCTCTCTCTGTCCCAAAAATAAATAAACGTTGAAAAAAAAAAAAGTTAATCTGTAGAATTTGCTTTAAATCCTATCTGATAGCATCTTTTATCCGTTCATCTCCACTTCTCACCAGTGATGCAACCATCAGTAGAATATACCACATTTTGGTATATGTTTTTTTCATTATAAATTCTTCTACAATCAGAGAGTCTTAGACAAACCAAATAGAAATTCAAGAGGAAAAAGAATATATATAAAACATTTTTTAACCTGGTTTTCATTAGCCTGCTACCTGATAAGCCCACTCTGACTTCTTTTGGAAAATAAATCCACGGTAATTGTTAACTTTCCAGTTAACTAAGTCTTTCTTACTATGTTGGATTAGCTAAACTTACTTGCTTTCTTAAATTAAAAAATTCATCACAAAATATTTTAACACATAGTATATAAAAATCAAAATGATGGACATTCTGTAACCATAACCTAGATTTAGTGGACAGTAACATTTTGCCATATTCTTTTATGAAATAGTTGTGTATTGTTAGGATCCTAAACATATCTGTTTCCTTTTCATAATCTTTAGTTGTGACCAGTACCTTGTATCCTTCTGGTGGATATATCTATACTTTTACTATTTATGTATATATCCATAACTTATTCCAGTTTTCTTTGTATTTTTCATTTCTACATGTTTGAAGTGTTGCATCCTGTTTCTTTTACTTGGGTACATACTTTCAAAACCATAACATGTCTCCTTAAAGGCATACAGTGACTAGTGTCTCTCTCTTTAGACATTAAAATATCTTTGTCTTCACTCACCCCATTTCACATGTTAGAATTTATCTAGTTCTAGTTACCTGTTGTTCTTAAACCACCTTAAGCTAATTATTGTTGGTAATTGTGATGCTTATTTAGATTTACCCACATATTTACCATTTTCATTGTGCATCATTGTCCCTATAGCCCAATCTCTCCACCCCCACTGCACCCTTGGCTCACTTTTTTTCTTACTGAAAAGTATCATTTAGTAGTTCTTTCAGTGAGTGGTAAAGTCTCTTTGAAATGTTTGCTTTTTGTTGTTGTTGTTTTTTGTTTTAATTATTAAATGACTATTTGAGTAGAGAATTCTAGGCTGACAGTTATGTTCTCTCAACCCTTAAAAGAGCCTTTATTATCTTCCAGTCTCTGTTTTGCTATTATCTATCTCCTGTCAGCCAAATTGCACTTTCTTTACAAATGAATTGGCTTATCTTTTTCATCCCTGGAAGATGTTTTTTGCCAATATATTCTGCAATTTTACTACTTTTCTATATTTGTTTTTTGTTGGTTTTGGGGTTTTTTTAAGGTGTTTATTTTGAGAGAGAGAGAGTGCACACACGCAAGTGGGGGAAGGGCAGAGAGAGAGAGAGAGAGAGAGAATCCCAAGGCACCATCTCAACCTACTGTGAGACCATAACCTGAGCTGAAATCAGGAGTCAGAAAAGAGCTTAACTGACTGAACCACCCAGACTCCCCTATTTTTTATATTTGTCATAAACTTATTTTTATTTATTCTTCTTGATTCTTTAATCCCATTATCCCAGTTCTGAGAGATTTTTAACCATCATATATTTTAAAATTGCTTCTCTTTTTAGCCAACTAATAAAACTCCTGTTAGCCACATGTTGGAATTTTTCATCCTAACCTTAATATACCTCACTGCTCGTTAGTATCTTCTCTTTCTATCCCCTGTGCTGCATTCTATGTAATTTCTTTACACAGCTTCTCCAGTTTACCAAAGCTTTTTTTCCACCAGTATCTCATCTAAAAGCTATTTATTGAAATGCTAGTAGTAATGACTATTATTTTTCATTTCTACAAGTTCTTTTTTTTTTTATGTTTTCTATTCCTGTGTGTGTCTTAAAATAATTAGAAATTTGTAGGTTTTTTTCAATTCTATTAAATTGTGGGGGTGCCAATCTTCCAGGGTTTTTAGGGGGGTTTTTTGACAGACAAATTTCCTTATGTGTTTTGTAATTAGTCTTTGTGAGTTATTTAAATGGGAATTTTACATAATCTGGCTTGTGAAAGTTTTCCTACAAAGCAGTCTTATGTTTACTTCTTCATATGCCTCAGAGGAATCCCCCAACCCAAGACCAATTTGAAAATGTTAATTTCTTACATGTAGCACTCATATACTGTGTGGGTAGTACACGTTTTTATCCCAAACCTGTATACAAATGTATAAAATGTACAAACAGTATACATTTTTATTCCAAACCTGTATACAAACATGTTGTATACAAACATAGGAGCCCTGGTCAGAGATAAGCTTTCTTACCATCTCTCTGGGTCATGAAGGATCGTTTTCACTGGTGGTACACCCCTTAGGGCAGAGTTATTCAGAGTCTATCTGTAGACCAGCAGCTTGTGAGAGCTGGGAGCTTGTGAGAGATGCAGAATCCCAGACCTGCTGAGTCAGACTTTTTGGAGTGGATTGAGGGTTCTAGGTTTTAATCAGCCCTCTAGGTGATCATGATGAATGCTGAAGTTTGGGAAGTATAGCCTTAGAGAGGATTCCAACTTCATGCAAGAATCTCAGTTCCCGCTTGCTTCCTCATTTAGGCAGGGCTCAAGACTTTGTTTCCTGTCAGCTAATGGGCACTAAAACCTAAAACTAGCTGTTAGTGCCTATCTGTGGGTTTGATAGACCTCCCCAGTCCTGTCCCCTCCTCAAGGTCTGTTGCAGCAACTTGTTAGCCCATCTCAGGTTGTCATTTTACTCTCTGTGCATGCTGGGACATCTCTTTTTTTTTTTTTTCTTATGAACTCAACTGTGTTTTTGTTTTATTCAGAATTTCAAAATGTGTGCAGCGAGACGACTTCTAGCATAGCTAGAGTCACCTTGTTGCCAGAAGACTTAGCTCAATTGTTCATGTTGTATAATGAGGTTATCTTGAATAGTGAATACACATTGTGATTTGTTTTAAATTTGGATACTGGGAATAGATGTGTGGACCTCAATTTTCCTTATGTAATTACCTGATGATCACAGGTTCTTTATTTTATTTTATTTTTTAATTTTTTTTTCAACATTTATTTATTTTTGGGACAGAGAGAGACAGAGCATGAATGGGGGAGGGGCAGAGAGAGAGGGAGACACAGAATCGGAAGCAGGCTCCAGGCTCTGAGCCATCAGCCCAGAGCCTGACGCGGGGCTCGAACCCACGGACCGCGAGATCGTGACCTCACAGGTTCTTTAAATCTTCACACACACACAGAAAGATACGGGAATAAAAATTGAAGCACAGGTATTGACATAGTATCTTTTAGGGATATTGAATACTCAAAATTCTTGCATATTACAAAATGGAATCAAGATGATTTTTCTCAAGAGCATTTAATATGGCTTAGGGTGTAATAAGCTAAGTGCTTTACATGTTTTATCTAACTAAATCCTTAGAAATAGTCCATTCCTATTTTATAGATGAGAAAGTTAAAGCCTGGAGGGTGCAGTTATCTGGCCCAAATCACATGGCTGTTAACTGAAGTGGGATTTGAACCCATACAGCCCAACTGCAGAGCTGAGACTTTAACCAATGTACTGCATTTCCTTTTAGGCAAGAAAAACAGCATTTTGATCAAACATGGTTTGTGTGTCACACTAAGTGCTTTCCCCCATTTCCTATTTAATTTTCACAACAATCCTACAAGTAGTTATTACCAGTCACCCCACCCTCTTATGGTTTTTAAGAGATGGAACTCACGTATGTATTTTGCCCCAGTGAATCCGAGTTGAATTGGAACCTAAGTTTATTTCCTGCCAAAGCATCCTCCATATGGTAAGTAGGCTGGCTTACTTAGTTCAAAATTTGTTCTTCTGTCATTATAATATAGTTTATTGACTGCAAAATTGCCGGCCCAAGCACCAGAAGTTTTTGTTTAGAGGACAAAGTAATTTCCAATCAGCCCTGTGATTAGCAGAAGGAATCATTAGACTAAGTAATCTAAAAGAAAGTAGTCTTAAAAAGTGACGAGGCAGTAGGGCCATTAAGTATGTCCTGTTCTTCCTGGGTTTCAGTTTTCTCTTGTTTGTTTTTCTTAATGTTTATTTATTTGTTTGTTTATTTGAGAGAGAGAGAGAGCGCGCACTGGTGAGGTGCAGAGAAAGAGGGGGACTGAGGATCTGAAGTGGGCTCTGTGCTGACCACTGACAACAGAGAACTCTGATGCAGGGCTCACACTCTCAAACCAACCTGTGAGATCATGACCTGAGCTGAAATTGTACACTTAAATAATTGAGCCACCCAGACGCCCCTCACCTGTTTGTTTTTAAACTACATCATCTCTAAATGTTTTTGTAGCTTTGATATTCTAACTAAATACCAGTAGTTCATAATAATTGAGTTTTTTAAACTGCAGACAGTTAAGTCTTAATGATGCAGTCTTACTTTGCCACTCTTTCCTCAGTGAGAGTCCACATAGTACTTTGTGATGTGTAGCCGTGTGAATTTGAAACATTCGCGACTGATGTGGGGAGAACTAAAGTAAACTTGAGCATCTTCCATGACCCTCCTGCTCTTTGCGTCTTAAGAATCTCATCAGCAGCTGTCATCATGACTGAAATGTAAACACTTGACTGTTAAAATACTTATATCACAGAAAGTAGTCATTTGAATTTGGGTAATTTAGCGTAACAGAGAAAAGTGCAGATTCTAAGTCCATCTTGGATTAGAGGGCCAGCCTTGCTAATTCCCAGTCGTGAAGGGGAGTTTTTCTTCCCGCCTGTTTTCTCCTCTGTGAAATGGGGAAAACAACCGTCTCTGCATAATTGGGTGAGGATTAAGTGGGCAAAGGCATGAACACCTTTAGTGCAGTGTCTGGAGCACAGTAAGCACTCATAAATTTTAGCTTTTCTTATCGTCATTGTCACTATGATGATTCCTGTTAAGAATCTTTCCTTCATATTATAGCTCTCACTGAATGAACTACCAGCGAAGTAAAAATGGAATACTGAAATTGATGCAGATTTTTTCGTTGTGTTAAATAATTATTTCAGTCTGGTAGTGACACCGTTCTCATCAGCAGGAGTAAAATTGCATGGGCCACAGGAGACCCATTCTATGCAAACCACATTTGTAGTTAGTCCCATTTGGCTATAGCAGTTGCTCTGATTGCTGATACAGTTGACCCTTGAACAGCATGGGTCCATGTATACATGGATTTTTTTTTTATCAGTACCATAGTATATATACATTTTCTCTTCCTTATGATTTTCTCAATATTTTCTATCATCTAGCTTAGTTTGTTATAAAAATGAAGTGCACAATACATATAACATACACAATATATGTTAATCAACTATTTATGCTATCTGTCAGGCTTCTGGTCAACAGGTTTTATGTTTTGGTGGAGTCAGAAGTTCTATGTGGCGTTTGGACTGTGCAGGGGTCAGAGCCTCTAACCCCTTGTGTTGTTCAAAGGTCAACTGCATAGCCTCTCCGTATTTAAGCTTGTGCGGTCTTGCCTCCCAAGCTGCAGACTGTTCTTACATAAATTGAGACACTCTGTCTCTCAGTCCTGTATACCAGTGGACCCCTCTGCTGCTGTCACTTCTAAGCACCTGACTCATGGAGTTGTGCTTTTGTGCCCCTGTAACATTTCTCCTGGCCTCCTTTCCCACATCCACTCACCATGGGGCAGATGGGTAGCCGGTCCATTTTCATCAATCCTTTCCACATGTTCAGTGCTAAGAAGCCAAGCTGTTTAGCAGCTGAGGCTGATTGCATATCCCTGGGTTTTACTCTTAGAGATCTTCTGTGACTGACCCCGTAACTGGCTCACCCAGAATACCATGTGTTGACAAAAGTGATATTTGATGGACCCTGATCTTCCCCTGGATTTTGATGCCAAGCTCTCTGTATTTTGGGGTTCCTGGCAAGGTGATTGTGTAACTTCATATTTTTTGAATTGCAAATTTCAGCTGTATGCTATTGCTAGTTTATGTGACTAGAGAGGTTGCCCGTTAATAAGTGATACGTGATCTTTGTATCTAAAATCTGATTTTTGGATCATAACACAGGATGATTTCTTGCAATGATTAATATACTCCAAACCTGATTAATGTCCTTTATTACTATTTATTATATATTTATTATTTATTATCCACTAATCACAGAGGATGCAAGTTCAATAAGATATATGACCTTTCTGGGACTGGTTACAGCAGGTGTACACATGGTGATAATTCCTTGAACTTTTTGATAGCCTTTTCTATGTGCACTTTATACTTCTTAGTAAAAAAGTTAAAAAAAAAAAAAGATGTGGTCTGACCTCAAGGAATGTATCATCTAGTAAGAAAGCAGACACGTAAATTAGTGATTTTTAAGTTGTGATGTGTACTATTACATGAACAGATATCTGTGGAAGCACAGAGAAAAGTAACCTTATACTAGGGATTTATGAGAAAATTCTTAGAAGAGATGACACTATACCAGAGTTTTAAAGGTTAAGTTTTAGTTACCATGCAAAGGAAGGCATTCAGAAGACAAGGAGCAGCATTATGAAAACAAGATCTCATGGAGCAACCTACCTGGATGGTTGGAGGTGGGTCATGGGAGGTGAAATTAGGCTACTCACATTGTTGAACCAGATCTGCAGAGGCCCTGGATATTAACCTGAGGAGTTTAAGGACAGAACGATTAAATAGTAATAAGTAAGGTTTAGCCATGGGAAGGGGAATTCCCAAAAGCTACTGAGAGTGAGTGACAAAAGGCTTAGGAAGGACCTCGGGAGATCTGTGTCACATGAGCTAAAGAAAGGGTGAGTCTCCAGGATGGGAATGTGGTCAGAACGGTCAGATGCTGCAGAGACCCCAGATAAGATAGGAATAGAAATGTCCATTGGCTTCAGCACTGTATTGGAGGTTATGTAACAGTAATAGAATTATATAGAACAAAATAAACTAGATTATTTCTGAGTAAGTCATTTTATTACTTGTCCTTTTTTTTTAACATTTTTAACCACCTCAATTTTTTTCTTCCCATTTTGTTTATCTTTTGTGTCTCTTACTCATTAATTCTTATATCTCTTTCCCTTTATCTATAACTCTTTCCCCCTGTTATTTAGAAACCTTATCTTGTTAAATATGAAAGAGATTATTTTATTATGAAAAATTATAAAATATTTTCTGTAGTCACTTTTTCTTAAGTGAGATTAGCTTGTTATGGAAATAACCACATGGTTTCCTTTGTACTCATGATGATGATAAAGAGGCACATTTGCATTTGCAAATGTTGTATCTCAACTTTCCCATCATAAAGAACTCTGTTTCCCGAAAGGTCCTTTTGCCATCTTCTACTCAGTGTTCTATTCTAGTCCTTTCCCTGGGTCCCTATGCTATCTTAATTCATAGTAATCAAAATACAATGAAGCTGTTTAGAAATATGTTATACATTACATACGTACATATACACACACATGCATAGAGAGCAAGACAGATCATCTCTTGTGAAAGGTCATTTGGATAATGATTTTGGAAAATGTTTTTCTAAGTGCTTCCTTTTGTTTCAGAATAGTTTTGAAGCAAACAGCAGTTACTCTATGTAGTAGTTTGTGCTACACATAAGATCACAGCCATCATTACCTAGCAGCTATTTTTATTTCCGAGCCTTTAAGAACAGCATTTCTGATTTCCCTGATATTTAGGGATTTTAGAAATTACTTTCAAAATGTAATTGGATCTATTAAGCTTTCCTGATTTCAGTTGAATTCAGTGTCGCCAACAGTAACTCTGGATGTGTTGTTTTATTTTCATGACTATTCTTCAGGTATCTGAATTCTACTAGGTCCATTTTTCCTCTTCAGGCTAGTTTTGATATACCATTTTGCTTTCAGTTTTCAAGGTAGAGTATTATTAAGTAAGTCACAGACTCAAAGAATATGATTACCTTTTGGTATTTTTGGAATTGAAATTCTGGTTATATCTCAAATGAAAATTCATGGCACTTTTTAAGTAGCTAAGAATCATAATGTTCTGATCTAGTAAGATCTAATGTGGTAATCACCAAGGACACTATACATAACAAGAGAAGTACATGATCAAATTAATATGATTATTCTATTTGTTCATGCTGTTCCCAATCTTAGAATTTAACATTCTTCCTTTTCATTCTTTCGTTGTGTATGTCTACATAACTCTGTATTTTCTTTGTTTAATCTTACACTTCTTTTACCAAGTCATTTTGGGATTTGTGAGATGACTTTATCATAACTTTATCAAAACCAGTAAAACAACTGTGAAGTCCATCAAGCATATTGGACAAGAAATGATACCATTGTTTCAAAGTAGTTAAAATTCAGACTATACTTTTGTGGCTTACACCACATAAAACAGCAAGATCATAGCCAATATCATGCTAGCAGTTACTTTCATTTGTTTTAATGTTTATATATTTTGTGAGTGGGGGGAGAGAGAGAGCAGGGGAGGGACATAGAGTGAGAGAGAGAATTCCAAGCAGGGTCTGCATGGACAGCACCGTCTTGATCTCACCAACTGGGAGATCATGACATGAGTCAAAACCAAGAGTCAGACACTTAACAGAGTGAACCACCCAGGCACCCCATAGCAGGTACTTTTATATCTAAGTTTTAAAGAGCAGTATTTACTGATTTTTCTTATATTAAAATGTTTACACTTTAAAAGAACCATAATCTAAGATGCAATGACATTAGTGTTAAATTGAATTATCCATATATTATATTGAGGCACTTTTCACTAGATTTCACTGTTGACTTACTTTGCCGTAATTTATAATGGAATGGACTTTCTTTCTCATTCCAAGCTAAATTTACTTTAGATAAAAATTATTTACTTTTTTTTGTTGTTGTTGCTTAGTGCTGGTAGGTAGGTATTTCTCTCTTTTTTTCCCCCTCAATAATGCATGGCAATGTAAAGTTGTTAATATTTTCTCTTTAGTCTTTTAATATTTAATAAAGATGAATTGAATAAATTAATAACAAAAGTGAAAATTTCATATGATTCTTATAATACAATAGGTTTTCAATACTTTACCATTGATTCCAAGGTTTAAAACTAAAATGATACATTAGAAGATATATTTTAAAAATCTTACCATCAGTTCTGTTCCTTTGCTACACATTTGCACACCCCGTTTTGTTATGTATTCTTCCAAGAACAACTTATGCATATATAAGCAAATAAAATGTATATATTTTTTTTATTTTTACTTAGCTGACATGCTGCAGACTGTTCAGCATCACGCTTTTCACTTAGCATGCTTTGAAGATCTTTCTGTATCAAAGTGTGATGAATTTCTTCATTCTTTTTTAGCAACTGTGTAGAAATTCCACTGTGTGAATATTCTTCTTTTCCAAGTTTCCCTGCTGATGTGAATTTAATATAGTCTCAGCTTTTGCTGTAACACTGCAATGATTAAAAACATACATATGTCATTTGCACAAGTAAAAGTATAGCTGTTGAATAAATTTCCAAAAGTAGAATTGTTAAGTCAAAGGGTATGTGGATTGATCATTTTGGTAGTATTTGTATAATTTCTTTCTATAGGGTTATACCAATTTATATTCCCACTAGGAATCAATGAAAATATGTGCTTTCCCATGCATATAGCAATAATGTGTTCATGCTTTTTACCTGATTGTTAAACCAAAGGTTTTTTCCCTATTTTCCATGTAAATACTGAGATTCAGGGTTGATGAAAGTACCCGTGAATTATAGTTTATGGTATTCATAACACAATGCCGCATCTGCCATTCTATGTCACCTACCACATAATTCGTTGTTAGATTCTTATACCACCTCTGAGTTATTAAAACACAAATCAACATTAAATTAATGGTAGTAGTAAATGACCATGCAAACAGATTATAGGAACAGCAGTATTCCTGGATATATGCTCAAATATATACAGAGTTTAGTTCCCAAAAAGATTTCATTTCAAACAAGTAGGTAAAATTTCGGTAATTTTATAAACGGTTTTAAGTCAACTAGCCATTTATCTTTAAAAAAAATAAAAAGATTATGATCCATACCACACTTTTTTCAATGAAATTAATGCCAAGTGGATCAAAGATTTACACATTAAAAAACACATTTAAAAAGTATATATATACTTGCAACATTTGTTAAAAAAAAACAAAGAGAGGACTGCACATATACACACACATCACATACGAACATGCTAATACAATGAGTTGGAAATGAAATTTAGAGAGTGGTAATAGAAGTTGGCTTGTGGTTACCTAAGAGATGGGGAATCAATATTTGAGTATTGGGGAATGAAGGTTACTTTTGAAAATATGTTAGGGCAGTTTCAATTCACAGCAAAATTGATTTCCTGTATTCCTTCTGCCCCCACACAAGCCTCCTGCATTATCAACCTCCCTTAACAGAGTGGTACATTTTTACATATGATGAACCTACTTTGACACATCATAATCACGCAAAACCCATATTTTATATTAGGGTTCACCCTTGGTATTGTACATTCTGTGAGTTTGGACAAGTTTATAATAACACGTATCAATTACTATAATACCATACAGAGTATTTTCAGTGCCTTAAAAATCCTCTGTGCTCTGCCTTTTTTTCCCTCTCCACCCACAGTCCGCTGGCACCATTGATCTTTTCACAGCCTCCATGGTTTTTACCTTTTCCAGAATGTCATATGGTCTAAATCATGCAGTATATAACCTTTTTAGATTGGCTTTTTTTTTTTTTTTTACTTTGGTAATATGCATTTACGGTTCTTCTATGTCTTTCTGTGGCTTGATAGCTCATTTCTTTTCAGTGCTGAGTAATATTTCATTGTCTGGATGGACCACAGTTGATCAATTCACCTACTGAAGGGCATCTTGGTTACTTCCAAGTTTTGACAATAATGAATAAAGCTGCTATAAACATCCATGTGCATATTTTTGTGTGGACATAACTTCTCATCTTTTTTTGGGGTCAATACCAAGGAGCACTATCGTTGAACTACATGGTAAGAGTTTGTTTAGTTTTGTAAGAAACTGCCGAACTGTCGTCAAAAGCTGCTGTACCATTTTGCATTCCCACCAGCAACTCATTACCATTCCTACAGCTCCACATCCTTGCCAGCATTTGCTGTTGTCAGTATTCCAGATTTTGGTTGTTCAAGTAGATATGCATTGGAATATCACATCATTGTTTTTATTTGTGTTTCCTTGATGGCATATTATATGAAGTATCTTTCCATATGCTCTATATCTTCTTTGGTGAGATATCTTTTAAGGTCTTTGGCCCATTTCTAAATCATGTTTGTTTCCTCATTGTGAGTTTTAAGAGTTCTTTATATATTTCACGTAACAGTCCTCTGTCAGATATCTTTTGCAGATATTTTCTCCCGGTCTGTGCTTGTCTTCTGATTCTCTTGATGTTGTCTGTCACAGAGAAGTTTTTAATTTTAATAAAGTCCATCATATCAATTATTAATTTCATGAGTCATGTCTTTGGTATTGTATCTAAAAAAAATCATTGTATCCAAGGTCATCTGGATTTTCTCCTATATGTTATCTTTTGGGAATTTTATAGTGTTTTATTTTACATGTAGGTCCGTGATCCATTTTGAGTTCACTTTTGTGAAGGATGTGAGGTCTGTGTTTAGATACACCTTTTGCATGTAAAAATTCCAGTTGCTGAAGTGCCATTTGCTGAAGAGACTATCTTTGCTCCATTATTGTCTTTTCTCCCTTATCAAAGACGAGTTGACTATATTTATGTGGGTTATTTCTCAGTTTAAGATTTTATGGATCTAATCTTGCACCAATAACACACTGCCCTGATTACTTTAGCTTTATAGTAAGTCTTGAAGTCAGGAAGCATCAGTCTTCTGACTTTGTTCTCCTTCAATACTGTGTTGACTATTCTGGATCTTTTGCTTCTTCATAGGAGCTGTAGAATCAGTTTGTCAGTGTCCATAAAATAAATACTGTTGCTGGGATTTAACTGGGATTTCACTGAATCTATAGATACAGTTGGGAAGAACTGACATCTTGACAATTTGAACCTTTCTATCTGTGAACATGTAATATTTCTCCGTTGATCTACTTTTTCTTTGATTTTGTTCATCAGAGTTTAATCATTTTCCTCAAATTGATCTTGTATATCTTTCATTAAATTTATACCTTAGTATTTCATTTTGGGGATGTTAATGTAAATAGTATTATGTTTTAAATTTCAAATTCAATTTGTTTATTGGTGGTATATAGGAAAACAGTTGATCTTTGTATAATAACCTTGTATCCTTGTAACCTTGCCTATAGTTATTTATTAGTTCCCGGAGATAGATAGATAGATAGATAGATAGATAGATAGATAGATATTGTTTTTCTTGTATATTCTTTCAGATTTTCTACATATGTGATCTTGTCATCTATTAATAAAGACAGTTTGTTGGTTTTTTTTTTTTACTTCTTCCTTCCCCAATCTGCATAACTTTTCTTTTTCTTGTCTGCTTGCATTAGCAAAGATCCAAAATGATATAGAAAAGTAATGGTGATGGTGTCTGGGTGGCTTAGTCAGTTAAGCATCCGACTCTTGATTTCAGCTTAAATCATGATCTCACAGTTCGTGGGATTGAGTTCCATGATGGGCTCTGAGATAACTGTGGAACCTGCTTGGGATTCTCTCTCTCCCCTCTGTTTGCCTCTCCCTTGCTTGTGTGTTTTCACTTGCTCTCTCTCACTCTCTTTCTCTCTCCCTCTATCTCTCTCAAAATAAATAAATAAACATTAAGAAAAAAAGAAAGAAAAGGAATGGTGAGAGGGGACATCCTAAGTGGGAAAGCTTCAAGTTTCTCACCAGTACGGATGACATTAGCTATAAATTTTTTTGTATCAGGTTGAGAAAAAAAAATCCACTCTATTCCTGTTTTTCTCAGAATTTTTTCATGAACAGGTATTAGATTTTGTCAAGTGCTTTTTGTTATCTATTGATGTGATCATGTTATTTTTCTTTTTTAGTCTGTTGATGTGATGGCTTACATTAGTTGATTTTTAAATGTTAAACCAGCCATACATACCTGGTATGAATCTCACTTGGTTGTGGTATAAGATTCTTTTTATACATTATTGGATTCATTTTCTGAATATTTTGTTGGAAGTTTTTGCATCTGTGTTCATAAGATATTGATCTGTAGTTTTCTTGTAATTATTTGCTACTCTCAGTATTAGAATTTTATGGTCTCATGAGTTACGAAGTACTCCCTCTGCTTTTATCCTCTGAAAGAGATTATATAAAGTTGGTATAATTTCTTCCTTATAATTAAATTCACCTGTGAACTCATCTGGGCCTGGTGCTTTATGTTCTGGGGGTGGGGTTTATTATTATCCATTGAATTTCTTTTAAAGGTCTAGACTTATTTATATTATCTATTCTTGTGTGAGTTTGGGTGGATTTTCTTTCTTAAGGAACTGGTCTGTTTCACCTATAGGTTCTCAAATTTGGGGGCATAGAGCTACTTACAGTATTTCTTTATCCTTTTTATTTCTGTGGGATAAAAGTGATGGAAATAGTGATGCCTCCTCTTTCATTTCCAATGTTAGTAATTTGTGCCCTGTCTATTTTTCTTTGTTAACCTGTCTAGAAGCTTTTCAATTTTATTGATCTTTATTGAGAACCAGCTTTTGGTTTCATTGATTTTTTTTCTCTATTGATTCCCTGTTTTCAATTTCATTGGTATTTGCTCTATTTCTTATTATTTCTTTTCTTATGCTTACTTCGAGTTTAATTTGCTTCTCTTTTTCTAGTTTTCTAAGGTAGAAAGTTAAGTTACTGATTTTTTTGATCCTCCTTTGCTAATATATGCATTCAATACTATAAATTTTCCTATAAGCAGTGCTTTCACAGCATCCCAGAAATTTTGATAAGTGCTACTTTTATTTTTACTTAATTCAAAATATTTCCTAATTTCTCTTCATATTTTTCCTTTGATCCACGTGTTATTTAGAAGTATGTTGTTTTATATCCACATATTGGGGATTTTCAAGTTAGCTTTCTACTACTGATTTCTAGTTTAATTCCCATTATGGTCTGAGGACAGACATTGTATGTTCTAATCTTTTAAATTTGTTAAGATATCATTTATGGCTCAGAATGTGGTCTATCCTGGTGAGTGTTCTATGTGAGCTTGAGAAGATTATGTGTTCTGCTGTTGTTGGATGAAGTAGTCTATTGATGTCAGCTATATCCAGTTCATTAATGGTGTTGATTTCAAGTCCATTCTTACTGATTTTCTGCCACTGAATCTGTCCATTTTTGATAGAGGGTTTTTGAAGTCTCCAGCTATTATAGTGGGTGCATCTATTTATCTTTGTAGTTCTACAGTTCTGTCTCATGTAGTTTGATGCTTAGGTACATACATGTTAATGATTGCTATGTCTTCTTGGAAACTTGATCCCATCATCATTATATACTTCCCTTCTTTATTTCTAGTTACTTTCCTTGCTTTGAAGTCTGCTCTGTCTGAAATTAATATAGCTATTCCTGGGCCTTTTAATTACTGGCAGCATGGTTTATTTTCTCCATCCATTTACTTATAATCTATATATATCTTTATATTTAAAGTGTATTCTTTGTAAATAACATATAGTTGGGTCACTGTTTTTTGATGTACTCTAAAAATCTCTCTCTGCATTTAGACCATTGATATTCAAAGTGATTTTGAATAGATTGGGTTAATATCTACGATATTGTTACTGTTTTCTATTTGTTGCTCCTGTTCGTTGTTCCTATTTTTTCTTCCACTCTTTTTCTCCCTTTTTTAGGTTTGAGTATTTTATATGATTGCATTGTCTCTCTTTCTTAGTATATTAGTTATGTATTTTTTCTTTTATGTAGTGTTTGTCCTAGAGTTTGTAATATATATTCAGAACTAATACAAGTCTGCTTTCAAATAACACTGTACCACTTCACTGGTAGTATAAGTGCCTTATAAATTACAAAATAATCCTAATTTTCCTCCTTTTCATCTTTTATATCATTATTGTCATTCATTTCACTTATATGTAAGCACATATAAGCATAGATATATGTGCATGTATATACATATGCACATAAGTACATACATAAGCATACATAATACCTTGTTGCTATTATTATTTTGAACAAACCATTATCTGTTAGATTATTTAAGAATAAAAAAATGAAAGTTTTTATTTTACCTTCACTAATTCCTTCTTCACAATCCTTTTTCTTTATATGGGTCGTGAAACTTACTGTTCACTGTAAACTTTTTCCATCTCTTTTACTTTTTTTACATACATGTACAACTTTTAAAAAGTCAGTAATTGTGCCCTCTTTTGGTCCATAAAATATGAGTCCAGGTGTTTCCTTCTTATTGCATTCTTTCCAAAGGGACTGATTTCTCCAAAGGATGGAGTGTTGTGCTATTTTCGCCTGGTATTTACATTGAGGTTAACTCTGTTGGTTAGAGTGTACTGGTAATGACACCAATGACATGGGTTTTATTTCCATGTGGTTCAGTTAACTTTGGTTTTCCACTGCCACAGACTGCTCCCATAATTATGTCTAAAATGTGTTCTTGGCCCAAGGGAGACCTGATGAAGCAAAGTGCAAATCCATCTCCATGTGGGAAAATGGACACCCAAATGCTCACCCTACTGATGGGAGAAGGGGGATGATTGAGGGGTACTATCATAGTGGAATCTCTAAGTTCACTTAAACAGATTTGTATTATTTATGCTATGAAGTTCAAGATACACGATTTAACATTTTGGTTTTAAAAGGTTTAAAGTCAGTTACAGGCAAGGAGTTTCAGTTTATAGGCCAATCTTGAAATATTAACCAAGGTTGCATTTTGAAAAAAAAAAATGACTCATGCTTAGCCCTTCCCAATTACATAATATTTACTTCTCCAAATGCTTTACCAAGTTTAAAATATCTCAGCTGTATATTTGACATTACATATAACAAATATTTGATTATGTATCTTATTGAAAATGAAGGCTCTAATGTGGAAATTTGTGATCTTAGTCTTTGCAGTATCATCATATGTCTCCCAATATTCTCAGGTCATGGTTCAGCAAGCTCTCAAGTCTCAAAAACCAGAATACTTTAGTTTTTGATACAAATTTATACATTCACTAGTCGATATTCATTAAGTGTTGACTGGGCTCCAGGTTCTATGTTGAATAAGTGCACAGAGACACTTTATAGTCCCCAAAGAGGAGGCAGGGCAGATAAATAAGGAGATCATTAATATTTTTTTAAAATAGTGTGAAAGTGGTATGTTAAGCCAAGCACAGGGTAGTGACGATGAGAGCAGTTACAAAGGGAATCTAAGCCCAGATGGACAAGTAAGAGCTAGACTGGGTAAAAGGGGTAGATAGGGCACTCTAGGCAGAAAAAAACAAACTTGGACATAGAAGTTGAAGGGAGCATACTATACTGTAGATATGCAAAGAGTTTTTAAAAAAAATTTTTTAATGTTTGTTTATTTTTGACAGAGAGAGAGAGAGAGAGCATGAGCCAGGAGGGGCAGAGAGAGAGGGAGACACAGAATCTGAAGCAGGCTCCAGGCTCTGAGCTGTCAGCACAGAGCCCGATGTGGGGCTCGAAACTCATGGACTCTGAGATCATGACCTGAGCCGAAGTCGGACGCTCAGCCAACTGAGCCACCCAGGCACCCCGTATACAAAGAGTTTAATATGAGTAGAATTTAGAATATGAGAAGGGATGGTGAAAAATAAGACCGGAAAATTAAGTAGAGCTCTTAAAGGGAATGTAGATTATAGTGTGAATGCATCGGGAAGTCGAGTAAGGTATTCTGAGCAGCATTAAGTTGGTGTTGGAGGAAAATGAAGTTATGAAATGAGATGTAATTTCTGGTGTATAAAGTTCAATTTTACATTAGTAAGAAGGCTAGAATTAGAGTCATTAATTTATCCAGTATTTACTGAGTACCCTCTTTGTGCCTGGCACTGCTCTAGATGCCTGAGATACCTAGTGACCTGAACAAACAAAACTGTGTTTTCATGACGCTTACATTCTCATGGAGGGTGAAGGGAAAAGATCATAAACGGTTAAAAGATGGAAAGGTAAATTCTGTATGTCAAAAAGGACTAGAAGAAATTAAAGCAGTGTGAGTTGGAAGGGACAGATGTGTGTACTGTTTTAGATGATTTTAGATCAGGGAAGTCCTTTCCAATATGAGCAGAGACCTAAATGAAGTGAAGGATTGAATGGAAAGTTTGTTCTAGGCAGAAGGATCCTTCCTGGCGAAGAACCTGAGTAGAGTTAATGGCATAGAGAAGCAAGTAGGACTGGAGCTGAGACTGTAGGAAGGAGAGCTTTAATAGAGCGCAGAGAGAGCCAGTGGAAGTGTTGAAGGAAGGGTTGCATATGTGAGGACAGGACTTAAAAATGAGATCTACTTTGGGAGAAGGGGGAAATGCTATAGGAATAGCAATCCTTCTGATGTGTCTTTTGCTATTGTTTCTCACTCTATCTCTTTCTCTTCTTTCTCTAGTTTTCTGTTATTTCGGTTACCCTGTAACTGGTCATATTTATTAATCTTTTCTTAGTATACAGTTATTTTCTTTAGAGCACCTATTTATTTTGAAAATGAACCACATCTGTTTGTATTCAGATATAGCCTTTGATATTGATAAATATATATATATCAGTATCAAAGTAAGGTAAGAGTACAGGAAGTGATGATAACAGAGAAGAGTGTAAGTAGTGTTTTAGATCTTTTTAGATCAGAAAAGTCCTCTCTGATAAGATGGCATTTGAACAGAGATCATGTATGTATATACACACACACGTACATATACACATGTATTTGTGTATATATATGTGTGTGTAAACATATATATACACACATATATATAATAACATAGTGTCCAAGAGCCACATACATGGTTTTCACATATATTCACATATGAAAGTGCTGGGAAAAGAGGTCATTGTTTGGAGTAGAACCCTTGAGTCTGTTACAAACTTGTACACTTGCCTAAACCTTATGGATTAGATTGCAAGTATAGGACATTCTGTTTCCCAAAGATCACAATTTCTACTTTAGGGAATCTAAACAATGTGCATTTTCCTTTCCTTTCTCTGTTTTATAAGCCTAAACTTCCCTCTAGCCTGTCAGTTATGATTATATGTACAGTTTCCAGCTAATGCAAATAAGAGAAGCTGCTGGTGGAAATAAGAGTTATAAAGAGACTTCCAGAAGTATGGTGGCAACATGAAATTGATTGAGTCAGTGTGCTGGTTGAGGTCACAGAGCATGGATTCTTTGAATATAGCTGCAAGTCACCACCATCCACATCTTTTGCATTTTGTGTCCTATTTTTCAGTCAAAATGCTGTAGATCTAGAAGCCAAAAAAAAAGAAAAAAGACAAAATGCCTCTGTCACTGTTTCATGATCAACCCTAATGGGAAAAGAAAAGTTAATTAAAATCTATGAAAATGAATCGAGTAACCTTTAAAGATAAGCAGTACAATGTAGCCAGTGTTAATATGACAATTTGTTAATGGACTAGGCAGTTGTAATCGGTTTTAAAAATAACTTTGAAATTTTTTTACGTTTAAACAAAAGTTACTAATTAAAGGAAGCAATGACCTGTATGTGAGGCTATCCATGAAAACCATTTGCCATCTGAACAGAACACCAAAGAAAACACTCATTTAAGATTTTTCTTTTCATGCTATAATCTTACATTGGAAGCTGTTTGGGTTTACTCTTATTTTTCTGTTGCCAGTTAGTTTAGTATTGTTTAATCCCTTCTATTTGCATGAGACACACATTTTAAATTCTCATTAATAGTAAAGGACTAAAACCACTAAAATCCCAATCTCACCTCTTCGTGAACTGGGTTTGGTGTACTCAAATGCCCTGTAGAACATCTGTATAATGCCTCATTTGGGGGAGAACTATCCTTTGAAAACATTCTTGGTCTTGTTTTTTTTTTTTTTTTTTCTTTTTTCTTTTTTTTTTCCTATTGCCTTGACACTGACGAGGAAAGAAACTGATCTGGCAAATGAAAATATTTGTGTTATTTAATCCACGTGTAAAAATCCATTTTGTGCTGTTTTTCTACTTCCAGATGAAACAGTTGATTTAACTTATTTATTGGAATTTAAAAAGGACTCTGAATAAGAAGATATAGAAGAATTACTGTAATTGTGAGGATTTGAAGAACAAAAAGGGAAGATTTGTAATTATCTGAAGTGTATTTACCCTGGGTGTAAAAGAAAACAGATAGATATTAGAGGTGAATGAGAATGAATTTGTCACATGTTCATTATCTATAAACAGCCCTAACAATATGAATAATTACTTAAACTAAGTGAAGAATCTGTTTAGGCTTCTAATAAGTTTTTTGGGGGTGATTGTCGTCCATATTAATTCTGGGTAGTTGTTACTCATACAGATTGAGTATGTCAACTCACAGACAACGACTAATATGTAGAGACCTTGCAACAATCTGCCAAAGTACAGTGCTTAAAGATTCAGCGCTGGAGGGACCTTTGCAATAATCTAGGCTGCTCCCATTATTTTATTGATGTAATCACTGTGGCTAAGAAAGATTAAGTGGTCATTGTTATAAATCCATTAGCTAACTAATAGCAGAGGAAGAATAGAACCCACGTCTTCTGATTGTCATTCTGGTGTTTTCCACTCTACTGAGTAAACCATACCATTTGAATGGGCTTGGTAGAAATTTGGCCATAAACTTGAACATTACTGATTGGCTTGTATAGTCATGGGTTTTGCCATTATTATCCTAATTGTCAAGTTATCCCAATTGTAGATATGACTAGATTCTTCTGACTTTTGCCAGAGGATAACTACTTTTTGTTTTTTGTTTTGTTTTGTTTGGGTCTTTTTTAAAAAAAGAATTTGTTTTTAACTAATCTGTACACGGGGTTTGAACTCACAACCCTGAGATTAAGCTACATGCTCCATTGACTAAGCTAGCCAGGTGCCCCAGAGGATAACTACTTTTGGAATAGGAAGTCTCAATTATTTCAGAAATATTAGAAGGGGATAACATTTAGAAGAATAGTATAAAATGTAATGTAGTAAATTATAGTTATAGCTTCAGAATAATTACTTTGAAATACTGATATTATTTCCCTATTTTGTATCATCTGGTTTGTCATCTAATGTTCCTCTCTTGAGGGACATATATCAAATCTGTGATGTTTCTAAATCGGCCCAAGATAGTGAGCTCTTAACCTCTCCAGCTGGTATATAGATGTGAAAACTAGAATACAGCAAAGTAGGAGTAAACGTTTCTTCTTTCTCTTATCCGCTTACTCTATGAAAGTTTATTAAGAAATTTGGCTTTTATTGTTTTCTTACAAATCCCTTTACTCAGCAATGTTTCTTTAGCATATACAATATTCTGAGCTAAAGTTCCTGAACATGGTACTTATCAGAGTGTGAATTTGGTTACAGGTTCAAATGTATAACAATGAACTATAATAGAATAAATAATAAAGTACTCTGTGAACACAGAAACCAAAGCAATGTTTCCAGGAGTATGAATGGTATTTGGACATGGGATGGTCTGTGAAAGTCTACAGAGGATATTTGTTAAGCTGGGATTTGAAGAGTGGTTAGATATTTTCTAATTAGTGAAGTTCAGGAAGGACATTACAGATAATGTAAGGAGATATTGAAGTGATGATAAAAGATAATGGTCTTGGAAGTAAACTTTGGAGAGATCCTTTATAAATAATGTACCAAGGAGTTTGGACTTTATCTCAACATGGGAAATACTAGACATCTACATTGCACCATTCTCCCCTGCCCATACATTCATGGAAGACATCAAAACTGAATTTAAGACCTTCCACTGAGCTCAGACATATCCCTGGAGTACATGACCATACACACTCTAGGAAGTCATGACCAGTCGGTCACTTATGGCAGCACAGATGGAATCCAATACTGTAACTATTTCAAAGCCACAGAACATCCTTGAGCAAAGAGTGACATAGCAAATGTTCTAGATTCATCACTCTGGGCAGTCTAGGGGAGAGGTTGAATGATGAGACACTGAGGGTAGAGAACACAGGTAGGACACTATTGTAATTTGGATGAGAATTTCAGAACACTTTTTGAAATGGAATTTATGGAACTTGAAGATACCATTGCTTTTCTGAAAGTGTTAGTAACAACTTTTCTCCCCATTGCATCCATTTTGGATTTAATAAAAACTGCGTAGTGTGTTTCACACCACTCTGCTATAGTGATTCCTGTAAATTCAGATCAACAAAGGACTTAATTTCTAGTTATAAGATATGGGAGGGGGAGGGAATAATAACTTAGAGTCCGTGTCTTCAGAACAGAATATAGTATCTGAGAAAAAACTGGTCTCTATCCTGTCAGTGTGTGGCTATACATAATTATATCTCTCTTGCAGGGCTCTCTAATCATCAACACAATTTATATTCATAATTAATAATAATAATTATATCTTTGTACAGGTGTGATGAAATAATGATGATTACTATTAACTGAAAAAGCTATGTATATTATTTCATACAATCAGTATAACAGTTCCATAATGTTGGCATTTTTGTCCCCATTTGAGAGTGAAGGAGGAGAGAGGAATATGTGGATATGGTTATATATCCAAGTGATTCTTACACTAAAGCTAATGCCGTGTATTCTTCAGCATGTCCAAGATGTTTTTATTTTTTTATTTCTTTTATTTTAGTAGTAGTACAGTGTCAAGCCATATACTTTCCTTTAGAAATATGGGTTAACTATAGTTGTCTAGAAAAGAGAAGATGGCTGTGTAGGCTAGGGCAGTTACAATGAGGATGGACAGGAAAGGGCAGATGTTGAGATACTGACCTCAAAAAGTAATTAATTAATCAATTCACTCTAATATCCATTATCTATTATTTTGTCTAAAGCCATTCTGATTTTTTATTTTTTAAGCTTTTATTGAAATTCCAGTTAGTTAACATATAGTGTATTATTAGTTTCAGGTGTAAAATATAGTGATTCAACACTTCCATACATCACTTGGTGCTCATCACAAGTGCATTCCTTAATCCCTATCACCTATTTTACCCCTGCCCCCACCCCCATCAGTTTGTTCTCCATATTTAAGACTCTGTCTCTTGGTTTACCTCCCTCTTTTTTTTTTTATTGCCTGTGCTCATTTGTTTTGTTTCTTTTTTTTTTTTTTTTTTAATTTATTGTCAAGTTAGCTAACATGCAGTGTATACAGTATGCTCTTGGCTTCAGGAGTAGGTTCCTGTGATTCATCACTTACATACAACACCCAATGCTCATCCCAACAAGTGCCCCCCTCAATGCCCGTTGCCCATTTTCCCCGTCCCCCCACTCCCTCAGTTCTCTGTATTTAAGAGTCTCTTATGGTTGTCCTCCCTCTCTGTTTTTGACTATTTTTTTTTTCCTTCCTTCCCCATGGTCTTCTGTTAAGTCACTCAACTTCCACATAGGAGTGAAAACATATATCTATCTTTCTCTGATTTATTTCACTTAGCATAGTACTCTCTAGCTCCATCCATGTTATTACAAATGGAAAAATTTCACTCTTTATGGCTGAATAATATTCCTGCGCGCGCGCGTGTGTGTGTGTGTGTGTGTGTGTGTGTGTATGTATGTGTGTATACTATATGCATTTATCTATCAATGGACACTTGGGCTGCTTCAGTAATTTGACTATTTTAAATAATGCCACAGTAAATATAGGAGTGCATATTAACTTTTTGAATTAGTGTTTTCATATTCCTTAGGTAAATACTAGTAGTGGAATTACTGGATCATATGGTAGTTCTATTTTTAATTTTTTGAGGAACCTCCACACTGTTTCCCACCATGGCTACACCAGTTTGCATTCCCACCAACAGTGCCTTAGTATTCCTTTTTCTCCACATCCTTGACAACATTTGTTGTTTCTTGTGTTTTTTTATTTTAGCCATTCTGACAGATGTGAGATGTATCTCGTTGTGGTTTTGATTTGTATTTCCCTGATGATCAGTGATGTTGAGCATATTTTCATGTGTCTACGGGACATCTGTATGTCTTCTTTGGAAAAATGTCTATGCATGTCTTCTGCCCATTTTTTAATTGGTTTGTTTTGTTTTTCAGTGTTGAGTTTTATAAGTTCTTTATATATTTGGTATACTAACCCTTTATCAGATATGTCATTTGCAAATATCTTCTCCCATTCCATAGGCTGTCTTTCAGTTTTGTTGATAGTTTCTTTTGCTGTGCAGAAGTTTTTTATTTTGATGGAGTTCTAATAGTTTATTTTTGCTTTTGTTTCCCTTGCCTCCAGAGACATATCTAGAAAGAAGTTACTGTGGCCGATGTCAGAGAGGATACTGCCTGTGTTCTCCTCTGGGATTTTAGTGTTTTCATGTCTCACATTTAGGTCTTTCATCCATTTTGAATTTATTTCTGTGTATGATGTAAGAAAGTGGTCCAGTTTCATTCTTTTGCATGTTGCTGTCCAGTTTTCCCGACACCAGTTATTGAAAAGATGGTCCAAATTTCTGCACATTTGCACATTGATTTTTTTATCCTGTGACTTCGCTGAATTCATTTACTGAATTCAGTTTTTTGGTGGAGTCTTTCGGGTTTTCTATATAGAGTATCATCTCATCTGCAAATAGTGAAAATTTAACTTCTTGCTGATTTGGATTCTTTTTATTTCCTTTTGTTGTCTGGTTGCTATAGCTAGGACTTCCAATACTATGTTAAATGACAGTAGTTTCATTGAACTTTTTATTATGAGGATAATTTTCTATTCACATGAAGTTGTGAAACTATTGAGAGATCCCATAATATATAAAGATACCCTTACCCATTCTCTCCCAATAGAAATATCTTGCAAAACTATTGTATAAGAGCACAACCAGGATATTGACATTGATACAGTCAAGATTTAGAACATTTCCATGGATACAAAGATCCTTCATGGTACCATTTATGGCTACACCCACTTTTCTTCTACCCTCAATCCATCCTTAACTCATGGCAACCACTAATCTGTTCTCCATTTCTGTGATTGTATTCTCCATCTGTTTCATTAATCTATGCGTATATACCTTCACAAAGACCACACAGTCTTGATTCCTGTAGCTATGTAATAAACATAGAGATTGAATAGACTGATTTCTCCCAGTTCACTCTTCTTTTTAAAAACTGTTTTAGCTACTCTTGTTTCATTTTCTTTCCATACAGATTTTAGAATAATATTGTCTTTTATATTTATTTAGAGAGAATTGATAACTTTATGCTGCGAGTCTTCCAGTCCAGGATCACAAGATGTCTTACCGTTGTTTTGTGTCTTTCAGCATGCAAGTCCTTTACGTGTATTGTTAAATTTACACTTAGGTATTTCATTGGGGGAGAAGGGTCTTTTCAACTGGTACTATAGTTTTTAATTTTGGTCTTCACATATTCATTCTTAGTATGTTGAGATATGATCAGTTTTTATATATTTATCTTGTATCCTGTGACCTGGCTGAACTCACTTATTGATTCCAAGAGCTGGTTTTTATTTTGAGTTTTTGTTTTTGGTGGGTTTTTTTTTTTGGCAAATTCTTTGAGATTTTCTATGAAGACTATCATGTCATCGGCAAATAGAGGCATTTTTGTTTCATTGTTTCTGATTTGTATACCTTTTATTTCTTTGTTGTATTGTATTGTATTGGAGAGATCTTCCAAAACCATAATAACTAAGAATTGTGAGAAAGAGCATTCTTGCCTTATTTCTGACCTTAAGGGGAAAACATTCCCTTTTTCACCATTAAGTATGTTAGTTGTAAGGTTTTTTTGTAGGTGCTCTTTATCAAATTGAGGAAATTCCCTTGTATTTTCTTTTCTGAATTTGTTTTTTAAAATCATGAGTATTATGAATTTTGTGGAGTAGTTTTTATATATCAATTGATATAATCATGTGATTTTCTTCTTTACCCTGTTAAGATGATAGATTATGGAGATTGATTTTTGAATATTGAGTCAACCTTGCATCCTTAGAATAAACCCAACTTAGTCATGATATACAATTCTTTTTATATGTTGTTAAATGCTATTTGCTAAAATTTTGTTACGGATATCCACATCTGTATTTAGGAGAGAGCTGCAGGTTTTTTTCTTTATCTTTTTTTTTTAGCTATATTTTTGGTACTAGGGGAATACTGACATGATGAAATGAATTGGCAAGTATTCCCTTTTTTTCTGTCTTCTAGAAGAGATTGTGTAAAATTGATGCTAATTCTTTTTTAAACATTTGGTAGAAATCACAGGGAATTCTTACGGGAGTTTTACAATTATAAATCCCATTTCCTTAACACTTACAGGCTAGTCAAATTATGTATTTTATATTGGGTGACTTATAGCACTTTGTACTTTTTAAAGAAGTGACTCGCCTCATCCATGTTCTCAAATTTATATATGAAGAGTTGCTTGTAGTCTTCCTTAATATCCTTTTAATAGCTACAGTATTTGTAGTGATATCCTGTTTCATTTCTAATATTGATAATTTCCCTCCACCCTCTTTTCTGTCTCAGTATCACTCTGTTGGTCAGCCTTGCTAAAGGTTTGTCAATTTTCTTGAACTATGTACGGAACCAGCTCTTTGTTTCATTAATTTTTTCTATTGTTTTTCCATTCTTAATTTCATTGATCTCTGTTATTTGTTATTTCCTTCCTTCTGCTGCTTGGGATTTATTTTGTTCTTTTTTGGGGTTCTTGAGTTATAGAATATTCATTTAAGACCTTTTCTCTTTTCTAATGCATGCATTTAGTGCTATAGATTTTCCTGTCAACACTGATTTGGCTGTGTCCTATAATCGTTTTATTCAGTGTATGATATTTTTTTAAATCTCCCTTGAGACATTATTGTCTTTGACCCGTAGATTATTTAGTGTTGTTTAGTTTCCAAGTGTTTAAAGGTTTTCCTGATATTTATGCTTAAATCTTTGATATGTGCTTCTATCTAGTCTGATGATTTTCTATCTAGTTGTACAATTGGTTGTTGAGAAAGGAATGTTGACTTCTCCAACACCAATCTTTAATTTTTCCATTTTTCTTCTCAGTTATATCAGTTTTTTCTTCACATTTTATTTTTGCAGATTTGTCTTTTGGTATATACATATATAGGATTGCTATGTCTTCTTGGTAGATTAGCTCTTGTTATCATTATATATAATATCCTTTGCTTTTTTTCTGTTAATTTTCTTTGCTCTGAAATCTACTTTGTCTCGTACTGATCTATCATTCATGGTTTTTTCATTAATGTCTGCATGGTGTATCTTTTTTCATTTTTTACTTTCACCCTGCTGAATCAGTATATTTCAAGTGAGTTTTTTGGGGTATCTATGTGGCTCAGTCAGTTAAGTGTCTGACTTCAGCTGAGATCATGATCTCACGATTCGTGGGTTTGAGCCCCACCTTGGGCTGTGTGCTGAAACTCAGAGCCTGAAGCCTGCTAAGGATTCTGTATCTCCCTCTCTCTGCCTCTCTGCCTCTCTCTTTCTCTCTCTTTCTCTCTTTCTCTCTCAAAAATAAATATTTAAAAATTTTTTAAACAATTAAGTGAATTTCTTATAAATAGTATATAGTGGGGTCCATGGATCATATCACAGATTTTTTTTTAAAAGAGAGAGAGACTCTTTTTTTTTTTCGGTTTATTTATTTTGAGAGAGAGCATGAGAGAACATGTGCACATGAGTGGGGGAGGGACAGAGAGGAAGAGAGAGAGTATCCCATGCAGGCTCTGTGCTGACATGGGGCTCAATCCCATGAACCATGAGATCATGACTTGAGCCAAAATCAAGAGTCTGAAACTGATCTGAGTCAACCAGGCACCCTGGATCATGTCATGGATTAATGACAGAGAGGTCATTAATCCAATCTGGCAATTTCTATTTTTTTAATTGGTATATTTAGACCATTTTCATATAATGTAATCATTGATATGTTAGAAGTTAAGTCTGCCATTTTTGTTTATTTTTTGTGTTTTTTATTTCTCTGCTTTTATTAACCCCACCTTTACTGTGGGTTGTTTTGTTTCTGTTTTTTTTTTTTTTTTGAGCATTTTTGTTTGTTTGTTTTTAATTCCATTTTATCAGTTGTGTTTTTGAGTGCATCTCTGTGTAACTCTTTTGGTTGTTGCTGTAAGCATTACATTGTATATACACAGTTATCACAGTCTACTAGTATTGTATTTTACCAGTTTAAAGTGTAGAAAATTTCTTTCTTCATGTTCTTTTGCCCTGGCTGGCCCAGTCAGTATAGCATGAGACTCTTGATCTCAGGGTCGTAAGTTCAAGCTCCCATGTTGGATGTGGAGCCTACTTAAAAAAATTAAAATGTATATGTATATGTGTGTGTGTGTGTGTATGTGTGTATACATATATATAAATGTATGTACTATAAATATTTCCTCTATATGCATTTAGAACCATGTCAGATAGTATTCAAATTTTTTTGTCTTAACATCAAACATAATTTTATGTATTTTTTTATTTAATTTTTATTTACTTTTTGAGAGAGAGAGAGAACAGGGGAGGGGCAGAGAGGGAGAGAAAGAAATCCCAAGAAGTTTCTGTGCTGTCAGCAGAGCCCAATGTTGGGCTCAGACCCACGAACTGTGAGATCATGACCTGAGCAGAAATCAAGAGTCCAATGCTCAATCTACTGAATCACCTAGGTGCCACCAAACATAATTTTAAAACTCAATAGGAGAAGGAAAATCTATTGGATTTATGCATATTTTTTATTACTGTGTTCTTTCTTTCTTCCTAAACTTCTAAGATTCTTTCTTTTTTAATCATTTCTTCTCTTTTCTTAGAGAACTTTCCACAACCAATGTTTTAGTGTTGGTCTGCTGACAACAGATTATTTTAATTTCTGTTTCACTAGCATTCTAATTGTTTTCCCCCTATAACCAATTTATTGTTTCTCTCTCACTGCTTTCAAGATTTGTTCTTCATATTTGTTTTTCATAACTTTGTCTGTGATGTATTTAGCATAGATGTAGGGTAGACCCAGGAGTCTGAAATGCCTAGGAATCTGAGTGTGGTTTAGTAGTAGGTGCATCAAGACACCAGCACAAACTTTTGTATCTTCCATAAATCGATTATTGAAGAACAAGTCAAATACCTAGGATTTCTATGGGCCCAAAAAATACGTACTCACTTATAAGCATAGAATCAGAATAGGGCCTAAAATAAACTGCCTTCCTACCTATGGAATTTAAATAAAAACCAAACTTTCTATTAGGTGGACACACTTTAGAGATAGTGTATGTAAAAAGAAGTATGATTTTATGCCTAGGTTTGAGCATATGAAATTTATTGTTGAAGTGGCGTTTACAGTAGATTATAAACTTCTCTTGCTCATCTTATTCATTGTCACATTAATTCCATTGACCAAGACAGCCCTGAAACCAATTTAGAACAGTGACTTTTGGATTAATGTGTATGTTTTTACTTTCTCTGCTTGTGTTGCTAATAAAAAATGATATGAATCTTATTTGTTGGCTGAGTCAGAATTTTTTGTTCTATATCGTGGTGGTTCTCCAAGCCAGGGCCAAGACTGACATGGAATGGGGTAGATTGTTGTGTTGTTTTCTGTAGGGTAGCAGTTTTGTGGAGAAGAGGTTTTAAAATCTCTAAAGTTGTCAAGATGGAAAGTTTTACCAGCAATGAATTGGCATCAAATAAAACATGAGTACCTGTATTTGGATGTTTTACCACATACCCAAGACAGACAGTGGATTGTAAACCTTTCATTTATTGGACTATTTGGGCTCCATCTGTAGACCAGTATGTTGTTTCAGCGTCTGAGACAAACCACAGAGGCTAGCCATACTTTTTGAATGTTGTTCTTCATTTTAATCTGTGTGTTTTCTGTGGTCAGTCCTGATGAGAAAACTCTTAACTCATTGTGGTATATCCAGATATGTACCAGTGGGTGGCAGTAGATATGGCAGAGTTCTCAGTAATGTAGCTACCAATCATAGATGGAGTCTAAAAGCAGTACACTTGAAGGCTTTTTTTTTTTTTTTTGCTTATTTGTTTTAAAATGCATCTGATTATATTTTCACACATATTCCTGATTTTAACAGGCATACTGAAGGGTAATTTTTAAAATAATAACAGCTAACATATAATTCTTACTAAGTGTTTTACATATATTAATTTAAAAACAACACATTTGATTATTTTTGAGATATTTTGGTTAATGTAAAGTTATATTATTATCCATTTATCCCATTTACATATATTAGTGTGATAGAATAGAAAAACATTTGCTGATAAATATTATATCATTAAGTGGAGGAAGTATTCAGCTGTCAGCCGTTCATTTAAACAGATCTGTTGTTGTTTTATTTTGTGAGATATTCTGTATGTTGTGTGTTGAGCACATCTTGCCAAAAACAACTGCCTTTTCCAATGTTTTAAGTATTTGCTTTCCATCAAAGCCACATCTTTTAATGTCATCTCCCAGGGTTGAGGAATTTCATTTTGGACAGCAATTAACTATAGGTCTTCTCACAAATTGTTGTTACACAATTTGGTTTCACAAAGTTTCCTTTAAGTTTGGGAAAGCATTGGAAAATGTGTAAGCATTTATGACAGAGTTTGGAATAGTATGTCCAATACTATTGTCCAATACATCTTGAAAGGCAAAGGATACCAGTCACTTGTGTGCAGGAAAAAGTATTGGACCCTGGTCCAGTTTAGAAGCTCTGGGCTCAGGTTCATGCATTTCTGTTCACTAGCTGTGTGACATTGACAGAGACTTTTGCTCTTTGGGAACTCAGTCCTCATCTATAAAATGCGAGGAGATTGGATTAGATCAGTGGTTTTCAATCAGCATAATTTGGAGCTTTATAATAGCTCCACCATGGCATCACAGGCGTTGATCCCAAGATAGAAATGAAGTCCCAATAGGCTGGCCCCTAGGTCCTCCCTTCTGCTTTCACCTGAGAAGCTTCCTTCAGCTTTTAAATTACTTCCTTTATTTATAATATACACTGGAAAGTGTATGTGATTTCATTTGTAAGACAGAATTCTACTTGTTTCATTTTTTTTAATATTTTTTAAACTTTCTGTGTTTTTTTTTAACGTTTATTTTTGAGAGAGAGAGAGAGACAGAGACAGAGCACGAGTGGGACAGGGACAGAGAGAGAGGGAGACACAGAATCCAAAGCAGGCTCCAGGCTCTGAGCTGTCAGCACACAACCCAACACAGGGCTTGAACCCACAAACCGTGAGATTGTGACCTGAGCTGAAGTCGGACGCTTAACCGACTGAGCCACCGAGGTGCACCTCTACTTGTTTTTTAAAAAAAAGGATGAAAATCCTGGGATTAGGTTATTTCGATGGTCCTTTCTGTCCCTAAAGTATTAATGATTCCAATAACTAGGGAGCCAAAAAAGAAACAGAGAAATTGGGCATTGACTTTAGCCCATTGCTGGCATCTTGAGTATCCAGTATACAACTGTGGGAGGCTAGGTCCATCATTTATGACCTCTGAAGGGTTGTTGTGTGCTCTTTTATTTGATTAATTTTATTATACCACAACTGCCACCCACAAAGATGAATGACATAGATTTACTTTTTAAAGAGCTTACGTTCATTGAGAATTTACATTATCTATTGTTTTAGGCAAATGTCAGGACACAGAGTAATCCTGAAGAGGAGCATTGATTACTAAGTGAGATATAGAACCCAGAAGCTAAATGCTTTTCTCTGCTATCATTAATTCGCCATACTCTGCTGCCAGTGCTACTCTGTCCACTGCTGCTGTTATAAATGTTGCTGTATCTGAAGCCCTTGTTTCTACAACTTTTTCTGTATTACCAGCTGAATGGGGTTATAATATGGACGAGATATTTTACAGTAAAGATGAAAGGGAAAATCTACTCCTTTCTAAACTTAATCTCCAATCTTTCTATGAAGGGTCAAGTTGCTAGATAGATTTGTTGCTCAGGTACAGCTGGACATGATCCTCCTTTTAAAAGCAAATAAACAAGCAAACAACCTATCTGCTCCCTTGGCTACTAGGAACCAGAATCAATATAAAAATGTGTCAAACCTTCTTAAACAGCCAGACCACTAGTTGCAAAAACTGAAGGAAGTAGTACAAGACTGTCTTAGCCAAAAACATGGTCATGATATATTACCCTGAATGTGCCAGAGAAATGCAAAGTGAAACAAAACAACACAACACAACCAGATTCTCCACTTCTCATCCACTGATGTCCTGCTTTTTTAAATGGGATTCCCTCCCACATGACCATATGTCATAATGAGTTAGTATCAGCTCATTTAAAGAGTTGGAGCCAGTCCAAGGAAAACACACAGGACTGCTCTGCCCTTTTCACCAAAAAAAATCTTTCATTAACTAATGTTGATGGAAGCACATTTAGCCACAGCAATTTGCATCGCAGTTGAATTGCTGTTTGTATTGAACAGCAGACCAGAGAATAATAAAGCAACACATGAGCATGCCAGTGAGCAAGGGAGCAGAGCATGCTCTGATCATTCGTTCTAAAGCTGGTAAGAGCAAACAACAGCAAGATTGCTTGTTCTAACGAGGGGTGCACTAGTCACACTCTGTTGTCACAGCCTTATGTCACGTCAGCCGTCCAGAGGTCTCACCTACATTGTCTCATCTTGTGGTTGCCGCAGAGTAGTTGCTTCTCAGCAGGGCCCACTGGCCATATTTTCTCGTCACAGGTTAATAACCCCGTTCATCATCCCAAAGGCATGTACTTGAACAAAGGAACTAACAAGTGAGCAATTGCACAGAGCAGTGATGTTGGTGGAGAAGACAATTTTGGGGATCCAAGTTAAATAGCAACCATAGAGAGGCAGTAGTTAGGGAGGATATGGATATGAAGACATCGGAGCCCTGATTGTTGACATCAGAGAACTCCTAAAGGAAATCAGAGGAGTAGGAACATGTGCAATTTTTAAAATAACAGTATGAAGAAAGGTACAATTAAGCACTGAGTGGTACAAATGAGAGCACGATATGATACATACAGCAAGAAGATTAGAGAGCAAAGTGCTAGCTGTGGCTTTAGCACTAACTAGGTAATCTTGGGCAAATCATTTGCCTTCTCTGTATTTATTGTAGGATGAAATGCTTCCCTGTATAACAGAACATTCTTGCCAATTTCGAGTTCTCCAAGTTTCTGAATAAAGATAAAAAAGTTCAGTACAGCCATACAACCAGAGGCTTTTAAAACTGATGGCAATCCAACTAAACCTAATTTAAGTATAAGTAAAACGAAGGAAAGGAAGGGAGGGAGGGAAGAGAGAGATGGAAGAAAGGACGGAAGGAAGGAAAGAAGAAAGGAAAAAGAAGGGAAACAGAGAGTTGGAGGGAGAGAGAGCTAGAAGTTCGGGAGTTTTGTGGGCTTCAGGCAAGGGTGGATCTGGTCCTCAGCCAACTCTTTGTCTCTTGGCTCTATTTTCTTCTTTACCAGCTTTGCTGTTTTACAGGTTCCTTTAAGCATAGTACAAAGTACAGCCTTGGAAGCACCAGGCTAATATAAACTTGTGGCTTCAGGAGAGAAACTCTACTCATTTTTGCCTGTCCTGGGCAGGGTTTGTTCCCTTTGTTGTTAGTGGTCCATCCTGGGGCCACTTTGGGCTTGAGTTGACGCCTAGCTGGAGGGGGCACATATACAGGAGGACGCTGTGGCGAGACATGCTGTTAGCAAGTTAGGTAACAAGTGTTGGTGCCTCGCTGGTTCCCACAGGTATCTGTGTGTCTAGGCTGGGGGCAGGGGAGAGGGAAATGGTACCCCCTAGCTCTTTTATTCTTAGAGAAGTGCCCTAATGATCCCTGCCTGTCCAGTATATACTCTGAGATTTTTCATTTCATACTCAGGCATTTTTCAAACTATTGCTTTTATGCTATATCTTTGCAAGGCTTTTTGTTTTACTGTCTCTTTAAGGGTGAAGACTCAGTTTCCTCTCACCCTCCAGGCTCTCCCAGAGTCCAGCCTGGGTATTTTTCAGGTTCCAGGTATTAAGTGCCACTGACCGTACCACTGACTGAACTCCAGAAATTGTGCCCCTCTAGTTTGCAAAGTCAAATGTTACAGGAATTCCTCTTCCCTGTGCAGGTTTCCCAGGCCTGGGCGCCTGGTCTGAGGGTCTGTTTCTTTCCCCTCTCTGTGCACACTGTGTCCCTGCCTCCTGAGCATAGTCTGAGGACCTGTTTAGCTCCCAGTCTATCTCTGCCTTTCCTACCCTCCTCCATGTGGCCTCTTCTCTATGTTTAGCTGTGAAGCGTCCATTCTGCCAGTCTTTGAATCATTTCCTGGATTATTTACACTGATGTGGGTATTACCTAGTTGTTTCCATAGGATGAGGTGAGCTTAGGGTTCTCCTACTCTGCCATCATTCCCCAAAGCCCAGGAGTTCTATGTTTTTATTTAAAAAATTTTTTTAATTCATTAATTTTGAGAGAGGGAGAAAGTACGAGTGGGGGGAGGAGCAGAGAGAGAGGGGGAGAAAGAGAATCCCAAGGAGGCGCAACACCATCAGAACAGAGCCCAATGCAGGGCTTGAACTTACAAACCATGGGATCATGACCCGAGCCGAACTCAGACGCTTAACCAACTGAGCCAAGCAGGCACCTCTAGGAGTTCTATTTTATTTTATTTTATTTTATTTTATTTTATTTTATTTTATTTTATTTCATTTCATTTTATTTTATTTGTTTATTTGAGTTTATTTATTTATTTATTTATTTATTTAGAGAGAAAGAACCAGCGGGGGGAGGGCGGGAGGGAGGGGGGACAGAGGAACCAAAGCAGGCTCTGTGCTGACAGCAGAGAAGCCTGCTGTGGGGCTCAAACTCGAACTGTGAGATTATGACCTGAGCCGAAGTTGGATGTTTAACCGACTGAACTACCCAGGCACCCCAGGAATTCTATATTTTAAATGCCAATTGTAGTAATCTCTGTAGTCGTTTTTGTTCAATTGTCCAAAATCAAGGGTTGCAATGGGATTAGCTTTGCTGGAAAGCAGCTTGATCTCTATGCATTTGGAGAAAATAGAGAACATAATTTTGAAGTTGCAATAATACTATGAAGTTCTGAGGGTGATGGAGCTTCTTTACATTTATAATTTTATCAAATCTGTGAGTTGAGCTTGACTCTATAGGAGATCCAATACCCATTAATTATCCAGTAAGTTTTAGCTGTTTGGTGTTTGCTGTACCAAGCTGACTCTGGTGGAATGAGATCAGTTTTCTTTGATTGGTTGATGAACCCTACTGTCCACCACTCCAGGTCCAATGTCCCATTTAACAGTGTAATTCACTGCAAGGGGCCTAACTTAGAGAACCTTCTAATCTTGTATGTAGAAACTATCCTTCCTGCTCCTCGTCTTCCTGGAATTATCAGTGAAGGTGCTCCATCCTTTCCCCTAGCCAAACAGTAGTCAAGAGATGTGAGTGAGTCTCATTAGCTCCTCTCTTCATGGAATTTGAGTGGAGTGACACAAAGATTAGAGACACCCAGGATAAAATGCCCATTAGTTCATGCTACTTGCATCCCTAGCCTTCAAGACCAGTTGTTATTCTCTGCAGAGTCAAGATCCTTTCTCCCAGGTATCTATTAATTACTCTTATATACTTCTGATAAATCTGAAAGCTTCCTGTACAGTTAACAACTGGTTGCTGTAAGTTAGCAAGTGCTGGGTACCAAACCATCCCCCAATTCCATTCTTTAGGTCTGGAGTCTGTGAATTGGACTTGGCCCTGGACTCAGCTGGGCAGTTTGTCTGGTCTCCACTGGGATCCCCTTCTGAGTCCTCTGTGGTAATCTTCAGGCCAGATGAACAGCTATGCTTCTGGGCATTTGCTAGCTGCCAGTTAAGGCAACCTGCAGGGCGTCTTAGGTGGGAAGAGTCCTGGGCTCTTGTCATCTAGCAGGCTGTCCTGGGCTTGTTCGTAGAGTTCCAAGTAGAAAAATGAAAATCTGCAAGGCCTCTTGAACTGTCAGTACAGATTGGCACAGAGATGCTTCTGCTGTATTCTCCTTAGCAAATCAAGTCAGGAAGCCAGCCCAGATGTGAGATGTAGAAAGTAGATGAACGTGACCTCTTGATGGTAGTAGCTGCATTGTCACAATGCGAATGAGTAAGGATTCAGAATGAGGAATTTTCGAAGGCACTTAAACCATCTACCACACTCAAAGTTGGTTTCTGTATTGTTAAAGAACCTGATAAGCCTACCAAAAACCCCCTTAAAAGTACAGCCTAATGCATGGACTTTCTCCTCTCGCTTTTATGATGTAACTCTGATTATGGAAGGTTTAGGAGCCAAAGTTAACTCTTCTGTGGGATTCAGAGCAAAAATTACCTGTTACCCTGAATCCCAGTGCATTGTGTCTTGAGGGGATTGTTTGCAATTCCTCTGTAGCTGAATTAGCCATTCAGTCTCATCATCAGTGATATCATCTACCAGGTTTCCTGAAGTTTCAGCCTGTTCAGCTATGACCTATACCAGTATGACTTGGCTACTTACTCACTATAGTATTGCTTCCTGCTGTATGTAGTATAGCACTTGCTAAAAAACATTTGCATTTGCCTTTCTGGGATATATATTGAATTTCTGTAAGTTATAGTTTCCTTTTGTGCAGCATAGCCTCTTGGTGAGCAATATCAATCATAGAGCAAGGCAAATGCTAATATTAATGTGCACTGCTGTAGGTGTTTCTTGCCTGTTTTCATCCAACTTCTGACTCAACCCAGCCCTCTTTAGGTTTGTGAGATCTAATAAGATCATAGCACAGGGTGGTAAAGCTGCAGGCAGAAAATTCTGCTTGCCAAATATATTTTCCTTTATAGCAAGTTTGTAAATTAATGTGGGGCACTGAGATACCATAGCTGTATACATGCATTTAGACAGAACTCTCTTCAGTTGACTACCCTCCCTTCCAGCCACTAATTTCTCTGAGATGATGCCAAGCTCTTGGTCAGATGTAGCTTCAATGCTTCCCACCTTCTCAGCGTGAGATGATAATTAATAAGACTTTACAGCTAAGGTGGTGTTCTGCTTCCATTAATAACACCCATTATTCTAAGATGTTTTAATTTGGTTATAAAAATTGACTCTGGAGGTGGAACTTGGCTTGGAAGCTTATTTTAAGAGCAAATAGTTTGTTTCTCATTTTTCATTTAAAAAAAAGTTGTTGTTTTTTTTTAAAGAAAATGTTGTATTACTTTGGAGTTATATAAGCACTGGGCCAAATTCCTAAAATATTGATATGATTTTGGATTTGTAATTTAGTCAGTTTTATTCTCTGGTATCTCCATCAGAGTCAAGACCTCCCAGGGCTTCTCATCTAGCTTAGGATTGGTAGAGTCCAGAGCTCTGCCCCATCCTATCAGTTGGGATCAGAGGGCATTTCTTTTACATTCCTTTTCACACTTAAACACAAAATTCTCTTTCCAGGCAACAGTTTATACAAGCTATTGACTGAATTGGGTTTGATAGTAAGAGGCAGCTCATTTTCACATTATCCTCATGGGTATTTTACTTTCTTACAGATCTCCTGGAGGAGACCCACAGAAAAGATGAAGAAATGGAATCTCTGCAGGTAAAGTAAATTCTCCCATAGGTCAGGTATCTTTGGGATAAAAACATTTGTTTTACTCTGTTAGGGTTTATTGTTATCACATTCAGACCACAATGCCAAATGGAGTGAAAAATAAGTCTGAATTTTAAAGCCTAAGTTGGAATTTGCTTCCTTTTAGAAGTGTTTGAGAACATTTATAATCTCCTGAAACAGGAAGCCAACTCAGCCCCTGTGCTACTCTTGAAAGGAACCTTTATTTCTTGGTAGGGCTTAATGGGAGGTGCAGCATTAAGAAATGAAAGCAACATCTTTGCAAAGTCACTTCCCCCAGAACAGGGCTGATAAACGAGGATGAATTCAGGGAAGGTACATTCCAAGTGAAAGTCAGGACTGTTCTGACTCCATGAATGTCATCTACCAATGACCAACCGAGAATATTAACACATGTATGGAGCTTAAGATTTACCTTTTATGCCTCTTAATTCACTATGGATTTATACACAGTTCTCGGGCTGGAAAACTGTGTTTGAAAGATTACTCCAGAATTTTAATTGGCAGTTCCATGGCATGAGCAATTGATGTTAACTTGGCATCTGACAGTAGTAGTTCTCTCTTCCTTTTACATTGGGCTCACTTGCAAATGGATAACTCAAGAGTCTGTCTTTATTAGGGGAAACATAATCAGTTACATTCACATGACAGAACCAATTCACTTAATGTCGCATTGGGGATTAAAAACAGTAAATAGTTGGGACATTTAGAGTTCTTCCTGGGCCTGGAAGCTGTAAGGTAGGACTGAAGAGTGATTTAATGAGCTAGCTTGGATGCTTAGGGGTAAAGATGTTTGCTTCTGGCAAATGAAGGATGGGTCAAATGAAGCCCAAAGAGCAAGGGGAATGTTTTGTAATTGGGGATTCTTCTAATTAATGGTGTATTTGTTAAAAGAAAATTATGTTAATCTAAAAATGATGAAGAAGAGTGTAGTTCTATATACTTAAAAAAAAGTGGCATGTGTTGGCCACAATTCTGTACAGATTAAATTCTTTTAACATCTTGAGCTATAGTCAGGTTGAAAAGAAACAGCCCTGGTTGGTCCTGTCTGGGGCTAGGAAAAGTCTCAAGTGTATACTCATCTTGTCTATCTCTGAGAAATTAATATCAGAGTTATGAAAAGCAAAGCTTCTATGTATACTAAATATATATATTGAGAAGGTAATAAAGTCTTTTTAAGGCTCTGTGGTTATACATTGTATTTGCCCACAGTAGCACATAGAAACCTATTTATTGAGTACATAGTACATACATGGCCTTTTGAAATGACAGCACAAACCTTTTTAAGTTTATGTCTCTCACAATACAAATGCTGGAACTGGTAATCCTGTTAAATTTAATAGCCTAAGTTTCTGCTCAAATATTTATGAAGAACTGGTAGCATTTTCTACCAAAATGTCCAGCAAGTGCAGTAGAATGCACCAGCCAACTAACAATGGACATGTATAGATGTAGAGTATCCAGTATGATGTCCAGCAGCAGGAAAGTTCAATGTTGGCACTTTGTAGTGGTAATTAGCGCCCGATAGTAACACTCCATTAAGAACAAAGAAACTGACACCTCTGAGAATGTACAAGAGTACGGAGACACATCTCCGAAAACCTTTCATTTTAACACGAGGAAAATTCAGCAAAAAGACCTATATTCCTAAGTTTCTGTATTCAAATAGAAATACCACAGGTGATACTTTTGAGAAGACAAAGTATTTAGGCTGAAGTCCTACAATCACACAGAACTTTGGGGAGTCAAAGGCAAAATAGTTTCAAAAACAAAAACAACAATAGCAAAGGATTAGAAATTGACAGCTTTGAATTTTAATAGTGGTTCTGCTTCTGGGCAACTTTGAGTAACTCAATTAACTTTGCTGTGCCTATTTTCTCATCTATAATATAAAATCATAAAACTGTCTTCCAGAAGTATTTAGTGTGGATTAGATTATCCTAGAAGAGAGAGATAAATATTTAATTCCAATTTGCAATGTTAACAAATCCCCATGTATCCAAATTGGAGTCAGTTTTATTTACTCATTATCATCATATAATTATGTATAACAGACATTCTGTATTTAATGTTATCCTCCTTAAGGATAGTGGGGTGTTTATCTCTATACCCTTTCCAGTTTTCTCCAAGTAAAAGATGTGTCATATATTCATTGAACAAATGCTTGTTGAGCACCAGTTCTGTGTAACACTGTACTGAGTGCTAGGGATACAAAGGCAAGCTGCTTCTACTGGATGCATTCCTGCCCTGGGAAAGTATCTGTTATATAATAATAAATGGTGTATAATAAAATAATTAAAAATGATATGAGAGGGGATATGAGTCACTGTGGGAACATATAATAAGAACACATGTCTTTGGTAGAGATAGGATAGGTTGGGTGGACGTGTAGAGGGTTGAAAGTGGGTAGGGTGAGTAGCAAACCAAGTAGGTTTCCCAAAGGAAGCCAATATTTAAATGCTCTGGCAAGTTTGGAGGGAAGATTGGAAGAGTTTTAGGCAATGTGAAGGAAGTAAAAGAACATCAATTTCATGTTTGAGGAAGTAAAAGAAGTTTGGTATGGTAGAATGTAGCATTGAGAGAGAAAAAGCAAAACTGTAGTTGATAAGGTAAGCAGAGGTCTAAAGAACCTCATAAAGGAGTTATAATTTTACCTTTGGAATATGGGAAACCAGTTAAAAATTTGAAGCAAAACAACAACATGATCAAGTCTGAATTTTTAATAGGTAACTAACTGGTTGTAAAGTCCAAAATAATTGGGAATATTCAAGATTGAAACCAGAGGGACCAGTTAAGCAGACATTTCTGGGAATCTTGACAACAGAGGATAGTGACCTGTATTGGGTGGTAACAGAGAGCATGAAGAGGAGTGGGTGGTTTCCTAGTATATTTTAAGATCTAAAACTCCATGGAACTTTGAGATTGGTTGCCAGGAAATAAAAAGGAAGGGTTAAGAATGACTCCAAGGTTTCTTGATTGGGCAACTTTGCGGATGGTTGTGCTAGTCAGTGAGAGAAGCGGAAGTTGATTAGTTCACTTTTTGATATTTTCACTTTGGGGGCCTTGAAACATCCAAGTGGCAGTGTCAAAAGGAGGGTTCATACCTGAGGCTAGAGCTCAGAAGTCGAAAATTGAACATGCAGAGTTTGTTGTTGTCAGATTGGTCTCCATATCATGTAGATGGTACTCAAATTCCTAGGAGTGGGGCACCTAGCTGACTCAGTCGGTGGAGCATGCAACCTTGATCTCAGGGTCATGAGTTCGAGCCCCACATTAGGCATAGAGCTTACTTAAAAAAAAAAAAGTCATAGGAGCAATGAAAACTCCCCAGGGGAAGTATGTAGATTAAAGAGATGAAAATTTAGGCCAGAGCCATAGGGAACACTAACTCTTAAATTTCAAGCTAAGGATGAAAATCCTGCAAAGCAGTCTAAGACATAGAGAAAAATCCCAGAAGAGCATAGTATCATGAAGCATGACAAATAATATTTCAAGGGCGAAATAGTCAATAAAACTGGGTAAATATTTGTTAAATTCTTGAATCTACGTGGATAAGGGGCTTAGATTTTAAAGTTAAAATTTACCATACAATAAGTGGTAATTTCCTTTCAAACCTGTGGAGCCACTCTCCTCTTTCACATTCCCAAATATCTACTATTTAGCACAGCACCTCACCATAGTAGGTACTCAGTGAATTTTTGTTACTTAGTAAGCAAATGAATTCCACATTGCTGGACTCGTATTTAGCACCAATTTGTGGTCTCAGTAAGTTCTACCCATTAAAAAACAATAACCACCCCTGTCCTAGAGTTCATTTTCTGTTAAAAAAATTTTTTTTTTTGGTGGGGGTGCTCCTAAGTTCTAGCATTCCTGTGTACACACACACACACACACACACACACACACACACACTTGATTTCACTCTCCCTCCTTTTCTCTATCTTGCTCTGTTTCCCCTCCCTCTTTGAATGTAGTATTGAACCAAAAGGTCAGTAAGTGAGTAATTTGGCACGACTGGCAAGAAACAGTGGGCAAAGAAAAGGAAAAAATGGCGAGGGAGGCAGGCAGCAGAGAGAAGAGTGTTTTCAATCTTAAGAAGAATCACAAACAGTGGAGACAAACATATTTAACAGTGATTTCTAAAATACAGCTGGTAATTACCAGAATTCTTCACTGGAGCTTAATATTGTCTGGCTAGGTTGTGTGTGTGTGTGTGTGTGTGTGTGTGTGTGTGTGTGTGTGGCATTCATTTGCAGTTACATTGTTTGCTGCTCTTCTTAAAAACAAAGTATTGTCTTTGACCATAAATGTGTGGTATGGTATCAGAGTCCTATTTGCATATGGGTTTTAGGTGTATTGAAACAAGCAAATCCTTTATTTAATCCTCTCTGAGATCAGCTGAAATGTTTTAAATAGACACAAAAGGTAATCCGTTTCCCTCAATTTAGGTGAAAAATATTCAGTGACTGCCACCTTACTTGTGATGACTGGTAATGAATGGTAGGTGCTGCTATTGTTTTTTGTTTTCGTTTTTGTCAACTACCAACCTACCTGACTCACCTTTCATCACTTTCTTGCTTTGTGAACCCCAGAGCGCAAATCACACCAAAGGAGTACCCTGCTTGGTTACAAAAAGCTTCAAAATGCTACCTAGGACAGACAGTCACTAAACAGAGTATCTGGAAAACGCATATGCCCGCCTCATATGCTAACTCATTTTATGTCAAATAAGATAAAACCAGATGATTGTCCACATGATTTTTCCTATTCACTTTCCTCTTTTACTAAGCCATCTTCACTTCACTTTGAGGCAATATCCATGTCTATAAATTGAGGACAGTAATAATACTGACTTAAAAGGACCTTAGAGAGGATTAATTGGGATAAGAAATGCATAAACCTTGGTGCCTGCAGGTCTTCTATAAATATTAATTCCACACACTGACTATTGTTTGTACCTACTGTGCACCAGACATGGTGCTGCATAATGGAATAAAGTAACAAATGTTCCTTTGCCTTCCCAGAGCCACCCTCTCCCTCTCTCTGACTCTACTCACTCCCTCCATGGGCAATCATGATTTTAAATGAAGATTTTAGTCAGATTATGCTAAAGAGAGTGTTGTGTCTTTGGATAGCTACTAAATATAATGAAACAGTGAAAAAAGTCACAATGTGGCGATAATGAAATTGATTATATGGGCCAAATATGAACATCAATCATTTTTTAAGAGGAAAAAGGAAGGAAACTTTCTAGTTGTAGGATCTATAAATGTCATAAATATTTGTAGACACAGTTTCTTTAGTATCAGTATTTTCATTAGAAATGAGCTGAATCCTTCATTTAATTAAAAGCATTGGGTTTGTGGGGGTTTTTTTGCAGTAATATATTTTTTTCTGAGACATTCCAGAAGCTACAGATGCCCTTGAAGGATATTAAGTGGCATTACTGTGACAGGCTGTTTTTCAGATGACCCATAATTATACTTAATTTCTTTCCCAGGTAGCTTTTAAAAATAGCTGGAACCTGCCATTTGAAGGATTTGATCTATATTTTTAGAAACTTCGGGGGAGTGGAGGGGCAGGTGTTTGATTTTGTTTTTGTCACTCCAGTAGTGCTCAGGGAAAGCATTTGAAATGAGTGGAAGGAGAAGATAATCTTTTCCTCAGCCATTACTTCATTTCAGCTACTTATGGAATAGCCTATGACAACATGGTGTTTGAGGAAAAAAATAGAATTGAATTTCTTAGTTCTTTTGGAACAAGTCTAATAAATATTAATATAGGGGAATTATAATATGCAAAAGAATCCCGGTGTAGAGTTGGCAGATACATCATTGGAAATAAACCGGGCAGGAAAAACACCAAAGACAAAAAGCTGACATGGGTAGATAAATCACCCTGGCGGAGGCTGGCAGGATCGTGCATTAATATCTGAGTAGTACCCATAGATGGCCAATCCTCCTGGTGAACAACCATGTGATAAACTGGGATAGTCAACAGACCAACTGGATAATTTCCACGATTTTGCTGTCAGTCATTTCTTCCTGACTGTAGAATGCCCACAGCCTGTACTTTCAAACCACATAGTGATTTGGGGACTTTAGAGATTACAGGTAGAAATGCAGAGATGGGCTGCTAAGAGTCCTTGAGTTTATTTAGAAGGGAAAGTAAGGATGAAGTAGGATGCTCTGTTCTAACACTGAATCTCTAGAAGAACTGAAGGATTGGTTAAAGCAATTCTTAAATTTCCTTGGAAGTTGTAATTTGCTTAGAAGATTCTATGGTACATTTTTAGAAGTCCCGATTTGAATAAATTGATAGATTATGATTGATTGTTCAAGTCTTTATTAAACTAGAAGGTAAATGCAGTATCCTGCTCCTCCATAGGATAACTCATGAGAGTTAAAATGCAACTTCCATACTTCTGGAAATCAGCACGTAATGCACACCTACATATTCTTCCCAAGATGCAAGAATGTAGGCAAATCACTGTATGTCTGTATTTCTTTTTGTGATATATGATTTAAAAAAACATACCTGTTTGTAACCAATGACATAAACCATGCAAAACATGGGTGATTATGGGGGTTGGAGGATTGGGCAACACTTGCCACTTTCAGGGCTGGGTGGCTTAATGGCCCATTAAAATCTGTTTGCTCAAGGTAAAGAAGCTTACCAAGCTTAAATTCGGTATGAGGTCTCACCAGAGATGAAACGTTAGCAGTCTGTATTAGGGTCAAGCAAGGTCTCAGCCAATTAGATTTGCACACTTCCATTTACTATGTCAAGAGGCCTCAGGAGAACAGGGAACCAAGCTCAGTATAATACATTCTACTTGAAACTTTAATGACCACTAAATTTTATCACTCTATTTTACCTAAAATTCGCAACTTAATTTTAATTCTGAATCTATAGCAGTAAAACTGGAAAATAGAATACCCTGAAAGCGAAGTAGTCTATGTCTGAATGTATGGAAGTTGATTAATAGACCATGGCCTTTGAGAATAAAAGAAATATGAAAGTGTGACTCGTTCTGTTTATCCAAAGAGATGCAAAGCACAAGTGTTTGGGATTCAGCAGCCTCCTTCCTTTGAGTCAAGCTTCTACAGAAGCCTCTAAAAACAAACAGACGCCCTTTGGAAACATTTTTAAAATGCAAATATAAAGTGTAAGTTTTGAGTTCAAGTGCCCAAATTTTACTCTGTGACAAAGTTTTATAAAAACTTGGTAGAGAAAATGAGCCAACTGAGTGTTACAAATTTTATAAATTGTTCCCACAAGGGGGGAATTTATTTTATGTGTCTCCATATACCAGCCCCTTTGCAGTGGACTCCATGAAAAGCAACACTTCCAGAAAATATCCCTTAGGGCCTTTGTCACAGTCTGAACCGTGGGCTCCATGAACACTGCGGCTGATGGAAGAATGGCTTATGTTTTCTTATGAAAAATGAAAAACATCTAAGCCTGTTACAATGTTTTGCAGTGTTGAGCTTGTCTGGGAGTTTTTGCCATGCTTCCGGAGTAGTCAACTGTCACCTTACAATTTGTGGCAGTTTCATTTGGGTTACAATTTAAGTAATTACTTCAGGACCAGTCTCTTTTATGTGTGCATCTACTTATTCTCCTCAGTCACGTCCCTGGATAGGCCTCAAACTTTGGATAAATAATGGTGTGTCTGCCATTTGAGCTGCTATAGCAAAACTACCATAGACTGAGTGTCTTAAACTAGAAACCTTTATTTCTCACAGTTCTGGAGACTAGGAAGTCTAGGGTCGAGGCAGTTTGACTGTCTATGTTCAGTAGTAATGTTGGCAGATTCAGATTCAGTATCCAGCCACTTCCTGGATCATAGGAGCAGAGACAGTACACTCTGGAATCTTTTTTTAAGGGTACTAGCCCATTCAGGAGGGCTCTACCCTCATGACCGATCACTTACTTAGGGCCCCATCTCCTGATAACACATTCGGGATTAGGATTTCAACCTGTGAAATTTGGGGGGGACACAAATATTCAGGCCATTAACACTCCATTTTTCTGCCTCCTGATAACAATGACAGTTGTGAAAACAGTGTTCTAAGGAATGTCTATAGTGTGCAATAGTTTTGGGAACAAATGGTTAGCAATAATACATTTCTGGTTGGAACCATTTCCATTGACTGTGAAATCTCTGAGGTTCTAGGGGTGCCTGGGTAGCTCAGTTGGTTAAGCATCCAACTTCGGCTCAGGTCATGATCTCACAGTTCATGAGTTCGAGCCCCACGTCAGGCTATGTGTTGACAGCTCAGAGCCTGGAACCTGCTTCAGATTCTGTGTCTCTCTCTCTCTCCTCCCCTGCTCACATTCTCTCTCTATCAAAAAATGAATAAACATTAAAAAAATTAAAAATAAAACAAATCTCTGAGGTTCTAAGTATTAATAGAAAATCATTGTAAGCAACTATAGTTCTCATTTGTAGAGCTGTCTCCCATCCTTATCTCTGGCACATTCTCCAGAATGTAAAGAAATATTGCAAAAGATTTCCCCAGACTGGGGTCTTGAAAACTCACTAATATTATGTTTTAATTATTAACGAATACTGATTTAGTAAGTGTTAGTTCCTGTCAAGGTTTTGCTAAATCGATCCAAAAGGGTGATGGTCTGTGCATCAAAAGAGAAGAAAAAAATGACCCTCTGGCCTGTTAATGAATGATATTAATGGTAGACAATACTTTTGTGTCACACACTGCTGAAACTTCTACATGTATGTCATTGATTCCTTGTGATACTTCTAGAAGATAAATAACTTTTATTTTCATTTTACAGATGAAGAACATCCCTGGCTTGCTCAGCCAGTAGTTGGCAGGGCTAGTACTTACACTAGAATCTGCCTGTCTTCTGTACTACTGTGTTTCAGTGCCTCCAGAGCTTATGGAGAACACAACCTCCACACTTTGTTTGTTTGTTTGTTTAGGTTCTTGGCCTCTGTTTCTTTGGATTTCTTCCATCTTTTTCTTCTAAGAGAATGATTCATTGGAAAATATATTAAGAATTTGGTGTGGTAAAATACTAACTCACCCCTTAGCTTCTTAAGAAAAGACTATAAGAAGGTAAATGACTTGTACAAAATGCATTAAATAAATCAGATAATACTGGGGACTAATATTAGTGAAACTCCTTACTGCTTTTCTATTTAACTTTAAAACTATTCACAAACCCTTAGGCTCTAAGCTTTATGTATACATGGCAACTGGGCTCTGTGTGTGTGTGTGTGTGTGTGTGTGTGTGTGTGTGTGTGTTTGTCTCTTGGCATGTGAGGAAACTTTCAATTCCTGGTGCACGATTATGAGCAATCCAGTAATCTCAAACACTTCTAGGAAGGAGAAGGGTCATTTTTCTTTTTCCATTCTGCACCTTTTCTTTTTGCTTATTCATCATGCTTTAAACAAACAGACCAAAGAAAGTTGTTACTAAAGCCCTCCTTGGGCTTCTTCAATTTCAGTTTTAAACCAGGTTCAAAATATTCTGGCAAAAATTAAAGACAACATTGAAAACGTTTGCATAAATTTTGAATTGTGGAAAAAGTGATAAAACTAAAATGAGCTGAAAGAATGAGTAATAAGCATCTCTTCATATCTTTGTCTTTTTATCATAATCACTGATGATTTGGGTTTTTAAAAATTGATTCTGAAGTGCATTCCTTTTCCAGAGTATCTGCATTACACTTACTCTTCTAAATTTAATTTGTTAGAAGTTTAATGCTTACTTTTAAAAGTGTGAAGGCTTATTAGCATGCTAATAAATAACATTTAATGTCTATTAACAGTACTTCTATATTTGCTCATAAAATGGAATAGAAAAATATTACCTACAAGAGATTCCATGCCTTTACTACATTCTGGGTGTAATTGAAATCCCTAGTTCTCATTTCACTGTTAGAAAAGAACTAATAAATTTGTCACCAGTAAAACAGGGGTGGGGGAGCAGAGGCCATTTATGAGCTCTGTAATGAATCTAACTCCTGCAGCCTAGACCTGAAAGAATTGGGAGACCAGCACAATAGAGGTGCCATTTAGCTGTACAGCATCACAGCTAATTAAGTTTAGATCTTTGCTTTTCTTTACCCTTTTTTCTGATATTTCCCCAGTGGTATTGGCTGTGTGTCTTCAAATGGCCTAATATCACACCTAGAAATAAAAGCAGCTGCAACTCACTTAAGAAACGCATATGGCAAAAATACAATCCCTTTTGAGGATATGGTAAATAACTGTAAGAATGTGTGCAAATAATGGTTTTTATTTGAACATTAAATTTTATTGTGATATAGTATGTGTTTTGTTACACTGCCACCTGACATCTGTTAAAATTAGGGTTCTGGAATGCTGTTCTGGCCTGTGTAATTTTGAGAAAGAGGCTCTAGAACACTCCTCCAGTATGAAACCTAACCTCTGCCACACAGAAAATATAGTTCTCATGGTAATAAAAAAAGGTATCATCTTTATAGACAAATATATATAAATATACAGATATATGTATTTCTTAATGTGCAGTCTAAGCTCAACCACAATGTGGAATTCACTACATTTAATGTCTTTGAGTCTACTTCTCTGACTTTCAAAATGAATGAAATTAATAATGTTGACCTATTGAGAGTTTTGGGGAATGTCAAATGAAAAATACTGTCAGCACATAATAAGCTTGTAATAAATAGTGTTGAGTTTTATGATACTGCTAATTTAAAAGGATATTTTAATATCCAGTGTCCCTGTCACTCCTGAAATTAAACAAACCCAGGACCTTTGCATTTGCTACTTCCTCTCTCTGTAATGCTTTCCCTTAGCTCTTTCAGTGATGGCTCATTGTCATCCTTTGAGTTTCAGCTCAAATGTCACCTCTTCATGGACATTTAACCTGGCCAAACTGCCTAAAGTAAATCTCTGCCCTCACTCTCCATCATGGTGTTTGAGTATCCTCTTTATTTATCTCTTAGTCTACTCCTTTCGAATATAAACTCAATGAAGGCAGAGAGACCTTATCTCCCTTGTTGATAACTGTGCACCCAATGTCCAACAAAGTATCTGCCTCAATAAGTGTGAATGAATGGATGAATTAATTAAATGAATAAATGAGTGAAAGGGAGGGAAGGAGGGAAGAACAAAGGAAAGACATTGGAAGGAATGAATAAAAATGATGGATAAAAGGAATAAAGGACAAAAAAAAGAAACTTTCATGGCCTGAGGAATGATTTATATTCTGGATATATGTATTTATGCATATACAACTTTTAAACGTTATTTTTTTAATGTTTATTTCTTTTTGAGAGAGAGCACAAGCAGTGAGGGAGGAAGGAGAGAGGGGGACAGAGGATCCAAAGTGGGCTCTGTGCTGACAGCAGAGAGCCTGATGTGGGGCTGGAACTCATGAACCATGAGATCATGACCTAAGCCAAAGGTGGACTCTTAACTGACTGGCGCCCAGGCACCTGTAAATGTTATTTTAAAGTTTAGGGGCACCTGGGTGGCTCAGTCGGTTAAGCGTCCGACTTCAGCTCAGGTCATGATCTCGCGGTCTGTGAGTTCGAGCCCCGCGTCAGGCTCTGTGCTGACCGCTCAGAGCCTGGAGCCTGTTTCAGATTCTGTGTCTCCCTCTCTCTGACCCTCCCCCATTCATGCTCTGTCTCTCTCTGTCTCAAAAATAAATAAACGTTAAAAAAATTTAAAAATAAAATAAATAAAGTTTAAAATTTGGGTAAAATTTTTCTGGTTCCTGTCGTCTTTCGTTTCTTGTCCCTGGTCAATGTGTTTCACCTTATCTTCTCCTTCCAGAAGCTTACAGGGGTTGTTTTGCTATAGGGTGACCTCCTTCTGTGAGACAGTAAGTAATTTTTATGGGATACTGACACCTTAGAACAGAGGGTTGCCAAACTTTTTGTGAAGGGCCAGATTCTAAATATTTTCAATTTTACAAGCTATGTGCTGTCTCCCAACGACTCACCTCTGCCACTATAGAAAGAAAGCAACCATAGACAATATGTAAAGAACTGAATGGACTGTGTTCCAATAAAAATAATTTAGGGAAACTGAAATTTGAATTCCATGTAATTTTCACATGTCATAAAATATTATTCTTACTTTGATTTTTCTTCAGCCAAATAAAAGCGTAAAAGCCATTTTTAGCTCACGGACCTATAAAAACAAGCAGCAGGTTAGAACGGCCTTAGAATGAACTAGTTTAATGGTTTTCTCTCCCAAGACTGTTGCCTTTTAAAAGATGAACTAGATTGGGGGAGGCAAAGAATAAATTTCTATTGGTAGAATTTCTAATAATTTTGCAAATGGGAGAAAAGCATAATTTTGAGTGATCAGACCTTCCTGAACTCCGAAAATCACACTGTATCAGTGGTCCATTGTCAACAAGTAAGTTGTAAGTGTTAAAAGTAGCTTTCATTACTGACTAAAGTTGCCCAGGTGTGCCTGCTAGCAAACTCCCACCTTATTTATTCCTTCCCATTGTAGACTTTGGAGTTTAGGATTAGTTACATCTAACGATGTTTGATGTGAAAGCAAGACAGTCTGAGGATACTTGAGCTCTATAATCCTGAAGAATAAACTGTTTTCAACTTCAAGTAATGATTTCCCTAAAATTTGTGCATGTAAGTTGAGTTAGGAATTATTTGGGGAAACATTTTAAGAGCACAGTGTGACATAATTTTCTAAATGCAGAAATTAAAAATTCATTAAAAATTATTATAGTCGTATTAGTGTTATCTTTATAGCTATGACTATTGATAGTGCTTTCGAATGTTTTAAGATAATAGAGCTTTCCAACTTTTTTTCTTTACTCACATCTCTCTCAAACAGCCAAAGCAACTGTTTAAAATTCCATCTTGGGAAGATGCTAGTCAGACTGCAATGAAAAATCAGAATGAAGCTCAATTTGAAGAAAAAGCAGTTAAGTATTTCATAGGTAGGAATATTTAGGATATTTGGAACTGAATAGTCAAAATACGTCTGCTTTATTTTAGGACATGCAGGTTAAGTCAGCCTTCAGGTATGCATCTCAGAAGTGTAACTAGAAACTAAGTTGTTGGGGTTTTTCCTCGGTTTTCTTGGATACTAAGAACAGTGCACCATTGATGGTCAGAGTACAGATAATCTGAGGCTAATTTTAAATCCTTTAACTACCTTTCCCTTCCTACCTGTGCTTGTATATCAGGAAATGGAGATTAATAATAGTTTTGATCTTAGTCAAATGGAATAGGAAGCAAGGAAAACCTTACTCGTGTCAGCCAAATACATTATTTTGAAACCATCTGCTTATGTCTGATTATCTTTATCAGCACCCTCTCTCTTTAGTATAGAACAGTGAGAGGTAACTGTACAGAAGCCCACGGAAGGAGTATGGGAATGAGGGTGAGACAGCCATAGGTTCCTGGTGCTTTAATTCCTGAAACACTTGAATAAATGACTGCATGTAAATTGAGATGAGGATTATTGGAATTGCTCAAAGGTAAGCAATTTAATTCCGAAGGTGGACTGTTTGCTTGTACCATTTCATGGCTCAGTTTGTGACCTGAGTGATAGTCAACCATCGAGTGCTAGGGTTGAAATATTCAGGAAGAAGGAGCTTGGGACAGTGGGTTCCATGTGGGTTTCTTTGTGAATATTCTTCACCTGGAATCCCAGAGGATGTGTGCCCTTGAGGGAATCAAAGGAGATGGCAGCCTCAGGGAGTCTCATTAGGCCAGCTATGTTTGGTGACAGTCAAATACACACTCTGAAAGAAAAAGCATACCTTACTGTTTCCCACAAATTCTTCCTGACACAAACCTACTCATAAATTATGCCATAATCACTACTGCAGTATGATTTGCATAAGAGTTCAGAGCATATTCAGCTGATATATGACTAACCTCGCCACTGGAGACATGTACTTTACTTTTTTAAATGTAAATCTTTGGGGGGGAAATACAGTGTGTTGGTTTCTGGGTTGCTGGTTTTCTCCCTCTACTACTCAACTTCTGTGTGTGCATCTCTTTTGAGGGGACAGTCTTTGAAATTACATTGGTTGTCATTTGCATTGCCCCTAGCCACCATCATAGCCTTTATATTATCTGCAAGTAATTTTTAGTTGTTCCCCAGTCCAGATGTCATTCACTGAGCTCTTGTTACCCATTATCAGCAGACTCACCGTGGAATTGCACAGTTCTGGGAGAAAGACAGTTCTGTGTCTTCTGCCCTCTATTTGGTTTGTAGTCTTAACCTCTAGCCACCTGTGAACCACATTGTATGTTAAAGAGGAATCTTAATTCGATTCTTCATTTTAAAGGGGAAAAAAAAAGGAAACCTCATTGCTTTGATCTGCGATCTGAAACACAAAGGGTAAATCTGAGAGGTTTTGGTGTTAGTGTTACACAACTGACTGGAAGTGTTTACAGGGATTTCAAGCAAAACCCTACTTCGCCTCTCAGGCTGCATTTTCCAGTGTGAAATCTGTCAAAATAAATCACCACAGCTCCATTTTCCATATCTTCCTCTTCCCCACCACACAGACACATGCACACATCCCACTTTGGTGTAGGCGCAATCTCCAACTTCTCTGAACAAGGTCAAACAGTGATACAAACAGTGCCAAAGTATAAGGGTCAGTGATCACCTCTCAAGATCGCAAACCAAAAATGCAACCAGAGTGTTGCCCAGGAAACCTACAGAACAGCTGGCTGCCTCCCATCTCTATCATTGGTAGTAGATGAGAGAATAGATCAGAGATGTGGAGCACATATTTTGACTCTGTTCGTAAATCCTGTTTCTGATTCTATCAGGGACTTGTCACACCCCTAGTGAAAAGCAGGTAATGAGGAAAGTTACTGGGTACTCCCTCTAGGTTAGGAAATGACACATACCTTTAAACCGGCTTTTCTGGATAAGTCAACATGTTGAAGGGCGTACTTACAGCTTTTTAGACAAAATGTTGATACCTTGCTGCATTTTTCTTTTCAGCGTTTCCGTTTTGTTAGTTTGGATCCTGTAGTAGATTATTTGAAAACGGCACATAAGCAGCTAGAGAAATGAATTAACAAAGATAGACTACATGTGGGGCACCTGGGTGGCTCAGTCAGTTAGGTGTCCAACTTCGGCCCAGGTCGTGACCCTGCGCTTTGTGGGTTTGAGCCCGGTGTCAGGCTCTGTGCTGACAGCTCAGAGCCTGGAACCTGCTTCAGATTCTGTGTCTCCCTCTTTCTCTGCCCCTCCCCTGCTTGCACTCTATCTCTCTGTCTCCCAAAAATAAATAAATATTTAAAAAAAATTTTTAAGATAGACTACACATATCTAAAAGATGGGTACAACGAACTCTGGATGATCAGGAAACCACTGCAAGCTGCTCTAATGCCACTTATTCTAAAAGTTTTTCTTAAGTGTCCAGTAATTTTATCTGACTTTTAAGTAACATGCAACTTTATGTATAGATCATTGTTTCCTTTGATGTATTCAAGGTCAAATTATGCTATATTTTGAAGCTTTTTTTGGCGTGGCAACATTAAGGTTGTTTGCGGTTTTTAGCTCTTTATTTTGTTTCAATTTATTTTAAATCACTACGTGAAACACCTTTTTTTTTTTAGTTTATTTATTTATTTTGAAAGAGAGAGAGCATGAGTGGGGAGGGGCAGAGAGAGAGAGGAGAGAGAATCCCAAGCAGGCTCTGCACTGTCAGCATGGAGCCCACTGAGCCTAAATCAAGAGTCAGACATTTAACTTGACTGAGCCATCCAGGCACCCCGAAACACTCAATTTTATTGCCATATGGAAATTCATAGAGAAAAATGCACATATTTGTGTTTCATTTTATATCATATAAGAAGTAGTAGGTAAAGTGTGAGTATTAATTAAATAGAGTTAACAATATAAATAAGCAAATAAATAAATAAATAAAGTTAGCATTGACAGGAAAAATGCCACACAGTGGTCTCTCTGGGTGAAGCCAAGTGTATTTTTCTTCCGGAAGAGAGGCTTTTTGGATTTAGAACAGCAATGGAGGGAGTCCCCATTGTGGATCTTTGCTTGCTTTTTGAAAATTATTCATCCATCAGTCCTCGGGAAGTTTCCAGAATTATTCTATACTGTTAAAGATCCTTAGACTTGGAAGAGTGAGAGACTCTTGTTTTATTCTTATACCATTATTCTTATACCATTCTTATACCAATATGCCATTGGTTTTCATATGCAAATGGATATATGTAAAGCATTCTTGGAAAATGCCACATTATTGTGATAAAATAAAGTCACTAGGCCTGTTCAGTTATACTTAACAGAGGCAAAACTCAGATTGTTTAGACCTAGAAGGCCTCTACATCTCTTAGATGCGAGATAGACGAATCCATGTGTCTACTTGATTGGCTTGGATGAATCAAATAAACTGTTAATGACCAGGGATTCAGATACCAATGATCCATATAGCACTCATTTCCTAATTTAACCTACAAATATTTTCTCATCTCCGATGATGCTAATGAACTAACTGCCTTGGTTCAGTTATAAATTCCAGTGTACAACCAACCCATGGTAACCAAGTAGCAAAGGAATATATACAGCTCAAGGCAGGTTAACTGACCTCAGCATAAAAAGTTAAGTTATGTGTTTTTATAGTACATATGCCTCTCCCTTCTTGACATGTCAAGCCAGAATGAATTATAGTGTATTGTCTAACAGCATTATTGATGCTCAGAAATTTTATGAAATATTCACTTTGTTAAGAATGGCTACCACTTCACAGTGGAGCTCAATGACTATGCAGTGACTACATACATAATCTTTCAGAGTAAACATTAAATGTTGCCATATCAGGTGTTTCTTAGACTTTCCCCCTCCTTAGGTAGAATGAAAAGAATAGTGGAAAGGAGATTATCCGGTCACAAAAAATTTATATCAACAAAACAGGTTTTCTTCCCTCAAGCACTTTTTCTTCAAAATATTGAAGGAATTTTTTCCTTTGTTTTTTGTTTAACCTTCCACTCCCAATTGTTTCTTTCCTTGTTACTAGTGTTATTTTTTCAGAAATACTTCACACATGAGAAATGAACAGATTCGATTTAATAGAATAATTTATTTATACAATATTCTTACATCTTATTTCAAGTGTTGTTTCGAGTAAAAGGACTTGAAGGCCCATCGGTGGGACCCTAAGAGTCTGTGATTCTCCTAAAAGTGCATGCAGAATTATGTGTATGTTGTGGATAATGTACATTTTCCTGGGGAGAAGATCAAATTTCCTCAGACCCAAAGTTCCTGACTACAAAAATAAGAACCACTGATGTATCGAAACCACCTGAAACAGCATGACTGTAGTGAGAGTATCTTCACTATTTCTGGAGGCTGTTTTCTCTCTCGGCCCCTCCCACCTTCTAACCCTCCTTTCAATGCGCCAGTACTTTTCTTTTCAGGATCCAAGTATGGAAGTGTGTGTTCATGCTGGGGGAGGGGGGCAAATGTTGAGCCTTCAGGTTGGACTTGAAGGTAAACTGGGTTGAAATGAAAATTGGAGATTATACAACAAGAACAAAACACTGTGGCTGCCCTTCTGGTGAGAGTGGGAGAGGTTAAGACCAATATAATTTATTGTGGTGTAGTTATATGTCCATTCTAGGACATATACTGGCATTTGTTTCCTGGGCTGTGTCAATGCCATAGCGCTGGCTTAAGTTACCTCTGTTTTGCTAAGAACATGAGAGGAAGTATGAAAATATTTTGTTAGAGAATAAATACTTGCAGTAGCCTAATTTTTTTTATATACAGAATTATAATAACTAACCTTATCTGCCAAAAAAGAAGTCAAACATTTAAATTTTCAGAAAGCATTTCTTAAATTTTCAAAGCAAGTTAGTAAGTTCATAAAGACTAGGAGTAGTTTCTTTTTATTTACTGCCCACAATTAAGACCAAACAACTCTACAATCTAGATGAGTCTCACTAACTGGCTACGATGGCTGGTATTCTATTAGCCACTGTTGATTGGCAAATTGAATTATTTAAATTCAGGTTAATGAACTGAATTGTCTGTTTCCCTAATTTTCTCATTTTGGTAACATATTACATTTTTCATAGAAAGCTGTCTCAATACCAATTTGGAATGAAGTGGGTTATAGATGAAAAGACGTCAGTAAGTTGCACTGAAATAAATCATGTATTCATCTTTATACTTTAACAAAATGGAGTTTTCTTTGACCAATTGTGTTCATAGTCTGAAAGACTAGGCACATATCTTAGCTTGGATTGCTATAATAAATTGCCACAGACTGGGTGGCTTAAACAACAAACGTTTCTCATAGTTCTGGGGATGAGGAGTCCAAGATCAAGGTGCTGGCAGAGTCGGTCCTGGTGAGGCCCCTCTTGCTGGGCCTCTTGTAGATGGCCAACTTTTCTCATTATGCCCTTATGTGGCAGAGAGCAGAAAGAGAAGCAGACTTTCTTGTGTCTCTTCTTATAAGGGCACTGATCCCGTCATGAGGACTCTGTCCTCGTGACCTAATTGCCTGCAAAAGATCACATGTCCAGATGCCATAGCATTGGAGATTGGGGTTTCAATACATGAATTTTGTGAGGATATGAACATGCAGTCCACGACAGTGTGTATTTTTTTTAAATCTGGTAACAAATATTCAAGTAAAATGAAGACACCA